>NC_090278.1:97234603-97866388 GCF_040414725.1 Anabrus simplex
TCACGAGTGTAATTTAATTTAGTCTTTTTAATAAAGACAATTACAGTATTGTAAAGGTGGAATTATAAAATCCAAATTTTCACAAGTTGATACTTTGACAATATAGGCTCTAATATAAAGTTTATAACGTGCAATCTTTGCAATGGCACTACTCGCAATCTAGTACCACTGCAAAGTTTTGGTGGGTATAAATTACGAAGTAATATGATGGGCACGCCAATCTTAAGTTCTAGTTTGTGAGGGGGTAGACCAGGCACAATTATACTCTTTAAAAATTCTGTTGGATAATTAACAGCTTCATCCGGATTGCAAACTGTATTGATGGAAAGGTATGTTTCTGATTCACCAGGAAGCTTATCAAAAACGCACTGATTAAGTACAGTAACCTGGTCATTCATTGGTGCTAAAATTGATCTTTCACACAACCACGAATCTTCTTTTATATTGAGACTGTGTACATCATTGTAAATACTATTTATGAAAGTTTCAATGTCCGCCACAACCTGACAAAGACCGGTAGGTAGTTCTATATCGTGAGTATCATTCACTTCTGGACACTTCCCCTCTCCAACGTCAAGGAGAATTTTGCTAAATGTTGAATCAGCTGAATTTCCCCTCACGTTATCTTTTAAAGAAAGTTTTTTACAATGTCTCAAAGTACAGAACGTTTTAAAGAGGCGTTAATTTCATCCGTTCGCGTACCTTTAGTGACAATTGGTAATGTATGTCTAAAATCTCCAGCGAATAAGAGAGTATTACCTCTTAGGCCTTGCATTGTTCTGTTCACGGCTTCGATTGAAATTTTGTATGCCATAGTGCATTCGTCTCACACTACAAAGACACGCTCTTACAATACTTCGGCTTTTTTGGAAACTTTCAAGCCCATCGCATTACTTGTATTCATATTTCACGCTAGTAATATTTGTACCATATTTAGTTGACAGCTTTGCTGGAACATACACACATAATCTCCATCATATTAGTAATTTTTTCATCCTTTCTCACCCCCCTATGCCAAAGGGGGCTGAACTTTATCTTTAAAAAATTCCAGTGTGTTGCTATTCATCTCAGCAACCCCCAAAACTATGGATTCGACACTATTTTCACCCCCTGACCTCCCACACCTAAGGGTGCTAGGGATGGCTTACTCTCACAGTGCTCGTCTCCAGATAGTAATTAATAAGTGTACCAAGTTTGGTTGAAATTGCTCCAGTGCTGTAGGAGGAGATGTGTCATATACATACATACATTTTTATATACAGTAGATAGATTATTTTTATACTTTACCCCCTTACCATCCCTGTCCAAAGGGGTGTTGTGAGCGTCTTATCCACAGAGTATAATTTTTCCAGATAGTAATTCATATGTGTACCAATTTTGGGTGGCAAATCTTGCTGCTGTAGAATCCTTGAGCTGATGTTGCCATAGTTACGGCTGGTCGTTTCTTTGTAATACCAATATAAATGGTCCGTTATTGGACATTATAAATTTTCCAGCTAACTCATTTCTGGTTGCGAGCGTTTCGCCCCAGTGTGCTAAGTTGGGCTCATCAGTTGGTAAATAGGACACTCACCAAAACGCTTGGCAAGTGCATACTGTGGAGGCCACTTCATAGGCTACTTGGAGCGCTACCAGCGGTCAAAGTAACTACACTACTAGGTAGGTTACTCTGGCTGTTGAAGCTCCCATTGGCTGGAGCGCTGTGACGTCGCAGTACAACAAGCCTATCAGTTCTCGCGCCTGTGAAACATCTTCCCAATCTTTCATCAGTTAATAGTCTGGTTTAGTAACGGTACTTCCAACAGAGTTAAAAACGTGAAAATGCGTTAAATTCCGTCACATGCTGAGCAGGTAGAACATCAACTATCAAATACATAACTTATAATACGATAACAAATAAAATATTGCCATGCAACTCAAAATAATTAATTTATTTCCTGATGAAGTAAATATTTAGATCAAATGGCATAGGAAAATATGCATCATATCGACATCTTTATGGAATTATATTAAATTATTAAAATGTACATGTCAGGAGACTTAAATAGTTGATGAACCAGCCCAGTCTGTAATAGCATGTTGTAAAGAAACCAAGTTCCAGTCATGTGATGCAGAGCAAATGAAGCTGGCATATTTTCTCAGTGCTAGCTACTTACTCGTTGCATTTGAATGCCGTATCCTAATAAATGTCCTGGTCCTTACGTAGAGACAAATTATTTTGTCATGGAATACTGGAAATTTTTACTTAATAATAGAAATAAAGAGTTTTCAATACGTTTTTGCATCTGGATACAGTCTTACCGTGAAACACACCAAATGTAATTTCGAAAAGGGCTATGTTTTTTAACCACTCATGACTGGGATGTGTGAGGCCCCCTTTTGAAATAACCGAGATCCAGTAACAGGTCCCTTCTCGCACAACATTTTTGTCTCTTTCTTCGTATTTACTGTATATCGGATCACGGATACTGAATTATTTCACGAGCTTCGAAATATATTCAGAAATGTAAGTTATTAGCACATAATAATGTTAATGTTATTGGATTTTACGTTCCACTGTATCTGAGCACCTTCACCACCGGACTGAGACAGGTTCGAACCTGCCAAGTTGGGCTAAGAAGGCCAGCGCTCTACCATGTGAGTTGCTACTCAGCACATAACAATAATTATAGAAAATATAATTTTCATTCAGTCATTTATATCTGACACCTTTTTACCATACGAGCTGTAATAATGGAGATATTCAAGAGTTTATTACAAAGTGTTTCAACAACCAAGCATTGCTGACGAGGAAGTATTGTTATGCCATCACAGTAGCAAACTAACTGGCTATGAAGGTTGTTGTCGTTATTGTTTTTATAATATGCAAAATAATAATAATTCTATTTGTGTTACGTCTCACTAACAACATTTACAGTTTTCTGAGACTCGAGGTGCCATAATTTTTTCCCACGGGAGTTCTTTTACGTGCCGACAATTCATAGCACCACACATGTTTCCATAATATGTTGACTGCATTTTAATCAGTACAGTGGTTCTACTTCAGATACTGACAACACGAACACTGTTCACATAGTGAACCACTATAAAATTATGTGCTAATCGCCGGGATGTGTAGCAACTCGCATGGTAGAGTGCTGGCCTTCTTAGCCCAACTTGGTAGGTTCGAACCTGTCTCAGTCCGGTGGTGAAGGTGCTCAAATTCATAGTTAGTGGGACATAAAAACAATAACATTAACATTATTTTGTGCTAATAATTTATATTTCTGAATATATTTCGAGGCTCATGAAATAATACAGTATCCGTGATCCGATATACAGTAAATGCGTAGAAAGAGGCAAAAATGTTGGTCGGTTGGTTATGTGCTTTCTTGGCTTATGCTGCGTGAACCAACAACGACAGACCCCAAGTGTAAGCGTATGAATTGTAGAGCATAGAAACTTCTACAAGAAAGTCCGAGATGGTATATACCTATTTCCAACCGGTTGCCCTCTAGAAGCGATTTTATGCTATAGTCAGCAGTAAAAAAATATAACTCCTTAACATTAAATAAATATTTTGATATTATCCTCGGAGAGCTGGGGTAGTGTGGTGCCAATATCTCCATAATAGTCAGTTTTAGGGCCCGTAGTCTTACCGAGTTTTTTACTTCGCATCAAGGGGCTTAAAATGCGCTTTGTCTCGTCCCAGTATGACAAATTTGATATTTCGCCTCTTATTTTTATTTTTATATGTACCCCCGTTGCTCCCCCCCCCAAATTGTTTTGAAAATTTAAACGTAGCTTAAGTTACTCAGCTATCTGCCAGTGAAAGTCCCATCAAAATTGGTTCAACTGTTTCAGAGATTAGCCGGAACAGACAGACAGACAAAAATTGTAAAAGTTGTTTTTTTAGTTATAAGTACCGTATATGCTTTCATATGCACTTAGTAAAATGCTGTTATTTTGACATTACAACAGAATTTTATTTATTTTATTTATTTATTTTTTTATTTATTTGTAAAGATTATAAAATAAGAAATAAGGAGATACTGTGCTTCAATCAAAATAGCATTTAATGGGGGATGCGAAAGTAACGTGGCAGCTCACTGAGAAATGTGTACACCGAGCTCGATAACTGCAGTCGCTTAAGTACGGCCAGTATCCAGTAATCGGGAGATACTGGGTTCGAGCCCCACTGTCGGCAGCCCTGAAGATGGTTTTCCGTGGTTTCCCATTTTCACATCAGGCAAATGCCGGGGCTGTACCTTAATTAAGGCCACGACCACTTCCTTCCAATTCCTAGGCTTTTCCTATCCCATCGTCGCCGTAAGACATATTTGTGTTGGTGCGGTGCAAAAAAAAGGAAAGAAATGTGTACACATTCTCGACAAGGCTGCAACAACACACGTGACGTGGTAAAATGAAAGTTAGTAAAGAGCAGCTCAAGAGTCTAAGCCATTCCGTGTGAAACTTATCAGCTTCATTTGCTCTACATCACATGACAGGAACTTGGTTTCTTTACAACATGCTATTACAGACGAATTGAGAAAATTACAATCAGAACAAATGAAAAAGTACCGGGCAGAAGCAAACAGTACAACCTTCAACAAACGTGGTCCAGTGTAGCCAATAAAGTCTTAACTGCAAACTCTGCCTGATGTCATATTTTGATGGGCGTACTTCCACTGAAGTCCCAGTCTCCTGTGACAATATGGAAGCTGCTGGGGTACGGCCAGTGTGTCTGAGTCTTAGGATTAGTTGTTAGCACTGTCTGGAAAGCAATGGCAAACTACCTCATGCCTCACTGGCTTTTGTGCTTTTCCTATAACTTTGGTGGTGCTATTTGAGGCTTCAAGCAGCCCCCGACAGACACAACTGCAAACTCAGCGCACTTCATTTTTTCAAATATTTGCTTGGCATTAAGCAACACTTGAACAGGCCGTGCTGTTGAGTAGCTACACGTTTCCTACAGGAGCTCACTCTCACCACAGTAATCATTGTTTTATCTAATAAACTCAGATGCTTCCAAGAGAATACAAACCTTTTCCAGACATGAATACAATTAATAAAAGTCTTCGTTAATTTTTTGTTCATATGTCATTCACAGCCCCATAAATCTCCAAGTTTAGATTTATTCAACTGCTGAAGCTAAAAGCATTTATGTACTCAGATATTTTTTCATTTTTGAATAAAAATAATAACCACATTTTAATTATTTTCTGTCCGGCTCCATTGCTAAATGGTTAGCGTGCTGGCCTTTGGTCCAGAGAGGGTCCCGGGTTTGATTCCTGGCCGGGTTGGGAATTTTAACCTAAAATTGGTTAATTCCAGTGGCTCGGGGGCTGGGTGTGTGTGGCATATTCAGCATTAGAAATCATCCTACGTACAGCCCTCATCTTCACAGACATGTACGTCACCTAACAGGCTGTCTATGAGAAAAAGACCCGCACCAAGCCTTTCCGGAGAACATATGCCATTATATTAATGATTTTTTGAAGAAAATCCCACAAGATTATATCATATGTGCAAAAATAAAACCATCTTCAGTTTTCTGTCTCTAAGGATAACTCAAATATGGGTATCAGAAATCACAAAAATATATATATCATTATACGACTTTTTCTGCAAGAGTTCTTACCCTTTACTTTTTATACAATCTTCAGTTCAATGTTTTCTACTATTTTAAGACATGAAATGTTCATTGGTGTGGAACTTACTGCGGATCCACATTAGCAGTAGCCTCGTCCAAGATGAGGATCTTGTTTCTGCGGATGATGGCTCTGGCCAGACACACCAGCTGTCTCTGGCCCACACTGAAGTTAGAACCACCCTCAGTGGTGTGCCAGTTGAGTCCTGCAGGTTGCTCATTCACTGTATCCTTGAGCTCCACCTGAGGAAAGAGGTTCATACTGTACAAACTCGCTACGTTGACCCAGTAATCAGCAACTCATAGGCCGAGATGTGGCAAGTGTTTAGGAGATGCTGACGGTTAAGGGATGTCGCTTTGAGCAAGTGCAGATACAATGCAAATGTTAGCGGCCAGTGGACGAGTACCAATATGGCGACTTGTCATGGCTTCAATGGTGATGATTTGTGGATGTAAAATACAGACTCTTTTTTTTTTTATTGCACTGAGGAAAATTATTTTTCTATAATCACATGGAGATAACAAAGAATTATTGGAAGAAGTCACATGTCACGGTTAGATTTACGCCAGCTGCCGGTGAACTCTTGCAGACAGAAGCAAGACTGGCCTTGTCCAATGAGAATACAGGAAGAAGAAAGAGGTCAAGCCATCTTCACACAAAGGAATAACCAAACAGCTTTCCACCTTACAGCTGCCTGCTGCTAGTGAACTAACAGAGCGATTGCTCTCCCAATTTGTGACTTGGTGAATAGAAATCAGACTCACAATGCCAGAGAAGTTGATAGGAAAAGAGAAGTTCAGAGAAAGTGATGTCTCCTATGTTCGTAAACAGGATGATAAATATAAAACACAGCAGATCAAATTACTGAAGTTGCAGGGAACCAGCGACCAAGCAGACAAGGTGGTCATGTTTACAGTTTTCACTATACTTCAAGTTTGGTTGCACCCAACACTAATTACATAGAACCTTGCATCACACAAATGACCATAGGGAGCAATATTAACATCATCTTCCACAGTAACGACAAGAAAGAACGTAAGATAACACTTTCTGTATTTTTATATTAAATATAACAGTAAACTTAATTTTAATATGGCTATCAATTGATTTAGATTGTCTAATTCATAATTTTATGTTGTCTAGTTAAGATACAACACGGTTGAGTTACATACATACCTGGTCATTCTCCTATCAGAGAGTTGATCATCTTGTTCAGATTGCCTCATGTACAATTTTCTTTCGTATTCAAAGCATTATTTTATTCTAAATCTCTGTATTATTCTTTTGCTTCTTCCCTCACTCTTGAATCAGAGTTCTTACATACACATTTACAAACCTCCTATGATCAGTATTTGTCATTTTCCTACATTTGCAAAGGTTAATTGTTGATGCAGTCTGCACATTTCAGAGGCTTGCAGTCAGTTCGTTTAGAGGTAACATGTAACACACAAGATGTTTTGACTCTTTCATCCTGATCCCATCCGTTACACTGGAAGGTGACATCCAGTCAATATGATTGTTTATTTAATGAGGTCTTCTTTATAAAGCACAAGGATTGTAGAGCCTTTCACAAGTTAATGAAACAAGTACAGACTCACCTCGTCGAGCGCCTGCCACAGTACGGAGTCTGGGTACTCGTCGAACGGGTCCAGGTTCTTGCGCATGGTCCCGGAGAAGAGCACGGGCTCCTGAGGAATGATGGACAGCTTCCCCCGCACTTCATGCAGCCCCACGCTCTTGGTGTCGATGCCGTCCACGAGGATGGTGCCCTCGGGCTCCGTCAGCCTGAAGAGCGCCGCTATAAGGGACGACTTCCCGGCGCCAGTCCTGCCAACAATACCGATCTGGGAAATAGAAAGGCCAAAGAGTTAGAGTAAGCTAAAGAGTGTCTGACCGATGCAGCTCCTGTCACTTTGTTACCTTCTCTTGAGCTCTCACAGTGAAGCTGAGGTCCTTGAGCACGGGAGGCGCATCCTTGGCGTAGCGCAGAGAAACTCCACTAAACACTATCTGGCCTTTGGAGGGCCAATCTGAAGGGGGCTTCTTTCCTGAAAGCAACACAAACAACGTCACACCGTACTTCTGTTCACTGAACCACTTTAGTTCACTTTATTCATTCACCTTTGAGAAGGGAGAATTCTGCAACTAAGCAAACAAGTAATAGGTCAGTGAAAATCGCTAAATTCGCAAAACATGATGTATCTCTGATTTTTAAGTATGTTGTCTGGACCCATTAGGGCTATGTATACCCAAGTTTGCAACTATCAAAATGTTGTGAAAATATTTTTACACACAAAAAACCATGAAATTTTTGGACTTGTTTGATTCTTCTCTATATCTCCTAATCCATGCATTTTTCGTTGAAAGCTACTGTATACATTTTCTAAGAGAATTAAATTTGTGACAAATTAAGTCCAACCAGAGCTCTGTACATCAATTGGTTACCGAATTATGACACATTGAAAACAGGCCAGTTTTTCCAAAAATTGTATATTTTAGTTTTAGACCTTCTTTGGACCGAAATTGCGTCAAAACCATTGATCCTATGAGTAGAACTTATAGAATATAATTTGTAGGCAATTTAATTAGCTTTACATTAAGCAGAGAGTGGGGTCTGTAATCCTCGTAGAAAATCTCAAAAATACCCATATAAGGTAAAATCGCATTTTTCCAGAAATGTACCTAACCACTTTTTTGTTGCATGAAGTGAGATTTAAACAGGCAAAACGTGTTATGATCATATAGGAGGTAAGTAAGTTTAATAAATTGTAGGTAGGTACCAATACTATTAGTCAACAAGCTAATGTGTGCAAAAAATAGTAGAGTGGCAAGCCCCATTGCCCTTGAGGATTGTAGCGGTTCTTTGTTGTGCGTAGGCAGGTGTTCCTTGGTTCCCCTCTTTCAACACTCTCTCTCGCCTCTAGGCCTCTTTGTCTTCACCCCGTCTTTCACGCCGCACTATCCGGTTTCTTATCTCCGAACTCACAGCAGAGTTTTTGTTTCTCCTGTGAGTATTTCGTATTTCAATATGTGAGATTGTGTTCAATTTATTTGTGAATTTTTTTCTTTACGCACGTTTGGAACAACAATAAAATGTTAAAATAAAATAACCATCCGTTCCCATCAATAGGTAAACTCGTATCCATCAGCAATGGCACTGTAGGTGGCCCCCACTGCCCGAGAAGAAGGACTGAAATGGGTGAACCGAATTATTGGAAAAACTTTTGGGAATGTTAGCCTCTCTTTGGCAACGCCTACCACCTCTATCAAGAAGAGAGTCACCGCCTTCCAGCGCATGTGTATCATGAAACAGTCAGACCTACAGTTAAAGGCCCACTTCACATACGAGCTCGCTCCATATCCAATGGCCCTATTTTCCAACGAAGGGTTGCGTAAAGGCACAAAATCAGATTTTTACGCTGCCTTCACTCAAGCCACAGAGAATGTCAGTGTCGTCGATGGAGGATACCTCGTCCGTAGTCTTGTGGCATCGGAATGATTCGGTACGGGCTATCACAGCAAGCTACACAAGCTGCATATTTAACCACTTTGGGAGAAATGTGTGTGTAGTCTTCGACGGGTATCCTGAGGATGGCGCCCAAAAGAGCGATCACGACGGTATTCCGCAGCATCAGCGGAAATTGTGTTTAACGCATCGACCATCATCACAGTCCCCCAAGAGAACGTGCTCTCAAATGACAAAAACAAGGTTCGTCTCATTGAGCATGTCTGTTCTGCTTTTGCTCTCGAGGGGATTGAGACAAAAATATCAAAAGACGACGCAGACCGCGATATCATCGTGACTGCTCTGCAAAAAAGTACCTCCAATGAACACGTCATCATCTTTGGAGAGGATGTGGATTTGCTCGTGCTCCTCTGCGGTCTCGGATCCACTAAAACAAACGTCTACTTCCAGAAGTGTGGCAGAGGTGAGGCGGGTTGCGTCCAATTCTCCACCAGCTCATTCAACCAATGGGAAGTGGAGCTACTACCTGGATTTGAACTTTCCATCCACTACCTCTGCCCTATTCTGGCAGGGGAAGATGAAAATGTGGGGCCACTGCAGACAAAATCAAGTCCTAGTGGATCAAGCAAGAGATTTCCTCCCGACATGCCACACACCAACAAGTCGTAGCAGTCGGTGACAAGTGCCTAGTTGCCCTATAGGGAGGAGGCGAAACGACAGACACCCTCAACGATGGGTACACTTCCGTACTTTTCTGAAGACATCAGCCAACGCCAAAGCGAATCTGGTCCGTCTGCCCCCAACCACAGAGGCTGCGTCGTATCATCACTACCTCACATACCACCAGGTGCAAAAGTAGTTGGGGGTGGAGAAAGAGGCCACCGACTGGGGTTGGGAATTGACCTCGGCTGGACTCATCCCCATTACCAGTCGGCAAGTTCCTGCCCCCGTAGAGCTCGTAAAACTCCTCTCTTGCAAGTGCAAGAAGGGGTGCAGAGGTGGCTACACTTGCCTGAAAGCAGGGCTCAGATGTGTGCTACCTGCTGTGTGGAAACGTGCCAGAACGCTGCCCTTATCATAATTGAAGAGGATGACGATGACAAGCCTCAAGACAACCCTGACGATCCACCAATACTGGAGTACCTACCTATAGGGGACGAAGAACTACCTATCGAAGAGAGCAATGAAAGTGACGGCTCAGGGCCATCATAAACAAGGTGACAAGTTTGACTATGTGTCTGATTTGATTGATTGATTGATTGATTGATTGATTGATTGATTGATTTGATCAAGTTACTGTACTTTTGATTACTTATGTTTATATTAAAATACATTTCACCGTTTTTTAAATGATTACATGCCTTCTTTTTCATTACCAAACCAAAAAACAAAAGAAAGTTAATGCAACATTTCTGGAAAAATGCGATTTTACCTTATATGGTTTTTTAAGATTTTGAGAGAACTACGAAGCTTGCAGACCCCGCTCTGTGCTTAATTTAAAGCTAATAACATTGCCTACAAATTATATTCTATAAGTTCTATTTGTAGGATCAACAGTTTCGACGCCATTTCGGTCCAAAGAAGGTCTAAAACAAAAAATTTACAATTTTTGGAAAAACTGGCCTGTTTTCAATGTGCTGTAATTCGGTGACCAATTAACCTACAGAGCTCTGGTTGGGCTTAATTTGTCACAAACTGAATGTTCTTAAGAAATGTTACAGTAGCTTTCGACAACAAATGCATGGATTAGGGAACATAGAGCAGAATCTGAAAGAAGTCCAAAAATTTTGCAGTTTTTCATGTGTAAAAAGTTTTCCACAACTTTTTGAGAGTTGCAAACTTGGGTATACATAGCCCTAATGGGTCCAAACAACCTACAAAAAAACCAGAGATATGTAATGTTATGTTAATTTATTGTCGATTTTGACCGGCCTATAATGTAAAGGAGCGAACATGTGACAAACCAAGTCATGAATAAGAACACATGATAAGCCAAACACGATAATAATAATCATCGTGTAGCCTCAGCTCCCGTGTGCAGGCATTTTAATTCAACACCAACTGGCTGTCAATGTTCTGTTTACTCTGGGCCTACTAGATGGTAAGAGTAAGCCAAATCTCCTTTGGGCATCTATGGAGAAGTTTTGAATACATTTTGTCTACTGAACACCAGGGTTTGAACCCACTAGAGGCCGACACTTTACCACTGACCCACGGAGGGAGCTAGCCAAACACAGTGACCAGCAGTTAGGGCAGATTTTCTACTTATTGTTAAGTAGGTTTTTCTCAAATAATTTCAAAGAACTTGGAAATTGTTTGAATCCCTAACTCCTCTTCCTATAAATGAATGTTTGCCCTCTTGAATTCCAACTTTATCTTCACATTATGATCTTTTCTACCTCTAAACGTTCCACTGTCTCTCCGCTTAATCCGCTTAATCAAGCAGCTCGTCTCCTTTCTCTCAAGTCTTTCCAGCCCGAACACCACTCTTTTGTCAGAAATCAGCCAGAACAAATCATGATGCTTTCCTTTGGATCTTGCCAGTTCTTGTATCATACTGTAACTCTGGAGGTGGAGGTTGTGATTACGGTAAACTACTGTAAGAGCCAGTACGATAAGGAGTGCGCTGAACTGTTGTTCGCCCTGCAAAACATACACGTACAATAGTGTACCCGTAAGATGATGACCAAAACAAGTCAAAAACCTCAAAACACTTTTTTTTTCTTTTCATTTATGATACTTTACCTCTGACATCCAGAATTGGGGGACTTACGAACCCTCATCTTTACCATTCTCAGTACAACCCCTAGATACCTTCCAGAGATCTGTACCCTTTATTTACAATCATATTTATGTGATTAGCCCAATGAAGACTTACAGTGTTCCCCATGAGGTACTATCCCCCAATCAACACAAACTAAGGACTTCTCGTCAACAACACCATTGTCCGCTGTCCATCTCACAATCCTGTAACTACCATATCGGTGCAAGCAGAATTTCCACATGTTCCTGTCATTTGAACTCCTTTGTTCCTTTCCATCACCTACAAGGACCCATTTGGTTCTTTTTCTCCTTTTGTGTTTGTTCTATGCTCTCAGTCTTCATCTTTTTTTTCTCTCTCTCTTCCCTTTTCCTACATTATCTGACTTTCTCCTTATCCCACTCTGTCACGATGCCCCCCTCCCGGGGAGTGCTGATGTAGGAAGTAGAGACGACTTTGTCAGGGGCGGAGGAGAGAGTGCCTGTCACCGTAAAATTAACCATTGAAATTGATCTTGGTACTTCTGGTACCCTGGATCGTTCGCTAACCTTCACCCCACACTGCACCAAACTCAAGGCAAAAGTTTCATCAGGAAACTGCCTATTGCGTAAGGTAACTGGTTCTGGATGGGGTGCCCACTGCCCTAGCACTCTGCTAGTCCCGTGTGGTACAAATCAGCTCACGCAAAGAAAGTTGACACTGCCTTGAATGAAACCTGCAGGCTAATCACAGGCTTTTTAAAACCAACACCCACACAGAAGTTGTATTCACTTGCAGGTATAGCCCCACCTGATATTAGACGTGAGGTGGCCGCTAATATTGAGAGACAAAAGGTTTGCAGCATCTCAGCCCACCCCCTTCATGAACATCAGCCACCACCAGCTCGACTGAAGTCCAGGAAGAGTTATCTACAGTCTTTTGCTCCACTTGATTCTGACCCAAAAAAGGCCAGGATTAAGCTATGGAAACAAAGGTACCCAGATCATCCAGAACGTGTTGAAACTGAAGAAAAGTTGCCACCTGGTCACGAAGAGGGATGGTGTATATGGAAGTCCTTAAACAGACTGCAGACCGGCGTTGCAAGATCTAAGGACAATCTTGTGAAATGGGGCATCGTGCATGGCGGGGACTCATTGTGTGAATGTGGAGAGGAACAGACTTCTAGGCACCTCTTGCACTGTCGTCTATGCCCAGATTCATGTACAGGGTTGGAATTGTCACTGGCTGGAAACAATGCCATCAATGTAGCCAAATACTGGTCACAACTTGTGTAAATAATGTATATATAATGTAGATATTTTCATGTAATACTTCTTCTCCTTTTTTTTATTTTTATGTATGTTCTTCCATTTGTTATACTTCATATGCAAATTTTTCAAATGCTTCAATCATAACTATATACGATTAATTTGTTCATGTACATCTTTCATATTCAGTACATATATTCAGTATCTCTTCCTTGTATATATTGGTACCTCTGACACGAATAAATAAATAAAAATATAACCGTGAAATGTACTCGATCCCAAAAAAGAACAGCCCCAGAGCAGACTGACCTGGCGGCGACTCGAGCGCAGGCTCGTGCTCCAACTCGGTGTACTCCAGGACGCGCTCCACGGCGGTCATCTGATTCTCCAGCTCTGCAGTCTGCCTCATGCCCCACTGGAACATGCCCGTCAGACCGAGGGTCTGCGTGATGGCTAGACCCACGTTGCCAGCGTAAGATTCTGAAATGACATAAGGGCACCTAGATATTTTCCACTTTTTTGAACAGAGGAAGCTTCTGTTCCTGTAACACACCACTCAGTGAACCACGAGTACAGCTACAAGACCGCGTGTCATGCATGCGGCAGGTGCCATTACTATTGGCAATTTAGCAACTACAGAATAAAAGAAGCCCACTAATTGAAATATTCTTCTTAAAAACACTCTTTATGTATACCAGTTTATTACATATTCTGTTTTGCAGCAAGACTTGCCTCACTTCGTTTAAACAAGTTATTACCCACGCTCTGGTAATACACTGCATTGCATGTGTTTTTTTCCTTCAGCTCTTTAATACGGGGATTATTTTGGTAAACTTTGCCTTTTAAGGTTTCTGAAGATAATATACAAATTCTGATCTAGGGGGCCATACACCTACACTAATTATCCAGTCATCAAAAACTGGCCATAAAGCATCTATAGAATTAAGAGAGCGAGTCAGAGAATGTATGAAAAGACGAGGCAATACAGGAAAACATTTCAAAAACACAACAATAGATGGCAGAAGCTATAAAATATAGCGACATGCCTACAAAAGCATTTTTAATTGTTTAAATGCCCATAAGGGCCAAACCCAGCCAAGGGATTAAAAAACTGAGCTGATCTATACAAACATTTTCGTGTTCGTGGCGTGCAGTTGAAGGAATTCCTGGCTGTGTGATGATGAACAGTTTTGAGATTTTACAGTACAATAGTTGCAACAGCAGTCACTCAACTCGGTCAGCCCAGTGAGTAGCTCACCATCCCATCTTTCAAGACGTTCTTTGACATTTTGCTGTGCTAAAGATTGTCTCATAGTTGTAGGAGCGCAAAAGGGACAAACTACCAAATCTACAATTAACTTCTAAATGTTACTATCTATTTAACATTTACCATCTGCAGCTGTGTTAAACTCGGTGAACTATGTACAGTACTTACAAGTAAAAAGTATAAATCAAGCACTATGTAGTAAGAGAGGAACATTTGTGTTCCCTGTATTAATCTTTATCTCCCTTCCTATGCTTAGCCTACACTTCCCATACCAAGAGTGATGGTCTATGAAGATGAGAGATGAAGTTGAGAAGTAGAAACACTCTGAGAAGAAAGTAGACCGATAAGGAACTACTTGAAGATGTGGAAAATGCCTTGTCCTATTGTGTTTCCTTTCTATTTCCCCCTCTTTCCACACTGAAATGTCACTGTATGTTTCCTAGTGTACATTCTACATATGACTTCTTGTATTTAACCAGCTACTTACTCTCAGTCATGATGAGGAAGCTGAATATGACGAAGGCCAGGAAGAGCAGACACCCAAAGTCCAGCCACAGTCCGAAGGCTCTGTTGGCGGCCATGAACAGGTAGAAGGATGTGGTGTTGAGATCCTGTAAGACGGGTGTTAGTTACGAACCAACTACCGTATCGTACAAACACTGCTAGTAAACATCTCACCTGGTACTCGTCAAACTCCTTACGTAGCTCCATCTGAGCTCCCATTGCACGGATCGTAGGCAGGCCTTGAACCGAAGCGCTGATGTGAGAGAAGACTGGGCTGCGTGCTGCCAACAGGACCAAACAGGTACAGTCAGTAACAAGAGCAGTCCCTTCTCTGTGTCAATATCTCCATTGTTATTACTCAAAACATACAAGATCAGAAATGATATCTCACACGACTTTTTAAATGTAGAATGTTTGATACCTCAAATATTAACAGACAAATTTGACATTTTCTGTTTTGATCCCCTTCATACTGCTGTACCACTACTCTCTGGATATCGAGCTTCAAGAAATTCTGCTCAGCAGTTTCCTCGTGTTGTTCACAGACAGACTGAACCTACTCTTGTATACCTAATTCAAGATAAATATGAAGTATGAGGTCAAGCTCTGTAATTTATTTTCTCTAGATCAACTACAGTATCTGGCAATCGATCAAGCGATTCATGAACCAGCAGCGAGATGTTAACTTGCCTTCACCATTACAGTTTTGTGTGTCAGCCAAATATTACTACAGAATGGTACTGAAATACTACGATGATCCTTTCATCTTGCATTCGTTTTGACAGACTGGAATACTTGAGGGTTATATATTCAATAAGTCAAAACCACTTTGATACATCGGACATTACAGAAATGAACGAGCCAATTTTCTAGTTAAAGTCGATTCCACAAGACAATAAGCCCCCTCCCATTATCCCTACATTAGTACAAACTAAGAGACCTCTACAAACAGTTTTGGAATATCCTCTCCAAAAGTCTCATCCAGAAAACTGTTATTTTCAGATGTCAACTGCCGATAGCACACCGACCTTCATCTCAACACAATTCCTATCGGATCACAGGAAATTCCTTCATTACTTTCACATAATCATCAAAGCCTCGTCACTCATGTGCCCGTGTGAAGAAGAAAGTCAGAGAGCAGTTTATCTTCTCAACTGATGCAAACAGCAAGTGATAAAGAGGCCCACATACCTCCCGGCAGCATTGTCCAAAGTTATTCCCAACCCTTCTACAATTAATTAATATTGAATTTTCACGACCGCATTGTAATCGAAACCGACTTTCAACCTATTAGATCGTGTTACGTACATGTTTGTTCTGTACTTAACATCTCTTCAACACGTACTAAATGTACATAACACGACCTACTAGGTTGAAAGTCAGTTTCGATTACTTCTACAATTAAGTTTATGAGTGAAATATAACAGACTAACTCAACAACTTTCGTACACACTCTCGATTCTCTAAATATCCAGTGAAACACAGGTTGTAACTGTCATTTACATTTTTACAATAATAATAATGAATGTGTGAAAGTCGTTTGAATTTATTATACTGGTACGCTTTAAAACTAATATCTTTGTGCTTTTTATAAAAGAGAAATATGTTTGTGTTGTCACTGTACTGATTACAAGAGTGAAATTACAAGTGATCTCTTTCTGAAATCCAACTAATTATGAAAGAGATGATAAAACAGCTTTTACCGTAGTACAGCAAATTTGCGAGTACATTGTACCGTCTTACAAGGCAGTTCCGATCGTGACTGCAACAAAGCTGTGGCTCATATGAACACGCATGATGTGTACAAAATACCATTGTTACTTACTTTGATACAAACATCTGATCTTGTACACACAAGGGACCACGTCTAACATCATATCATAATAACTGCAGTCCCTTTGTTATTTTAACAATTTGTCACGAGCTGTTTCAGAATATAATTAACCTACATCTGTTGTAGTCCAAAAAGGCAACATCCAAGGTCATGTGGTACAGCTGCCGGAGTGATATCTAGTTGTACCTGTACCAGCACTATATACTGTAGATGTTACGCAGGAGCTTCACTACCAGACCAATCAACTGGGGGAGTTACACAATTATTCTGCTTTTCTGTGACTGATTACATAGTGAGACAGTTAACTGTCACTCATGTGCTATGAATCCTGCAAATATCGTGAGCATAACTGTTAGTCGTTACAAATATGAAAAACATTCTACAGAAATGACAGCACAGAAGAGAAAGGCAGCTGAATTCATAATCAACATCAGTACATGTGTAACAGACATGCAACAGACTAAAGCGAAGAATATGAATACCCAAAATAATATTTGCGAGGAGAAACTGATGACAATCCAAGAACCGATCTGGAACCTGGTGACAAGATACATGATGGAAGCTAGTTCTGCCAAGTCCACAGAGGAAGAAGTGGATTCTGGAAAAATGAAACAGTTGACCTTCAATGCAGTTGCCGTATAGTGCAAGACATACGTCATCTATGACGTTTGCGTCACCTGATAGAGAAAGGTGAGGAAGAGTAGTGCTCGAAACCTCACATAATTGACTACTAGCAGACAGAAAAATTGGATCAAGAGATCTACTTTACGACCATGATCTTCAAACTTGGGGGTCTGGGAAGCGTTCAAGACATGGAACATGTCAGGTTCACTGCATATGGGTGGCAAGGTACAAACAGCGACATAATCTTGAGTCACAAGTGATAAAACAAGAAAGTGATGTGACTAAAAGGTGCAACGAGTTCTATACCTGTTACTGCAGCTAGCGATGCCAAAGATGCCATACATAACGACCATTTGATGTAGCATCGGTCAGTTGTAAAGAAACAATTTATATCTAGAATCATTTGTGAGGAAATAGACATTGCTAAACACCCAAATAATTTTAACGAAGGTGACGGCTATATACTGACTAGATCATGGCTACCCTCCATAGTAACTCGTCTACATCTTTTTCCTTGACTCTGGCAGCCCTAGAATGAACTAGGGTCTCTCTATCTTGAGTCTAGTTACTATGGAGTAACAATTGTCACTAACATCTTTGTTATTGCTCTGAAAAGATCCCAAAAGATGGCAAGTGCAAATACTTAGGTGTAAGATTTGAAAGTAATTTGCACTGGAAGGGTCATGTTGATGACATTGTTGGGAAAGCATACAGATCGTTACATGTCATAATGAGGCTATTTAAAGGATGCAACAAAGAATTAAAAGAAAAAAGTTACTTGAGTATGGTTTGTCCATTATTGGAATATGCAAAGAGTGTTTGGGATCCTCACCAAGAATACCTAATAAAAGAAATAGACAGTGTGCAGAGGAAAGCAGCAAGGTTTGTAACAGGGGATTTCAGGAGAAAGAGTAGTGTATCAGAAATGTTAAAAGAACTTGGGTGGGAAACTTTAAGTAAGAGAAGGGAGAAAACTAGACTTATAGGATTATATAAAGCCTATACAGGAGAAGAAGCATGGGGAGAAATCCGTGAGAGGCTTCGGTTTGAAAATAATTATATCGGCAGGACTGACCACAAATATAAAATTAGAAGGAATTTTAGCAGAAGCGATTGAGGTAAATTTTCATTCATTGGGAAGGGTGTGAAGGAGTGGAACAGTTTACCAGGGGTAGTGTTTGATCCTTTTCCAAAATCTGTACAGATATTCAAGAAGAGAATAAACAGCAACAGAGAAAATAAATGAAGTGTTAGAGGGCATTCGACCAGTGCAGGTTATTGTAAATTTTTAAAAAAATATGTGTGTGAATAAATTAATTCCATCCACTGGTCTATGGAGTTTGGACAGCCAAAGTAGGGGACTGCCTGTAGGGGTGAAGTACAGTGGGGACTTCGAGGGCCCTGGGACCGCTACGGTAGCTGTGAAGGCCCTTCAGGAACTCTGAAAAGTGGTGGCAAAAGGGGCTCTGGTTAAGACGCAGCAGGTCGTTATGCTACTTAGGTTCCAGAATGGGTTAAAAAAAAAAATTTAAAAAAAAAAAAAGCAATGTAAATATTAATCTTATACCAGTTGTATAGTATCATTTGAAGTAATTCCACATACTGTATATCAGTTAACTATATTTGTAAGTAATACAGGAGATATTATAAGTAGAATTTTGTAAACAATACAAATTTATTAAGGATGAGCTGTGTGTTTAATAGAAAACATTGTTAGCGTAAATTGTATAATATTGTATTATAGGAAAATTTTCTTCTCTTGTTAATTTAATATTTAGTGCTTGACAATAATGTATTTTAGTGTACCATTTGATACCGAGGTAGACACATCATTTGCAAATAAAGAGATTTTGATTTGATTTGAAGATGATTGTGCTTGCAGGTTTGAAATGCATCAGCATATAATAAAGATCATAGGTCCTAACATCCCCAAAATGATATACTGTATTATAATGTAAGTTAGTGTTCGTGAAAGTCTACGTTTTAAAATACAATTGTACAGGGCCTCATGAGTAGTCTTGAGGGCGACCCTGTTGATATCTACTGAACATAACATAAAATTACCCAATAATATTTTTCTACTTGCAATTGGCTCACTGACATGTTGACACTTACTGACGCCTTCCAGACGCTTGATGCTGCGCGAGGTGGAGAGGAAAACCAGCCTGAGAAGAGAGAAGACGACGGCAACCACCGCAGTGGGTATGAGTAGCCAGTAGTTGAGAACAGAGACCATGACTGCGATTGTCAACAGGATCAGGATGATCTGGAAAACAAGTCACACTTACATCTTGAAACATCTCCCTGCTGATGTGACGGCATTAGTAAGAAGCAAGAGAAAAGACAACATCACGTGAAGTCCTTTCCAATACAATGATTTGTATAAAAAGAAGAAGAGCATTTAATTCAGGTATTTTACACAAAAACATAACTCTTACATAAATATCATAGAAACTGTTTATTCATTCATTTTATAAATTGTGATATAATAGCTCTTTAAATTTAGGATAAACAAATGAAAATTGTAGCATTGTTTCTATTTACTAATGTTGTGATTATATAAAATCTCTGTTTTACGTTAGACTTTGACAGTTAAAATAAAACTGTATGATCGCTGTTCTCGAAACATGCACGATGAATAAATAAAGTTCATTAACAGAAAGTGTACGGACAAGGCAGATTCAATAAGAATACTATTTTAAATCATTTGTAATGAGTTTTAGAGGCATTGTTTTGTTTTTTTCACTTATAACAAAAATCCAGGGCAAGTCTTTTATCTGAGGAAAAAGCTGCAATGCATAATTTAGACTTACTCAACCTCATACCATCATGAATATGAAATAATTGACAGCATCAATAGTGAAGACAGTAGTGACTACAAACACTACGTATGAGTCTACAACTAGTATCAGCTGTTCAACGAAACGCAGAACATTGGAAATAAAGTACAGCAGTAATTATTGGTAAAACAAACCATCACTAATAGTTTATTGCTACCTTTATGGTAAAACTTGCTGTGTAACTTTATTTCTATCGATTACAAAAATACAACCGACTACTGCAGGCATCACAATACCAGGTTATTAGCTGTCGAGTGTATTTTGTGTGTGCTGAAAAGAAACCAGCATGATTAGAATATTGTTCATGCCAAGTTGTTTAAAAACTTCAGTTCGAACAAGCCTACTTCACCTTTTACCGTCACCAATAAATACTATGTACATTATGCATTCTGTCATTCCCTTTACACACATGCTGTGGTGTTCTCTGTGTGTCCCGCACTTGTTCATCCTTATTTATTAGTTTTATTGGAATCCATCCAATTTGAAATACTAAGACAATTTTTGTTGAAAATTAAATGCATCCATCAAGCAGGAATCTTCTTTGAAAACTTTAAGATGTAAATTGGTGTGTACCCATTAAGCAAATAAATAAAGATTTCCAAGCAAAGTAAAAGATAGTCTTAAATAAACTTTAACATTCAGTCAGCCAATCAATGCTATTTACTGCATAATAATTGTGCAATCAATGTCAGAAAGTTTGTGACTCTGCAGTTGACGTATATTTGATTAATACTTCAGTGTCCAATTCTCTACGCTATTCACATTACACAGTCGGTGGTAAGCAGCGTTAAGCCAAACAGTCGTGTAAAAGTCCTTCAATTTTCTATTTTTAATATAATTTGCATAAAAGACTTTTAATTTGAGTAACTTCTGATACTTTATTCATATCAATCCAATTCAAGAAGCATATCAACAGTTCAGTAATTACAATTCTGATTATACAGCATATATGTTATGTTATCACTAAATAATATTTAAAATGTTGATCCAAAGAAGCCCTTAAAACAGTACAAAACATGTAATGAAATACTCAATAGGACTCAGAAAGCTTTTCAATTTTATTCTCAAGTGAGAAATCTACTCTGGAATGGTAAAATAACCCAGAAAGCAAAACTGACCATGTTTTATACCTATTCTAATTCTCACGTATGGAATCGAATCCTGTACCCTGCAAAACAAGAGTAAAATCGAGTCAACAGAAATGAAATTTATCAGAACAATGAAATAAAAGATCAGGAAGGACAAGATTAGAAATGAAGCAAACGGGAAGGAGACAGAGCTTTTAGGAAGATGCAGTCTACAATGGTTTGGACATGTTATGAGGATGGATGGAACAAGAACAGCAATGAATTACTTTGAAAGAAAAGTGAAAGGGGAGAGGCCAGTGGGAGGCCAAGGAGAAGATGGGTAGACACAGTGAAATCGGTGGTCAGCAAGAGGAATGTCAAGTGGAAGGACACAGAGGAACAGAAACTATACTTTGAGAGGAAGAAGTGGCGAGAGCTCATACACCACACCCGGGAAACTGGAGCTGGAAAAATGATGATGATGATGATGATGGCTGGCTTTTACCCACAACTTCATGCATGTGAAATTTGTTTTTGTGCCCATATGTACACTGGAAATGTGGATAGTGCGCGCGCGCACGCACGCACGCACGCACGCACACACACACTCTCTCTCTCTCTCTCTCCCTCTCTCTCTCTCTCTCTCTCTCTCTCTCTCATTACACTGCTGTATCCTCAACCCGAGATGGAGCAGTTCTCTCGAGGCACACCGAGCTGCATATACCAGGAATTGAACCAGAGCCCCAGAATATGACAACCAACAGCAGTAACTGTTACCTTTGCAGGCGTTCATTACCTGTGATTATTAAAATATACTGATTATCGGAACTACCACATTTAGATAAGCTGACATATAAATGACTATGAGAGAAACACTCGCATATTTGAATGTTTTTCCAATGGCATATTATTGTTATGACAAGGGAACTTCTCACTAAATTGCAACCTTTTAAAAGGAAAAGGTATTAAAATCATATCAGTATAATGGGGATCCAAGGTATGTGTGCCCAGACAGAGTGCCATGTACAGGTTTGGTGGATTCAGGTTGTGCATCAGTATTACTGGAGTACTGGTTAAGTGCAACAGAGGGTAGCGGAAGTCCTGACAGCCTTGTGGGTAATGTACTGCAGCTTCCAGTTCAAAGTGTTCATCTTGTATTCGCCAGGTACGTTCTTCAAAATTGTGTTGTTCATTTTACTCTTTGACTGTGCTAGCAGAGAAACAGTAAAATGCTTTACGTTGCACCGATACAGAAAGGTCTTATGGCGACGATGGGATACGAAAGGGCTAAAAGTGGAAAGGAAGCGACCGTGGCCTTAATTAAGGAACAGCCTGGTGTGAAAATGGGAAACCACGGAAAACCATCTTCAAGACTGCTGACAGCGGGGTTCAAACTCAGTATCTCCTGAATGCAAGCTCAGAGCTGCGTGCCACTGATCGCTCAGTAACAGTAAATCAGAGGGAAGATTAAGAGTGATAAACTCAGTACTTCAAGTCTACAAGTTATCAACTTAATAGGTAGGTAGTCATGTAATAAGCATAGCCTGTGCCGAATGGGAAGCTGTTTCCACTGCGGTCGTTTTTATGAAGAAAAATAATTTGGCGCAGTGCAAGTGATATTTAACGCAGCAAAATTTTGCACAGAGTGCAACGCAAGGAGTGGACGGGATTAGCTGCTTGGTTGAACCTCCCAAGACCATTTGACACAGCTAGTGCTTCCCTTCACCTTCTCATCTTATCTCCTGTCAGTGGGAATTCATAGGATTATTGCATTTCATTCTATTTAGATAGATCAGTGAAGTACATTAACAATAAACATATAAGAAAGGAGCGAGTTGGTCGCACAGTCTGAGTCACGTGGCTGTGAACCTGGGTTTCAGCATTATCAGCAGCTCTGAAGATGGTTTTCCATGGTTTCATATTCATACCATAAATGGTGGCTGTACTGTATTGTCACTTCCATCCCAGTCCTAGTTCTGACTCATCCCATCGTCATCGTAAGACCTGTCTGTGTCATAAAACAAATAACAAAATTAAATTTAAAATAACTTAATGTATCATAAAACCTAGAGCGTATTTGATGATGATGATCAGGTGCCATCTAGTCGACGTCCACTCCTGGTGACTGCCTCCAGATGTTTCGGTCTTCAACCATATACTTCATGTTGATGTTGGATTTGATGGAGTCTATCCCTCGTCTCCAAGACCCCTCCACCTTCCCAGCCATAACAGTCTTTTCCAATGAATCACAGTGTCTCATAATGTGTCCAAAATATTGATGTATCCAAAAAGACACACACAAAATGCTGTCAGTTGGTACAGTTATTTATTTTACCTTAACTTCACATAAACATACACATAACCTTATCAACTGATGTCACAAACAAAATACACACATCAATAAACCACCATCTTTAACAAATGCCTATCACTGAGCACACGCCACATGAAAATCGCAACTTTAAAACAATTGACTGCTTACAAGCATGTCATCGACAATATGAAGTCACAAGTATAACTCCTGTTAAGCCATATCTCCAACTTAGCAGTAACTCGTCTCTACCATCAGAACCACCTCTTTATATATGTGCCCAGTCAAGCTTCTAGAAAGATACATTTTCTCATAAATTCTAGAGTGCTTAAGGCCCAGATATAATCTACAGAATATTCTACAGAGTTCTCGTCTACCCAATACCATTCTGGATGTTACAGTGTGTTTCACAATTCTGTAGTGGATTACAAATCGTATATACAGGTAATAATAAATTATATACAGGTTCTTACATTAACTAAACTCATAAATATCTATATACAGCATGTTTCATGACATAACCTTACAAATAATGTGATCGTAAACTAATACTGATACTAATAAGTGGATGTACATCATAAGTAATAATAATAATAATAATAACAATAATAATAATAATAATGATAACAACAATAATAATAATAGTAATAATAATAATAATGATAATAATAATAATTCAAACTCGATACTTGCATTTTTTACCCATGGGTGAGAGAATATTGTTTTCAAGTTATATCTGTTCATCACACTTTCGTCAATATGACAGCTGTAATCTTGTAATAAATCCCTCAAGAGAGAGATCTGGTTTAATATTTTGAATTTGTCTTCTTGGTCTTCTTGGCTATTCTGACGGTGGTATCCACAGATACAACCGAACACTTGAAGATCTTTGTGGTAATATTAAGACATCACTCAGAATTGATTGAAATTTCTTAATTTATTGTTTAAAAAAAATTTTTTAATAAGATTTTATTGTGTTTGGATCCTCGACCCTGGAAGAATTCTGTTTTAGAATATTTTTTTATGTGTTGTATCAAAATTATCATTTATCTGTGAATTTTAATATTTTTGTTTTTTTGTTGTCAAAATTTGTGAAACGGCGTAAGCCTACACGTGCAGTTCTGGATGCACATTTCCTGTTGCATAAACAAAGACTTTTCTGGAACATGTGCCAGCAAGAACGAAGATACTTTTCATTGGAGCAAATAAGATTAAATGTAATTGGAGAATGTGAAAGTCGAAGGTAAATACTATATTCTGGTTGGTTCTCTTTGGTTGTGGCACCATTTCCTGTTTCTCGATCTTACCCCGCTCCTTCGGTGGGAGCGAGGTAGGATCTGGGCTTTTTATCATGTGACCATCATAGCGAGCGGTCATGCTCCTCCTTTGGTCCCCTTGTGGGAAATCCTGGTCTCAGGGTAAGCGCTGTTTCTATGCTTATTTCGGTTTTCACCTTCACTTAAATGCAATAATTTCTTTTTCTTACGCAGCATTTTATCCCCGAGCTTCACGTTCGTCACTAAATTTGTCAAAGTGACTTAGCTTCTCCCTTTTGTTTCGAAGGCAATACTTTTTTTTCTTAACTTTGTAACTTATAATGTAGGTTTTCCTCCTGGTATTTCTGTGTTGCCTCCTATTCACATTACCTGAAATGTTTTAGCTAGTGATGCAAGTTTTCTGTGTTTGGTCTTATTGCTACTTTTGTGTAGACTGGGATTAGCCCTCATTTAATCGTCATGTATCGTTGGATAATTTTCTTTCAATTCAAATTATGAGATTAAATTTCTTTTAGCACACTGCGCATGTCTACAGGCATGCTTAAGAAGCTTTTAATTTGCGTTTGTAAAGATCTTTCTGTTTTTGAGTTTTGATTTGTTTCCTTTTTCTTAACATAAATGTGTGTAATCCAAGGGCCATTACCCTCTACGTTTTCTTTCATCGCAAAAGGCTACGTTCCATTACTTCTCAGCGTTCCATGCCACTTTCCACATCCATTCTGTAGTTGTCATGTTTCGTAACCTGTTCTTTTTACATTTTAGGCTGTGCTGTTTTGTTGAACCTAAGTTTTTTTACTGTGTTTAAAATTTCATTCTTCATTAGTATTATTATTTTTATTGTGTAATCTAGCCGTAATGGTTACAGTCTTATCCAGGCCTTAGGGGCAAGTCTTTGGCGAATTTCTGGGCTGTTTGGAGCCATTTCTACTGATGGTTGATCTGAACGAACAGAAACAATTCTCCTCTTTAACTCATTATTTATCATAATGTTCAATGGTACAGCCCCATCTTCTCACTCTGTGCTCGATCTCTTCCTTACTTTCAGTGGTATCATCTGCATACCTCACGCTGTTTATATTCAATCCACCAATCTTTAAAACATGAGGTGACTCAGTCCAGATTTCCTCCTCTTCTACTCTGCATACAAATTGAACAAGTGAAGCAAAAGTATTCAGCCTTGTCTTACGCCTTTGATAATGGGGAACCATTCTGTTTCACCAGGCTCAGTTTTAACGTTGGCTGCTTGTCTCAAGTAGAGGTTTTACGCATCACGACAGTAAGATGTTCAGGTATCCCTATCCACATCTTCTCAAAGGCCTTCCTGTAATCTATAAAGCATGTGCACAGTTCCTTTGCTGTTTCTATCATCCAATGTACGTCTCTAATGATGTGTCTGGTTCCTCTACCTCTTCTAAAACACTCCATGTATGGTTCTATACTTCGTTATGATTTTCGGCATCTGCTTGCTGGCATGTGGTATCAGAACTATGGAACAGTCCAACAGATCTCCTTTCTTGTACTGTACTGTATATGGTGATGAAAATGGATCATTTCCAATCTGTGGGCCAAGTTGAGGTTTTCTGAATCTATTGCTTGCCATATTTCACCTGCAATTCCATCTGTTCCTCAGGCCTATTGTTGTGCTAATGACTTTAGAGCTACTCTGACTTCATCTTCGAGCACGCGAGGTTCCAGATCAAATTTAGTCTCTTTCAATGAGTTGTCCGTTTTTACCCTTTGATTATACAAGTTTGACTTGTAATGTATGGAACTTCGCCACCTCGTAGACCCAATTATGTAATAGATCTGATTCCTGTATTTCCTATCAGATGATGTCCAAGTGTACAGCTGTTGGGCAATAAAAAGGTTATTAGATCCACAGAAACTGACAAGGCACTCTCCAGCTTTGTTTCAATCACCTAAGCTGTAAAGACCCAGAGCAATTCCCTCTTTACCTTTCCCAACTCTTGCATTCCAATCTCCAATCAGAAGTAACACATCATGTCTTATTCACAGTTCCTTTGCTGTTTCTATCATCCAACGTATGTCCCTAATGATGTGTCTGGTTACTCTACCTCTTCTAAAACACTCCATGTATGGTTCTAAACTTCGTCATATCATAGCAGCATTAGCATCACGAGTGCTCTGAAAGATCCGAGGCTCTTCTTTAGTAGCATATTGTGTGCCTTCCAACCCGGCACTGTATTATCATAACTCACTTCAGTCATATTCCATGCAGATTTCTTGGTAATACTGTAATCTACCAAAAGGATTTACCATTGCCTTCTCTTGTACACAGTGGAGTCTTTGCTGTTATCTGTTGCAAACATTCTCCTAACACCTACTGCCAAGTACAAGCGCTACTCTATGGATTTTGGGGGCATTTCCTCCACCCCGGGTACCATCACCCTGCCTAGAGAGACT
This sequence comes from Anabrus simplex, assembly GCF_040414725.1. Lineage (NCBI taxonomy): Eukaryota > Metazoa > Arthropoda > Insecta > Orthoptera > Tettigoniidae > Anabrus > Anabrus simplex. The sequence continues at coordinate 97,261,856 of NC_090278.1, forward strand.
TATGTGCCCGAAGCCGTTGGTCCCTTTAGGAAGCCGAGTTATCTACCACCGCTCGCCACTCGGCATGGAGTTGGTGGCCGTACAGTTGCTCCATTACTGTAGCAGGGATGCCTGCGCAGACACGATGTATTTGTCTACTGATAATCATTTCCACAGTTCTTCACAAACACACAACCATTTCACCCACTCAAAAAATACACAATGTTGTTATAAAAATGTATCTATTTTTTAAACAAAAGAAGAGGCTTTTTAGCATTACAAACTCGTGGAATGTTTCATAGGTAAGCAGTGTTTTTTTTTAATTGACCTGGTACTATATGATTATAATATATTTTTTCTCCCAAGTTTTAAAAATGTAAACAATCCAGCCGCTCTGGAAGTGAAAGGCCTACAGTTTTGGTAAATTACGAATCGAATATGAACTAATAAATAGCCTCCGTCTACAGTTTCAATCTTTCTTAGTTTTTTGTACATTTGTAAATAAGTTTAAAACTTTTGAGTGTATCCAGTAAAATATTTTGTGAGATATGTTCAATAACACATTAAGAGTATGCATAGCTTGTTACTGATTGCTTTTGTTTTATTGTGTACCACGTGATGAGCGTAAATGCGTGACGCACGGCCATCTCAGCACGGAGATGCGATCGAGCTTGCAGTGCCCTTTACAACAAAGTGCGAAGGATGAATCGCAGACCTGGAACACAAACAAGCTGGTGCAGGAACAAAGCTTGCACATCTTCTACAAGTTCATCAGCTGACTACAAATTTGACGCCAGATTTGTGGTTTAGAAAATTAAATCTAGGGCTGAAGTGAATTACACTCGCTGTTTGTCGTGATGATGCGCAAGTAAGCTGGTCGTCCTTTGAACACATTCCCCGAGTAACGTTTTAAGTTTCGACTATTACCTCGGCATTTAGAGCAGTTACTGTTATAAAGGCACATGGTAACTTGTTTCAAGTAATTGTACTGAACATAACGGGCTGGATATTATAAAACTGCAATTAATATTTCCCAAACCACTTGACGTAAAAAGCGACATATCGCCGTCTGCTCCCAGTCTGACGTCGTCATATGTAATGACAGACCATTAAATTCCATTACGACCTCCAGTGAAGTTGTATTGAAATCATTGCTCATTTATGTTTTCACGCAATATTTACCATGCTTAATTTGATGATGGATGCACCAGTCCCAGCGCGTTACAATGCTGTACCAGTCAAAAGCCTTACTGGCAAATGGGGGACATCTCTTTGTCATTAGATAAATGTCTCACTAATAATAGTTTCAATGGTTACAATATGTCCCCAGATCTTTAAAAAGTTTCATCTGAAAATTTTACGCAGAATAGTCACAACCTCTATTCTGGGTGTGGGGCCCCTGCCTATGTGAGTCCCAGAGCACACTGACCCAGTGTGTAACATCTGGTAAGGGTCCCAGCTCAGGGTTACGAGTGAAGACTTTAACGACCTCTACAGCGGAGAAGGTGGACTTCGGTACGGTGGAGATGGTGGAAGAGGCAGCCCTGTATTCAGAGATTAATATGAGTACAACCTGCTGCCTTGTAGGTCGAGGTGACTGGACACCAAAGGCTAAGGGAGAAAACCCTGAAAGAAAATCTCCTTCTGTGTTAGGCCCAGCAGGTCAACAGAGGGATTACTGAACAAGTTGCTTTCAAGAATAATACGAGCCTCGGATGTAGGAATTCACGGCGATGACATCAGTTTGGTGCGAATGACAATTTACAGTCTATAGTCTCTACTGGCCTGGAAATGAAGTAGAGTCTAAGAATGGAGTAGGATTTTTAATACATCAAGACATAGATGCTTGTAGTGAAGTTGAGTTTGTTAGTGAAAGGATAATTAAGTTACCTGTGAACTTAGGTGGGAAAAAGTACATTGTGATCCAAGTCTATGCTCCACAGGTAGGATGCTCAAAAGAGGAAAAGGCCAATTTCCTTAATAACACAATGAGTATGACAATCTAATTGTAATGGGTGATTTCAATTCACAATTTGGCTCACTCCACACTGGGCCCTCATGGAATGAGAAACAGAAATGAAGAGAAACAACCTGATAGTGAATAACACTTGGTTCAAGAAAAGGGAGTCCCATAAAATCACAAGATATACCTGGGATGATAAAATAGGTACAGTAATATTCTGATAGACCAAAATGTGTGGAAAAATGTTAATGATGTCAAGGTCAATCCAAGACCTTGGTGGAGACCATGGACTGTTGGTTGCAATTATTGCAAGAAAAGACCTCCCAAAGTCTGTAACAAAAGAGTCCCAAAAATAAAAACTTGGCGACTAACCGAGCCAAGTGTAAAGGAAGAATTCAGGGAAGGTATCTGCAGGTTGTTGCTGAGAGAAGAACTGAAATTGGTAGATGAAGAATGGGATACTCCAAAGAAGGTTGTGGTTGGTACAGCAGAAAAAGTATGTGAATGACAGAGTCAAATAAGACAACCTAAAGAAACTGCCTGGTGGAATGATGATATTAAAAAGGCTATCAATGACAGAAACCGTGCAAAAAGATCCTTATATCAAGCAAGAACGCAGGGAGATCAACATGAAATAGAGGAGAAGCTGTCACTTTACAGAAAGAAAAAATTACACGTCAAACAGTTGGTTGTAGCTGAAAAGCAGAAATGTAAGGAAGATCTGGCTACCAAAATAACGCAGGATGGAAACAAAAAACTGTTATACAGTATTGTTAAGAATAGAAGAACTCAAAATGTATCCATCCAATCTGTAGAACTTCCTAATGGTCAGGTGACTAGGGATAAGACCAAAATATTACAGGAGTTCCAAAGGCACTTTGAAACTTTGCTGAACTGTTATGAAAATGTCACTCCACTAGACGACGAACCTTATGATTTTGACAGCACAAATACCACTAGTCTGACATGGTTGGAAGTAGAGACAGCAATATCTAAGCTGAAAAACAACACATCAACTGGATCAGATGAATTACGTGTTGAGATGATCAAAGCACTAGGAGAGGTACAACAGTGGATGTACAGGGTACTAAATAGAATCTGGAAAGAGAATGTAGCACCCAATGACTGGAAGCAAGGAGTCATCATCCCATTGTTGAAGAAAGGTGATAGAAAGAAATGTACCAACTACAGAGATATAACTCTGCTGTCACATGGCCTCAAAATCTATAAATCCATCCTTGAGAGCAGGATTAGAAAATATGTTAACCTACACTTGAGGAGGAACAACATGGATTTAGACCTCATAGATGAACTATAGACCTCATTTTTGCCACCAGAATGTTCTATGAGAAGTATTGGGAGAAAGGTAAAACACTTATAACTGTTTCTCTGGACATCGAGAAAGCATATGACCATGTACCACGCAGGCATATATGGGAATGTTTGAGACATAAGAAAGTCCCCAATGACATCATAGCACGAGTACAACAATTATATGATGAAACCAAGTGTTGTGTCCAGGTCCAGGAAGGAAAGTCAGGTTGGTTCGAAACGAAGAGTGAAGTCCAGCAAGAAAGTTGTCTTTCACCACTTCTCTTCATAAACATAATGGATGAAGTTTTAAAAGCAGTTAAGAGAAAGGATCCAACAACTAATGCCCAGGTTTTTGCTGATGATGTAATGGTATGGGGTGAGACAGAAGCGGAAGTACAAACTAGACTAGATCCCCGGCTTGAAGCTTTTACAACCTTTGGTCTCAAAATCAGCAAAACGAAGACAGTTAGCTTGGTGATGAGTAGAAACTCTCCAACTGTTCATCTAAGAATTGGAGATGAGGAGATGGATACTGTAGACAACTTCCAGTATTTAGGTAGTGTTCTGCCATCAGACAATACCATACAGCAAGAGATTAGCAACAGAATACATAAAGCTTCCGAATTCTATCACGCTGTACATCAAATACTTTGGGATGAAACATTTCCATTAGTTTCCAAGATGAGCTTGTACAAAATTTATTTGTACCTATATTGATGTATGGTCTGGAAGCAGCAACACTCACTGGACCAACAAAGAGTCATCTTCAGGCAACAGAAATGAAGTTCTTCCGTTCTTGTCTACAAAAAACAAAAATGGATAAAATAAAGAATGTGGATATCCGACAACAGCTTGGATTGGAAAGAAGTTTGCTGGAGACTCTAGAAGTGAAGAGATTGCAATGGTATGGTCACGTGAAAAGAATGAATCCTCACAGGACTCCTCAAAAATACTCTGACCACAATGTTCCTGGGAAGAGACCAAGAGGAAGACCTTGTGAAATTAGAGATGTGAACTGGTGTCGCATATATGAGCAGCAACTGTGGATGGGTAGGAAAACTGGAGGAGGCTCGTACACAACCGCACCCGGCTTGGTGGAGCGAAGAAATGATGATGATGGCGATGAAATTTGGCATAAAAAGTGTGCCCGATATGCGAGTAAATACCATAACCCTTGAAGCATTCTAAAGAGTCAACAACAGATGGCAGGAGCATACTGTAGTGCCAATTCGGATGGGTGTAACAGAACAATGGAGTTATTGTCAGGCATGCCCCGACATAGGATCTATGTGAGAACGTTGGGGCATCGAGTGCTGAAACACATTGCTACAGGGATATCTCTCAATTGTAATGGAACCAAAGCTGGATATTGTTATGGCTCTTAGCATACTCAGTACTTTACTGAACATACAAACCTGAAAACACTCGATCATGGTGATGGGGAGAACCTCGTCAATGTTGCCCATGTCCTTGGAGAAGCGGTTCAGGATGCGACCTACCAACACAAACATCACAATATTCTGACATTATTCGAAATCCCTGGTTAATTATCAGTTTTAAGAGCACCTAGATGTGAAAGCTGCACATTCTAAGAAACTACCAAACCTTGCTCATCTTTTAACAAAATACAAGCATAACATTTCCCTTGATTCATCAACAGTGGTACAAATGCAAACAAATCACTAAAGCCCGGATTTTTATGCAGTAACAGGTTAGATTGCAAAATAATTTGGTTAGTAGGAAGTGTCGGCCACCCGTTCTTCCAAAATGTAGCAAGAGTAACATAAACTGTAGGGGTCCTGGTGGGCCGAGTCCCTAATATTTATGCAAACCCCATAGCATAATCGTTGTGAAGGTAGACGATAAGTGCTACTTGCAGGTCGAAAACCCAGTCAAGCTAGCGTTGCTGTAACAACCTGACGTACTTAATACGCTCCGTACGAAAAATCCTGAACATTTCTTCCAACAAATGTTTCAACGGAATTATAATATCAACTTGATTATCTTTTAGATCCATTCGACTACCATAATTTCCGAACTCCGCTAGCTTTGACATACGTTTTATCACAAGCAACACCTCTACAGAAGTTCCATTTTCTTCTCGACTTTCAGATATCCCAATCATATACATTTTAAACTTGTTTATTACATTCACACTTCCGTTTTAAATAACTGAAAGTGATTTTACCACCTTGGATTCAACTTGGGAATTGAAGAAACATCCTCCTTTGATGATTGTATTTATACTCAAGGCCTTCACAGTCTTAATGATATTATAAAAATATGGATCCATTTTAGTTTTAGACTCTCAAAATTTCATGTTTAATCACGTTTTAATCTTCAAAACTGTTAATTTCACTCTCTTTTAACATACTTTGGTGCATTATCATTGTTTTAGATGTTATTGTATAATGTTTTACGAAACCATTTTTCAACATTTTAACCTATAATTTATAAGTATATGTATTATTTTTAAGATTGATATAGGCTGATGATGCCCGTAAGGAGGGTGAAACATGTACCTTTGACTTTTATGTATTATGTATAAAAAAATATTTGACCATATGAAATAGTGGATCATATTGTATTGTATTGAACAGGTGGACTTATAATATTGTAATAATACTTGAGACAAGTGCTACTTGCTTCGGTAAGTTTGCATTCTATTAATGCATTAACATCCGGGCTCAACAAATCACATTCCACATTAGGTACAATATTACTTTATGATTTTGTACCAATTAATAATAGTGGTGGCATCTGCAATAAACATTCAGACTACTACCTTCATGTTAAGGCAAGTCTTCTCTGCAACTTTTAGGAAATTAAACAAGTGTACTCAACTATTATAGTTCCCGAGAAAAGTTGAGTTCAAGATTGAAAAGTCACTTTCGGAAATGCATCTGCCCAATATACTCAGAAAGACACAGTTAAGTATCCTTTTGAAATTTTTCTGCCTTCACTATTCTAATGGTTCATGGTGTGGGTTACTGTAGTCACGTCCTAGTTCGTGAACCATGGGCAACGGCTGAGTGGCCTAGTAAGTGGTCCTGAGAGTCGGGATACCAGTTACTATGGAATGGGAGTGGGCATCTCGGACATATTCTGAGTCGTGGCCCTCCTTGTGCTCAGGCGGCTAGGACTATACAATTCACCGGTGGTCCATAACCCGTTAGAGGAGAGATCCTCACTTGGACTATGTGCAAGTAGGGCAGCATCCTGCTTCATGAATTTACCGAGCTCAGAACATTTTAAGCAAGCCTCGGACCTGTGGGAGTAACGGAGTCCCACACCCATTTGAAAGGCGACGGACTCCTTGGAAACAACTTGGCGAACGAAATGGAATTCGAAGTGGGTCTATCAATATTAGTGGGGCTTATGGAAGAAAGAAAGTAGAACTGGCTGAGTCAGCTAAGAGGATGCATCTGGATGTGCTAGGAGTAAGTGATATTCGGGTAAGGGGAGATAACGAGGCTGAGATAGGAGATTATTAAGTGTACTTGACGGGTGTTAGAAAGGGAAGGGCAGAGTCTGGGGTAGGGCTCTTTATCAGGAATACCATTGCACGCAACATAGTTTCTGCTAGGCACGTAAATGAGCGAATGATGTCGGTAGATTTGGCAGTTGGAGGAATTAGGACGAGAATTGTCTCCGTGTATTCTCCATGTGAGGGTGCAGATGAGGATGAAGTTGACAAGTTTTATGAAGCATTGAGTGACATCGTGGTCAGGGTCAACAGCAAGGATAGAATAGTGCTAATGGGCGATTTCAATGCGAGAGTTGGGAATAGAACTGAAGGATACGAAAGGGTGATTGGTAAATGTGGGGAAGATATGGAAGCTAATGGGAATGGGAAGCGTTTCCTGTATGCTAGTATGGGTTTAGCAGTTACAAATACATTCTTCAAGCATAAGGCTATTCACCGCTACACATGGGAGGCTAGGGGTACCAGATCCATAATAGACTATATCTTAACAGACTTTGAATTCAGGAAATCTGTTAGGAATGTACGAGTTTTTCGCGGATTTTTCGATGATACAGACCACTATTAGATCTGTAGTGAACTAAGTATCTCTAGGCCTAGGGTAGAGAAAGTGAAATCTGTCTGCAAACGAATAAGGGTAGAAAATCTCCAGGATGAGGAAATTAGACAGAAGTACATGGATATGATTAGTGAGAAGTTTCGAACAGTAGACAGTAAGCAGGTTCAGGATATAGAAACTGAATGGGTGGCATACAGGGATGCTGTAGTAGAAACAGCAAGGGAATGCCTAGGAACAACTGTCTGTAAAGATGGGAAAAGGCGAACATCTTGATGGAATGATGAAGTGAGAGCAGCTTGTAAACGTAAAAAGATGGCTTATCAGAAATGGCTCCAAACAAGGGCTGAGGCAGACAGGGATTTGTACGTAGATGAAAGAAACAGAGCAAAACAAATAGTTGTTGAATCCAAAGAGAAGTCATGGGAAGATTTTGGTAATAACCTGGAAAGGCTAGGTCAAGCAGCAGGGAAACCTTTCTGGACAGTAATAAAGAATCTTAGGAAGGGAGGGAAAAAGGAAATGAACAGTGTTTTGAGTAATTCAGGTGAACTCATAATAGATCCCAGGGAATCACTGGAGAGGTGGAGGGAATATTTTGAACACCTTCTCAATGTAAAAGGAAATCTTCCTGGTGGTGTTGCGAACAGCCAAGCTCATGGGGAGGAGTAAAATTATGTTGATGAAATTACACTTGAGGAAGTGGAAAGGATGGTAAATAAACTCCATTGTCATAAGGCAGCAGGAATAGATGAAATTAGACCTGAAATGGTGAAGTATAGTGGGAAGGCAGGGATGAAATGGCTTCATAGAGTAGTAAAATTAGCGTGGAGTGTTGGTAAGGTACCTTCAGATTGACAAAAGCAGTAATTGCAGCTATCTATAAGCACGGGAACAGGAAGGATTACAACAACTATCGAGGTATCTCATTGATTAGTATACCAGGCAAAGTATTAACTGGCATCTTGGAAGGGAGGGTGCGATCAGTCGTTGAGAGGAAGTTAGATGAAAACCAGTGTGGTTTCAGACCACAGAGGGGCTGTCAGGATCAGATATTCAGTATGCGCCAGGTAACTGAAAAATGCTACGAGAGAAATAGGCAGTTGTGTTTATGTTTTGTAGATCTAGAGAAAGCATATGACAGGGTACCGAGGGAAAAGATGTTCGCCATACTGGGGGACTATGGAATTAAATGTAGATTATTAAAATCAATCAAAGGCATTTATGTTGACAATTGGGCTTCAGTGAGAATTGGTGAACGCTGAAAGGCATAACAGTCTATAATGATAATGTATGTATGTCACTATTCTAATTTCATCATCAATGATTTAGATGGTAAAATTTGAAAAAAAAATCTGGTTTTGTCATATTGTGAATATCTTTCATATTGTATTCTTCAATAACTGAGGGGAATCTTTCCAATCTTCACAAATCATATAATTTACATGCAATCTTTTGAACTAACCATTGTCAGTAATAAAATCTAAAACCCCAATTTGTTTAATGATTTCTGAAGAAGTCTGCTAATATTAATTTTCTTTGATGTAACACTTCTAAATCATTCTAAGAACAACGTGTTGACATAATACACCTTTTCCTGCCACTTCCACTTATTGCAAGGATTCACATTTGACTTCCAATCACATAAAACATTGTCCTTTGATTTTAAAATAAAATTAATCTGAGTGTGATACATTTGAATTTTTCTACTAATTTTTGTTCCAGTAATCCATTCTCACGCTCACAAATAACTTTCAACATTTCTTCTCATCTTACTGGACATGTTTGACAACTTCACACTTTGTTAAACAATTTAACACTAAGTTCTTAGTTAATCACTTCTCATAGGTTAAGGACTATCACAGCACACGTTCAGGCTTTTTTAATTCCTGCTGCCTTATCTCTCCCCAGAATTTCCCCAGCTGCATTCCTATAGGATTAGTGGACAGTACATACATACAATATGAACAGTTTATGACATTGCCAGAGCATCAATAGAGACTGTATTCAGCAAAATTTTAATTTGGTCATTTAAAAATCTGATCTTTAGAAGGAGTAAAATATAAGAAAATGGCAGTGAATATTTTTGTAAAGCTCACCAGAAGGATTGGTATTGAAGAAGGTCATGGTGGCGCGCGTAATGCTGTTGAACATGCAGTCGTGGAGCCGTATGGAGGCTCTCATGCAGGCACTGAAGAAGAGCAGGGAGCGAGCCATGGTGACTATGACAGTCCCCAGCACAAAGGCACTGTATATGTAAATACAGGTGTTGGTGTCCAGCTCTATAAGCCAGGGGTTGTACTCTTCAACGAGCATACTGTTAGAGCTTGTCTCGTTATGTGTCTCGTTCCTCCTCTGGGCGACCTTCACTTCCTCCATGTTGGTCCTGCAATAAATATGTTATTCTTTAACACTAAAAACAAGTGTAGACCAAATCTATGTATGTACATCATCAATGATTTAGATGGTAAAATTTGAAGAAAATATCTGGTTTTGTCATATTGCAAATCTTTTTCATATTGTATTCTTCAATAACTGAGGGGAGACGATCTTTTCAATCTTCATAAATCATTCAATTTACACGGAATCTTTTGAACCAACCATTATCAGTAATAAAATAATAAATAGTAATAATAATAATGGGCAGGAGCGCCCATCTTATCTGCCCTCCCCCGTTACACAGTGCAGCAAAAGCACGGGAATGTCTGCACTTCACAGTTCAGGTCGTGCTTAGAATATGTATTAAGTGTTTAACTGTCACTCCAACTGTTCTCGAGTTGTGAAGTGTTACTTTATAATGCCTCCACATGTGTACACGTTAGAGGAAAAGGTATTTACTGTATGATAATTGTGTGAAAACGGAGTCTTGCAGGAAAGTCATTAGGCGATTTGTAACACAATTTCCAGGTGCATGCCCTCCACATAGAGAGAGTGTGCGAAAATTCGTAAACAAATTCCGGGAAAGTGATTCTTTACTCGGTAAGAAGCAAAGTCTTAAGAAAACGTGTACGTAACGAGGAAAAAGTAAATTAAATCGCAGAAAGATTAGAACATACGCCTACAAAGTCCCTAAGACGACTTGGACAAGAAGCCGGGATTTCAAAGAGCTCAGCATGTTAAAATTGAAACCATACAAGGTAAGTGTAGTACGTGATCATGATGAGCGGGTACTTTTTTGTAATTGGATATTACAAAACATTCATGATGAAATAATTGATCCATGCATAATATTTTTCTCTGACGAAGCATGGTTCCATTCACATAGGTATGTTTTGACACAGAATAACAGATATTAGAGTACAGAAAACCCCCTTCGTATATACGAAGGTCCTCTACATGACGAACAGATCGGAGTATAGTGTACAGAGAATGGGTACAGAATTACAGGGCCTATATTTTTTCAGGGCACAATTAATGCACAAAGATACAGGGATAATATACCTCAAACCATTTTTTGATGAACTGACTGACATTGACTGTTGAAATGGATATTTTCAGCAAGATGCGGCCACCGTGCATACAGCTAATGACACATTAAACTTAATTGAGGAAATTTTTGAAGACCGTGTTATTAGCTAAGATAAACGTTCACATGTTCAACACATGTTTGCCACTTGATACATCGTCTGTCCAAAAAGCTACGTAGGACATGTTTCGACCTGGCCTACAGGTCATCATCAGCTAAAATAACGTAAAGAAGAAAGACATATACAAAAAACAGTGATACATAAAAAACTTGAGATAAAATACAATCAGCAAATGCACGATCAAACTCCTGTCAAATAGAACCAAGGGGACTGCTCAAGGCTTAACGTTGCCATCCGACAGACAAATCACCATCAACAGTGTCATATGACCTCACTTTATATGAGCACTGCGCAGAGGTTTGGAATTTAATCCAGGCTCTTGGCACGCAATCTAGTGATTAGAAATTGTATACCACCACCTCTTCTGGCCTGCTGGCCAACATTCTGATGGTGAAAACGTTTTCGACTGACGGGACTCGAACCGGCTAACCACGGTGTCGGACCGTTTAGACTTCAACGCCTTAACGATCACGGCCTCCAGGCGAGCTAGCCTTAAACATACAAATACTACAAATTCAGCACCGTGATTATTTTGAAAATCAGACAAGAATTTCCCGAGACACTGTAATGTATTCAAACGTGCTTCATTTGCCTACTGGGGACTGCCCTGTACGTATGAAACATGAGCTAGCACGTGACGCACAGAGTTGCTTCACCTTCTTCTGACTTCATACGACACAGTACCTCCTCGTTGGTGATGTGCTCTTTGACGTTGTACTTCATGACACATCAACGAGTTTCCAATCAAAGATCACAGCCGAGGGAAGAGAGCTGCCTTTAACACTTCCCAAGGCTGCCAGCCGTGTCACGTTGCTTACCACTGCGAGAGCCACAGGTCACTGCCGAGACCCACAATAGGTGTGAGGACCAGCAAGGTTCCAACCAGACACAGCATACAGCCGTTCCCCGTAGCAGCGTAGTACCGACGATACACGTCTCTCCTCACTTGGCCCGTGGTGCGTGTCTCCGCCACTTGTTTGGGAGCTGCTTTCTCCTCCTTTGCAGGTGGAAGGCTCTACAATACAGGAGACAGTCAAATTAATTTAGACACTATGCAACTCTGTAAAAAAAACTCAGTTCACACAAAAAACTTTGTCATACTCCAAATCTCACAAGGGGTTAGGAATGACATAGCAAGGTAACTTAAGGTCTACGATTTCTACATACAAAAATTCCACAGCAAGGTTGTAAAACTAGAACTATTAAGAAGTACTTGACAGTTGATAAGGGAGGCATAGAGGAGTTGTTAAAAAGTAAATATAATCGGTGAAAAATATAAACAGCCTATGGAAAGGGTTTAAAGCAATTGTTGACAGGTATGTCCCACTATATAACAGAGAAATAAAGAGATTAAGGAGGATGTTTAACATACCTTTCTATTTATAATATATTAGACACTCACCACATGACATTCATAATGTGTAATAAGCGGTGTGTTCCGAGCTGTCAGTGGAGAGATGCGATGCAATGACATTAGTACAAGAATAATGTTGAGCAGAGCTTTTAAAGATGAGAAAAATGATGATATGAAGATAAAGTTGGAAATCAAGAGGACAAACTGGGGCAGATATTCTTTTATAGAAGAGGAAAGTCAAAGAGTACTGGAAAAGTGATGGAAGTTGCTGGCTGAAATGATACCTCGACAGATGAACTGGAACTCCTCTTCTGTTGAAGCAGCCCCTTTCCATCCTTTACATCTGGACCTTCCTCCTCCGTGCCGAGCAGCTGGGCGAAGTCGAGCCCCGAGTTCTGTAGGTCTGAGTAGGTGCCTTGCATTGCCACAGCTCCCTATTAAGAGATATTCAATCATTGTCTCCTTTCCTCTGTACAGTATGTCTACAAAATTCATTAAGATAACTCCAATTAAGGAAACATTTCATAATTTAATAACACAAAATAACTGATGTTCCTGATTAGGTATTGCAACAAATCTTATTGCTTTGTCCTATCGACATTCCATCCTAAGAAACATATTCATACCACCACAATTCATACCAGGAAAGAAAACTGACAGATGAAAATTTGTCCCAGAAAACACATTCGTCCCCTCCACAATTCCTCTAAATAAATAAACTGCTGAAGAAGATGTTTACTTGGATAGGAGTTGCAGCCAACGACGATATATGTGCTTTCGATGCGGGTAAGGTCATCTCATTGACAAGACGTTGCAACTCCACCTGACGCAAGATGGAACACGTCACACGCACGGGGACACCAGCTGTCCCTGATTCCGTGTGTTTATCGTCAAGTTAATTAATAATGATGAGAAAAGAAGGAAGAAGTGGATTTTAACGTGCAATACATTGGGTGCTTTGGCAAATTTTCGGTGTGAATTTTGTGAGAATAGAAGCACATTTCAAAATGACTCGAGACTCACAGGTGATGACTAGTCCACTTAAGAACTTGTCAGTGATGTCAAATCTCTGAATTGTCAGTGAATACATTTCTTTACTTCATGTGCCAGCCTTCATTGAATTTTTTAAGTGTCACAATTTGCTGTCCGTACACAGTACGACCGTTATTAATTTTCTCATTTGTAACATTCATGTCTTGGCACCATCTCAAGATGTCTTCCACCATTCTATCTCTTCTGTCCGGCTCCATGGCCAAATGGTTAGCATGCTGACCTTTGGTCACAGGGGTCCCGGGTTAGAATCCCGGCAGGGCCGGAAATTTTAACCATCATTGGTTAATTTTGCTGATGCGGGGGTTGGGTGTATGTGGTGTCTTCGTCATCATTTCATCCTCATCACGACGCTCAGGTCGCCTGCATCTGGCGAGCCGAACTTGTCCTCGGACCCTCCCGGCACTAAAAGCCACATGCCTCTCCTCTGGCCAACTCAATTCAGACAGTCCTCTTCCTAACTTCCTTACAGCGCCATGCCTTCCTTGCTTGTCCTGGTCGTTACTTCTGTTGTCATTTATTCTTCTACGAGGGTGAATCAAAAAGTAGGTTACACTAGCTTGCCACAAGAGCACGCGTTTGTTGTGACCGTGGCCAAGCTACAGTAACTGCTGACACGGGTTGGTGTGGTATCCCGTGCAGAGCGGGGTAGGCTCAACGGCGCATCAACTGGATGTGGGCTAAACAGCTCAATTGCACGGACATTCATCGTCAAATCACTGCTGTATATGGTGAGCCCATGTATTGTATAGTAGTGTAAGCAATTTGATGCCCGACGCACGGATCTCAGGACGAATATCACAAAGGCAGGCCTGCAACGTCCAGTGCCGTTGCAAATGTGGACATGTGGATGGTATTATTAGAGAGATTCGGCGCATAACACTGCATGCTGATCATTTCGTATGGCACTTCTCCATTGTTCACCAGCACCTTGGATGCCTGCCGATGTTCACAAGGGACAACGTTTCTAATCATCACTGACATTTTTGCAACTGTATTCTGTGGAGGGCAAGGACTTTCTGTGGCAAATCATCACAGGGGATGAAATGTGGATCCATAACTTGATCGCCGAAACAAAGAGAACATCGATGGTGCACACCACATCACCACCACGAAAGAAGGCCCAAGTCCAACCTTCAGGAGGAAAGGTAATAACGACAGTGTTCACCGACATAGAGGGTGTGGTGCACGTGGAATTTATGCCGAAAGGCACGACAATCGACTCGGCTTCGCAATGTCAAACGATGAATTGGTTGCGTAAGGCAATTAAAGAAAAGAGGTGGGGGAAAACTGCGTGCACGCGCGTGCGTGTGATTTTGTTGCACAATAACGTAACACCCCGCCAAACGTGCCAATTGATGCAGCGATTCGGGTGGGAAGTATGGCAACATCCTCCATACAGCGTCATCACATGTTCAGTAAGCTGGAAAAGGATCTCGGTGGACGACGATTCCGACACGACGAAGAGGTGAAGGCAGCTGTTACATAGCGCTGGAGGTGATTTTTACGCATGCAGAATTAAAAGTTGGTTGACCATTCCAAGAAGTGTCTTACATTGTATGTTGTCATAGCCATAACTTGGAAGTGTAACTAATCTAGTATTACACATTGTATTATTTTAGTTTTAGATTCATTACTCACGTTGTCAAGAATGACGAGGTGGTCAGCGTGCGACAGGTACTGCAGTTGATGAGTGACGAGCAGCACAGTCTTGTCCCTCAGCAGTCCCAGAATACAGTCCTCGAACAGGTGCTTGCCCACGTGGGAGTCCACGGCAGACAGAGGGTCGTCCAGCAGGTAGATGTCGGCCTCCTGGTACACTGCCCTGCGACACACGGGCTATTGTGATACTAACTTCTTCAAATAGACTAAGCCTATCTGAATATACACAATATGTGTAACAAAAATATATATTTAATGGCTTTTTAAATATGGCGGCTCCACAACTAGCATTACATTTCTGTAAGTAACAATTTAAAATATGTAGCAACACAAGTAACAAATCTCATGTCTGTTCCGTATTGAAGATAACAACTGTTTCAAGAATAACATTTACTGTATCCACCTCTTCAATACAATTCTACATGAATTACATACACTTTTAAGGTACATGTTTTACACCTTCAGCCTATTGAAAATCTTAAGGTGAAGTCCAAGGCCTTGTTTAAGTTAAACATTTAAACTTAATACCATACATAATAATCTTATTCTAAAAAAATGTTTTGTAAAAAAGTTTTTCTTTAGATGCTGTGTACGTGAGTCTAAAACCAAACTTTGTGACATAAATACAATAAAAACTGTACAACACAAACAATATGTCATATCTGATGAAGAAAGGGCAGCCAGATCAGCCAGAATGAAGAGGTTTTGGGAAAGGAAGAAGATGATGCAAGCTAAATCTTCAGTTAATTCCTTGTTAACGTAAATGTATTTGGGTTTGATTTAAGTGCTCCAATGTGGGCGTAAACTATGTAAATAAATAATAAATAAACATATCTACATTTATCTAAAATTGTGCAAAGCAAAAATTGGATCTTCATCAATTATTGCATGAATCATAGGTTAATAAAGTTTGTAAAAAGTATGTGCTTTTTAATCACCTATGCCGTACGTTTGGCAGCAACAAACCGGAACTGTGGTATGTTGTCAATCACGCAAAGCTATGTGGAAAGAAGTGAGGTTGGATGGTACTAATTTTTAAGGAATTTAGTAATTATGGGTTGAATGTCGTGTGTTGAAATTATGTTGCCAATTCTCCATCATAGGCAGCTGCTTCTCCAACGCAATGCTTCTTGGATTTTTTATGTCGTTCTTATTAGACTACTGTTCTCATTGATTTGTTGTTCTACCATGGAATGGTTTATAAATATTCTCTTTAATTGAATAAAAAGAAAAGGAAATTCAGAATGATGAATGTTAGAGCCCGCGTTGATAATTATAAAGATAATAGTATAATGCCCCACGATTGTGGTCAAACTTACTCATCCAGTCTGATGTTAGATGGATCCATCTGTTCCGACTAACCTTTCTACTTCTAGTGAAGTAACGGAGGGGTGGAGCGTAGAGGATTGTGCTTTGTGCGCCTGTGTTATTGCTAGAGAGGTGTGGGCGGGCCTAACATTAGGCGTGGTAAATGGAACATTTGAGTGCTGTCATTGAAAAATAGTAGGGACCTTATTCTGACTTACAGTATGGATCAACCTTGGAGTTATCTCATATAGTGGATTCTTCTTGTCAATAACGTCATTAAGATCATTGTCTTTATTATAGGTTTGGTCCCAAAAAATGTATAAATTTTCGTGAATTTATGTCCCGTTTCACTCATATGCTGGCTCATGGCTGAATACTTGTGTTTGAAAGAATTGTAGTGTTCCTTGTATAAAAGCTCCTCCCAGTTTGACCTAGATACGAGAACCCACATTGTGTACACTTCACTCTATCAACCCCAGATCTTGAGTAACCGTTGTTTTCATTATTGACCTTATTGTGGTTGAAAAATATGTTTTGGTTATTATTTACTGTCCTGAAGGCTATATTTATGTTTGACTATAATCAAAGAAGAAGAGTGACGTCAAAATCACGTTATGGAACATGGAAGGACTAAAATCCCTTCTAAATATTTTACCAGACGATATAATATCCAGTAATAACATTCTCATTTTTTGCAAAACTCTTTTACAAGAACCTTGGAACATACACAGTTTCCACACCGCACACGCCCTGACCAAAAGCAAGACCATCAGGTGGAGTCCAGCACTAGGGCAAGCAAATCACATAGAGAAAAGACAAAACACCGTAATAGTACAATTAAAAAATCTCCAAATCTCAGCATACGAAATGATAGAAATCGTAATGACTGCGCTGAACCAAACTGACTCAGAGATTCCAACCCTGCTGGCAGGAGATCTAAACAGACCGAACAACAAATCAGAGGCACTATTTGAACTACTGGAAGAGGAAGGCTTCATCCTCAGCAACAAAGCACAGAATTAAACTTACATCTCCCACAACGGCTCAAGCACTATACACACAACGACCTAAAGCTCAAAACCATAACTACCACCACAGAGTCAGCAGGCACATCTATAAGGAAATATCTCCCAGTAAGAGCAGAATTCCAGATAACATTGATGGAGAGGACCACACAAAATGAGCAGCGATGGACGCCAAGAAAACTAGTTCCCGATCTAGTAGTACACAACATAAACATGGAAGAAAGGGGCAACACTGATCTTGCACTGAGGAACCTAACTGAATCCCTGATGCAGTCCGCACCCCCAAAACTAACAAAGAGGAAAAGCACACCCTGGTCCGACAGTGAATACTACACAGCACGGAACCTGGTCCTTAAAAAACTGAATGACCTGAAAAAGATAGACAAGAATGGTGACACACTAAGGCTCAACTATGTACACACGAGAATGAGATATACTTCGCTCCTGAAGGCTAAGAAACAACAGTATACCCAGACCAAAGAAGAAGAATTAATACGAGAAGCAGAAGTAGAACCCTACAAAGTCCTATAGAGTCACGGAGAACCAAGGTGACCTCAAGTATCTCAATTACAATATGGGAAAACCACTCCGCAAATATACTTCAGAAAAAGAAAATGCAATACCATGCCAAAGGAAGTACCCCGCAACAGAAGAAGAAAGAATAACAGAAGACGAAGTTTGGCAAACAATTGAAAAAAGGAAACCTCAAAAGGCAGCTGGCCCAGACAATATCTCGAACGAGCTGATGAAAGGATCAATGTTATATACCATTAAGTTATGGACAGCCCTATACAACAAGTGCCTAGAAATCATGGACACCCCTGCAGTATGGAGAGAATTGATGGTCAAAGTGATCTACAAAGGGAAAGGACCACAGAACACCCCAGATTCCTACAGAGGAATAGCCTTGGAATGTGCACCATTAAAAAGATCCATGACAACATAATGGCAGTTATACCTCGGGAACAGTATGGCTTTACTCCCAAAAGATCAACTATACAATCGGTGGGACACGTACTCCAATTCATAAGCGAAGCCCTGGCTAAACCCAAAGGCCATGCATATGCAGCATTCCCTGATTACATGCAAGCTTATGACGGGGTAAACAGGGATAGAATACTGGAAAAACTAAAGCCTGTGTTAGGCGAAGAAAGTCAGATCTTTAAGTTCATAGCATGCATCCTCCGAGAAAATACAATCAGAATCCACGATGGCCTAATGCAATCCAAAGGAATCCAGCAAACAAACAGAGTACTCCAGGGAGATCCTATAAGCCCCATTGTGTTTAACGTACTTACCCATGATGTGATACAAAGAATACAAACAGAAGAAGTGAGGATGTGGTTGTACGCCGATGACATGATCCTGCTCTCAGAAAGAAGAGATCCCCTGCAAGAAGCCATAAACAAATTGGAAGACTGGTCCCAAGAAAATGACCTAGTTATAAATAGGGAAAAGATAAAAATAATGAAATTCAGAAAATGAGGAAACCTCACGAACACTGATAGATTCACTTGCGGGGAAGAATATCCAGAAATAGTAAAAAGCTACAAATTCCTAGGACTCACACTGCAAGTGACAGGACATGCCTTTTCCAAGCACATAGAAGACAGAGCTGTAAGAGCAACAAAGGCGACTTTGGAGATAAAGAAACTGAATCTACTATCCGTCACAACAGCCCTGAGACTATTTGACATGCCTCATACGGCATACAGCTTATATGGAACCACCTCGCATACTCGAATCTGAAACGATTAGAGGGAATTAAAACAGCCTACCTGAAAAGAATGCTCTGCGTCTCAAAATACACGCAAAACAGAATAACATATATTCTGGCAGACACAACCTTATTTATAGAAGACCTGATGAAAGCTCATAATCTGATACCAACACCACAAAGCACCAGATTTCTAGAAGACAGGCAACAGAAAGCGAGGGACATTAATCCCGGACTCCTCACCACCCCAGCGATGACAAGCAACAAATGGAATAAGGCCAACTACCAACTGCGCCATTTAAATGCCAGAGTGGCAGCCCACAGACTACATCACCGAATATGTTCAACCAAGGGATACCACAGCCTCACCGACAGATATCAGTGCACCATATGTGGAGACAGGACATTGACTTTGTCACACTATGCAAATGATGCTAATTCATACCTTGAACACAAAGTATTTAATAAATTATATTGGTTAAAACATTTGTGATCTGATGAATAGCCGGGTTGTTATATATAAATGTGGTGTAGCTATTTTTCTTGGATTTATCTGGTACTAGATTAGAGGACAATCTAATTTTGATTTTATTAATTAACTGATTGACCTTATTTATTTTAAAACCATTTAAATGTGCTAATTGTCTTATATATTTTAGTTCTGTTTCTAAATTATCTGGAGAAAGAGGAACTTTCAGAGCCCTATATATTAAACTATGAAAAGCGGCTTGTTTTTGAGTCTTGAGGTGCAGGAATGAATCTTTAATAGTTAAGGGTGAATGAAGAGGTTTCCTATAAATTCGAAATTCAAAGATGTTATGCATATGCATAATTGTTAGATCTAAAAAATTTAAAGAATTTTTTATTTAATCTTCTTTGGCAAATTTAATATTAGGGTCTATTTTGTTTAATGAATCCAATATCTCATCACTATCAGTAATATCTTTGTTGATAACCACAAAAGTATCGTCAACAAATCTAAACCATAAACAAATACCCTTTATTTGTGAAATAATTTTTGTATGTTCTACTGAATCCTTGTAAATATCAGCTAGGATGCCAGAAAGGGGGTCCCCAGCGCTAAGCCATTTTGCTGATAATACTTCCATTAAATGAGAAGTAAGTGTTGTTTGGAATGAAATTTAATATCTTCATGAATTCTTTGATTTCTGTTTTACTAAGGCCGCTGTGTTTATTGATGTTGTCCTGGATACTTCTAACGGTTTCTTTAGAAGGAATGTTTGGGAACATGTTTACGATATGGTAAGAACATATAATATGGTTAGGTTGCAAATTAAACTTTTTCAAAACTTTGCAAAAACTAATTGAATTTTTTAAGGGGTATTTATTGTTGAATACTTAATGTTTTTAAAAAAACCATGGATGAATTTCAACACTTTATAGGTGGGGCTGTTTCTACAATTGTATTGCAGCGTCCTTCTTATGAATCTTGGGCAAGGCTCTAGCGGCTGGGATATTGGGGTTCATGTTGAAAAGTTTTTGTTGCTCTTGTTCACTGAAAAGAAAATTAGAACTTTTTATTAAAGTTTTTCAATTTTGCTGAATTCTTACAGTCGGGTCTTTGTTGACTACCGAATAACTCTTATCATTAAAGAATTATTCTGTTTTTTAGTATAAAACTGTTTATCTAACAGGACCATAGAACCCCCTTTATCTGCTTTTGTACCAATAATGTTATTGTCGTCTATCTTTGTTTTTAAATTCTGAATTTGCTTTTTGTGATTGAGATCAAAATTTGGACTTGACCTTAAGATTGTCAATAGGCCTAAAAAGTGTATGTAATTCATGCAGAATTTAATCACTATAAACTGGGAATTGTATTGAATAGGTGGATACAGTCAAGTTTATTCTTGAAAGAATTTTACTAACGGATAACACTTGTTAACGTGTTGATAACGCGTATGACACAGGTGTTGGACCTAATTTTAGAGCTCTTATTCTGGCCGGTTGAGTGCAATGTTGTTGTGTTGAGATACTTTAAGGTTAAGGGTTCTGAGTTTGATTCATTTTTCACGACATTTTCTCCCTGCTGTGTTTCGTTAGTTGCGATATTCAAACATTTGCATTGTTGGCTGATCAGCCCCATGGTCTGGGGGTAGTGTGCCGACCTGGACCCAAGGGCTGGGTCAAGGTCCAATCAACCAACGAGCGGTATGTCAGGAATCAAATGCAGGACCCACTGCGGTGAGCATTCAGCCAAGGATATGAATTACATGTTAACATTATTTATTAAGTCCAAATATTATTTTGATAATGAGAGTTACATAAATCATTACGGTTTCCCCTTACTTTATTTCAATGTATAGTCGCGTGTTGTGTCAATGATACCACACGTGTGTCATGACTCTTTTCACTGAAAAATATTCTGAAACCTTCAGGTACATATGTACATCTTCATTACAGAGTATTCAGTCTGCAAAACTGAATGCCTCCACAATCCTCTAACTGAAACTGGCTGTGTGTTGTTTAATTTCACAGCTTTTAGGATTAAAATAGGTATTAACCATGGTCATCTTCTCTTACCCTCCATGACAGACAACATTCACCTCACATGAAACCACCGCTGAAGCTGGTTAATACTGATGCAAGAGTAGTAGACTAATATAACTTGGAAACAATATTCTTCAACCCATGGGTGAATAATGAAAATATTGATTATTATTATTATTATTAAGACTTGTGAGGTATAGCTATGAAGTGTTTACATCCATTTAGTATTAGTATTATTATTATTTACGTAGTTATGTCCGGACTTCATTTGATATAAATCACGATCATATTATTTGTGAGGTTATGTCATGAAACATGTGGTGTATATATATTACTACTAGCAAGATACCCGTGCTTCGCTATGGTATTATACCAAAATTTATAATTGAATGCTAATTGTTTTATATATAATCCGCCGAAATTCGCGATCTGACTGGTTATCTGAGAGAATCCGCCAAAATTCGCGATCTGACTCGTTTTCTAATAGATTACGGCAAGTTTCCTCACATTTTTCAATCTTTCTTTCCAGCAAACGATTTCGTACTTCCCGGGCTAGGTCCAGGTATTCCACCCAGTTAGTTGGGTCCCTAAATCTTTGCCATCTTTTCCTATAAGCATTTTTAATATGAATCAAATCCTTCAGGGGATCTGTCGTGGTGTCGTCTTGAGTGCCTTGGCGGTAGCCTACTGAACCCGCGGCCGGACTGCATTCTTAGTCATTAGCCGTCCAGGACCCGTTTCCAGCGTGGTCCGCACATGTGACGACGGTCCAGAACATTATTATTATTATTATTATTATTATTATTATTATTATTATTATTATTATTATTATATGTTCTGGACCCCACAGCAATATGCAAGACCGCTACTTGGCGGTAAATTACATCTGCTGCCATTGTCATTGTTGACAATGTGGCCAGCACCATTGTCGCGCGTAGGGAAGTGTGCGGGATTTCTGGCGATACGAATGACATACCTCCGTGTATTAGTGACCTTATTATAGAGGTGAACAATTTGACGGTCAATATCTTTCCTATCGTTTATTTCAAATGTGTTTAAATTTTTATTTATATGCCAGGAGAATCTACTCTAATCTAAGAACGTTCTCCGAAGGAAAAGATGGCTGTTGAAAAAGAACCCAGGAAAGATTAAAAATGATCGGTTTATGATCAGAATAAGTACATCGAAAGTCAACAGCCTGTTTCCTATCATTCGACAGGATCAGGGATGGAATGAATAAAGCCCCATCTAGCGGAGACAATATTAATTGTGCCGGCTGCCGAAGCTCCCCTCTGGGGCAATGATCGATGAGTGACAAATGAAATGAAATATTGGACAGTGTTGCTGGAATTATTGATGACAGGGAAAGCCGGAGTATCCGGAGAAAAACCTGTCCCGCCGCCATTTTGTCCAGCACGAATGTCACATGGAGTGACTGGGATTTGAAACACGGAACCCAGCTATGAGAGGCCGGCGCTCTGCCGCCTGAGCAACGGAGGCTCCTTATAAGTACATTATGAACAGTAAAATCAATTGGTCTCACCGCCTTTTACACCCCACCGCCGTTAAGTTTATTTACTCCCACCCCCCAAAAAATTAAAAGAAGGTTTGTTTCTTTATGTTTAAAGGAGATTCCAAATACCAATGTTCTCGTTTATTACCTTCAGTTTTGAGATATAAGTATCCCCTTAAAAATAATTCACTTTTTTTAACTTCCTTTCACACTCCCCCCTCCCTCAAAGTGATATTAAGGCAAAAAACTACTTGTTCCTTTAATAGTAAAGGATCTTCTAAATACCAATTATCACCACTCTAACCTCTTTAGTTTTTGTTTTATGTGTCCTCATGAAAGGAATTCAGCTCCTTTTCACTCCCTCCCCCACCAAGGTTATTCCCCCCCCCCAAAACGCGCTTTTCTTTGTTTTTAAAAGAGATCAAAATACCAATTTTCACGTCTGTAACAACTTTAGTTTTTATTAGATGTGTGTATTCTCATACAATTAAGTCAATTAATTTTTTCATTCCTTTAACCCCCAAACCCCCTTCATTGGATTTTCCGAGAATACGTGTTTGTTTACGTTTAAAGCAGATTCCAAAAATCAAATTTCACGTGTGTAACATCTTCATTTTTGAGATATCAGTAGCCTAATTAAAATAATTCAACACCATTTTCAGTCACTTTTACCCGCCCCCCACTTCCCAAGTGGTATTTCCGAAAACTAAAAATACACGTTTCTTTATTTTTAATAGAATTAAAAAATTACCATTTTTCACTTCTGTAACATGTTAAGTTTTTTAAGATATACTGTAGAAATTCTCATTTTAAAATTTCACCCCTTTTTAGTTCCCCTTAAGTGGAGTTTCCAAAGACAAATCACCTATGTTTCTTTTCACTTACAGGAGATTCCAAACACCCACTTTTTACGTCTGTAACATTTTACGCTTCTCAGATATTCTGTAGATTTCAAAACATTCACCCTAATTTGCCACTCCCGTTTAACCGCCATTAATTGAATTTTCCAAAAGCAAAAATATACGTGTTTCTTTATTTTTAAAGGAGATCCCACTTACAAATTTTCAGTTCTGTAATATCTTCAGTTTCTGAGATATAAGTATCCTCATTAAAGGCATTCAACCCATTATTCCCCCTTTTACACCCGTCCTATTCGGATTTAGAGAAAACAAAGAAATACGTGTTCCTTTATTTTTAAGGGAGATTCTAAACACCAATTTTTACATCCGTAAACGTTTAAAGTTTTAAGATGTAGACACACTCATTTTAAAAATTCATCCCCCTTTTCACCCCCCATTATTTGGATTTTCCAAAAACGAAAAAACACCTGTTTCTTTATTTTTAAAGTAGATCCCAAATACCAATTTTCAGGTCTGTAATATCTTCTGGTTCTGAAATATAAGTAGCCTCATTAAAGGCATTCAACCTCTTTTTCACCCTTTTCCACCCTTCCTATATGGATTTTCCGAAAACAAAATATACGTGTTTCTTTATTTTTAAAGGAGATTCTAAATACCAAATTTTACGTCTATAAACTTTAAAAGTTTTGAGATATAGATACACTCATTTTAAAAATTTCATCCCCCTTTTCACCCTCCATTATTTGGATTTTCCCAAAACGAAAAAATACCTGTTCCTTTATTTTTAAAGTAGATCCCAAATACCAATTGTCAAGTCTGTAATATATTCAGTTTCTAAGATATATGTATTCTCTTTAAAGGCATTCAACCCAATTTTCACCCCCTTTTCACCCCTCCTATTGGGATTTTCCAAAAACAAAAAACTACGTGTTCCTTGGTTTATAATGAAGATTCTAAATACCAATTTTTACATCTCTAAACTTTCAAACTTTTGAGATATAGATGCACTCATTCTAAAAATTCACCCCCCTTTTCACCCTCGCATTAATTGGATTTTCCAAAAACAACAAAATATGTGTTACTTTATTTTTGAAAGCGATCAAAAGTACCAATTTTGAGGTCTGTAATATCTTCAGTTTCTGAGATATAAGTAATCTCTTTAAAGGCATTCAACCCATTTTCACCCCTTTTTAACCCTCCTATTGGGATTTTCCGAAAACAAAAAAATACGTGTTCCTTTATTTTTAATGAAGATTCTAAATACCAATTTTTACATCTCTAAACTTTAAAACTTTTGAGATATAGATGCACTCATTCTAAAAATTCTCCCCCCTTTCACCCTCGCATTAATTGGATTTTCCAAAAACAAAAAAAATTTGTTTCTTTATTTTTGACAGCGATCGAAAGTACCAAAATTGAGGTCTGTGATATCTTCAGTTTCTGAGATATAAGTAGCGGTATCCTGATTAAAGGCATTCAACCCCTTTTTCACCCTTTTTCACCCCTCCTATTGGGATTTTCTGAAAACAAAAAAATACGTGTTTCCTTATTTTTAAAGAAGATTCTAAATACCAATTTTCACACCTGTAAACTTTTAAAGTTTTGAGATATAGACACACTCATTTTAAAATTTCACCCCCCTTTTCACCTCCTTAGGGACGGAATATCCAAAAATCCTCTCTTAGCGAGCACCTACATTATAATATGAATATATCCCCAAAATTTCATTTCTTTATGTCCAGTAGTTTTGGCTCGGCGATGATGAATCAGTCAGTCAGTCAGTCAGTCAGTCAGGACATGCTACTTTATATATATAGATGAGTTTAATGTAAGAACACATAAATAATAGTATATATTTTATCATTACCTGCGTATATGATGTATAATCCAATGTAACATTGTGTGACACACTGTAATATCCAGACTAATGTATCTTTGGCCCAGATAGTTGTAGAAACTTCTTTACATTGTAGCTAGGGTATTGGAGATCTCGAATTTACGAGAAAAACATGTTATGTCATATCCTTCTAGAAGCCTGGCCAGGCAACATACATAAAGAGGCAATCTTGTGAGTGAGAGTGGAGTTGTTTTTGTGAAGTCGTGTTGTGATTCTGCCAACATGGTACTGTAGCAGTCAAATGTTTCAAGATGGCAGTCTTAGCCTTCTTATTCTTTGTAGGAGTTGGAGTTGTTTTGATGAGACTTGTGTGGAAGTCTTATTAGCCATGTGGTTGAAGTCAAGTATGTGAATTGGTTTTGTTGGGTTGGTAGTTGACATGCATTTGCTGCAGTATCTTCTTATTCTTTTCTAGTAGTGTTTTGTTTCATGATGGCAGTTCATTAGTGCATGTATGTAGAGGATGTAAATATAATTTGTGTAATAATTTGTAAATAAACTAGTGTACGCAACTGACAGCATTTTGTGTGCGTCTTTGTGAATACATCAACACGTACAGCTTGATCCTTCACATTCATTCTTAGCGATTGCCCCTTTTTTTCATGTCTGTTACTTCCAACTTATGAATAGGATATCCTGAGTCCACCCAGCTTTCACTCCCTTGTATTCTAAGAATACCGTTGATTGCAATAGCATTAGCTTTGATGCACATTAATTCCATTTCAGTAAGCATACTACCATCTTCAAGTAAGCCGTCAAGTGAGAAAAATGTTCCGGTACCACAGGGTGGTGGAATGGTTGCCTATGAGTTAACCGTCTAAAACCTACAAGGAAGACTTGAAAGTAGTATGGTAATGAAATGAAATGGCATATGGCTTTTAGTGCGGGGAGCGTCCGAGGACAAGTTCAGCTCGCCAGGTGCAGATCCTTCAATTTGACTCCCGTAGGTGACCTGCGCGTCGTGATGAGGATGAAATGATGATGAAGACAACACATACACCCAGCCCCTGTGCCAGCAAAATTAACCAATGATGGTTAAAATTCCCGACCCTGCCAGGAATCGAACCCGGGACCCCTGTGACCAAAGGCCAGTAGGCTAACCATTTAGCCGTAGAGCCGGACAAGTATGGTACTAACCAACAATACAATGTGAATGCTTTCTCTTGTTAACACACAATATCTTACTTCATACCATGTTCAATTTTCTTATTTTTATTTAGATAACATTAGGATGGACACCATTCAAACAGTCAACTTGACTCGCCCACATGTTTTGCTAAGTAATGAAGAAATGGTATGTTTTAAGTTGAGTATAGCAAAGTTCCACTTTATATATTATTTAGAAGAATGTAGACATATGTAATAGAAGTTATTTATATTACACCAATTAGACTTTACATACTTCTACATGTATGTTTGGAGTGACAGAGTCCTACTCCTTGGAAACAACTTGACAAACAAAATGGTATCTTAATGGGGAAGAAAGAAAGTAGAACTGACGGATCAGCAAAGAGAATGTCTTCTTGTATTTACCTGGCGAGGTTTACCCTAGCCTTCTGCCCTCCGCTGAGAACCACTCCTCGCTCCCCAACGAGAGTGCGATCCCCGTGGGGCAGCTGGTCCATATCGTGGTTCAGAGCGCACACCCTCAAGGTGCGGTGGTACCTGCGACTGTCGTAAGGCTCGCCAAAAAGGATGTTTTGTCGCACCGTGCCCGAGAACAGCCACGGCTCCTGGGAGGCGTAGGACAGCCGGCCGTTCACTCTCAAGGTACCGCTCGCCAGTGGCAGCTCGCTCAGGATCACTTGTAGGAGAGACGACTGGAAATATATCAAAAGATCTCTGGTAACACATTCACTGTTTTAGGATAAACAGTTTAATTAAAACTCTGCCACAGTTTGCCCATTACACTTCCAATCTCTCTGCCACCTGGAGAAGTAAAGTCGAAATACATACAGTATAGCCTAAATGGCATTGAGTCAAAATATCTGCACTGAGAAGCTGAACCTTTTTTAAATTATTATTATTATTAACTAATGGCAGAAGTGTACGCGTGGTGTAGTCAGCTGCTGAGACACGCTGCACACACTGTTACAGTGTTCTACTGCATCGTGGATCACCTTCCACCACTACCAGGATATCTTTTCTCAGTTCTAGGAATGCACATGGACATGTTCACTGCACAGTATCACACAAGCTGTATCGCAAACATGCTGCACTACTGCAAGTACAATTGCTGGATTCAGCAACCCTCTATTAGGGAATTTTTCCCATTAAAATTCACCTAGCACATGAAGTATTCTGTCCTACCTCATGATGTGAATACACCACCAGTTTCCTAATAGTATTGTAGTTAGTATGACCCTGCAAGCTCAGAGCGATATTCGTAACTGAACAGCTGTTAACCTTTTGAACTCCATTACCCTCAGCATATGCTTCCTGCTACACTCCTAATTAATTTCTGCACTACTAACAGATGTAGAAAGAGAACACTCATCATCATCATCATCACCATCATCATCATTTCCCTTTATCCAGCTGTAGCCGGGTAGGGGCAAATATGGTTCCTCTCCACTTTCTTCGGTCTTTCCACCACTCCTCCTCCAACACTGTGTCCCAGTCCAGGTTTCTTTCTATAATGCTGCATTGGATGGTATCCTTCCATCTCAATCGTGGTCGTCCACAGCCTCTCCTTCCTTGGATTTGCATTTCCATCACCTTTTTTGGCATTCTTTCATCGCTCATTCGCTTTATGTGCCCAAACCATCTTAGTCGTCTCTTCTCTATTCTATCATTCATTTTTTCCACTCCAATTTCTTCCCGGATTTTCTCATTCCTTATTTTGTCTCGTCTACTCTTCTGTATCATACTCCTCAAGAACTTCATTTCGGCTGCCTGTATTCGACTCTCATCCTTCTTTGTCATTGTCCAAGTTTCTGCTCCGTAAGTTGTTATGGGTACGTAATACATCTTGTACATAGTATCCTTTGCTTCCATTGGCACATCTTTGTCCCATAACATGTTTCTTACACTATGATAGAAACAACTTCCAGCTTGAACCCTTTTACTAATCTCAGCATCCAGTCGAGCATTCTCCAT
Organism: Anabrus simplex; assembly: GCF_040414725.1. Lineage (NCBI taxonomy): Eukaryota > Metazoa > Arthropoda > Insecta > Orthoptera > Tettigoniidae > Anabrus > Anabrus simplex. The sequence continues at coordinate 97,290,735 of NC_090278.1, forward strand.
TAATTCACTCCCCAGGTATTTAAACGTTTCCACTACTTCCAGGGGCTTGTCTGCAAGTCTAATCTGACCTTTTCCTTCTTTCTCCCCTCTAGTCATAACAAGAGTCTTACTCTTTTCTACACTTATTTTCAATCCACATTCTTCAATCTTCCCATTCACCACATTCAACTGTTCTTGAACCTTGACAATATCATCTGCAAATAACATCATGTTCATTTCTCTTCCTCCATATGCTGCTTTTGCTGTTCTCATGATGTCATCCATTACTATTGTAAACAGGATTGGTGATAGAACACTTCCCTGTCTCAGCCCACTAGTTATTTTGAACCAACTTGTCCTGCCAACTTGTGTTTGCACGCAACTACAACATTCCTTATACAATGCCATGATCATTTTTATTAATGCCTGTCCAATTCCTTTTTGCACCAGACTGTCCCAAACTTTCGTCCTAGGGACACTGTCATATGCCTTTTCAATATCAATGAATGTCATCACCATATCATTCCCGTACCCCCAATGCTTTTCCATTAGTTGTCTCATAATGAAAATGGGCTCTATTGTTAACCTTCCACTTCTGAAACCAAACTGATTTTCCTGTATCTGATTCTCAACCCTCAACCTTATTCTACCTTCCAGTATCCTTTCCATTATCTTAACAACATGGGATATTAGAGTAATTCCCCTGTAGTTCTTCAAAACTTTCTTATCACCTTTCTTGAAAATGGGGATGATTATTCCTTTTTGCCAATCCTCAGGGACCTCCTTATTCTCCCAGACAATCCTGAGAACTTGATATGTCCACTGCAGGCCACAGCTCCAGCTGCCTTTATCATCTCCACTGAAATTTCATCTATTCCAGCAGTTTTTCCATTCTTTATCTTTCTTACTGCCATTTCAATTTCATTCATTGTAATTTCTTTATCCATTTCTTCATCAACTAATTGCCTTTCCTGGTCGTCCATTGAATGACTGTCATCCGTTCTTATGTTCAGCAGCTTCTGAAAATACTCTCTCCATCTATTTCTTATTTCTTCTGGCTTTGTTAAAATTATGCCACCTTCATCCTTCATAAATCTGGTGTTTACTTGATCTCTCTTTTTGCTCTTGCTGCCCTGCGTATCATCTCTCAATTTCTGTGTGAATAAGGCCCAAAATATAATTATGTTACATGAGGTATATTTACAGTCAAAACACAAAAGGCATTAATTCCTGTAGTGTTCCATTGTGCGGTACTTTTCTAAACAGTTTTCTGGGTGGAGTCTGGGTTTTGCAGCAGTAAACTGTTTCCTTTCTTGCTCCTGTTTAAACAGACAGCACAGTCTATGTTGTTTTCCAGGTAGCTTGTTGATAATGTGCAGTTTACCATTCAAATGCTCTTCAACATCACAAGTAGATGGTTTTCCTCACTCTTGACTTTTGTTGGATACTTCCCCAACCACCTGTTTCCAGAAGATTTTGTGCAATGAAATGCCTGTACAATTCATGGTGCAGTAACCTTTATAGAGCAAAAAGCTGTTGACTATTACCGCTTCTAATAGTTAGAATACAATTTCTGCCACCATTTCAGGTTTTTCTTTACAAAAGTATAGCTTGATATGTAGTGGTCTGAGCGATCAACACCTCTGACGTATAGTCAATAATTACGTTTGGTTTCTCAAATAGTTCAACACAGTTTCTGTCAATAACTGAAGCTGAATTGTTTCCAGATATTGAAAGCATTAATACTGTCCGCTCACTGATAGCCACTTCCATGAGCGAAGATGAAGCAGAAGTTATGTTTACATTCAATCTGTGTCAGTTGAGAGGTTACAAAGTCATTACAATTCCCGCAAACTACAGTAAATAGAGAATGGTGCTCTCTCGGAGACTGTTAGATAGCTCTACAATACAGCACAGTTGTCATAAGGGTGCTGAAGATACATGCTACTAGGAGTGCAAATCGTTAACAAGGTGAAAGGCATGCAGACAGCAGACAAGCAACATCCGTAGTGAGGGAAAGGAAGGGGAATAATTGCCGTCAGCTCAAAGCTCTACCCTTGCAGCCACATATGCAACACTTGAAAAGTGCATCCCTTAGAGGAGCAGAGAAAAAGTGGTTTCAACAGCATGGAGTTTTGGGTGATCTGCTTGATGTATGCTAGACATGGTCAAAGACCTTACTTTAAACATTTTTTCTCCTGCAACTGTTGTTATACTTTTTTCTTGACTTTTGGCTCATTGCAACTTATGGAACTGCACGTTCCCGGCTGATGAACCAAAACCCTCTCACCCTGTATATAGTAGCTCAGGAGGCTGGTCGAACGGAACAAAAGTAGGGGTAATTTCCACACCTATAGCTCTGCAACATAAGTTAGGCAGATGAATAGTAAACATCATTTTAAATGAAATAGTGTTGCAATTGTGTACAGCATAATGCTTTTGTGTGAAGTGAAATATCTAAATATTAACATATTTAAAAGATATAGTAGGTGTAAAATGTTGACCTTTTAAAAATTTGGAAAAGTGAAACAGAAATGTGAACAGGGCTTAAATTGTAGCATTTGGAAGGCTCTTTAAGATGTAAACACACTTTTTACATTTTTCCAAACACTTCATAAGGAGAATTAGAGAGGTTAATCCAAATAAACTTATCTGCATTTACCTTGAGGCCAGATACTTTATACAACAATGAACTAACAGATTTGTGCAATATGACTGTTATTCTAACAGGCAATTTTAATACTGATTTGAAAACAGGCAAAGGAAATTAATCATGAATTGAATTTATGCAAGAAGAATTGAATATGAAATTGTGCTCAATTTAAATTTCACAACAATGGATCAGCAAGCGTTCATATTTTTCACAGAAATGGTGATATATCTTCTTTATTCATCATTCATTTTATTGCAGGTTGGAGCTAATACGGTTCGTCTCCATCTTCTTGATCTCCCCTCCCCTAAACCAATGTCACTTCCACATCAAGTCTAGCATTTGCTTTTAGTTCTACTTTTAGATGCTTCCCTCTTCTCTGCAGTGATCAGTGTTCCTGTACCTCACACTCTTTTCATTCATTCATTCAGACTTTCTTTTTGGTTTCCTTCATCATTTTGTCCATTAACAATACAAATAGCACTGTTTCTGTATTGTACCTAACATTTATTATTTATTTAGCGTATGGCCTTACAGATACAATACATAGGCACATCCTTTGAATACAAACTATATCTTTACATTGAGGTCGTTTATGTAACTAATTGTTTCTGGAAACACATTATGTTGCCACTGTACTTTCATTTCGGACACTCGGTAATAATATATTGGATAGTCTACTTAGAGGCACCACAATCACAGTTATGTTTAAAAATTATTTTCCATTTGTAGTGGAAATCTGCAGTTACCATGGCCCGATAGTATCCTGTTAAGAGTGGACCAGGTTTTACGAGGAAGCTCAAATCCAGGTGGCAGGGTTGACTCAGGCCTAGCATCTCATCTTCTCTGCCATTCATTAGTTATATGGAAGTTGGTATTTTTGTACCTTACCTGAACCTCACATACGCTTTGTAAATCACGAGCAGCACTAATTTCTTTCAACAGGCGATGTCAAGGTTTTTAGATATGGTGATAAATTAAGAATATCTGTAATTTTATGTAATCATGTTAGGAAATAAAATAATAGAGATGTTAAAATGTCCTTACATTTCTGCTAACACCTAGCAAAAAGCAGCGCTCTAGACCAAAGTCCACGATACTCACCTTGCCAGAACCCACAGGTCCGATGATGGCCACGAGTCGTCCCGGAGTAACACTCAGGTCGATGTGGGTCAACGTGTTCTCCTCGGCCTCGGGGCTCCACTTAGCCGTCGCTCCGGTCAGCGTGACTCCCAGGTCTTCTGCATTCTTCTTTAGGTTTCCATTCTCTATCACGTCTTTCTCCACGACGTCCTTAGACCTCTCTGGTATCTGCACTTCTTCATAGACCAGGAACTTCTGTGGAGTCACAATTTGGCTTACAGAACACTACAATACAATAGAACAAGTGGCATATCAAGCCAAAGAAACACAATCACTGTTGTGCTTATAACTTTAAAGCTTTTCAGTCTGGCGAACATAAATTACAGCACTAATACAATATAAAGGTATGTTGTAGAGTGAAAAGCTTTACATTTACATTAACTGAGTCAACACTAAAAAGTATGGCTTCCTTGTTAACAATGTTGGGTTCATTTTTATCTTTTTGTCTGTGTTTGCACATCAGGACTGAAGGTCCGAGTCTTGAAGCCGGCGTTCAAGAAGTAAAGAACTGGGATTGATGATCTCCTCTTCCCAGCCTGACCTGTCAATATTCCTATGCATGGCACTGACAAGGACAATCCCCATAAATAATCAGTGACCTTCATTTCTGCCGCTCCTGTCAACAACTCCTGTGTCCATTTGAGTACTGCTTCTTCCATCCACCTGACTTCTTTCTTGATTCCAAGCCTGTTTCACTTCAATTGTCTGTATTTTGACAGCTGTAACCCATGTTTCTGCTTGTACACTAGTTTTCTCATACATTGCTAAGCTCCGTCCTGTGACAGAATATCAAAATGAATATAGGCGATTAAGACTAAGAACCCAGGACAAAGACTGTGCGTGATCATAAGTGGTCAATTTGCATAATAATAATAATAATAATAATAATAATAATAATAATAATAATAATAATAATAATAATAATAATAATAATAATAATAACAACAACAACAACAACAGGCTAGGAGGAAAAGAGAAATATGGTGGAATGAAGAGTGTGAGGAAGCTCTCAGGGAGAGGTCCGAGAAATGGAGAAAATGGAAATGCTCCAGAGGAAAGAAACATCCAGGATATTTTGAAGGACTAAACATATCAGAGAACTCAGAAGATGACGAACCACCAACAAAGGAAGAAGTCAAGGAAGATCTTGAAAACCTCAAAAACAACAGGGCAAGTGGAGAGGACTCAATAACGGCAGAAATGTTGAAATGGGCAGAACCGGAAATCTTAGATGATCTTCAACAAATCATCAAGGAAATTTGGGAGAAGGAGACAATCCCAGAAGAATGGAAAACAGCACTTATCCATCCGCTGCATAAGAAAGGGGACAAGCAGGATGTCAACAACTATAGGGGCGTGTCCCTCCTCCCAATCGCCTATAAAATTCTCTCAAAACTGCTTCTTAATAGAATAGAAGCGAATCTGGACCAACAACAAGGGGAATACCAAGCAGGGTTTAGGAAAGGCCGCTCCTGTATCGAACAAATATTCAACCTGAAGTCAATACTCCGCCACAGAATGTTGAGTGGTAAGAAAATTGTGGTGTCGTTTATAGACTTCAAAAAAGCCTTCGATTCGGTGGACAGAGAGACTTTGGATAAGATCATTAGGGAATCTGGAGTCAAAACAAAACTGGCAAATATAATCAAAGAGACCCTAACAGGCACAACCTCCAAGGTAAAATTATTCGGGCATCTCTCACACTTATTTGAAATCAAGACAGACGTGAGGCAAGGGGATGGACTATCCCCACTCTTATTCAACTGTGTCCTAGAAAAGATAGTGAGAATATGGAACTCAGAACTTGAACATCAAGGGATAATCCCGATCTGTCTAGGGAGAAAATCAGGTGGGATTAAAGTCAACTGCTTGGCTTTTGCTGACGACTTTGCTATACTATCAGAAAGTCCAGAGGTCGCAACCATCCAGATTAACCTCTTGGAAAGAATCGCCAGCCAAACAGGACTGAGGATCTCAGCAGAAAAGACCAAATTCATGAAGAACATCAAAGATGGACAAAAATTCCTGGAAACAGAGATAGGACGGATAGAAAGGGTCAAGAAGTTCAAGTACCCACGATACAGGAGAATGGACTAGAAAAAGCTGCAGTGGAAGATCGGATCTCAAAAATGAGAGAGCATACGGCTTGACAAAAAACATCTAGAATAAGAAGTGCTTATCTTGGAATTCCAAATTAAAACATTATAACACCATGGTCAAAACAGAATGCCTGTATGCCAGTGAATGCCTGTCTATGAACTACAAGCTGGAGAAGCTAGAAGTCCTGGAAAGAAGAATCCTCAGAAAAATTATGAGAGCTGTCCAAACTGAAAGCGGATGGAAACTTCGGAGTAACAAAGAAGTTTACCAGAAGGTGGAAAGAATCTCAGAGACCATGAAGAAAAGGAGGCTGGCGTTTCTTGGACATCTATACAGAATGAACCAAATGGATATTTGATTACTTCTGGAGAAAAAAGACCACTACAGCATGGATTAAGGAAACGAACAGTATGGAAAGGTTAAGCGTCTTGGAAGACCAGCTGTTAGAAAGGAATACGTTTAGGAACACGCTGAAGAATTTGGAAGGTGTTCAAGCCGCAGGAAGAACTAGGAAAACCGGAAGAGCCTGGACATATGAACAACGGAAGCAGGCCAGCGAACGCACGAAGGAACATTGGACACAGAGAAAATTCCGCACGAGGAAAAAGAAATGAAGCTGTAGCGTGTTCTTTAGTGGTCCATTCTCTTGTAAAAAAATAATAATAATAACAACATTAATAATAATAATAATAATAATAATAATAATAATAATAATAATGTCGTATCTTAACAATATATGGATAAGGGATGTTCAAGTCCAAGGCTAAGATTGTATCTGCTACTTTCGTGACTATAGACACAGTCTTCTGACTGCACACATCTTTGTTCATTTCTCCATGTCTGTCAGCTCTTGCTGTCAAGTACACTAATCAGTCCCCATGCCCCTGTCAGAAAGTCAACACCCTCTGGACTCAACCTGATAATATCCTGTTTGGAATTAAGATTCCAATCGGTCTTTTGTGCAATTTCAAGCACCAGCTGGGTAAGGAGCAACATGCTTCATCAATCAATCTTCGACCAATTACCACTGATATGCATTTAGGGCAGTTGCCCAGGTGGCAGATTCCCTATCTGTTGTTTTCTAGCCTTTTCTTAAATGATTTCAAAGAAATTGGAAATTTATCGAACATCTCCCTTGGTAAGTTGTTCCAATCCCTAACTCCTTTTACTATAAATTAATATTTGCCCCAATTTGTCCTCTTGAATTCCAACTTGATCTTCATATTGTGATCTTTCCTAGTTTTGTAAAAATTACGACCTCCCACCTCAAAAAGAACCATTGTAAGTGTATGACTGGCACTGACCTCGCTGCCAGGTAATACTGATTCAGACAATTATGTAACTGAGGTTAGAGTTTGCTTTATACCAAAGTCCAATCAAAGATTCCAAAGGCACAGGATCCAGGACGCCAGCTCTCCACCGTATGAGCTACTCGGCCCGGCTATTGTTTTGTGCATTTCTATTCATTTTCCTATCTTTAGATACAAGACTTATTTTGATTTCACAATCACAAGTAACATCCTCATTTTATCTGCACACTTCAAATGTTGTCTTGGATTAGGTGTACAAAAGTCAAAATTAGATGCAGCTCAATTTGTGGGAAAACAGCTTGACAGAATTTCCTGAAACTTGGCAACTAACTTCAGGCATATTGTTAGGCTATATATTAACCTGATGAGTGCTACGGCCATGCACGACAACTTTAATTTCTTTGAGTTTCCCAGTTCACTGTCGAGTGCCGATTCAATCTTTGGCATGTTTTGCCATCTGCTGGGCACTACGTAGAACTAATTGATCACAGCTTATAGCTTCAGGAAGTAACTGACAGAGCTTTTTGTAGGTGTCTGCAAAATTCATCTATGATGTAAACAAACACGGCCGAACAACAAGCTACAGTTGCTCTTGCAGTGATGTTATTTCGGATCAAAGAATCTTTCGGTTACTAACCACAGAGGAATGTGATGATGAAAATTATGATTTTAATGAATTGTTAAGCAATTTTTAAAGTGAGAGTGATACAGAGAGTGCTGAAAATATTTTAAGTGAGAAAGAAACAGCCAGTGAGTTCAAAAGCTATTTCATCACTATTTTTGTGGCGGACAGATGATTTTTCTGCACCAGACTCTCAAGCTATGCGTCTTGGTAGGTGTGCTAGGTACCAACTGATGAGCCCAACTTAGCACACGGGGGCAAAATGCTGGCAACCAGGAATGAGTTAGCTGGAAGATTTATAATGTCCAATAATGGACCAACTATATTGGTATTATAAACTTACTCATTCGGGACAAATATTTCAGATTCCCTATGGGAATCAACATATATATCATCTGATGGCCAAGCAGGCATCAATTTTTGGTAATGAGACAAAGTCTCTTAGAGCATTGGACTGCCGGTGGCTCCAAGTAGCCTACGCAGTGGCCTCCATGGTATGCACTAGCCATGCGTCTTGGTGGGTGTGCTAGGTACCAACTGATGAGTCCAACTTATCACACGGGGGGGGGCGAGGCTTTCAAGTAACTGTGACAGGCTCTGGGAGACAAGTAGTGTTTGAAGACAACCACAAAATCATTGATTTTTCTAAAACTATTGCGCCAGTGGAGTTGGTACAGCTGGTTGAACAAATCAGCATCACAAACAACCGGTGGAAAACATGGAACTCTTACCACATTCCAGGTTTAGAAAGTATTTTAATATATCAACTTACGTACTTGTGCAGCATTATATGTATTAGTTGCCTACAGATTTGAGGAAATCATTCTATTCTGGGCTCTTTACTGTGTACAAATGTGATGTACTCATGGCCAAAAAAGTGTAATTTTGTTTTCTCTCAAAATGCTATTGAACATAAGGGTAGGATTTTCCATTTGCATTTAGATTTATAAAGAACCAACACTTATAAACATTTTAAGCTAAACACCCCACTGATAAGTTAAAAATTGAGGATTCTACAAATAAAATTTACATAGGAAGAAAGAAACTCAGCACTGAGGTACCAAACAGTCAACTGGTAACTCAGCACTTGAGAAAGGCTAACAGGACCGCAACTGTAAACGTCAGATATTAGCTGTGTAGTAAAACTGTACCCAAGTTTTACAAAATATTATTTCCAATCTTTTGTGTTTTGTTCATTCTTATCATACGAGGAATAATAGCAGAGATATTTGTATGTATTCTATTTTTCACATGCTCTAATTATCACCAGAAATATTACTTCTATCTAAAAAGGGGAAATAACAACAATTATATAATATCTACTTTAATGTCCTAAACATTTTTACCATAATAATGCAGATATAGATTTTATGGTTATTTTGGACCATAACCAGTTGGGCATGAGTGGTGCAGGTATCTCACCTCTATTCTCTTCAAGGAGACCCACGTTTCAGCCAGGTTGGCCACCCCCTTGGGGAAGGAGTTGCTCATGGTAGCTCTCAGGATATTGTAGTAAGCCATCACCACAAAGACCTGAAACAACCCTTCATTACGACATGAATACAACAATTTTTTTTTATTCTTTATAAATTTCATTTTCTGTATTGATAGATTCAATGTATAGACAAGAAATGTGTTTTTCCACCAATCAATACACGATTTATTGTAAATAGATTACACTAGTACCGGTTTCGGCCCTTAACGGCCATCACCAGCTAGTGCATGTTAGTTTCCAGCCATTAGACAAATTCACAAGTTGTTATTATGTTAGACATCCGGATGTCTAATGGGGGATGGAAATGTAATATACAGTAGCATGAAGTTAAAATATCTGTGGTCAAAGGTAAAAAGTTACAAGGAGTTAGAACATGAGTATACAGAACAGATTAAAACATATGGGCCACAATATAAAACACAGAAGATAGAAGAATGGAATCTAAGCAACATGAATTTTTAATAAGCATTTTAATGTGTTAAAACTTTTTAAGTGTTTTATATTGTGACCCATATGTTTTAATCTGTTCTGTATACTCATGTTCTAACTCCTTGTAACTTTTTACCTTTGACCACAGATATTTTAACTTCATGCTACTGTATATTACATTTCCATCCCCCATTAGACATCCGGATGTCTAACATAATAACAACTTGTGAATTTGTCTAATGGCTGGAAACTAACATGCACTAGCTGGTGATGGCCGTTAAGGGCCGAAACCGGTACTAGTGTAATCTATTTACAATAAATCGTGTACTGATTGGTGGAATAACACATTTCTTGTCTATACATTGAATACAACAAGCCTTGCTGATTCCCCTCACGTACACCATGCCAGCTAACACTTCACATGGACTGTGTAATAATGTTGTCTAGTAAAGTTGAAGGCTAGGCTCACAAGCTACTGGTTTTACTACTTAGCTTGTGAAATCGCTGCACGTTTTCAGTGGCTATAGAACTAGATCATATAGAAATTACCGTTGCTGTCATTCTCACTTCAGAACGAGACGAACGTGTGGATAAAAGACTGGGGAAAAAAATATGAGGAACATATGGAGCATCCAAAATTGCAAATAATTCCTAGATCAAGGGACAAGACACCAGAACAAGAATGACAATCTTGACTGTCACAGAACTAGAAATAATACGATGGTATTTAGCAACTGATGATTCACTGAAGTCTCTAGAATGCTTCAAGTTCTTAAATGATGATTGGTGACTGGGCGAGGCAAAGAGCTAGTAAACATTCTCAGGGTAATTGAATGTATCCATGAGCTCATACGACGCGACAACGTGCTGCAGCACATTTCCGAGTACATCAAATGCATCATGACGTTGAATAATGTCACTAAAAAGTAATGCTCTATTCTTAGAAATAATTATAAACAAACCAAGGGTTTAGGCCCACCAAATGACCCCTACTCAGCCTGTAGTGACGTGTATTCAGCTTGACAAACTCTCTTGGCCATTATTAATGATTATCTCAACCGAGGACCAGCGCTCAGAACCAGGTAATAATCCCTGATCTGGCACGGCGTTGAGGTGAGGGACAGACTCACCACCCCTAGACCCTAACCAATGTACGGTGCCTTAATTTAAACACTGCAATGAAACAAATGCTGTAGTAATGAAGTCTTACAATTATACGGCTTATTCTCAAGTCAGGTAAGCACTACATGTATCGACAGAGATCGTTTGCATACTCAACGGGGTGCCAGACAATCTCTGCTGGGTTTGAACTCGTGATTGTAGCTGTTAATAGTGAATTTGAGTTCACTCTCATCTACACTAGAATCACTATCTGTAGTAAATTAAATACTCTATGTCATTTTCACTTATTTAATGTCCAGCTCCATAGCTAAATGGTTAGCAGGCTGGCCTTTGATTCAAGGGCTTCCAGGTTTGATTCCCGGCCAGGTCGAGGATTTTAATTTTCATTAGTCAATTCCTATGGCTCGGGGATTGGGTGTTTGTGACGTTTTCTGCATTAGATTTCATCTTAGATAAGGCCCCATCCTCACAGTCGCCTATAGACCTGCTCCAGGCCTCTCCGGAGGCCACATGTCATGTGTTTTGAATCATATACAAAACATTTAAATTTGATGTTGCTTCAAGATCAGCATGTTGTTGTTTGAGTCATCAGTCCATAGACTGGTTTGATGCAGCCCTCCATGCCACCCTATCCTGTGCTAACCTTTTCATTTCTACGTAACTATTGCATCCTACATCTGCTCTAATCTGTTTGTCATATTCATACCTTGGTCTACCCCTACCGTTCTTGCCACCTACACTTTCTTCAAAAACCAACTGAACAAGTCCTGGGTGTCTTAAGATGTGTCCTATCATTCTATCTCTTCTTCTCTTCAAATTTAGCCAAATCGATCTCCTCTCACCAATTCGATTCAGTATCTCTTCATTCGTGATTCGATCTATCCATCTCACCTTCAGCATTCTTCTATAACACCACATTTCAAAAGCTTCTATTCTCTTTCTTTCTGAGCTAGTTATCGTCCATGTTTCACTTCCATACAATGACACGCTCCACACAAAAGTCTTCAAAAACATCTTTCTAATTCTGATATCAATGTTTGAAGTGAGCAAATTTCTTTTCTTAAGAAAGCTCTTCCTTGCTTGTGCTAGTCTGCATTTTATGTCCTCCTTACTTCTGCCATCGTTGGTTATTTTACTACCCAAGTAACAATATTCATCTACTTCCTTTAAGACTTCGTTTCCTAATCTAATATTTCCTATATCACCTGCCTTCGTTCGACTGCACTCCATTACTTTTGTTTTGGACTTATTTATTTTCATCTTGTACTCCTTACCTAAGACTTCATCCATACCATTCAGCAACTTCTCGAGATCTTCTGCAGTCTCAGATAAAATAACAATATCATCGGCAAATCTCAAGGTTTTGATTTCCTCTCCTTGGACTGTGATTCCATTTCCAAATTTCTCTTTGATTTCCTTTACTGCCTGTTCTATGTAAACATTGAAAAGGAGAGGGGACAAACTGCAGCCTTGCCTCACTCCTTTCTGGATTGCTGCTTCTTTTTCAAAGCCCTCGATTCTTATCACTGCAGACTGATTTTTATACAGGTTGTAGATAATTCTTCGTTCTCGGTATCTGATCCCTATCATCTTCAGAATCATAAATAGCCTGGTCCAATCAACATTATCGAATGCCTTTTCTAGATCTACGAATGCCATGTACGTGGGCTTGTCCTTCTTGATTCGATCCTCTAAGATCAGACGTAAAGTCAGGATTGCTTCACGTGTTCCTACATTTCTTCTGAAGCCAAATTGATCTTCCCCCAACTCAGCTTCAACTTGTTTTTCCATTCTTCTGTAAATAATACGTGTTAAAATTTTGCAGGCATGAGATACTAAACTAATAGTGCGGTAGTTTTCACACCTGTCAGCACCGGCTTTCTTGGGAATAGGTATAACAACATTCTGCCGAAAATCGGATGGGACTTCTCCTGTCTCATACATCTTGCACACTAAATGAAATAACCTTACCATGCTGGTTTCTCCTAAGGCAGTCAGTAATTCAGAGGGAATATCATCAATTCCAGGTGCCTTGTTCCTATTTAGGTCACTCACAGCTCTGTCAAACTCTGACCTCAAAATTGGGTCTCCCATTTCATCAGCATCAACAGCCTCTTCATGTTCCAGAACGAAATTATCTACATCGTTACCTTGATACAACTGTTGGATATGCTCCTGCCATCTTTCTGCTTTGTCTTCTTTCCCTAGAAGTGGCTTTCCATCTGAGCTCTTAATATTCATGCACCTAGATTTCCTTTCTCCAAAGGTTTCCTTGATTTTCCTGTATGCAGCATCTACCTTTCGCAGGACCATACAGCCTTCGACATCCTTGCACTTCTCCTTCAGCCATTCTTCCTTAGCTACCTTGCACTTTCTATCCACTTGATTCTTTAATCGCCTGTATTCTTTTCTGCCCTCTTCATTTCTAGCATTCTTGTATTTTCGTCGTTCATCAATCAGGTCTAGTATCTCCTGAGTTATCCACTGATTCTTAGTTGATCTTTTCTTCCTTCCTAACATTTCTTCAGCAGCCCTACTGACTTCATTTTTCATGACTCTCCACTCTTCCTCTACTGTGTTTCTTTCAGCCTTTTCATTTAGTCCTTGTGCAACATGTTCCTTGAAACGATCCATCACACTCTTTTCTTTCAACTTGTCTAGATCCCATCTTTTTGCATTCTTTCCTTTCTTCAATTTCTTCAACTTCAGATGGCATTTCATGACCAACAAGTTGTGGTCAGAGTCCACGTCTGCTCCTGGGAAAGTTTTGCAATCCAACACCTGGTTTCTGAATCTCTGCCTAATCATAATGAAGTCTATTTGATACCTTCCAGTGTCTCCAGGTCTCGTCCACGTATACAGCCGTCGTTTGTGGTGTTTGAACCAAGTATTGGCGAGGACTAAATTATGGTCAGTGCAGAATTCAACCAGCCGACTTCCTCTTTCGTTCCTTTGCCCCAATCCAAATTCTCCTACTGTGCTACCTTCTCTTCCTTGGCCTACCACTGCGTTCCAGTCTCCCATCACAATTAGATTCTCGTCACCTTTGACATATTGTATTAAATCTTCTATCTCCTCATATATTCTTTCAATTTCTTCATCATCCGCTGAACTAGTAGGCATATAGACCTGCACTATTGTGGTGGGCATTGGTTTGGTGTCTATCTTGGCGACAATAATTCTTTCACTATGCTGGTCGTAGTAGCTTATCCGCTGCCCTATTTTCTTATTCATTATTAAACCAACTCCTGCATTACCCCTGTTTGATTTCGTGTTGATAATTCGGTAGTCGCCTGACCAAAAATCCTGTTCTTCCTGCCAACGTACTTCACTTATACCAACTACATCTAACTTTAGCCTATCCATCTCCCTTTTCAGATTCTCTAACCTACCACAACGATTCAAACTCCTAACATTCCACGCTCCGACTCGCAGAATGTCAGTATCCATCTTCCTGATGATCGCCCCCTCTCGTGTAGTCCCCACCCGGAGATCCGAATGGGGGACTAGTTTACCTCCGGAATATTTTACCCGGGAGGAAGCCATCATCAGTACATCTTTCATACAGAGAGAGCTGCATGTCCTCGGGAGGTGGTTACGGCTGTAGTTTCCCGTTGCTTTCAGCCGTGTAGCAGTATCAACACAGCTAAGCCATGTTGAGTATTATTACAAGGCCATATCAGTCAATCATCTAGACTGCCGCCCTTGCAACAACCGAAAGGCTGCTACCCCCCTTTCGATGAACCATTCGTTAGTCTGGTCTCTCAACAGATACCCATCCGATATGGTTGCACCTGCGGCTCGGCTATCTGCATCATTGGGACACGCAAGCCTCCCCACCGCGGCAAGGTCACATGGTTCGCAGAGGAGGAAGATCAGCATATAATAACTAAATACATATTTAACAAGCTCGTCAAACACACTAGTTCTTTCTGTTACTCTCCCCCACCCCCAATGGTTTAATGGGTTAGAACTGGGAAGGAAACAGCTGTGGCTGTAATTAAGGCACACCCTAGCATTTGGAAAATTATTTTGAGGGCTGCCGATGGTGAGGTTTGAACCCATCATCTCCTGACAAATACTGTGTAGCTACATGGCAGCACAGAGCTGAATAATACTCTCCTTGTTACTTGTAGATGGCGATGGCCTTGAACAGAACTATTGCCTACAGTATTCCCCTCACCCCCTTACAAAACAACCATGACTGGAGCAAAGGGCTTCAGTCCAAACGTAATTGCTGCAGGTAACAGACGATTAGCAGTTTAAACTTACTAAGGTGACATTTGAGGTCTACTAAAATATTAACTTGTTTCACCTGATCTTAACATCACCAATTCTCAGTAATTGACAAGTTCACACATTGTAAACAATGCTGTATACATATGCGCATGATCTGAAGTGATTTGAGAGAATCTGAGGATGTTCTTGTAGAATGATACGTTATTCTTTGTTTATTAGTGTGTGCATGTTTTTTACAGGTATGTTATAGTGTTATATGTGTTGTAGTTAGTGTTTTTGACAGACTGAACAGCCTTACGGTATTGAAATGGACAGCCACATATGAGAGACACGTTGTTAGAAGTGGAAAGAACAGGGACAGAGCTACACACAAATTAGGGATTGTAATAATTTACCAAGGGAGATGTATAATAGATCTCTCACTTCTTTGAAATCATTTAAGAAAAGACTAAGTAAAGAACTACAGGGGCAAAAGATCCTCATGGGTTGACGCCCTGAACAAATAGCATTTTACAGAGAAGTAAAGAACTGATATGGAATCTGCACAACAACACCATTCTCGATACAAAACCATGGTCAAACTCTTACCGTGGTATTGTCACTAACCTGTTGCACCATTGCTAATCCTTGGTTTCAAAACCAGAGTTTCTTGATGCTTATTTTTCTCACTGTTATTCTCCTTATTCTGAAGACAGTGATGAGTTTGACAGTCACTTGTCTTTAATTTATCCACTTGTTTGCATTTTGTCTGGAACCGTCACATCTCTTTTTATTTCTAGGACAAATATTATTTATTTAAATTATTTTACACTTGTATAAAAAAGTTTCATTGTGATTTTTCTCCTTGTCAAAATCATTGTAGGTATTTCAATAATATCTCCTATTACAGCCCCTTATTCCTAAGATTAATTAATTTTGTTTTGTTAGGTTATCAGTAACAGCCAATATAGAAAAGGAAGGGTGAAAAAAAGTGCCAAATTTTAGTGCATTTGAACTGAAATACTGACCTGGACAATTTCTTGAGGAAGCAGGATTATTTCTATGAGGAGGGAACTCAAATCGATCACATTTCAATTGTAACAAGGACGTCACCTGTTTTGAGATGACAAGTCAGCCAATCTTCAAATGGGTTGCCCCAGTCTCTTTCTCTCTGTTCATCATCCTCAAGATACTGTACATATATGAGATGTGGTGCCAAATCCATTTTAATGACAACATTACGTCAGTTTGGATGCAAGCAACGTGAGGTTAAATCGCTCACGCACGACCAGTAAACTTTTACATAGAATCACGACACTTCTGATGCACACAGTATACAACTTACTCCTGACGTTATGTAGAGTACAAGCCTTGTTTAGCTGCTTAAACGCTTGCTCACTGCCAGTGAAATTTAACCATGGTAAATGGTCAAACATTTCAAAACCAGGCTTCAAACAAAAGAAATTTTACCACAATTAAGTCATGAGGTTGACACACTGGAGCATAAATTTCAGATAAATGGTGACATACTGATAGAACTAAGATCAAAATGAACTCAGGAGAACCACATTTCACTAGTGTACAGGTGGACCATTTTACTAGTCTAAAAAGTACACATCGCATAGTTGACAGAAGGGAGTGCACCTGGATGGAATTATTTCCACTTGACTTGCATGTTCGCCATTCTCGTCAATGAATTTCTCATTGAAAAGAGAAGGACTAAGTTTGTCCTCGTGATGAAAAGTAAGTTACTTTCCCCAACATACAGCTTCAGTACGTTTTCTAAAATACTTGCAAGAATTCATCACCAATGTCCCACTCCAGTCGCCCGGGTGTGGGTAACAAGCCTCCTCCACTTCTTTCTGTCCTTCCACTTTTCCTGCTCCATTACTTCCGCCATATCCAATCCAGCTTCTCTATGTCCTTCCATTCACCTTCTTCTCGGTCTTTCAACTGGTCTCTTTCCCTTAACTTCTCTTTCCAATTCCCTTCTTACTACCCGTTCCTTTCCCGTTCTTTTCACATGTACAAACCATCTCCGTCTTGCTTTCTGTATCTTCTGTACTAACGGTTCTATATTTAGCTCTTCTCTGATTTTAATATTTTAAATTCTATCTCTTCTTGTCTTTTATAACCGATGTTCTTAAAAGTTTCATTTCTACTGCTTGGATCTTACTATTAGTTACCAGCGTTTCTAGTCCATGTGTTACAATTGAACAGTGGTACAATGCTTCCTTGTTGCCAGTCTTCAGGTATCCTTTCATCCTTCCATATGGCACTGAGGGCTCGGTATAGCCACTGTAGTCCAATGCTTCCTGATGCCTTAATCATATCAGCATTGAATTCATCTTTTCCACTTGCTTTTACCTTTGGTCAATGCTTGCAAGAATTATGGAATTTAATTTGCCTGATTTTGAAGCTGTTCCATACACATTCTTACATTCATCTGATAACACTGGGTAACATCATTTTCGGGCTTTACATGAAAATGGGTGTATTTAGATCACTTTTTAGAGCTGTTTACAAATACGGTATTAGATTTCCTGTAACACCCACAGTTTTTACGTAATTACGTAATTTTCCTTTTTTTAATTTGAAGTCAACTGTTTTCCAAGAATTCAGCAGTAACACAATTACTCATTCAATTATACTGAATTGCGTTGTATGTATCTATATATACGTACTTAATTTCCCGCAACCGAGGCAAATACTGGGTCTTCAGGATATTCTTCATTCTACTTTGGCATTCGAGACTACAGCGCATGACCTTGAGTGTGCCGCGCTGATCACCGGGAACTGGCAGTTTGTTTCTATAAATCTATTCGTCTTAGACTTCAACATATTGATAGATCTTCGTATGTTGTTCAATAGTGTTGTGACTTTGTGCCTGACGGTGTGTAAAAACTGGCCCATTTGACCGTTCTCCGCTGTTCATAAACATTGTGAGACTTTACCTATCATTGCGTGTGCCGAACCACCATTCATAAAATTACGTACTGTTTTCTTTTAAGTGACTCACAGTTTCTACCCCCATCATCATTTTATATTGCCTCTTATACCGATCCAGAGTTCACTTAATCTTTTTCTTTTTCATATTCATGTTTTTTATGTTTTGATCGGCTGATGATGACCTGGACAAGGGTCGAAACCGGTCCCAATTCTAATTATTATTAAATAAGAATGTAATCACTACATTTCTTTCTCTTATGTATTGAATAGGTTGAACCTCTTTTTCAATTATTCAATTTTAACGTTAATACTTTCAATACGGAACAATTAAATTTTTATCTTTAAATACAATGTGCACTGATCGATAAAATATGTACATTAGAGTAATCGAAAACGATCAGTTGCGGTAAAATCGATAGTCTGATGTCTATTTTTACAGGGGAACACTGCAACTGGTTTAGTTTCGTTTGGAAACGTGCTCTAAATAGCTATTTAATACATATTACAAGTGCAAATCAGTCTACAAATGGTGAGTTCCTCAAGTGTATAAACAATCCCAACTCCTTTTGTTTCATTTGCGGCTCACTGACTTTGAAATCGAGAAGAGAGAACATAACCTCATTCATAATGAAAGCTTACCTGGCATATTTCGGTGTCAAGTTAGGCGACCAAGATAAAAGGTTTGCGCCGCACAGCGTGTACCATACGTTTGTTACGGGATTAAGAAAATGGACTCAGGGGAAGCAGAAGTCGTTACCTTTTGGAATTCCGATGGTGTGGAGAGAGCAAACAAATCACACCGATGAGTGTTATTTTTGTATGGTAAAAGTTGAAGGCCATAACAAGAAAAGTATTAAAAGCATTGCATATCCAAACCTGAAATCAGCAATCAGACCTGTACCACAAGACCTGGCATTCCTGTGCGTAACCCACCAGCAACCCTGCAATCATCATCGGTATCATCATCATCATTATCGTCTGGTTCTAGTGACAGCGATGAAATCTTGATAACCACAGAAGAGCTACAACCGGAGTTGCTTACTCAATGTGAACTAAACGACTTAGTAAGAGATCTGGGTCTCTCAAAGGAGTTGTCACAAAGGTGCTCCAGGTACAACATTTTCCTGGTACTAAACAAGAGAAGAAGAATTTCGTGAGTACTTCACTGAAGAGGGTCCTCTTGTTTACTGTAATAACATTGAGGGAGTAGTATCAAAATACAGAATTACATACAATAAGAATGAATGGAGGTTATTTATCGATGGAACCGTAAACAGTATCAAAGCTGTACTCTTACACATCACCAATAAGTATGGTTCGATACCTGTAGCGTATTCTTACGTCTTGAAGGAAAACTATGAACCCCTTGCAATGTTATTAACGGCAATTAAGTATTCAGAGCACGAATGGATTGTATGTGGTGATCTTAAAGTTATAGGAATGCTTCTTGGACAACAGTCAGGTTACACAAAGTATCCATGTTTCCTCTGCCTGTGGGACAGCCGTAGACGTGATGCACACTGGGTTAGAAAGGAATGGCCATCTAGAACAACAATGGATCCAGGAGACAAGAACATAATAAGATCATGTTTGGTGAAACAAGAAAAAATCATTCTGCCACCTCTCCATATTAAACTAGGGATCATGAAACAGTTCATAAAGGGATTGAATAAAGGTGACTGTTTTAAGTACATCTGTCAGAAATTCTCCTTCCTGTCTGATGCGAACTAAAAGAAGGAATCTTTGTGGGACCACAGATACGGAGCCTTACGACAGATGAACAATTTGAGGCGTTGATGACCTTTGAGGAATGATTGGCTTGGATCGGTTTCAAGAATGTGATAAACGGTTGTTTGGGGAACAGGAAGCACCCAGATTACAAGAAAATCTTAGAAGATATGTTGATGGCTATGAAAAATTTAGGTTGTAATATGAGTATCAAGCTACATTTTCTTCATAGTCATCTCGAGACTGAAAACTTAGGAGATTTTAGTGAAGAGCATGGGGAGCGGTTCCACCAGGACATGAAAGAGATAGAAACACGTTATCAGGGCAGGTGGAATGCTGTGATGTTAGCTGACTATTGCTGATCTATGAAGAGGGACAATCCGGAGTTGCAACACGTCAGACGATCACGATGATCACACTTCCGCAGCAAAAGGAAGAGAGTTTAAGTCATAAAAATTGTATCCTGGATTTGCCATTTGTAGAATTTAATTTTATATGTTTGCAAACCAGGTAAATAATAAATTGTTTTCTGGATTCTTTTTAATTTAAGTTAGTTATAGTTACTTTACTGGTGTTTAATTCCCAAACTTCACTGTAAGTGATATTATAGATTAAGTAAGTACTTAATTTGAAATTCTGTAAAATCCTTACGTGATTCATAAAATTTGATTTCAGATTCATAAACAGGAGACAAAACTACATTACAATCACCCATCAAAACTAAAAGCCTTGAAAAAAAATTTCATTTTGTAACTCAGTGTAATTGGGCAATTTTTATTTTACTGTGCAGTCCAAAAGGTCCTTTTGGTTTAGGTAAACATGAAGACACAAATGGTAATATTCTGCCAGATGCTCTAATGATATACTGGATGGTGTAAAAATGTGTAATTTTACTGGCATCACCAATATTCACTTCAACAATCTCACCCTCTCTATGTGTTAGAGTATGTTTCCCATCCAGTGTGATCTGAATACCCGGTACTTGTACAAACACGTGTAGATTGAACACTGAATGGAATGGCAGTCTATGATGAAGATGAATGTAGACTTTGCTATACTTTTCATAGGAGTCTTGCAGAATTTTATTGCTCCTTAGATATCGTAATTAAGAACTACATAGCAAGTGAACTAGATAACACCAATGTTATGAAACTGCTCCATTTGCCACACAACACCAACGTTATTAAATACTTACTTACATGTTTTGTATAAAACAATCCTACAGAAAAAGAACTGGTCACTAATTACACACCTAAATGTATCAGTAGTGATGTTCACAATACGGCAGTCTCACAAGTCAAGAAGGAAAGAACATGCGAGACAAAAGATGACTGTAAGATGACGTATTGGCAAGCACGCTCCTACACTGTATGGTTAGTGATTAAGAAGAGAAATTGTTAGGTACCTCACTTATACGTGGTTATCGAAGTACATCTCACCTTCTGTGCAGTGATGTCATTCTTGCTCAGTACGTAGGTAAGAATGCTCAGGTAAGTGGCGAACCTTGTGACAAACACGTTCAGTGATGGAATTATACTGCGAATGTACGAGGCGCGCCGTATCATTCTGATCTCGCTCCTGTAACAGAAACACTTTATTACCATATAAATGGCAAAAATATTCAAAGAGAAATGTGTAAACATTGTAAGTAACAGAAAGGAATAAAAGAGAGACAAAAGACAGGAATACATAACACAATGACATGTCAGTGCAGGAAGAGCAGATGAGCTCCCTCTTCATTAAACCCAGTTATTCTATACCAAGCTCGTTTCTGATTTTCTGGATTTCTCTTCTCCTTCTGGGTTTGTCCTATATTCAGTGTTTTACCACACTTTCCTACATCACGACTGAAGGTCTGACAAGGCATCCCCCTCCTGGTGAAGCTGGGAAGCAGAAACAAGCTTGTTCGGGACTGTAAATGATTTGTAAATAATGGAGAGGAATAATCAAGTAATACAGAAGCTCTGAAAATTGATTTGACAGAACCAGTTTTGTACATGGTTTTATTCTGAGTATCATTTGTACTTTTATACAATGTATGTTAGAATGTAGCTTACATTTCCAACAGACAAGAAGTTCTAAAAATAGTACGTCGAACATTAAATAACAACATATAATTATATCAATAGCTCAAAAGCATTTTGTCAGTTAAGACCTTTAACTCTTATGCAGAAATAACAAACAAGTATTGTCTTTTGCCTGCAACATCTAATATTTGGTTGCATTGCGTTTGCGTTTATCATGGCTGCACATCTTGCGGGTATGGACTGAATAAGGTGTCATATGTTATCCTTCCCATTCACACTGCAAAGTGTTCAAGAACTCTTCCTGTCTTTGTTCTAACACACTTGTCAAGTAGCTTCCACATGTGTCGTATCGGGTTCAAATCTGGACTACGACTTAGCCATCATAACACGTTGACTTCTCTGCTGTAAAGTGCTCTTGCACACAATTAGAACAATGCTTAGGACAGTTATCATGCTGAAAAAGCCATTCTCATGGCATGTGTCATCTAGTATAAGGTAATATAATATTGTCAAAACTGTCCTATGGACTAACGAAGCATCCACATAACATGATGTTAATCTCCTCCATGGTTTACAGTAGGAACATGGTAGCATGGATTGAATCTCTCACCTTTAGGACAATGAACATATTGAATTCCATCTGAAGATACCAAATTAAAAACTTACTTTCAGTGCACCACAATACCTTAGACTAGTCATGGAATGTCCAGCTGTGATGTTCATTTGCAAAAGTAAGTCTCTTCCACCTGTTAATTAATGAAGGACTTCTGCATGGACCGTGAACATGCAGATCCTCATCCTTCAGGTCATGTTTTATAGCAGAAACATGGATATTCCCTTAGATCCACCTTGGTGAGGTTTGTTGTGGACATAACGAACTCTAATCATTTTGCACCATACAGATATGAGTTATCTAGATATTCCAAAACCTTGAGCTACCACTGTCTGGGATTTCCACTCTATCAGAGATCGTATTACTGCTTCCCTGAAATCTATTTCTCACATTTACATTGTGCTATGTTTTTACCAAAGATCTGTAAAACAACAAACATCACAACTGCTAGAGAAGGATAACACTTGTCCCTGCTACGCTGTAACACTATGACCTCCGTGCGTCACTGTACGTGCCACATTTCTTTGAGCCTAAGGACACTACTTACGAGCACTACAGGACAGGTCAGTCTGGGAAGAGGAGACATTTCCATACACGTGTGGTAAAGATAAACATAAGTGTAAAATTAGGTTTAAACATATCATGTTAGTAGGTATTAGGTAGTTCATTTATCACTAATATAAATACAAATTCCATAAATATTTGATAGATTGCTTCGACACCCAATTATTTTCCTTTGTCTCCTCCCACTTCACTATTAATCTTCCTTCCCCATCCCAAACCAAAAAAGACTGACTCACCGTCTAGCCAGAGCCACCATGTGAGCAAACGGCTTCTCCCAAGTGTACAGTTTTATCACTTGCATGGCAGAAATGATCTCGTTCATGAGCCTCACGCGCTCGTCAGTGCGAATGGCCGTGCGCAGCCGATAGAACGATGTCCTTTTGCCCAGGTAACCTGCAAATCAGTCACATTGAAACAGGAGGAGCATGAAGTAATGGAATTTAAATGATCATTAACAACAATGTCCTCACACAATTGGAAATTAAGGGACATAGCATCTGTACCTGGAGAAAGACACAAACCGGGCGGTGAGCTTGCATCCGGGAGATAGTGGGTTCGAATCCCACTGTCGGCAGCCCTGAAGATGGTTTTCCGTGGTTTCCCATTTTCACACCAGGCAAATGCTGGGGCTGTACCTTAATTAAGGCCACGGCCAATTCCTTCCCATTCCTAGGCCTTTCCTCTCCCATCGTCGCCATAAGACCTATCTGTGTCGGCGCAACATAAAGCAAATAACTAGAAAGACACAAAGACATTACACGAGCAGCATTCAACACTATGTTTAGCGCCAGAGTTCAATATTTGTTCTGCTCATCTCTGCTGTAAATGGAACTGTTTCATCTTCCATATTGTTGTGGTTGATATAAGAATGATGCAATAACCCACGTGCGACACAATAGTCGTGCCTCAGCCTGTCTGACTCTACCTGGCAGGGCAAAGCAGGCAGGGTTTTTCCTTGCATAATTTGCTAGAATTTGAAAAGGCAATACAAAACAGAATTTACCCTGCATAAACATCATTCTAAAGAGAGAACAAGATATATATTTTGGAGTATTCTGTTATTTTCCCTTTTGTTTCCTATACAACTCAGTACAATCATGATGAAAACAACCTTCATTTGAATACTGTTTTGTGAAAATTAATAGATTTATATTCAATGGAAATACACAAAGAATGAATTAGACATAGCAAGTTATTTAGGCCAAAACAAAAAGCTGCTGTCAAGTGGATCTTCTTTATTTTGACAAAACACCAGAAGGCCCAGCAACAGGAGATAATTTTCCTGAATCCACATACCTAGATTTTAATACTCGCTGCCTTTTTTTTTTTTTTTTTTGGACAATCTTCATTAAGGATTTAAAACTTAAATCCCCCAAAGAACCTGTGTCTGTGTCTGCTGTAGTGCAAGAGCTGGTACCACAACACCTAGGATTATTGACACATATGATGCGAGTTTCATGGCCTCTCTTGCTATTTGTTCCATTCAGGCCACATGAACCATAAGCTGTGTCTCATCAAAAATTAAGGCAGAAAACAATTTTTGTATAAACACAAATATCTGCCAATTAGTTGAAAAACATTGTTAGGCCCAAGACTTCTGGTACTGTGGCTGAGTGCATTTCTGGTGTTTTTCTGCCTATTTTTTGTGTACCAACTGTGGAATGCGATGTCTCATAAGAAAACAGGCACGTGACACAATCTGCTTCGTTTCCTCAACAAGGCTACCTTGAAAGACAGACTTGTTTTCTTTCTTCTCCTTCCTCCTGGCCTTTTCCCTACTATCTGGGGTTGGCACTACAAGTGGACTTGGCCAAGTTTTACAACTGGATGTCCTTGAAGACGCCAAGCCTACGCTGAGCGATGTATTCGCTACGGCGTGTTTCTGTGGTAATTGGTAGGGTTTTTTAATGCTAGCTGTTTAACATTGCACTTACAGAGCGAAGGTTTTGCGGGACAGAAGGATAGCAAAGGGCTAGAACTGGGACGGTGGCGACTGTGGTGGTTGGTGGTGTGATGTGTTGTCGGAATATGAAGGAGAGAGCGTTGGGACAACACAAACACCAAGTCCTCAAACCGGAAGCGATTAAATTCCCTGACCCAACCTGGGCCCCTCTGAACCAAAGGCCTCAATGCTGACCATTCAGCAAAGGAGTCGGACAAATAATAAACAAACAAACATAGTGACTTTATTTGCATATTACAAGCCAAATCGGTAATTTGACTATTGAAATATTAATTCTGAAGCTCTATAAGGAGCTGTCCCTGAGCCCGCACGATGGTACCACAATGGTGGCCCTTACAATCTTAAACAGCAAAAAATTTATGTGAATTTTTGTTCATTTACTTCATATCGTCTCCTGAATGTAAACTCTGACTCATGATATGTGACATAACTGTACCACTGAGATAGACTAAGGACATGTAGGGCATAAGTTACAAAGTGTACAAATTGCTGAAAATTATCAAATGCACTGAACTATATGCTGTGTGACGAGCCAGGTGAGTTGGTTCACAATAAATAACAGAACAGCCTTAAAGATAAAATCTGTTAATTTTTATTTCCTTCATTTAATTCATTTATAGATATAAAAATTGCCCACTAGGATGCTAGCCTGTCATTCTTCAAGGAGATTCGCTAGAAATGTTTCTTACCTTGGAGTGGAATGAAGAAGAGAATGGCCACGATGCCTCCAATACCGGCCAGACCCAGCTCTCGGTACACAAAGTACGCCACCACCAGCGACTCCAGAGGTCCGATCCACAGGTAGTGGATGAATATAAGCACGTTGTCAAAGCGATGCACGTCGTTGGACATGAGATTGACCACCTGGCCGATGGTCGTGTTGCCCAGAGCCTGGCGGCTCAGCCGCAATGCCTGGAACGCGAGCAAACTTGCAATAGGTGACAATTGAAATGGCATATGGCTTTTAGTGCCGGCAGTGTCCAAGTACGTGTTGGGCTTGCCAGGTGCAGGTCTTTTGATTTGATCCCCGTAGGCGATCTGCACGTCGTGACGAGGATGAAATGATGATCACGACGACACATACAGCCAGCTCGCGTGCCAGGGAAATTAACAAATTATGGTTATAATTCCCGACTCTGTCGAGAATCGATATGAGACCCCTGTGACCAAAGACCAGCACACTAACCATATAGCCATGGAGATGAACATTAGGTGATAAGAAAACCTATTCTAGGTAATAGAACAAAACAAACAAGTGATAAATCAAGTCATACTCTATATAGAAAGATTCATCCAAAAGGCTTATACACAGCTGAATGCCTGAACCTAGCAAAAACAGGATAACTGGTGGTGGTGATTATTGTTTTAAGAGGAGGTACAACTACTATTAACATTAATCAGAGAGAAAAAATGGAAGTGATCTGACATTTCGAAAAATGAAGGTATGGGTCAAAGAAAGACAAGGGCCATGAAGGGTGTGGAAATACACTTCCTAGCCCTCGGAACCTAACAGCGTTGGGGTCGGTAAAGAACAAGTAACGAGCCTGGCACAAGTAAGTGGAAGCAATGCCAGGACTCAACTAAAAGCTCCGTTGTCGCCAACCCATGCTCACATATTGAGAGCCCCTGAGGCAAAAACAGGAAGTGCAACATTCAACTCCCACACAATTTATGAGAACACCAAGCAACACGTTCCCATAAGAAATGCAGAAAGCAGCAAGCTATTTCTCTGATTCACAAGTTCATGATCTGTGGACCAAATATGGAGGCTGAAATTGAATTAACATGATCCACAGCTGGTCTAAATGAAAAGAAGAAGAAGAAGGAGGAGGTTAGGAACACACGAGTGTAAAACAAGCCCGAGAGAAAGAGAGAGGGGAATAAGACGAACACAAGGACAGGCGAGTGCGGGAAGAGGGGCAGTAGAAACAAGGACTTGGTTTGACACTTGTTTGTTTCTTTCCTATGGTTATATTATTATCCCATTTGGATTCTTTTGTGTTTGTCCTGTGTTCCTATTGTATCATCTCCTGTATTTATCTTTGTCTTATGTTTCTTCCCTCTTCCATACTTATCTGGCTTACTTCTCATCCTACACTTATCCCACGTGAAGAAGCTCCTCAATGAGACAGAAACGAGCTCGTCGGAGCCTGAGAACAGATGGATGTAGAAGAACTGGGTTTGATGAGGAGAGAACTAATGTGGAGATTGTTGTCGTCTCCTCTTCCCACACCGACCTGCCACTGTCTTTGTCCTGTTATGTGTGTTCCTTTCTTATTCCCCTCTCTCTGACTTGACACGTCAGTGTGATAAGAAGAGATGACTTTAGTGCCGGGAGTGTCCGAGGACGTTTTCCGCTCGCCAGGTGCAGGTCTTTTGAACTGACTCCCGTAGGCGACCTGCACGTCGTGATGAGGATGGAATGGTGATGAAGACGACACATGCACCCAGCCCCCGTGCCAGCAGAATTAACCGATGGTTAAAATTCCCGACCCTGCAGGGAACCCCCGTGACCAAAGGCCACCATGCTAACCATTTAGCAATGGGGCCAGCGATAAGAAGAGATGATGACAATCTTCACACACACGTGTCCTCACCCCACAATCCTAATTCCTCTCTGCCCTCATGACCTCAGCTGTCACTTGTTTCTTCCTTTCAACAGGCAAGCGGGCCGTGCAGTTAGGGGCACGCAGCTGTGAGCTTGCATCCGGGAGATAGTGGCTTCGAACCCCTCTGGTGGCAGCCCTGAGGACGGTTTTCTGTGGTTTCCCATTTTCACACGTGGCAAATGCTGGGGCTGTACCTTTAAGGCTAAAGCGGCTTCCTTCCCACTCCTAGCCCTTTTATATCCCATCATCGCCGTAAGACCTATCTGTGTGGTGTGATGTAAAGCAAATAGTAAAAAAAAATTCTTCCTTTCTATTGCATTCTTTTTCTCCTTCTGTCGTTTTCCTGTGTTCCCAGTCTTTTAGCACCTAAATTCATCTTTTTCCTGTGTTTATCCAGCTTCCTTCTTACCCGACATTTCACATATCAAGACTGAAGATGAAGCTGGTTCGGGATTGAGAATATCACTAGTTTGCTTGTGTTCTGTTCTACCTTTCTGTACATGAGTGAGCAGCAGGCGATACGTATCTTGATTCCCAGGTGGAACATGGCCATCATGAAGGGGTGGATGGCCAGGGTGGTGACCAGAGAGCACAGCAACACTCCTCCAGCATACCAGTAGGCGTCGTTGATGGTGACGCTGCTGCTCGGAGAGAAGTACGACAGCAGCTGCCCGAGCAGAAGAGGCTGGGCCAACCTGCACAGTACATATGCCCAGTAATCAAATTACTTGTAAAAGTGTTATTCATTCATTTATTTATGAATTACTCATTTAGTAACTTTATTCATGATTTACTCCTTGAAATAAAATTGTACTTGTTACATTCTAGTAATGGAGTTTGGCGCCACAACAAGGATACGACGTGCGCTCCTTCATTTACTCGCAGCTTCTTGTGTTACTGCTTGAAATTTAGATAATCGTGTACCACAACTTCACGAGTTAGCACCTGGTCGAAAATGAAAGTGGAATAAACTTGTTGCAGCAAAGCGGCTCAGGAATTTCCATTCCGCTACCTGCAGAAGCATTTTAAATTTGTTGGTGCTCAAAATAACGAGAACATGAGTGCGAAATGCAAACGATGCTTGTTTAATCTCACTTAGTGATCATCTCTATGCTAAAAGAAACACAAAATGAACTAATATCATTTCCTTTACATATTTGTTATCATGTGAAAACAAAAAGTCAGTGATTTCCTAAAGACTGGCATACAGTTAAGTCATTGTAATTTTACTGGTTACTTGTTGAGAAAGTAATCTGTAACTGGGTAAAATATTTCTCAGGTAACTGTACTTCTGCCCAATTCGTTTTATTTTGAACTTGTGAATGTTTGTTCCCATTAATACCAAAATTCCAGGTCCTTTTGCATGGAGTGTCCTCCATAAGAATGACCTAGAGCTGACATCTAGTAAGTCGGTTACATAGGTTGGGCAGGATTGGCGGCTTTTAGCATTCTGTAGCGTTTATATGTTTATAATTTCGTGTTTTGAAGAAAAAACAAAATTTGACTTGTTTCTGATAAATAGGTGCCAGTAATGTCTCTAATGTGAAATTTAAATTGCATTTGCACAGAGGTGTGCGATATCTATAGAGGAATCACACTCTTATCACAAGCAGCAAAAATATTGGAAATGATATTAGAGAGGAGAATGAGAAGAAAGATAGAACGAGAGTTGCAAGAGGCTTTAGATGTGGACCCAACCTTGAGCATGAGGCAATAAATGGAAAAGAGTTAGAAATATGGAAAGAATCTGGTCACGACATTCATAGATCTAACAAAGACATACAATAGTGTCAAAAAGAGACAAGTCCGAACAATGTACAAAAACTGTCAGTAGTCTACAGACTCTGTTCGGAAAGACAGAATGTTTCTGAAATCAAACTGAGGTAAGGCAGAGGAGTGTGCTGTCACCTTTTTTGTTTCTAATGGTTATGGGCAAAATTTTGCTTTACGTCGCACCGACACAGATAGGTCATATGGCGACGATGGGACAGGAAAGGGCTAGGAGTGGAAAGGAAGCGGCCATGGCCTTCATTAAGGTACAGCCTGGTGTGAAAATGGGAAACCACGGAAAACCATCTTCAGGGCTGCCGACAGTGGGATTCGAACCCACTGTCTGCCAAATGTGTGCTAACCGCACAGCCAACTTGCCCGGTGTGAAGGAGACTAAGGAAGCACATGGGAATAAGGACATGAAGTTATGATCAAGAACAACTTGATACACTGAACGTATGGTATGAAAATCAGCGCAGAGAAAATCAAGACCATGGTGATATCAAGAGAAGAAAGACAAGGGGAAGGCCATTGTGAAAATTGGTCGTCAAAGCCTGGGAATTGTGGATAGTTTCAAGTACGCAGCGAGTTGATGAATACAAGGCTGGACGTGGAGATTAGCAGAGTGTAAGAAACTTTGTCTGGAAGTGTAAAGAGATATGCATCTGGACAGTGACAAGCAAAGTGAAATACCTAACAAATATGATAGAAAAGGCAGACTGAGAAACAATGATGCAAGAAAGGAGGTCAGAAGAGAACTGATAGGAGTAGAGGATGGACGAGGAAAGAATACATAAACAGATGATGGAGATGAAGTTCAAGGGGAAGTGAACGAGAGGGAGATCTAGAAACAAGGCGGATCGATTCAATAAAGAGGAGTGCAAGAGACTGGGACAAAATGATGGAAGGAGAGAGGAAGGTGGAGATGTGATATGAATGCCCCGACCCAGGAGGATCTGGATGAGAGGAAAGGAGGGTGGTTAGTGCAAAGAGGTAATTGTAAAATAAGAATTCATCAAGCATATAACAATTTGTACATTTATGTTGCATTCAAAGCAAAAAATGGGAAAACACAAATTTATACTGATGCAAAATGAGAATAATAGAAAGAAAATATACAAAATTAACTCACATCAGAGGTGAAACTGATGAAGGAAATCACAGACCATAGCTGTCATTCCTGTTCTCCTGTTTACTGAAGTGAAATATCTCTTAGCATCCACAAACACATCCGAGCTAAGCAGGCAGTCCAAGGGTGCACAAAATCCTCGGTTTAAGTTTTCAAAAGCACAGATAAAGTTTCATTTGAAAAAATTATTGGTTTGCCATTTATATTGCAATTTACAGTAGTATACATGTCAGATTGTGAGTATTTACCATATTATTGCCACCATTCCAACCAATGCTATATGTTGTTGTCTTAAGCCCCTCTTAACAATGATAAGAGAAAGAACTGCAAGTCTCAAAAACCCATAACAGAATTTCTCAGCCATCTCACTGCCATATCCCCCCAACCACTGTGGTATCGAGTGAGAGACGAGTGTATACTGACAGCCGCGGCAGGCATGGGCAACCAGAAAGGGTGTTTGTCATCAAATTGGACTGAACAAGCCAAGTCCTCATTCAAAGCATAACATAACAAAAAAGTATTATTTACTTTACAATAACAAAACTTTGCACACTGGAACATGTATTTGCTCTTTTCAGTAAAACAAAGAACACAGTGATCTGAGATGAAATATGAATCACGTTATTAATGTTTGAAACACGAGTTTGCAAGGCAATCAACTGCCAGGACGTAGTCAGAAAACATTTACAAACATTGATGGAGCTTTAGCAGCTTGCCTGTGCAGTGCTCATATGCCCTTGAACTGTACACATGCTTGACTTACGCATTATTAATCGAATGGCGATGATGCAAGCTTACAGGTAAACAAAGGTGTGAGATAACGTTTGTTCTTGCTGTGGCTAGCATAGCAAACAATTAAAAGAAGTAAAAAATTAATCATTTTACACACAGACTAGCTGATGCACCCAAGTTTCGCTACAGAATTCTACACTGTATATAGAATTCTAGGTTAAGTAGTGTACACGTTTTGAATATGATTATATTAAATTTCATAGCTCTTAATGTTAGCCCAGAAATGCAACATCTTTTCTCATGTGAAGACAGCGTGTTAGGGAGCTTTTACTCTCCATGTTGATATATCTTCATTTCTGCTCGTTACGCCGGTTTAGGTAATCAAATTATACCACTTAAACACCACCTTCTTCACACACATCCATTTATTACGAGCTGTTGACTACAACCAAGCATCACACACATCAAGCAGTTCAAACGTTCAAAGAACAAAAACAAACAAAGATAAACCACTCCACTCAATTATCTGAGCTACTGACACATAACCTCAATGTTGTTTTCCTTAAGATATATACAAGATATTTACATGACATTTTATTTTTATGAGAAAACCACAACATTCCACCTGCCTTTTACATCTGCAGTGGTTTACCCAACATAGGTCATTACAACTACATCAGTAGGAATGTCTCGATTAAAAGCAATGAAATACTCCATTGAATGAAAAACTACACATTTCCTCACTTTTAACGAACAGTACTATGGTGAAGAGCAGGAATACCATGATTGACCAACTGTATCAGAAAATGTATGAACCAGAAGAAAGTTATCTAACTCCCCAGCATTCAGGCAGGCTGTTATACTCGGTACACAGCAGAATTCCCATCTATCAGAGATGAGTGGCAGCAGAAGAGACAGAGAACATCAAAACAAACAGTGATCAATGTAATATTATTGGTGATCAAACTTATGGGCTTTCGATATTGTGGGTCTTCACATTTAGTTTCCTTCCGACTCTGAAATACCACTCTTATCATAGTTGGTATGGTTACACTTAATAAAACATAAATTACTGGAAACTGTACTCTCTATAACTTGTGTTATATAGTACTTTTCGATAGGAACACTACCATAGGTATTAAAAAATTAAATTTTAGGCACCTTCCCCTAAACTACCATTTTATTCAGGGTGAATAAAATTATTTATAGTTTAGACTGTAGTTTCTTAATCCCTGACTCAATACATACTGATTTTCATTAAATTCTGTTCACCCATTTGCTCATCGTTCAGCATTGATATGGACTTCAAAATACAAATTCATGAATATCTCTGTTATTATTCCAGTAGGCCTACAGTAAAAAATGTAGAAGACATAAATGATCGGAAATTTCATGTTTTATAACTTATGCAGTATTTATCATAGAAACCACTATTAACATAAATATTTGAGAATTACATTTTAGGGCTTCTTAACTTCTCTTCAGCCATTTTCTCGTGATACACATACATGCACACAGAGGTGACGGAAAATTAAAAAGTGCATTATCTTGTTACTGTGGACATGACCGATACAGAAATACTAGTCGTTTTAAATTCTGAGCAATCTACAGACAAAACTCTTATTTTATTTATGTAGTTGCCAGAATTTGGAAAATCAAAGACATTACAGGCAACATAATCAAACTGGGCAAGGAGAAGCAAAAGTAACAATCAACTAACCCAGGGAAAGACAGCAAGGATGAGAAAGCATTAGCGGTAAAGGGAAAGGGGTAGTGTCAGCGTACAAAATGAGACAGAAGCAGTTAAAATTTAAAGATAACATTAAACTACGAAAACCTGTGATATTCACCACTTTAAGGCGACTGTGATAACATATTCCACTAACTTCAGTACAATAAGATCCATTAGCATATTTCATGAATACTCTCCAGAGGAGAGCCGACCCACATTCCCTGTCCGAATGAAGATGATATGACACTTTTAATCAGCAAGGACATACACAAGTTAACATGATAGTTTCAAGACAACACTGAAAGAAGCAGTTTGCGTCCTAGTTGTCTGTGGTCCTGCAGTTGAAACTAAAGCACAGTAGTATTATAAAAATAAGAAATACACAAGGAAGTTAACTGTTGACACAGTTTCTCTCTAAAGATCGTGATTTAAAGTTTCATGTTCTAAAAGCCATTTCTTCAAAGATATTTCTGATCCTTAACTATGGATCAGTTGTATCTTATGATTTATCTTGAACTTATGACATCATGTTACAGAGAGAACAAAACATTATTGTTCACCCTTAGGGGGCTTGTTGAAGTCATTGTGTAGGAAATGACATACAAATTCAACTGGAAGCTGCTGCCTTGCAGATGTGGCAGGGGACTGCTAAAGACTAAGGGAGATAACCCTGATAGAAAAATCTTCTGTAACGTTAGGCCTAGCAAGTCAGTTAGTTGGAGAGTAACTGCAATCGCTTTCAACACTTGTACGAGCCTCGGATGCAAACAAAGAACTCGGAGTAGACAACAGCACGCCAGGTATGATGGCTCACAGCCTGATGACAGACCGAGCCTTGCGATTATGCAACAACCCTGGAGAAGACAACACACTCGAAAAGGAACAATCCATGTACTGAGTTTGACTGGGAAATGTGAAGAGTTAGTGGATATTATGCAGAGAAGGAAAATATCAATCCTAGGACTGAGTGAAACTGAATGGAAAGATAAAGGGAAGAGAGAGTTGAGGAAAAACTATACCCTCTACTGGAATGGTAACAACAGAGAGATGAAAACTGGAGTAGGATTGATATTGTCTAAAGAGTTAGATGATATTACAGAGATTCAGTACATCAATGAGAGGATTATAAAGGCAACAGTTCACCTTGGGAAAGAGAAGCTGACACTGGTGCAAGTGTATGCCCCTCAGAGGTGCTGCAGTCAAGATGAAAAGAATAAGTTTCTCAAAGACCTACAAGAGATCATCAGTGAAGAGAGGGCAATCATCATCGGGGTCCTCAACGCACAGCTCAGGACAGACAGGAATGGCTATGAGAAGGTAATGGGACCACATGGCTATGGGAGAAGGAATTCAGAAAGCGAACATCTCCTAGACTTCTGCATAAGAAACTGTTTGGTAGTAAAAAATAGTTGGTTCAACAAAAGAGTCAGTCACAAGATTACCCGTTACAGCTGGGATGGAAAGAGCAAGACGGTCACTGACTATGTCATTACAGATAAAGAAAGAAGTAGACTTGTGACTGATGTCAAGGTGATTCCAAGTGAGAACCTCAATAGCGACCACCGGTTATTAGTAGCAGATCTGAAAGACAATGTACCAAAGATAACAACTAGGAAATTACCTAAGATTAAAGTGATGGAACTACAACAGATTGGAAAAAGGATCGACTATCAGGACCGTATAAGAGGACAACTGCCTACGGGAAGAAGTGGAGAGTGGTGAGGTAGAGTGGACAAGATTTTAAAACACCTTGATAAAAGAAACAATAGAGGTCTGCGGGAAGACAAGTGCGAGAGTAAGGGAAAAAGAGACACCCTGGTGGAATGAAAGAGTAAGAGCCTCAATAAAGGAAAGGGACATGGCACAAAAAAGAACGAGATAGAGAAAATTCAAGCCAGAACAGGTAAGGGATGAGGGGAAGATCAGAGAGCAAGTTTACCGGGACAAGAAACTGAGAGTTAAAAGAGTAGTAGAAGAGGAGAAAATAAAGTGCTGGGAGAAATTTACTCAAAAATATGAAACTATTGCTCAGAGTGATCAAAAACAAAAGGAATTCAGTTGAAACCATCAAAGCAATTGAGGATCCTAATAGAAACCTGGCCAGGAAAGACAAGGACATTAGAGAGGTTCTGAGGAATCATTTTGATCACCTATTGAACAGGACAGAAGCAGATCAGAGAACAAAAGAACCAGCTGTTGAAACCTGCACAGAGGTACCTCCCATTACATGGGCAGAAACAGAAGCAGCCCTTAAGAAGGTGCCACAAGGGAAATCCCCAGGAATCGATGAAGTCAGTACGGACATGATTAAAGCAGCAGGAGTCCAGGGTTTACAGTGGCTACACAGAGTGCTCAGTGCATTTTGGAAAGATGGCAAGATACCTACAGATTGAAGCAAGGGTGTCCTTATCCCTCTGTTTAAGAAAAGAAATAGCCGAAAATGCTCCAACTACCGGGGAATAACACTCCTTTCTCATGTGCTTAAGATTCTTGAGAAAATCCTAAAGAGCAGATTGCAAGTCATCTTACAGCCACAGTTTGAAGAGGAACAGTATGGCTTCAGGCCTAACAGGTTCACAACAGACCTAACCTTCAATGTCCGTACGTTGATGGAAATATATTGGGAAAAAGGCAAAGATCTGTTTATGGTTTTCCTTGACAATGAGAAGGCATATGACAGCATTGCAAGAGAGACGATATGGGAATGCCAGAGGGACTGGTGAGGAAAGTTCAGATGCTGTATGAGAACTGTACCAGCTGTGCGCGATTGGGTGACGGACATTCGTCCTGGTTCAAGACGGAAAGTGGAGTTCAGCAAGGCAGTGCACTATCCGCATTACTGTTTATCACCATCATGGATGACATAATGAAGAACATCAAGAAAACCTCTGGTGAACTAAATGCAATGGCCTTCGCTGATGATGTAATAATCTGGGGAGAAACTGAGGAACAAGTACAGTCGAGACTCAATGAATGGAAGGTTAAGTTCCAGGAGTTCAGTCTCAAGATAAGCAAACTCAAAACAGTAGTGATGGCAATAAACAGAGAGGGACGACCAGCGAACATCATGCTAGGGAACCATCCATTAGAAAGTGTGGAAAGCTTTACATACCTCGGCAGTGTAATATCTCGAGGTACACAAGCCACAAAGGAGGTGGCAAGTAGAGTGCAGTGGTGATGTTCAATCAGTACTTCATACCAATCTTAACATATGGTATTGAAACCTGCACCCTCACTAAGGAAGACTCATCAAGGTTGCAGGCATCTGAGATGAAGTTCCTTAGGTCCACAATTCAAAAAACCAAACTGGACAAGTTGAGGAATGATGTGGTTAGGAAGGAAGCTGGGATTGGGACATCATTGTTAGATTGGATCAGCATGTCCAGACTGAGGTGGTTCCGGCATGTAATGAGGATAGAGCCAATAAGGACAGCATACGTTAACTTGGAGCGACATGTAGCAGGGAAACGGATGGTGGGAAGACCAAGAACCCACTGGATGGACATTGCAGATCGGGGAAGGACTCTGGAGGACGTCATTAACAACAGAACGTATCTCAATAAGACAGAATGGAAGAGGCTCGCCAACAGTACCCGAGAAACTGGAACTGTAAAATGATGATGATGATGATTAATTTAGTAAGTGCTTAGATCTGTACCTTATCTTATGTAGGAGCTCTTCAACCTCAGTGAGATGTTATCTATCACAAAAATGAATTTCATGTAAACATCAAGAATGAACTATTGTGAGTTTGAGACACAAACCTAACAAAGATCTCGACAGCTGCCCGAACGAGGCCATACAGCAAAGTCTCGAACCAGAATATCTCGATTATCACGCGCAACAGGCTCGGCTTTTTCTTGGAGTTTACTTCTTCTTCCCACCGTCTGAAACAGAAGAACATGTATCATATCATATTCCCACACTACATTCAAAATTTTTGAAGTTCAACCCCCCCCCACAGAAAGCCCCTACTCATACTGATAATTTCTTCCTTCATTAACAATAATGTTCTCAAAGTACATCTCCATGAACATGAAACTCATCAACTGGAAAAGGGAAATACAAGCAGCCACAACAAGACTCATCATTTTTCAACTCAGTAAAGTTAAAGTTGTAAAATACCTATTTAACAGACTAAGGAACAGCAAAAGACTAGCAAAACAGGAAAAAATAGTAGAGGAACCCACCAGGTCAATAAAAAAATAATAATAATCGTATGGCCTCAGCTACCATGTGCAGACATTTTAATTTGAAGCCATCTGGCTGTCAGGCATATGGATAAGAAAGAAATTCCACCTGTCAATACTGTTTATTGTAAATGTAAACTTACATCAGTACCAGTTTCAACTCTATTTGGTGATCATAAGCTGACAAATCATAATATTACATCTATTAGGCATTGGTTTGTGTTACTTATCTAAAAAGATGTCGTCATCCGTTAGCACATCCGGATGGCTAATGGGGATATGACTTGGATGTTGTCGTCATTTCATTTGTGATTCCGTGAGATTAAAACATAGTAGTAAAAAACTTAACCAAGCCTTAAAACTAATTGTACATGCACATTAAACACTTTAAAAAACACTGAAAACATGTATATAAAACACATGTTGAATTTAAAAGTTCATGTCTTGCGTATTCCTTCTTCAGACTTCCTCGTTAGGGTCTTGTGCGCATGTATTTATGTTGATTGATTTTGAGCTTGTAAACAGTGTAGGTTCTTGAGAATATTCTATCTGATTAAAAGATGTCTTTATGTATGCTTGTAATAAAAACCCGAGTCATTAAATGGTCCAATATTGTGGATAGAGACAATATGTGGCTCCGCTGTAAACTTGTTTTCAGAAGTTGGAAGCTGATGATGAAGTCTTGTTTTTTATTTGGATACGGTAATATAGATTTTTGGTGGTAACTTCTTTCTTGTCTATATTTGTGCACCGGTGCTGCTGTTGTTGTGGTTGGGTGACGTTCGCCCAAACAGAACATCACCCAACCACAACAACAACAGCAATAACTACTACATAACTATATTCAACCATATATATTAAAAAAAACCACCACCAAGACTTCATCATCTGCTTCTAACTTTTGAAAACAAGTTTACAGCAAAACCACATATTGTCTCTATCCACAATATTGGACCATTATACATGTTTTCAGTGTTTTTGAAGTGTTTAATGTGCACGTACCATTAGTTTTAAGCTTAGGTTAAGTTTTGACTACCATATTTTAATCTCAAAAATAATTTTAATCTCACGGAATCACAAATGAAATGACGACAACATCCAACTCATATCCCCATTAGACATCCATTCTTTCTTATCCATATACGTGTAATCAGTCAATAAAGACATGAAACTCATAAATAATGATCTGGCTGTCAGCTCGTCAATTTCTACATATCATTTTATTCTAGATCTACTAGATGTCAGACAGAATAAACCGAATCTCTCTTGGGTGTTTGTGGCTGAGATTTAATTAATTTTGTCAGGTAAACACCAAATGTGTCACCAGAGATCTTTTACATGCCGACATCGTATGACATAGAGTGTCGAATGGATTCTTTTTCCGCCCTTCAAAAATCTGACTACCTCTGCCGGGCTTGAACCCGCTATCTTGGGATCCCGAAGCCAACACTCTACCACCGATCCACAGAGGCAGCCATCAGGTCAATATAAGAACTAGAAAGGAACAAACAGATGAGAAATCAAGTTATACATAGGAAGACAATAAACACGAGGACAGGTCAGACGACGAGGAAAATCTCCACGTCTTGTCCCCATCGATCCCATTTTTTCTACATCCATTTATTCTCAGACCTGGCAAGCTCGTAGCTATACTCATCTTATTAATAATACACTGATGTGCTCTCGGGAGGAAAAATTAAACCCACCATGAATGCAACTTTGACTTTCTTGTGGGGCGATCGGTTCCTAGGGTTCTAACTTCAAACTGTCTCTTCCATGACATCAAAGATACCGACAAAATGTGAAAGCAATTTCACCTGCAGAACATCAGTTGGTTCTGTGTTCCTATATACAGTACAACTTGGTGGTCCCGTCCCATTATTTACGTCATCCTTTTCCAACACTCTCATCACCTGTATTCATTTGCTCTTTGTTTTACATCATAATGTCACAAACAGGTCCTATGGTGACAACAGGATTCTAGTCCGAGAGTTTCTACAGACACTTCTACTACACAAATGTACGCTAATTTCTAGTAACATACTACAACACACTACAATAATTTTTAAACTACGTTCAGATGAATCCTAATTACAATTGGTTATTACTACTTAGTTTTAATTACTGTCTTGATGGGGTGAAAGTTCCTTTTTGGGATCATTGTAAGTATCTGGGTGTTAATATAAGGAAAGATCGTCGCCATAAGACCTATCTGTGTCGGTGCGACGTAAAGCCCCTAGCAAAAAAAAAAAAAAAAAAAAATATAAGGAAAGATCTTCATTGGGGTGATCACATGAATGGGATTGTAAATAAAGGGTACAGATCTCTGCACATGGTTATGAGGGTGTTTAGGGGTTGTAGTAAGGATGTAAAAGAGAGGGCATATAAGTCTCCGGTAAGACCCCAACTAGAGTATCGTTAGAGTGTATGGGATCCTCACCAAGACTATTTGATTCGAGACCTGGAAAAAATCCAAAGAAAAGCAGCTTGATTTGTTCTGCGTGATTTCTGACAAAAGAGTGGTATTACAAAAATGTTGCATAGTTTGGGCTGGGAAGACGAGCTGCTCGATTAAGTGGTATGTTCCAAACTGTCAGTGGAGAGATGGCATGGAATGACATCAGTAGACAAATAAGTTTGAATGGTGTCTTTAAAAGTAGGAAAGATCACAATATGAAGATAAAGTTGGAATTCAAGAGGTCAAATTGGGGCAAATATTTGTTTATAGGAAGGGCAGTTGGGGACTAGAATAACTTACCAAGGGAGATGTTTAATAAATTTCCATTTTCTTTGCAATCATTTAAGAAAAAGCTGGGAAAAGAACAGATCGGGAATCTGCCGCCTGGGTGACTGCCCTAAATGCAGATTAGTAGTCATTGAGTGAATGGAATAAGAAAGGGTTAGAACTGGGAACGAACCATGGAATTAACTGTTTTTAGGGCTGTCGACAGTGGGGTCTGAACACATAATCTCCTGAAATACCGACCACTATGGTCAAGATTATTAATAGTTATCTCCTGAATGCAAGCTAACAGCTTCTTGACCGAAACCGCATGGCCAACTCACTCCACCATTTGCATTCATCTTTATTGTTTTCTCTCTTCCCTTTTCCTGTGTTTATCCAGCGTTCTTCTTACCCCACACTTCTGGCGAAGTTTTAAAGGCTTTTTACATCTGTCAGTATTTTTTAATATTAATCTAATGCTTGGCTTTTTTTTTTTTACTAGTAGGAAGAGATCAAATCAAGATCAACAATAATGCAAGCTGCCTCTGTGGATCAGTGGTAGAGTCATAAGACAGCGGGTTCAAACCTGGCAGTGGTAGTCCATTCGACACTCCATGTCGTACGATGTGGGCTTGTAAAAGATCTCTAGTGACACATTTGATGACAAAATTCATTAAATTTCAGCCACAGACGCCCAAAAGAGATTTGGTTTACTCTGTCGCCTGCCATCTAGTGGGCGTAGAGTAAAACAGAACGTCGAAATTGACGAGCAGAGAGCCAGATGGCATCAAATTTTTTAAAAGAATGTCTGTATATGGTAGCTGAGGCCATACGATTATTATTATTTTATTAGCACAAAACAATATATGAAACTGCAAAGTGTCATGAAGAACAAGAAAGTTGCGTCGGGGAGAGGCATGCCCACTTACGTGCCTCAGAAGCTGGAGAAAAATATGAGGAGGTGCACAAAAATGTAATCATGCACATGCTATGTGATTGTCCGATCAACACCGCGTACTACAGCTACATATAGTTATAGTAGTGAAAGTGGATTATTGATACCAGTTCTGCCGAACAATACACATTAACTAGGAATAGTGCACCTTCACTGCCAAGAGGAAAGGAATATGAACCATGGTGCTGCAACAATGTTTCAAAAGTTGCTTTTTATGAGCTGCAATTTGAAAAAATAGTCATATTATATAAAATAGCACAAGTAGTGTAAAATATGAACAAAAAAAATAATTTGCTGCACTGAAGTTGCATTTTAGTTTATGAAAAAAAAGAGAACAGAAATGAACATTCATTTATTACAGCAATTAATCTTGCCTTTTCTGTAACGGGTTGTATTCATTTCTTTATTCCATTCACCTCAAGCACTTCAAAAACGTATAGTCCTTGCCGTCCCTCTTTCGTCCATATTTTAGTGATTTAACCTTGCTGATAAGTGACTCATACTTTTCTCTGTCCACGAAGACAATTATAATTGGCGTTTCCCCGTTCCACTCTAAGATGTTTGTAGAACATAGCTGCACTGCT
This sequence comes from Anabrus simplex, assembly GCF_040414725.1. Lineage (NCBI taxonomy): Eukaryota > Metazoa > Arthropoda > Insecta > Orthoptera > Tettigoniidae > Anabrus > Anabrus simplex. The sequence continues at coordinate 97,332,073 of NC_090278.1, forward strand.
GTATAATGTAACAATAACCAACTAACGACAATTACATTCATGCTGATGCCTGGTACCGTTGTTGGACACTAATAGAAGGTCAAATAATCTGCTACTGTACACTACACATCCACTAAACATGGTCAGTGATTGGTCACCTTCACTAGTGAATGTGTTTTATTTATTTTATGGTAAGCTTTCACTGAACAATTTAGTGATTGTATACATGTGTTAGGGAAGGTTAACCATCCACTTCCACCATAACATATACATATAACATATACATATATCAGCCTCCCCAACCTCCATTTTCTCAGAGAGGCTAAATTCCCAGTACCGAGCTCAATAGCTGCAGTCGCTTAAGTGCGGCCAGTATCCAGTATTCGGGAGATAGTAGGTTCGAACCCCACTGTCGGCAGCCCTGAAGATGGTTTTCCGTGGTTTCCCATTTTCACACCAGGCAAATGCTGGGGCTGTACCTTAATTAAGGCCACGGCCGCTTCCTTCCCACTCCTAGCCCTTCCCTGTCCCATCGTCGCCATAAGACCTATCTGTGTCGGTGCGACGTAAAGCAACTAGCAAAAAAAAAAAAAAAAAAAAAAAAAAAAAAATTCCCAGTATCCAAAGCAGCCGAGGAACCTGCACAGGTGCTAAGAAAGCAGTCTAGTAGTTTACTCACTTTTCAAATTTGTCTCCAAGGTAGCAGGACTTGTGCTCGGCAAGAGGTACGTACAAGTCCTCGATCTCGATGTCTCGCTTGTAGCCCAGTCGGAACAAGTCCATCATCCACCTGTAACATTGATGTGATGAGCAGTTCATATCCAACACTTTCTGATCACAGTTCGTAAGAGCAGCAACAATTACAAACTAGCGGAAGAAGCAGGAGGGAACAGGATTCTACCAGTAAACCAGCCAGCATTGTCTTAAGTGAACTGCAAGCAGTGAATTTAAATAAGTGGGAAAATGGAATAACACAATAAACAGAACCGTGACAAGATCATTTTTTCCAAGTGTAAACCTGAAGTTCCCATCGATAGGGAAAATAATGACTTTATGAACAGGCTATGGAAAAATAAACTCATATTTCTATTGATATAAAATTAAAGTAAGTCCTTTATGTACATCTGGAACAGAAGATCAAATAGTAGATCTTATATTATTTAGGTGTGCAAAATACGCAAGAGAAAGGTAAATATTAAAGAATAAAATGATAAATAAGTATGTAAAGTGTAAATTTGACAAAGTTAAATTAATGGTGTATTTTACAAAATAATTTTTTTCTACTTAGATTCGATTGATTTAGACAGTAGATCAGATTATTAAATGCTACTGTATGTAAATAGGGGCTGCCTGGCCGAGGCGGTAAAGGTGTGCTTGGTTCACCCGGAAGGACGTGGGTTCGAATCCCCGTACGGAAGTTGTAAAATTTAAGAAATGAGATTTCCACTTCTGGAGGTGCATATGGCCCTGAGGTTCACTCAGCCTACACCAAAAATGAGTACGATGTTAATTACTGGCGGCAAAGGCAGCCGGGCGTAGAGCTAACCACTCTACCCCATCAAGTGCCGAGGTTATGAATAGTGGAAGCCTTTACCTTCCAGCCCTCCAAGGGCCTTCATGGCCTGTACGGAGAAGACTTTTCTTTGCTTTGTTTTTACTGTATGTAAATAATAGATTAAGATAGTTTCTAGAGTAATATAGCTTGATAATTATTTATAGAATTAGCAAATTGCCATAGAGTAATAATGATAATTATGTAAGTTTATCTTTGCAGACAATATTTTGAAGTTTCATACGGAGCATGTAGTACTACTTCTGATGTAATGGAACATGCTGTGAATTAATAAATTTTTTTTAAAATACTATTTTAAATGACTTAGTTTTCTTAGATCTCATAGTCACTTAGAGCAGGAGGTTCAATTAGCAGCTAAAACGCTCATCCTTCAGCCTCTGACAAAACACACTTGTATTGCTCCATCTCACTTTCCCATGCACACACACTTGTTGCGTATCACATAGCATTACTTACTTAAGATACATTTAGTTCAAGAATGCTTGTAAGCTTCAGTCTTCCTACTCTAGAAATGTTTGGGGTTTCTTAGACGCTACACCAGAGGCTCTACTATTTATAAATAATTTAGACATCAATTTGTAACTTTCTTCTTTTTCGTTTATTTCCTTATGTTCTACGTTAGTAATGTTTGTAACACCAATGCTAAATAAATAAATATAGCCCAGATGTGTAGTAAAATATGGATTCAAATATGCACTATGATATTTGAGAACAGGTGGAGGAATATTATATAAACTATTTGATTTTTGGAATATCTGTTACAGTATACAAGGGAAGTTGTCTTACCTGGTTGTGACTGAATTTGCTTTGACCGTATGCCAACTTGTGGGGATTCCCCAGTTTTGCTTTAAATCTTAATTGTGTACTATTATTTCACAACAAATGAGGATATTCCTTGGTACACAGGCACATTACTTAGCTTCTCCTTTTTTTAATTTTTTACCCAGTCAATAAGAGATTTTATTAATTAATTAATTCCATACTAGTATTTAACAAATGATAGAAAGGATGCAAGCAATAATTCAATATGACACATATGAGTAAAATAATCAATAATTTAAAACATGCATTTCCCCCTGAATATGTATTGCACTATCAAACACCGGTCAAAATGTCTGAGAAGGTGTGACATATCATTACTACATAGGCCTACCTACATTTGTATTTTTAAAATAAGAACAAGCATTTTGCATACAAATCCAGGCTCTAGCTCCCACAAACTGTACAATTACATATTATTGGAAATATCCAGTTATTTCTTAACTTAAAGTATTGTAACATGGAACATTGTTAACACAAAAACTGAGCTGTCTCTTGTACTTCATTCTGCAGTATTTCGTGCCTTACACTTTAACATTATGTTAGGAAAGTGAGAAGCATTTGTAAATAAATTTCTCTGATAATGTGTTTACAATCAGGCACGAAGGAGGTTTTACTTACCAAAATGTGATGGCAGACAGCGGGTTAGCTTGAGCCCGAGGGTTGCGGGGCTGGGTCTTCGTACCAGAACTCTCGTCCATGGCGAGCGACTAGCGATCCATCTACAAACAATTCAGAAGTCTGAGTCCAGCACAAAACATCAAGTTTTACAAGATTATGACAGCTTTACAACTTTCATTTAGTACAAGACATGAACAAGTAATGGACAAAGAATTATAAGGAAAGACAGAAACACAAAAGAAAAGGAGTGACAGAATGAGACAAGAATGCTATAAGCTCGGTGGCAGCTAAGAAGAATTGGGACTGATGAGGAGGGATCAAGTGGACACTGTCCTTGTCCAAGGAGCCAGATTCTGGATGCTTTGTCCCAGTCTCCCGAAAAAGTTTCACGGGACAGAAAAATGCCCGAGTTTTAAAAAAATAGATTACTTGCTCATAAAAAGAATAGTGGAATTATATTAATTTCTGCTGGGGAGTCAACACCACCTTGATTTTGTGAAACAGATACATTTTAATGCTCATACCAAACTGTATTGCTATTTTTACTTACATGCTTTTACCGTTTTGGTTCCACTAGCTCCAACATTTGAACAAAGTATGAGAAGTTATTGTTTCCGGTTTGGCCATTTGGTATGTTATCTTGGCAGCATGTGCTTGTTGGTTGTATTATTTTGTGGTTAGAATATGTTCTGAGTTTTCATTAATATGCCAAAAGGAAAGTATGAATTCAGTGAGAAACATCAGAAGAAGCCTTTGTGAAGTGAAATGAAAGAAAGCCTAAAGATTCTTTCTCAATACAAAGCACCTTGAGATGATTCTAATGACAATAAAGTATTCGATGAGCCTACTCGACTAGAAGAAGCTGTGAATCTTGCAACTGTGAAAAAACAAGTGTAGCTGACAAGTGGGTGTTTCTTGTGAAAAAGTGTGTACAAAATGATTTTTCTCTACACAATCTTTTAATTTTGGCTGAGTTCATTAAAACGATGAAAGGAATATGACTTCACTTCATTAATATTGAATGAAGCAGTCTTCTGATTTAAGTAAATGCAATCAAATGCTTCGACAGTTATTAACCAATCACCTAAGCAGTCCCATGGCACTACAACCCAGATGGGCCTTGGCCTACAAAGCGACTACTGTTAGTGTGAAGGCCTGCAAATTATGAGGCAACATGTATGAGGGCAAATCAATGAGTATCTGAAATCAATTCATTACAAAAGGAGTACACACTTTTTATTCAATATAGTCACCCTGCTTTTCAATGCACATGGTCCACCGTTTCACAAGCTTTCTGATACCCTCTGCAAAAAAAAAAAAATTTGGTTGCAGAGCAAGCCACGTATGCACCGCTTCCTTCATCTGTTGATTGGATCTGGATCGACCTCTTAGAGCATTTTTAAGTGGACCAAACACATGGTAATCCAATGGGGCGAGATGGGGACTGTACGCAGGATGCTCCAACACCTCGAAACGCAGCACCTGAAGAGTTTGAGCAGTGGGGGAGGCGATATGTGGACGCGCATTGCCATGCAACAAAAGAACTCCTTCCGACAATCGACCTCTGCGTTTGTTGCGAATTGCAGGTTTCAGCTTGTTTACCAGCATATCACTGTAACGTTCACTGTTTATTGTTTCCCCCTTTTCCTGGTAATGTTCCAGAACTGGCCCTCGAGAGTCCAAAAACACTGTTAGCATGACTTTTCCTGCAGAAGGTTGACTCTCGCATTTCTTTTTGACTGGGGATCCGGGATGCTTCCATTCCATGCCCTGACGTTTGCTCTCTGGTTCAAAGTGGTGAACCCATGTTTCATCTTCACTAGCATGACGGTGCAGTAGGTGCTGACAGATTCTCACACGATTGCGCTTCTGCTCTTCGTGGAGTTATTTTGGAACCCATCTCGAACAGACTTTTTGCAAGTGAAGCCTATTATGCATGATTTCATATCCAGAACCATGGCTAATGTGCATATGGTTTGCCACATCATCAACAGTCACTTGTCCGTTATTCAGGGTCATATCACGCAGGTGTTCATCAATGGCATGAGTTACGGCTGCAGGTGGACGCCCGGATCTTTCCTCATCTTTCACGCTCGTGCGACCCCTTTTGAACTGTTCAGTCCACTGGTAAACACTTCGCTGCAGCAAAACATTGTCCCCATATTGTGCTGAAAGTCTTCTATGAATTTCTGCTCCTGGTACACTCTCAGATCACAAAAAAAAACGCATTACGGAATGCTGTTCTTCCTTGGTGCAAACAGAGAGTGGTGCTGCCATCTTTATGTTGCAACAGCACAAGCTGTACTGATCTGATAATGCTGAAACGGCGCCATCTAGCGGCTGATGAGTACACAACACCATAGAGCCAACATAAAGACAATTAGAGCAAATTGCAGATTCTTATTGACTTGCCTATGTATAATTTGATTAAAGCAATTCATCAGGAACTACAAGATAATCAGCCAGAAAAGAACACGATTGTATTGGGTGATCTCAATTACCAAATGTCAATTGGGAAGGTAATGTGAATAACCAACAAATGGTAAATATGTTAATCTGGGAAAGGACAGCTGAATCAGAAAGTGATGGAACCAACTAGAGGGAAGAATATCCTGCGACATGGTGTTGGTAAAACCAGATGAGCTCTATAGAGAAACCGAAGTAATAGATGGTATTAGTGATCACAAAGATGTTTTCATTGTAATAAAAAATAAATGCGACAGAAAGGACAGAAAGGTATTTTAAGAATTAGAAAGGATGGTTGTAAAAATAGGACTATTAGGTAGTACCATTTATGGTGGATAAGACAGGATTGAAGGAGTTTTTAAAAAGTAATTATGATTGGTAGAAGACTGTAAATTAAAAAGTAAACAGACTGTGGGATGGGTTTAAAGCAATTGTTGAGAAGTGTGAAAACAGGTATAAGCCTTTAAAGGTTGTAAGGAACGGCAAAGGCCTGCTATATTATAACAGAGAAGTGAAGAGTCTAAGGACGTGCAGACTGGAAAGAAATAAGAGTTAGGAATGGCTATGGAAGTAAGGGAAAATTGAAGGTACTTGCAAGGAAACTGAATCTAGCAAAGAAGTCAGCTAAGGATAACATGATGGCAAGCATTACTGGCAGTCATACAAATTTTGAGTGAAAAATGAAAGGATATCTATAGATACTTCAAGGTGGAAATGAGTTCCAAGAAGGACATTCTGGGAATCATTAATGAACAAGGGGAGTGTGTATGTGAGGATCTTCAAAAGGCAGAAGTATTCAGTCATCAGTATTTAAAGATTGTTGGTTACAAGGATAATGGCATCAACTTCCAGAAGACGGAAAGGACCTTTGTCTGAAGAGCATAAACAGGCACTCCTCGCTGGGCTCAGAAGATACTGGCAGGAAGTCAAACCCGGAACAAGAAGAAGACCTAGACACTAAAATGAAGTTGGTTGTTACCACGCAGTCTATAGAGGCTCAACTCGATGTATTAAACGAATATATTTTTAAAAATGTTCAGATAGATAACGTGACTAACACTAAAGAAGTATTAAAATTTACCTATGATAACAATGACATTTACAATAAGATTCAAAAGTTGAAAACTAGAAAAGCAGCTGGAATTGATCAGATTTCTGGGGATATACTAAAGGCAATGGGTTGGGATATAGTACCATATCTGAAGTACTTATTTGATTATTGTTTGCATGAAGGAGCTATACCAAATGAATGGAGAGTGCTATAGTAGCCCCTGTGTATAAAGGAAAAGGTGATAGACATAAAGCTGAAAATTACAGGCCAGTAAGTTTGACATGCATTGTATGTAAGCTTTGGGAAGGCATTCTTTCTGATTATATTAGACATGTTTGTGAAATTAATAACTGGTTCGATAGAAGGCAGTTCGGGTTTAGGAAAGATTATTCCACTGAAGCTATAAGACCTATCTGTGTCGGTGCAATGTAAAGCAACTAGCAAAAAAAAAAGAAAGCTTGTAGGATTCCAGCAAGATGTAGCAGATATCCTGGATTCAGGAAGTCAAATGGACTGTATCGTGATTGACCTGTCTAAAGAATTTAATAGGGTGGATATAGGAGACTACTGGCAAAAATAAGTGCATTTGGACTAGACAAAAGAGTGACTGAATGGGTGGCTATGTTTCTAGAAAATAGAACTCAGAGAATTAGAGTAGGTGAAGCATTATCTGTCCCTGTAATCATTAAGAGAGGCATTTCTCAACCTTCATGTTTTCTTATACATACGTCAACTATATGAGCTGGAATAAGGCTTTTTGCAGATGATGCAATACTGTATAGAGTAGTAGAACGACTACAAAATGTTGTGAGATGGACAGCAGGTAAACAGGATGAAGAGTCAAAAGGAAAAGTACTTGATTCAATAACTGGAAAAGATTCAAAGAAAAGCAGCTCTATTTGTTCTGGGAGAAAATTCCAACAATAAGAGTAACGTTGCAAAAATGTAGCAAACTTTAGGCTGGGAAGTCTTGAGAGAAATGAGATAAGCTGCTCAACTAAGCGGTATGTAGTAAACTGTCAGTGGGGACACAGCGTGGAATGACATCAGTAGGCAAATATGTTTGAAAGGTATTTTTAAAAGTAGGAAAAATATAAAGATAAAGTTGGAATTCAAGAAGATAAATATTTGTTTGTAAGAAGAGGAGTTCAAAAGTGAAATAATTTACCAAGGGAGATGTTCGATAAATTTCCTAAATCTTTGAAGTTACAGTAGAACCTCATTAAACCAGACTTAGCTTAATCCATACAGCCATTTAATAATAATACAAAAATGCAATTACAGTATAAAGCTGAGTTACGAATGCAATGTTGTAAACTACGCAGGAGGAGATTGTTGGAAGTGTGATTGCTGCAGAAAGCTATGAAACGGGTGAATATGACCGGGATGAAGCAGGTGATATTATAACCCTAAGTCAAAACTTAGTGAAATTAAAGACCACCTAAACATTGTCATTAAATATGTTGAAGACAACAACGATGGAAACATATCTGCATATTACCAACATCTGAAGCATCTGCGTGAGTTTATTATTAAAGAAATCAATGTCAAAGGAAGACGACAGAAGATGAGCAGTTTGTACAAACCAGTAAACGTGTCAGGTGTGTCAATGAAGGTTGCCGTGTACTGCACTACTTATTCTGTATTTTGTAGGGACTTGTACACTAAATAACCTTTGTATTTCTTAAATGTAAAATACTGTAGTATACACATTCTTTTCACTGAACAGAGTGTTTAAATATGTACGTGGGCTCATTTCATGAGTTATTTTGTTTAATCCCGACTTTCATTAATTCGGACGGCCTAGATCCTCAATCTGTCTGGATTAATTGAGGTTCTTCTGTATTCAGGTAAGCAACTGATAGGAAATTGCCTCTTGGGCAAAATGAGATCAGTGGTGATTGACTGATCATGAAAGTTCACTCCATGTCAATAAAAAACAACCTTTACTCTGGACAATCGTACTTGTATGGCAAGAGGTGGTGGTGGTGGTGATTATTGTTTTAAGAGGAAGTACAACTAGGCAACCATCCTCTATATAACACTAATCAGAGAGAAAAAATGGAAGGGGTCCGACACTTCGAAAATTGAAGATATCGGCCAAAGGAAGACAAGGGCCACGAAGGGCGTGAAAATGAAAGACTCCCTAGCCCTCGCAAACCTAATAGCGTCGGGGTCAGAAAATAACAAGAGTTGACCAAGGGAGGTCGGATAGGATAGATGAAAGTGAGGAGCCTGGCACAAGTAAGTGGAAGAAATGCCAGGACTCAGCTGAGGGTCCCGTGGTCGCCAATCCACGCTCCAGAGTTCAGAGCCCCTGAGGCCCCTTTTAGTCGCCTCTTACGACAGGCAGGGGATACCGTGGGTGTTATTCTACCGCCCCCACCCACAGGGGGAGATATGGCAAGAGGATTCGATTCTTCAAAAGAGATACCACATTGAGGGAATTTGGTTTTGATTCAGATAAAGTTAAGTTTTGTGATTAGTGCAGTGACAAATGGTGTAAGTGTCTTCTTGTGAACTCTGATGATGAGTACTTTGTGAAATGCATCTCCTATTAGAGGAAGTACAAGCATACTCTTTCAACAGCAATCAGAAGAAAAATGGAACAAGTCTAATCCTTTGAAAAATGAAGGTATCAGGAAGAGAACAGCAAGGGCCAAAAAGGGTGTGAAAACCAAGGACGTGGGAAGAGAACAAGAGTGGACCAAGGGAGGTTGGACAGGAAAGATGAAAGAGAGGAGCATGATGATTGCCAATCCACTCTCCAAAGTTCCGAATCCTATGATGTGTGAGAGAAATCAACTTTCTATTCCATAACAGATGTTTTTTCACAGAAAGCAAGTGCAAACTTTCCATCCAACAAGGTTTTCTATAAGCAGCTTACAACAATATAGTGGGATAGATTCATCATTAATATGAGTGAACTGACAAGCCTAAAAGTAAATGGAGTGTAATTATTATTAACATAATCCCATCCTCCAACAATTTATCTGTACCTGAGCAGAGGTAAGAGCCAAGTAACAAACTGCTCCAAATACTCGACTTGTCGACAACTGAAAGCTTCCCAGTTCCACATAAATACAGCATCACTGGAAAGGAACCTGAGAACAAGACAAGAGAGGGCACAGAAATCTAAGTTTAGGTTGGATAGAACAGAAGAACAAAAAGAAAAGCTCAAAGCTATCTGGGCGACATAAAATGCATTGAGGTCGTTGGTATGTAGTAAGGAAGCTTCCCAGGTGCTCTAGGGCATGACAAACACCAGTCACAATTTACAATTTGCTTTACGTCGTACCGACATGACGACGATGGGATAGCAAAGGTCGTGGCCGTAAATAAGGTACAGCCCCATCATTTGCCTGGATTGAAAATGGGAAACTACGGAAAACAATCTACAGGGCTGCCAACGGTGCAGTTTGAACCCACTATCTTCTGAATTCAGGCTCACAGCTACGGGCACGGGCAACTCACTCGGTCAAACACTAGTCAGTTGCATATTGTGGAATACCTTACAGAGTCATTTCTCACATCAGAATTGAACAGGATCCAACAGAGCCTGAGGAGTAATGTTAACAGCCCCTCAAACAACTAAGTTTTTTAATTTACTCGTCCTCAAGAATTGTTGGATATGTATAGGAATGTGTCACTTTGTCACTTCCATCATTTCGGAACCGACCTTGAAACTTTGGTGACGTAATTAATGAACACTGTTACCAGTCACAATTTTTTATTAAGTTGTATTCCACAACACATTTCAGAACTTATACTCTATCGTCAGGTGATGAAATGGTGGCACTCAATTGTTGCTCTATTTGACGCCCAATTGTTTTCAAAGAGTAGGAGCTATGTGCATTATGAATTTACAATATTTGTGTTGAGTCAATGATGGTGTGTATCTCAGGAATATACAATTGCTGCAAAAGCTTAATATTGTTCTTAAATATGCATTTTCTATTTATCACTGAGCATGTGTCGAGGATCTATCAACTGATGTTTATAAATTTCTTGGGTTTCTAAAATGTTCAATTTTATCCCTTTTGGATGTGTGTGTACAATGGTGAGAGAAATTTGATACTTCACGACCTGTGTCATGTAGATGTGCAACTGCCGACCTGATGATAGAGTACAAAATGTGTTGTGGAATACAACTTAACAAAAAATTGTGACTGATAAAAGTATTAATTATATCGTTAGGAATTAATTCACGGTCATGGACAACGCCCACATTATAACATGGTTGTGTTTAAGACAACTGATGTTCTACATGGAGACCACACGCAGAAAATTACCCGCCTGATTCCTTCGCAAAGTTGAGAAAATGAAACTGAAATCCTACATAACTAGACGGACATGCCTGTGTGAAGTAGTTTTCTGCTGGCCGCTTCACTGCCGACTCTAGCGACTGGTGTCACTTCCCTGTTGTTTATATGCACGTGCCCTTCTCTTAACACACTAATTTCAAGCTGTAGGTTTCAGCATTTCCCCACTTTCCATTGAAGCATTAGCATTTCCTGGTGGAGTTAAGTGGTGGTGATGATTATTGTTTTAAGAGGAAGTACAACTGGGCAACCATCCTCTATTAATACTAATCTGAGAGAAAAATGAAAGGGATCTGACACTTCAGAAAATGAACGAATCGGCCAAAGAAATGTGAGGGCCACAAAGGGCATGAAAATAAAAGACTCCCTAGGCCTCGAATGCTCAAATACCATCGGGGTCGGGAAAGAACAAGAGTTGACCAAGGGAGGTCGGATAGGATAGATTAAAGTGAGGAGCCTCGCACAAGGAAGTGGAAGCAATGCCGGGACTCAGCTAAGGGGTCTGTGGTCACCAACCCATGCTCCCAAGTTAAAGAGCCCCTGGGGCCCCGTTTAGTTGCCTCTTTTGATGGGCAGGGTGAGAGTAAATATTCATAAATTCAAACATATTAAGCATAGATTTTACCACATGATGTAGGCTACTCTGCTGTTCCCCAGGACGGTCCCATTATCTGATAATATGTCCGCGCATCCTGAGACTATTCTAAAAAATATCCTTCCTGGAAAACCTGGATTATGGAATTTATTCTCTTTCAAATACATAAAACTCCCAGTGACTTATACGTACAACATTGTTTCTATTACAATGTTGGAAATGCTTATCTTTATCCTTCTCCTCGGGGGATTTGTGGCTACATACAATACCAGTATTAAAGGGGTTGTAGTTGTTTTTCATCACGCCAAAACATTAGTGCAGTTTGACATCGAACGTTCTCTCATTGAAAGTGTGGATAAAAAAGTGGAATGTATTTTGCAGTTCACATGGTGGCTGTCAGCTACATGAAAACAAACATTAAAGCACTCTTCACTTCCAGCACCAGTATAGGTCTACACGGAAACAGTTATGGTATCAACTTACCTTTACTCTACTTTTGTTTATTTTGAAATAGTATTTTTCTAATAAAAATGTGATTGCGACATGAGTTACATCTGATGATTTTATTTCTGAGTCGAGCTGAATGGTCAGGGGCCCCAAGTTTGATTCCTGGCTGGGCTGGGGATTTAAAATGCATATAGTTCATTTGTCTGGCCTAGGGACAGGGTGGGCTATTTTGTGTTCATCTTCATACACCTCCATGTAGGGTTTGCCTCCGAAAGGGCATCCGGCCGTAAAACTTGGTCTAATCCACTTCGATATGAACCCCAATTAAGTAGGAAATAGGTCGGGAAGAAGAAGAATACCGTATGATTTCTTTCTGAATTTGTATTTATTATCATGTCCTGTTTCTTTTACAGAATGTTTCAGGTTTTAAGAAAAAACTGTAAATTTGTGTAAATTAAATTCAAGAGAGATAACTATCGTACCATTCAGAACAGTGTATAAGGAGTTGGCACAGCTGGTAAGCACGTCGAAGACCTTATTGTCGGTCCGAGACAGTAGCTGTAATGATAAAAATACCTAATAATACTAGCGCCGAGAAACGTCGGAATGAGCAAACTGAATTGTGTACCTAACTCTCAAACATTTGGGGTCCGCTCCAATATATTCTGTTAACAATTCGGTCAGGGACGATCAAGGGAAAGGCTGTTCGTGTTGAGCGGGACATGGAACTCGTGCAGCGAGCGCCGGATGGTGAAAGGTACGGTACCGTACATCCCCTCTAATAATCTCTCGTTCCTCTTAATCTAATCTTTAAATGCCAGACAACTCATATCAATAACGGAACGGTACAGTATTTAATGGCCTGGTCTAGGCGATATACTAGGTACCGTATTACATGTAGCCTTATAGGGAGAAACTTTTAACACGATACGGTACCTTTCGTGCGAATGAATTTAATGGGCAAAATGTATTTCGTTACCGTATATGAGTCAACTATGAAGCACTGGATTCAGTACCAATAAAGATATAACAGCAGTATGAAAATAAATTGTTAACAGATCAGGAAATAAAGGCGTTTAATAATAAAGAATTAACCACAGTTTCCATACGAGGATTTATAACCTAACGCTGACGTTGTGTTCCGTCTCTCTTTGAAGTTGGGATGACAGAATGTCAGTCATAGCACCAAAGAAGATATTACAACACGTTGTGAGCACACACACTTACGCAGAGAATGAAGAGCACACTGCAGAAGCTTGTCGTTGTAATGCGAGACTCGGCGACACTGCAGGTCACGATGCTGCCTGCCTTTCTTATGTAATGGTAATCTCAGCGTGCCCCCCTGAATGTAGCGCAGCGAGTTTTTCACTCAGATAACATGAACAAGATGAGTCTCGGTTAGCTAAATTATGCTGAAAATGTTCTCGTTAATAAATAACTACGCTTCACTGATATCCGCTTCGATGTGCAGACATTGATTACCCCGCCAGCGTGAAGCGAGCGGGACTTTCAAATGTTTATTTTCACATCGATCGAGCTAAGTTCATTTCCCAGCCCAAACTTCAATGATATATCGAAAACGAATCGAAAACTGCCATTGTTGCTATTATGTTCACGTGACGTCATTCCACAGATGACTGAGGGCCAAGTTTTATCAACGGTCATGCTTAACGAATTTTCTCCGCATAGGGAGCAAAACAAAAATAACAATGAAAGATAAGAAAAGATCTGGCAGATAAATGAGACGATTAGGCCATAAAAAACAAAGCATTATGCTTTTCAAGTAATTACAAGTAGTGACTGACACTATACTAGACGGAAAAGAGAATGTCAACGTGGAGAGTATTTCGAAGAGAAAACCAAAACCAAACCCCATTGCACTACAGCCATTGAAGGGCCTTGGGCTACCAAGCGACCGCTGCCCATCCCGAAGGCCAGCAGATTACGAGGTGTCGTGTGGTCAGCAAGACGAATCCTCTCGGTCGTTATTCTTGGCTTTCTAGACCGGGTCGGAAAGAAAACATTGAACAAAAATTACTTCCTTAAAACTTCTCCAAATCATTGGATATTTTACTGTCATCTCCTCGTAGGCAGTAGCGGCGTTTGGGAAGTAAAAGTAGGGAGCAAAAATGTAGACAACAAAATACCCGGGTTTGTGGGATATAGTGATAGTGGCCGTGAAGAAAAGCTACAAAATTGTAACACTTTTGATGCTCTTCGAGCGAATTTCGACAGAGGGGCAAAGATTGACAGGTTACCAAGTGCGATAATAATAGTTTTTTTGAGATTTTGATTCAGTACTTCTGTATATAAACCTCCGTGGATCAGGGGGAACCGCTGGGTTCCGTGGTTCAAATCTCGGTCACTCCATGTGAGATTTGTGCTGGACAAAGCGGGGGCAGGACAGGTTTTCTCCGAGTACTCTTTCATTCCAGCAACACTCTCCACTATCATTTCATTTCATCTGTCAGTCATTAATCATTGCCCCAGAGGAGTGTGACAGGCTTCGGCAGCCGGCACAATTCCTAACCTCGCTGCTAGATTGGGGGCTTCATTCATTCCATTCCTGAGCCGGTCGAGTGACTGAAAACAGGCTGTGGATTTATATTTAAAAAACTTTCACAAAAGGAACAATATTACACATTTATTACCATTAAATAGAAACACGGCGTGATTCTACAATTAAAAATCATTTAGGATTTGACTACACAGTAAGAAACTAACAGACACTAAATGACTAAAGAGATTTCCAGACTGACAAATGCGCGTGCGGGTGAACCATACCCATGCTACCCTTCCTCACAAAGACGTGCAAAGTCTCTGTTACTTGCTGTGGCTCTGTACGAATCGGTTAGCCACGACGAACAACATTTTGCGAGTATTTCCGCTAATAATTTTATTAACAATTAAAGAAAATATAGGAAAGAATTAGCTGATAAGACAACAGCGCTTGTAGAAACTGCTTTTTTAAAAATAATTCCTATAATTCCTGGTTTCAAGCGGCTTAAATGGAATAAAAATGTAATGTTTTCTCCACAAAGTGTGTGTGTGTGTGTGGGGGGGCGACTCCCCCCCTGCCCGCTCCCCTAATCGCCGGTACTGCTCGTAGGTAAGAAGTTTCACTGATTAAGAGGGTTGTTTATTTCGCCTTCTGGCGGGGAGGATGAGTAAAGACTGAATAGAATGTTCGAACAACGCCTTAATTCACTTCACTTTCATCTATCCTATCCGACCTCCCTTGATCAACACTTGTTCTTTTCCGACCCCGACGGTATTACGTATGGAGGACCTTGGTGCCCCTGTCTTTCTTTGGCCGATACTTTGATTTTCGAAGTGTTAGATCTCTTCCATTCTTTCCCTTCTAATCAGTGTTACTTGTACTTCATCCTAAAACAATAATCTCCAAAGGGCGTGTCTATATTCTGAAGTAATAATACGTATTCATTATACACTATCATGCCTTTCAGGTTCAGTCGGCTAGTCTCTGTCAATTAACTAAGCGCGTGCACAACTAGCCCTGTAGCCTCATTTAGTTCAACGCTCATTAGTGTCGCCTTTCATGGCCCTCTCACTTCATTCTCGCTATTTCCTTGACGGTTTCTGTAACTGCTATAGGTGTCAGTGTAGCAATCTGAAGTGCACAAGGACTCAAGTTCACCGACACCGATCTGTAGCTTTCAATATTATTAAATGTCGACTCCCGGCAACGGGATTCCTTTATGGGACCTTGAGCAGAAGAGAAAAGAGCCTAACCATGTACGCTAAGGCCTACATCTGATCGATAATTGCAAACAATCAATCAAATCAATCAATCAATCAATCAATCAATCAATCACTACTGATCTGCATTTAGGGCAGTCGCCCAGGTGGCAGATTCCCTGTCTGTTGTTTTCCTAGCCTTTTCTTAAATTATTTCAAAGAAATTGGAAATTTACTGAACATCTCCCTTGGTAAGTTATTCCAATCCCTAACTCCCCTTCCTATAAACGAATATTTGCCCTAATTTGTCCTCTTGAATTCCAACTTTATCTTCATATTATGATCTTTCATACTTTTAAAGACGCCACTCAAACTTATTCGTCTACTAAGCGTTCTTGTCTGCTGCGTGTGTTCGAGCGCTCCGTATGCAATAGTCTGCTCCGTAACCATCTGTATATATCCCATCTCCCTACGGGGACGAGTATGAAGTGAGATGAAGCTTCGTAGCGAGATTTTATCACCGTATGCCCCATGCAGTTCAGTCCGGTCACTTAGCTGGCCAATTCACATCGTTGATAACCGCCCGTCTCATGAAGATGAGGGCGAGCATTAAGATACTGCATGGCCCACCTCCTTCTCTCAACATGATTCTATAGTGGAACACGTCCAGTCGCTCGAAATCACTTTAACTGCCCAACATTCAGCCTATTGCGTGCAGTTTGTGCAGATACATGGACATGGTTGCCCTCAAGATGTCATCTTGAAGTTGGTCTCCTCCGCGCTCTTACACGGATAAAAGACATTGCGCACATTTGGGTACTTACTACAACTATGACGCCTCGAAACTCGTGGCGCCGAGCAGTAGCTGTGCGTGTAGGGTGTCTACGTACACCGGTCTTGAGCAGTTACTGGTCTGCGTGAACGCCCAGCGCGATGTCCAACTGTTATTAAATGGATGTATTGAAAATTTGTCCACGCCCCGGAGACAATACTTTGCTTCATGTGAACTGTGTTGGCAACGTCAACTTATCTCACGTTCTGTTGCATCAATGTGATGACTTTGATGCGATCTGCCACAGACAGGCATTCTAGTGCACTGTGCATAGAAGCGAGGGTTCGACGTCACTGTTTACCGGTCGAATGTCTCTGCATTACCTGTGAAGAATGCAAGGTTATCATGGTTTAACGCACTTACTAGCTAACCATAAAATGAAATATAAATATTAGACATGCAAATATGTTTAACATGTTTTGATGAGTGTAATTAAAAAGTAAGAAAAACATTACATCATAATGAAAACAAGTAGGGTATTATATAATGATGTATATAACAAAACACTGATGGAAGAGGCCCAGTCCTTCCCAGAATGAGACCAAGGGATATGGGTGAGCAAACAGCAATACAAGAGAACAAGAGTTGATCAAGGGAGGTCGGAATCTCGCGAGAGGGAGATGTATTCCACCGCTCCCACCCACGGGGCAGCAGTGATGGTGACAGCCTCCAGATTCCAAGAATGCGAGTCCAACTCTGCACGTCTGGTGTTTCTCTCCCACGTGGCGAAACTGTGGCGCAGGCAGCCTCTATGACATCGCGCCCTGACAAGTAGATGAAGTCAACGACGTGATTAAAACCAAGGAAAATGAAACATTTCCGAAAATGAATGACTTCGGCCTTATTATTATCATTATTATTGTAATGGTTTTAGCGTCCGCCATGCCAACTTGCTACGGGCCGAGCTCGTCACCCATCGGCCCACCCCCCTTACGCTCGACCGCGCCAATCGCGAGCAACACTTAAGCGCTGGGCAGGCCCTTCTCTCTTCTATCCGTGGTCGCGCCGCATAGGACGACGGAAATTACTCGACTATTAATCTGGAGTGTTCCATCTCGCGAGGTTCCTGGATCTATCGAACATCCGGACGATTCTAGAAGGGCCAGCGCAGGTATATAAGAGAGGAACGACCTGCCTGCAGCTACAAGTAGCACTAAGAACTCTCGAGCCTTGGCTAACGAAATGGCGCATCAAAGTCAATGTTGACAAGTGCCAAGCAGTGCTGTTCACTAAGAAGAACAGACGCACACGCAGACCAGTCAACATAAAAGCGCTAAAGCTTTTCAACGAAGATATAGTGTGGCATGACAAAGTCAAATACCTAGGAGTAGTCCTAGACAGAAAGCTCACCATGCTACACCACATCAATGATATCCAAAGAAAAGCACACATACGACTTAGCCAGCTATATCCTATACTGAACAAAAAGTCCAGTATTAACACGGAAGTAGCCATAAACATGTATAAGGCCCTAATCCGACCAATAATCATGTACGCAGCCCCAGCGTGGGGGTTCACCGCAATGACGAACCTGGATAAGCTGGAATTAATACAAAATAAATGCCTACGAACAGCGACCAGACTCCCTTACGACACGCCAATACGCCAACTACACAGTATTGCAAAAGTCAGCTCAATAAGGCACCAAATACGTAAACAGACACTAAACATGTACAGAAAGTCATGGAGTAATAAGATCAACCCGTTAATAAGCGGGATCGGACGCTACGACGTCGATCTGTACAAAAAGTATCCTACACCGAAGCACATTCTGTTCAGCCACAGGGTTGGGTGGGCGAGGGGCCGATAGCCAACCCCCTCCCGCCAAGCTGACACCTATATACCACATAAACCCACACACTGCAGACACCTATGTAAATATGTAAATATGTTCCAGCTATCCTACACCCAGGGACCAGGCGAAGAAGATTGACAAAAAGTACAACCTAAGAAGACGACGGCAACGCAGCCAGACGGCCAAAGACGTATCAATCCACCCCCGCCTCCCGACAGAGACATGGGAGCGGAACACCAGCCCGCGCCCCATATACAGCACTAATATCTATCTGTTTAATAAGTTATCTCACTCCTATCTAGGTTGAACGCTGGACACGAGAGCAGGCAAACAGCCGGCACTCCAATGAGAACTTGTATATACATATGTTATTAATAACCTTAGTTTTAGATCTGCAGTGACAAGTGTGTTCCAACAACACCGCATAGAGGGACATCGACAGGAGGAAGAAGATAGCCCCTTGCATGCAAGGCTTGGCTCTAATTCCCCCTCTCCAAAAGGAGACTTGGCACCAGGGACTGCTGGCTGCTGGACAATGGGACGAACCTGTGGCCCAAAGCCCAGACACTAGCAGACCCGAGCCGACCCGGCAGTGACAAGAAGGACTGATCCCCATAATAACAAAAATTGCAAGGAAATGGTTATGATTGCATGACACCTATTCCTAACTAACACAACCTCTGGATTTTATCCAGCCCACATCCTTGCATGTGCTATCACAAGATGTCAGGTTTTACATGTAGGCTCTTTCTTCTTTCTGCCTATGTGGTTTTTCCCTGACCCTTCAATACCATACTTCAATACCATATACCTAATACAAACTCTTGCCGTGGTAGCGAGTCTGACTCGGAAACCGGCAGATACTCCTTGTATCACCTCCCACTCCTCCCTGCTATCTCTTTCTTCTTCTTAGAAATAATAGCATGTCGGAGGCCATGTAGATTGAGTCGATGGTCACGCGGGGGGAGCAGGCTTCGCCCCCCCCCCCCGAAAAAAAAAGTCTGCAGTCAGTGAGAGTTAGACTGGGTTAGTGAGTTAGTGAGTGAGTGAGAGCGAGATTAAGTTCGCTGGTAGCCTGGGCTGGGGACGTCAGCCTGATGGAGTATCTGCCTGTTGGAGCCGAGGACTCGTTCCTGTTTCCCTGACGTCGTGTGTGTGTGAGTCTCTTGGATCCGGCAGCTGGAGAAGAACCTTGGGTGTTCTTGAGCAGCGCGAAGGGAGCACTGGGTGATGACGTGTGCAGACTGCGAACGGAGTTCGACGGATTGAGTGAACAGCGGATACTATCCCGACCTGTGAGACTGACGTGTAGGCTGTGGACCGTGACAGCGCTAACGAGTGTGACTGAGTGGGTGTGTGTGTGCCATTGTAGATGGAACATGAGAAACTAAGAGAGAGAGCGCGAACCGTGTAAGTGTGTAACTTGTAGCTCGGCTATCGTCTGTGTGTGTAAATCTGTAATTATAGTGCTTAGTTAATAAATCTTAGAAATAGGACGCTACCAGGTTCTGTACTAATTTATTCATTTATTTACACCGCCAACACGTTACATTATTATTAACACGAAGCTGTCTTTCACTCTCTTGCAATAATTTGTTACTGATTACATGTCGCACTAACTACAGCTATTTTTATGAATTTCGGAGACGCCGAGCTGCCATAATTTGGCCTCGCAAGAGTTGTTATATTTGCTTTTAAATCCACCAACACAAACCGGCACATTTGGTTCTTGCATGCGGGAACAACAACCCGGTTGAAAGTTCAACCTTTTCATATCTTCATAGTTTCAATTTAATCAAAGCTCGCTACTCAAGTAACACGTCAGCGATGGTAGGAAGACTTCCAACAGGTTCGGTGAGCTTCAAGCGCAGTTACAACCCTTCGGGTACATCGGTATCAGGGAGCGTATGAAAGACGTGCCGTTGTTGAGTTAGTCTGGTATATTTCATTCATAAACTTAATAGTAGGAGGGTCAGAAATAATTTTGGACAACACTGCCGGGAGGTTTACAACTTGCTGTTTGCATCGGTTGGAAAGATGCACTGCTGTCTGACTTCCTACTGCACCCGATTGTGTGAAGATACTGAAGGAATTCCCCATGATCCGATGGGTATTGTGTTAGGATGAAGGTCGGCAGTAGACCTCTGTGGATGAGACTTTTGGAAAGGATATTCCACAGCTGTGTGTAGAGGTTTCATAGTTTCTGCTTGCCTACTGATAATGAGAGCGTGTCATACGTTATCATCTTTGGACTTGTAGAATCGACTTTAGCTAGAAAATCGGCTCGTTCATTCTCGTACTGTCCGGTGAAGTGTGGTACCAGGTACAGCGTGGACATGCTTTCTAATCTTAATGATTACAGGGTTCGCTGGATGACCTACTATCCGCGCCCTGATGGTCGGTGGCGCCAGATGTGTTGCGGAGAAGGGTGAGAGACGGTACACCCCCCTGTGGGTGGGGGCGGTACAATAACACCCACGGTATCCCTTGTCTGTCGTAAGAGGCGACTAAAACGGGCCCAGGGGCTTTGGAGCGTGGATTGGCGACCACGGGGCTCTTAGTTGAGTCCTGACATTGCTTCCACTTACTTGCGCAAGGCTCCTCACTATCAACTTTCCTATCCGGCCTCCCTTGGTCAACTCTTGTTCTTTTCCGACCCCGACGGTATTACGTATGGAGGCCTAGGGAGTCTTTCATTTTCACGCCCTTCGTGGCCCTTGTCTTTCTTTGGACGATACCTTCATTTTTCGAAGTGTCGGATCCCTTCCATTTTTTCTC
The DNA here is from genome assembly GCF_040414725.1 of Anabrus simplex. Taxonomy (NCBI): domain Eukaryota; kingdom Metazoa; phylum Arthropoda; class Insecta; order Orthoptera; family Tettigoniidae; genus Anabrus; species Anabrus simplex. The sequence goes on from NC_090278.1 coordinate 97,353,050, forward strand.
TCTGATTAGTGTTAATAGAGGATGGTTGCCTAGTTGTACTTCCTCTTAAACAATAATCACCACCATCATCACCTTCTAACTCTATGGGAAGAATGTTGGCAATACTGTTAGTGCTTTGGTAGAGGCAGACCGATACGACTTTGTTAAAGAGTTGTCTTTGTATTTTCATCAAGTTTTCCATTTGCATTTCGTGTCTAATTTGGTTGATGAAGCGTAGGCAATGCTAGTAGATGGCTGTTAAAACAAAGGCTGTGGGGTGCATTGTGTGCTTTCCTGTACACCTGTATGAAGTGCTTGCTATCTAACGTTACACCCAAGTAAGGCAGTTGGTTAATAACTCGAATAAGTCTGACTCTCTCACAAAAGGAAGTGGACAACGCAGTTGGAACTGTCGCCAGAAAAATGACGTCAAAGCCGACTTCTTTTTCGCTAGTTCTGATTTGTTATTCTTGCACTAATCTCGAATTTTTGAGAAAGCTTCTTTGAGTGTAATATCGTTTAATATACCGTAATACTCTTTTCTCCCAGTCACTGATCACCACCAACTGCCGAGACAGTGTTAATTTATTGTAATCATAAAATAACACGTGCTGTTTATTTTTACAATATTAAAGAAAAATATTACAAATTTGTTACAACCTTAGCTTTCTGAGGCACTTTCTATACGTTAACCATATTATAGAGTCCAGGATATTCATACTACATATGGATGGACGAAGACAATGGACAGAATCCCACTCTCTCCCAGTCAACCCGCCCAACGCAATCACATGCCACTAGTATTCTTAATTTTAGTACCAAACTAATTCCAACTAACAAACTATCACAATACATGATTAAACTATAATTTACTACTATAGTATATTATATAAACCTAGCATTTGAGGTACTTCCTACACTTTAATAAGCAGCATAACGTCGTATAAAACACATTTGAGATTAACTGTAACAGTGAGCTTAACTTCCATAACAGAAGTCCTGAGACGGAACCTTGCGGACATCCTTTAGGTCTTAGTGATATCCAATAATTTTAGAGTTATCTGGCGATCTGCAAAGAAGTAGGCTACTTGATTACTCCATAAAAGGTTGTGGGGACATTCACAGTTACTACGAACTGCAAGGATTTTGGGGAGTCGGGTGTTTCAAAATATCCCTAGAAGTCGACGGCAACAGCACCGCTTCTAAGATCTATGTACCTTGCATTGTAAATATTTATTGTACCGTATGGTCAGTAGGTAACAGCTCCTTTCTGGTGTTTTTTGTTCCAATCAGATGTTATGTTAACCTACTGATAGTTAAGATTTTATAGACATTTTCCAGATTTTGATAGAAGACTTGCTTCTCTATAACCATTAACCGCCGTGAGTTTTCTCGTATGAGATTTTGGGACGAGCCTCGTCAGTCCCTATAGTTACCTCCCCATCTGCTCCCTCAGACCCTGGGACTGGTAGCCTTTCTGTGGGAAGGTTCACTTCTCCTGTGGTGAAGTCCACTCGCACCCCCCCCCCCCCATGTGGATGGTGGCGGTAGAATAATACACATGCTATCCCCTGCCTGTCGTAAGAGGCGACTAAAAGAGGCCCCAGATGTTCTTAAATTGGGAGCGTGGGTTGGCAACCACGGGCCCCTTAGCTGAGTCCTAGCATTGCTTCCACTACTTGTGCGAGGCTCCTCATTTTCATCTACCCTATCCGACCTCCCTTGGTCAACTCTTGTTCTTTTCCGACCCCCACGCTATTAGGTTTGCGAGGCCTAGGGAGTCTTTCATTTTCACGCCCTTCGTGGCCCTTGTCTTTCTGACCGATATTTTCATTTTTCGAAATGCCCGATCCCTTATATTTTTTATCTCTGATTAGTGTTATATAGAGGATGATTGCCTCTTAAAACAATAATCGTTAATCGCTACTACCACCATTCTCTGGCTACATACATGTCTATTGCCTGCAGATGTTTGTTGTCTTTCTGTAACAAAGCTCAGCTCTCGCAGCCGAATAGAAGCACACTTCAGATGAAATTACTTACGTATTTTCATGCAGAACGACTGATTAATGAGAAGCTGTCTTCTCCCTCGAAAATCACGTGCTATTTTCCCCGTAATTTATCCCCTACTAACTAGTCAACAAAAGCAAAACTGCCATGTGCTTCGCCAACATCCGTTAACGTATCGGCACTCTAAGAAAAATAATCTCTAATGACTACCGAAGTAACAGGAACTGTCAACGTGCTGTAATTTAAATCTTGATATTAGTACTTCTGATTATTAATATAAGGACAGCCCAAAGAGAGATTCACCTGGAGGAGACACATCACAAGGTCAAATCAGTCGCAAGATCGTACGTTGTCATCATCATAGCATGATCATGTCAAGGAGACACATCACAAAGTCAAACGAGTCACAGTCATCATCATTTGGCTAGCTGATCAAGTCTGGATCTAAGGCTTTGATTCATAAAAGAATTGAAGAGCTGTGCACCGAGGAACAGATGACTTACTCTTTATGTAAGGTGTTATATTCTTATCACAAGAAGGGGGTTTCATCTGTTTACAAGATGTCATGTTTACTGTGTGCCAAATGTTTGGTAGGGAATATCCCGTGACGAGGAAACAAATACCATGTGTTCTACGAACAGTGATAAACAAGTACAGTAATTCCGGAAAAGGAACGGATCAGACGTCACCGCTAACAAGAAGAGCGCTGCGGTCACCAGTGCTCGCTTCTCTCAAAGGCGAACGTCACGTCCTTCAAAGTATGCAGTCACGTTCACCGATATGAAGAATCACAACTTCTCTTATTTTATATGATGTTTCAGGGGACCCTAGAAATATTTAACCGAGCTCGATAGCTGCAGTCGCTTAAGTGCGGCCAGATAGTGCGGGAGATAGTAGGTTCGAACCCCACTGTCGGCAGCCCTGAAAATGGTTTTCCGTGGTTTCCCATTTCACACCAGGCAAATGCTGGGGCTGTACCTTAATTAAGGCCACGGCCGCTTCCTTCCCACTCCCAGCCCTTCTCTGTCCCATCGTCGCCATAAGACCTATCTGTGTCAACGCGACGTAAAGCAACTAGCAAAAAAGAAATATTTAACTAAAGATGGTGGTGATTATTGTTTTAAGAGGAAGTATAACTGGGGAATTATCCTCTATTAAGACAAGACTATTCGGAGGGAAAAATTGGAAGGGGTCCAACACTTCAAGAAATGAAGGAATCGGCAAAAGAAAGTCTGGCTCCACGGCTAAATGGTTAGCATGCTGACCTTTGGTCACAGGGGATCCCGGCAGGGTCGGGAATTGTAACCATCAGTGGATAACTCAGCTGGCATGGTGTCGTCTTCATCACGACGTGCAGGTCTCCTACGGGTGTCAACTTGTCCTCGGACACTCCCGGCACTAAAAGCCATACGCCATTTCATTTCAGCAAAAGAAGACAAGGGCCAGCAAAGACTCCCTAGACCTCACAAAACTAATACCGTCGGGGTCGGAAAAGAACAAGAGTTGATTAAGAGAGGTCGGATAGTGGAAGTCATGTCATACTCAGCTAGGGGAACCGCGGTGGCCAAAGCTGCGAGCTCCTGGTCCCTCTTACGACAGTGAGGAGATACTCCCCCCACTCACACTACAAACACTGGCTACCTCTCACAAGATATAAAACTGGTATTCGTATATTTTCAATAAAATATCAGAACAGTACTTAGGCCTATTTAATAACTTACACTTTGTCCAGCTCCCTGGCTAAATGCTCAGAGTAGTCATAGGACTCAGGTTCGATTGTCGACCAGGCTGGCGATTTTAAACGCATACATACAACGCAGGGTACCTCTTATACACCCAGAGCGAGCGCTACAGCCCAACTCACGTTGCGTGCGCCCGCCCTTATACAAGATGCCGCAAGTGTCGTCCATTAGGACTTTGTGCACACCAGTAGCGAGAAACCAGAACACAAGCTGTGGCTCGAATAAACGATCATTCAATGATGCAAGATACTACTTACAACATCTCACTCTTGTGGCTGGATCAGCAGCCCGTGTAAACCTGTGTAACAGCTTTGTAGCTCCGTGTGCAGAAGAAACCGAAACCCCTACTTGTGCTAATTTTGTGAGTGATTTATTCGGTGACCATTCAATGCCATCTAGCTTTTCCTCTGTTAAAAATGTTCGTGTGTGTTTATTGAGCCAGTAGTTTCAAATGTATTTACAATTACGTGAACTTGCGCTGAACAAATGCATCGTGTAGCCGTCAAGCCGACTCGTACTTAAAATAACATAGGTACGAAAATACCGTATTGCACCGTGTTCAGACTGGCTACTGATGCTGCTTAGGTCTCGGAGTGTAAAAACGCTGCTGGACGGTCTGGGTTTAAAAGAGGGACCAGCGCTGGCGGCTGAATCCGCCTCAAATGCAGACCGCAATAAATTGAGAAAAAAGGCCAGGAAGACTGTCCACTTCACGAATCTAACAGCAGTAGGTAACTTCAGGAATGAACATAATATTTTGGGGCCGAATTCCCCTCTGGTTCTTGCAAACACAGGTAATTTCACGATTTTATATTTTTTTGAATGAAAAGTACTGGGAAAGAGAGGCAGAGGAAGTGCCTAGAAGAACAGGGACTACCTGGAAGTGAAGAGAGGAGCAAGGTTGCGTCTAGCATACGATGAAGATGATAATAAAAAGAGAGAATAAGGAAGAGGGACCGGCAACAAGAAGAGACTCGGCTAGGGCTAGGAGGTGATGATGGTGGCAGTTCTCAGGCTCAGCTCAACAACAGGACTGCAGCCAGCACAGTTTGCCGGAGGGAAGCACGTCTGCACATCGCTAAAGTACCGTTCTTCGTACGGATGTGGCTGGTGCCCCATACACTTCAATTTTGTAAAACGAACTGTATATTTTTGATAGTCAAAGTAGTTTTATTGCATTTTCTTGTAACAAAAACGTTTCAGGTACATTTTTTTACAATTATTAATTAATTAATTAATTTTCGTACGGCTTTTAGTGCCAGAGTGCCCTGGCCTGCTGCAGGCCTTTCTAGTTGACACCTATGGGCGACCTGTGCGTCTGGATGTGGTAAGATCAGAAAGAGAAAAATTACACTTTTTGATCACATTATGAGGATGGATAACAGCAGATTGACAAAACGAGTGTTTAACCAGGTTTACAAGACCAAAAATGGGTCCAAGGACTAAACAAAAATATGACAGAGATTGGCATAACAGACGATATAACACAAAACAGAACAACTTTTCGGAAGATTTTAAGGGCTTCCAGGAGAAGGAGAAGAGGAAACAGCAAAGAGAAAGGGTGAAGAACTATTAGAAGTCAAGAAAAGGATGGCCAAGATGAATGGAGAGGGTTACTTTCCGTGGTCCTTAGATAGCCGTAATAATAATAATAATAATAATAATAATAATAATAATAATAATAATAATAATAATAATAATAATAACGGGAGGCGTTATTAGCTCAGTCGCTGAGCTGCTGGCTTCCCATCCGGAAGGCTGAGGTTCGAATCCCGCTCGATTCTGGGTCGAGATTTTTATCTCAAGAATCACATGACGTCAGGAAGGGCATCCGGCCTTAAACTCCCGAGCAAAACCAAAATGAGCCTGGGTGGTTTCAGCGGCCCAGGAATAACTGGGATGCGCTGCAGAAAGTGTTTGAATAATAATAACTCCTGAGAAAGATAGTAGGACCAAGGATCCTATCGGATGGAAGGAGATGGTACAACCTGCATCAAGAAACTCTCACAGATGCCATCGGAAGAAAACGGCTTCTTTTCCAGGCACACCTGCATAGAATGGAGATCTTCAAAGTAGCTAGGATCCAGCAGGTAGAGAAGGATCTGGCCCTCATAATTAACAGAAGCTATCAAAACCAGTCCCTTCCTAACATCCTTTACAGAAACTAAAGGCAATGAGACCAGGAAGAGCAACGCAAAATAAAGTTCAGCCAGAGAATGAAGCAATAGTCTAATACACCATGTTTGAGAGTAGAAGGAAGCAATCGCAAGCACGTGTATTCGGTCATTAGAGCAATAGTCCTCATTCTGATTTACTTTTTATTTACTTTTTATCACAAAGGAGTTAGAACAATTCGATTTTCCGCGGTGAAGTTAGTAGTAGTGGCCCCGAAACAGCTGTCTTAAGAGGAGTGGTAGCCTAGTTGTCCGTCTCTTAACAGTAACCATCACCGCCACCAGGCGCTTCTTTATTTCTGCTTCATTTCAGATTACGCCATTTCTCACTAATGCTATTTTAAGAGAAAATTTTAAATTTCCGGCAGCGAAAAGGCTTTTTATACCTTTTCCTGTGCCATTCGTTAGTTACTGGTCAAACATCCAGAAATGCAATGTGACCCCTCCAGAAGACCAGCGATGCTCGCCATATCAGTTGTTTCTCGTCTACCAGACGTAAATATCGTGGAAGCTTTAATATACTGAAATAACCCATGGTCATTAGGTTTAATGTCCGGCTAAATGGTTAGCGTGCTGGCCTTTGGTCCAGAGGGTCCCGGGTTCGATTCCCTGCTGGGTCGAGATTTTAGCCTTCATTGGTTAATTCCGATGACTTGGGTGTGTGTGCCGTCTTCATAATTACATATCATCGTAGGTAGGGCCCATCCTCACAGGTGCGCAGGTCACACGCCGTTATTATTAGATCTTCTCTTGCCTTGTGTGGTGCGGCACCACATTCTCTGTGCGGTCCGATAAGAGGTGGTTGCAATAATATAGTAATTTGAAGGGGGTATGCGAAGTAGTTCCCTCGGGAAGAGCTTTCGCATTACTGGCCATCCACATGGGCGTTTGCAAGACTACCGTTTCTAGGATCAATTCTCTCTTGACCGCGCGTCAAAATTGTTGTTCATTTGCTACCTGCATACTAGTAGAGTTTCTACCTTGAAAGCCTTGCAGGCGGCCATGGACCGGAGGTGACAGTGGCTCTTGAGCGGCAGTAGTCTAGCGTCGGGGACGTCTTGGTACGACCGCAACAGGGTAACCAGTCCCGAAAGGAGATATGGGATTGTCTGGTGGGTTTAGGAAGGTTTTTCATCACTTCTCCTTTACGGAGGGGTGGAAGTAGCTGGCAGAAGACTAGCCTTTGCACCTCAAGTTATTCTGTACTCTTGTACTAGGCTATGTTCCTGCGTTAATACTCGCTCGTCGGTCATTTGTCCAAACAGGTAGGTCACCACGGACTGTGAGGCGGGGCGGAGCCTCACGACCCCCCCCCCCCACACACACACACACAAAAAGACACATACCAACGCAGCTCTAGCCTCTTATTTCACCTAGAAAGTGGCAAACCTAGTCGAGCTGGACTGAGCGATGACCATCTTCCCTACAGTCCGCACCAGGCACCCAGTGACTTCCATATCTTCGAGCCGTTGAAGAAGCACCTTGGTGGTAAGCGATTCAACGACGATACGGCCGTCATGACGCGGCTTCAGGTACTGGACTCAGATTCTTTCCATGCCGTCATTAAAGCCTTGGCGTACCGTTGAACAAGTGCTTGGACAAGAATGATGAGTATGTTCAATAGTGTGTATCTGGCTGTAAAATAAAGTTTCTCCATACCAGTTCTTATTATCTTATTTTTTGTAGCTACCTTGTACATATGGCAGAAGGAGCCCCTCATAGTCGAAGCTCAGCCTTAGAAAGACTGCACCAGGCTTAGCAATAGCTAAACAAAATTATTGCCTACAGTCTGCTCTCACCATGTTTGACAGCCAAAGAAAGCAATTGTATTCTGAAATACTACCTGTTCCAAAACATTATTTCGTTCACTAGGCTGTTTGGCCTGAGCAAACCGTTTTCTTTTCCTATGTGGATGTAAAAAAAGCCGTTTACGCTTGCCGGAAGGGGATTTCAACCCACTCGATAATCTCCCAAGAAATCCATCTTTACTGTATTTTATAGTTTCATCTTTTCAAATTTTCGTTGTAGTGTGTCCTGCATTTACCCACGTTTCATCGATAGATCTACCCTCTTCACGAAATTTCTTAATCTGACGTAAATACCTTCTTGTCCACAACACTACTTCATTCTTTTCAATAAGCGCCCACTGGCGATTTCGAGACACTTAAGTGAAGTTCATAATTTTCAAAAGACTGCGCAGAGTTGCACGAGAAAATGCAGGCAATTGTATTGTCACTATTAAGTGAAGCTAATACTTTATTAAGAGTTAGTATTTCATTTCTTAAAAAGAAGTCGTGATTTTTTTTTTTTTTTTTTTTTTTTTTTTGCCGATAACGTCTTTCGTGAAACTGTCGTATTTTTCACTTAGCTTTGTCGCTTTACGCGTTTTCTTAGGCATAACCAGTTTCCTATCAACCTTATATTCTTCCCTAGCACGTTAAATGCTCGCCTTTGAAATACCTGTTACTTCAGCCACTGCACGTGTTACGTCATCCACAGTCTTTCCAGGATTTTCTTCACGAAATTTGGACAACACATTTAACACACACGTCTTCTCGCCACTTGTTAGTGGTTTTCCTTTCCTATGTTTAATCAGACTGGTCTGGTTCACAAATGTTTTAAAATTAAGTCTCTCTCTCTCTCTCTCTCTCTCTCTCTCTCTCACACGCACACACACACACAAAAGTTACTTCATGAAAGTTTGTACTTCCCACTAATTAAAAAATATAAACGATAAACGTTGTGGATTATTTTTATTCACAATAAACTTAGAACAAGCAAAGAAGTAAAGTGGATACATCTGCTTGGGATCAGCAAAGCTGAACTACTGGGCTCAAAGAACAATGTTTGCGAAACGGATTGTCGTTTCCCACAAACTCTTCCGTCAAGTAACTCGCCTCCCTGTGTCTGGGAGATGTAACGTATTTGTATATGTATGTGGGAAGAATAAGGAATACTCAAATTATAATGAGCTAAAGCATTGCATGTTATAGGCTTGTTAAATTTCTTCCAAACTACGTAAGTTGAGCAACGTTAACTTTTGTTCAGATTTTCATGGCGGGAGTGCGTTCCTAAAACCAAACCCCGCAAAGACTGCATACTCGGACTCTCAAACACGGTGAGACAGACTGATGGCCAAGGTACCAATAAGAAAGTAGCCATTAAGAACACCACAAGCAGCAACCATTGAACACAACAACAACACAGCTAAAGCACAAACACCGTAGTCCTCAGGTGGCCCAAACGAACTTAAGAAAAGTTCTATGGCCCCGGCTACTTGATGTAGACCTTTGAACTTCGCACCATTCAGTCGATCATCCTTGATAGGCCTAATTTTGTCCTTTAAGTGAAAACATCAATGACTTAGTTCCAGTTTTCAATTAGTGTTTTATGCGCTCTGAATGTTATGAGATGACACAATGTTTTAGAAAGACAGACTACTACTACTACTACTACTACTACTACTACTAAAATGTCTTCATTGCTCCCCTGAAGGGGGAGGCGGGCCGTCTCTCAGCCTTGGAAATTTGTTACGGTGAAGGAGATGCTCGGAGAAGGTCAGGGAGTTGGCGGCCGTGGCCTATACTAGGAACTGTCCCGGCATTCGCCTTAGTGCAAGAGAATGGAAAATCACGGAAAACCATTCTCAGGACAGAAGACGGTTGGGGCCAGCCGAGAGGTCCAGCCCTGTCCCGTGGCCACCCCTCCTCTGCTCGCAGAGCTGTTGGACCAAGGACCAGTCGTGGCCACCTATGGATAGAGCCCTGCGCGGATATACAAAATATTATCCGCACTCGCATCCGCGAATGGCTATCCGGGGATATTGTAAATATTTAACTACAGCATATTACACCCAAGGTATTGAAACGTATAAATCTGTCAACATAATACAATAGGCCTGGCACCAGAACCCCTACAGTCACAGCTTTATGAGATATTTTCTCTTGCGACAACTGCCGACGTATTGACCGTCGTTCCATTAACTGCGGGCAGGAGTCAGTTAGGCTCAGGTCAGATTCACGGCTTTATGGTCTCAAGACTCTTTACATATCCACATTCTCCCATACCAATGTCAAGGGTCGCCTAACCACAGGCAAAAACAAGAGCATATCTGATGAAAATCAGTTTATTAGAAATTATCCGCACTGCCATACAGTTTGCATCCACCAAGATACTACCGTAGCAGGGCTCTCTCTACCTATGGGCCGAGACTCGAAAGACAGACACCACTACGTTTCAGTCATATTGGCTGACGCTGCATTTCCGGTGGCCGTATTACTCGGCCTAGCAATTAAGTGAGCTCCGAACAATACCTGGCTCAAGGACGTCTGGCAGCACCTAATCTCCGAACTCACGCTGGCACGGTCGAAGCTTCTTGCCTGGCTTACCATACTGAGAATCTAAGGATGGTAATAATATTGTTCAAAAACGAAATGAAGTTTGAACCCGATCTTAGACCCCCACCGCCTTGCAAGGGGGTGCGCCTCCCACTTTGCGGACCACTGCTCTAATAAAACACTGGGGATCTCCAAGATGTCATCCTCAAGATTGGTATACAGTACACACTAGCCTCTGAGACATTTTTTACTGGAAGATCTACGAATCAGAATGCAGCTTCCAGCTTCTTCAAATTAGACAGAAGAAAAGATAGGACATCTACCTAGAATTTTACTCGACAGATGCCATGCTCAACCATAGCTGGTCTGGTCCAATCAATGACATGCGGAGTGCTCTAAATAGGTTGGCTTGTTGGCATGTAAACTTGTATTAGAACAACATCCTTCTTGTCACCCTTTAATCTAATCGTCATCAGTCTATCATCTATATAGTCCACTTTCAGCCGTTTTCCTATGATAATTGTCACGCCATTACTACCACCAGTTTCACTTCCTGAATGAAAAAACAACACTTTCTACCTCACCACAGCTTCTCCATCTTACTTCACACATTCCTAAGGCGTCCATTCGATTCTTCTTCATCTGCTGTTTCGCATTTTCCAACATGTCACCTGTAGCAATGTTAGAACATTCCATGTTCCAATCCTTATCGTCTCTTCCTTCTTCCTAACCTCATCTTCCTTCAACTTATCTTTGGTTTGTCTCGTTGTTATCCCCTCCCGGAGATCCGATTGAGGGGAAGTTTTAGTTCCGAAATCATTTACACAAAGAGCCATACCATGTGTTTCCTGGAAAATATAATGTGGTAGTATCCCGTTACTTTCCACATAGGCAAGAAGCTGCCGAACCTAATGGGTGATTACCCCATTGTGACCGAAGATGTTCACGGTTTTGGGTTGTCATTTCCTCCAGACCCAACTAGCTATGATTTACCCGCCAATACTCGGGAGGCTGACTGCAGTGGTTTCCCACTGGGCGATGGGGTCGCCACATCCCTACGCCATATTACCTGTTTAAAAATCAACGGTTTTATTTACGATCATTTAATCTATCTCGTTTGCTGCAGTATGATAAAAAAATACGATTTTTTTGGCACAATGTTGTCAAGAAAGTGGTTGTATTTAGAGAATCTCTAAATTAACTCGAATGTAAGGGGGAAATTGCACTTCGATTAAATATTTCTATACCTATTTTAAACATTTTTGAAAGTAAAACACTGTATCATCTCCTAGCAGATTTTATGGCATTGTTCCTGACTTTCTGAAGGAAATATTATGATATAACCTCAATCCTAGAAGATGTACGTAATCTATCAAAACACAGGCATAATAATAATATATAACAATTGACGCTTACCTCTAAACTCTGGAGGATTATTTTTCAAGCTTTATTGATCTTCATTAACAATTATGTTGTTTTGTCTCTTAAAGCAACAATCACCACCATTTCCACTGATCTTCATTAACCTCTCACCATTTTTACGAATTGTCTATTTCTTGAACTCATGTTCGAAATTATTAATTTAGAACATTAGTTACTCGTACCAATAACACTTCAATACTTGCACACCATCTCTCTGTAAGGTAAGACAACTACAGTACTGCACTACATCGAAGACTAGGCCTATATAATCTTAAAGTCTTTGCATTGGACTGTTGTATATATTGTTGTACACCAGAGTTGTACACGTAAACGTAAAAATCAACTGTGTTAATGTGATTTCGGAAAAAGACCTTGAGGCAGTGGTTTAGTTGGACCGGAACGGGCCGGAACGCCGTTCCGGAAAATATTTTCCCGCTTTACAATGACGTAAGATTTTTACATTCAGTAAGAAAATCTTATAATCTATACATAGCACTGAAACGTCATGGGTGTACTCTAGCGGACTAATATAGAAACTTACGGTTTTATGTTCATAAGATACGGTCGATTTTACACTCCTGGGTGGTTTTCTAGTTCTCTAATGTTGGCTACACTGCCATTGGATTCCGTGAGCGGGAAGTGAGCACAACCAGGGGGGTGACCAAGAGGTGACACTTCATAGGGAGCGTCCGAAGCAGTTCTGAGATGGGCCAATCGATCTCTGCCAACCAATGAAAACTAACATTCTCTTTCAAAGGGTTAATTTAGAAGGCAGAAGTTGGCATTACACATTCAGTTGCGTGGTACAGCAAATTCATAACACAACACCGTTATCGTTGCGCGCGAAGGTACCTTAGTCGTACGGTATGTAATAGTGTTTGTTAGACGAAAATTTGTTGAGATTCTTTCGCATTGAACGAGATTTTTGATCCAGTTTTTTGAGAGTATGGTGTGAAATTATAATTATGCGCGTTCTTAGTGTGAAGAAATAGTATTATGATCATGAACATACTGCACATTGAACTACCTAACTTGCGAGTAAACGTCTGTGTGATTGTGCTTCTTACCTGCTGTTTGGAATAAATAAATTCAAAATATAAACTGTGTGCTTTATGCTGTGTTTTACCTTCATCTTTTCATTCTCGTGTTTTCCATTCCCATACATAAAACTCGTGGGAAGTGTTCAACGAACGAACGAAAGAATGAGGTTATGTTAGATCGTGATTTGGGCAAGTATGGGCGTTTGGGGGTTTTATATGAATTGCATTAACATTTTCAGTAATCAATGTTGAATTTATCACTTAATAGATGTAAATTTACATTAAAGTGCGAACGGTGAAACAACGATACAAGCTAGCGTTATAACAGTATTGCCAACATACAAATACGGTAATTGCAATTTACTTTTCAAGTAAAAGACACGAGAGAAGCTTTAGATACAACTTTCCTACCGAAATACAATCATTATCTCTATCACAATTAAAATTTTAACAAAGTAACAACTATCATCATCGTGCTTACTACGAGCAAATACAGTAGAGACAATACACGACACTTACGGATTTCGCCTTGCTAAAATGGGAGACAATTCGACGGTGGCGCTCCTAGTGACTTGACCTGAACAAATCGCGCTAAATTCAAATATCAATGGGAATGTATATACGGAAATGGATAAATAAATTACGTCTAGAAAGAAAGTGGTATTGAGATATTAACTTCGAAGTTGCTAAAGCAATTCTGGATAAATGAATGAAGAATTATTTAAAAGGTTATTATTCAAAGACTGAAATTAGACATATAAACAAGGTGTGAAATGGACTGCTGTGAAATGGCTTGATCTTTCATTTATGCATTACTTTTTTAGCTTTAGCATACCTGCCTGAAATCTTACGGTTGGATTTGTCTGTTTTCCTCATTTAAAAACAATGTATCATCATATTAAGACATTTGTCAATAAAAATATCGGCACATTCCTTACACATATGATGCAATGAATTAACATTTAATAGCTGGACAATTTTCCTCTTAACATGAAGCCTACTAACAGAAAGAAAATCTAATAAAATCCCGGCTTTAATCTGAGAAGAGGGATAAAAGAAAGAAAAGTTTGAAAATGTTGTCGATAGTGATGCTTTGAGGAATATTTACGTACAATTAGAGTAAAAATGTAACATACCCTTGGCTGTACAGTCGAGGACTTTTAAAGTCGCTGGTCTGGAAATGATCTGAACAGATCTTCTAATTCTTATACAAGCTTAACGCCCCTTCTTTCTTGTACACTTTATCCAAATCGCTTCTGTGACATTTCAAAACCCACAGATCACACCTACAACAACACATCGGTATTGAAGGTTAACTGCTGCACTATACAATAAAATATGCGTATTATATTTTAAGCCCGTTAAAACATGGGTCGAGCAGGTCAGAAGATTATGAAGTACTATAAAAATCTCTGTCACTGGAAGAATATATATGCAAACACAATATTACTTACATGTTCTTGTCACGAGGGAACCTGAAGAACGAGCGCGCATTTTTCTCTACTTCGTAATTACTGCAGCCAAACACAGCACATACCTTTCCCCTCATGTTGACAGGAGATATCAAGGAATGGCACACGCTACTATTTAATTATGTCAACTCACTGAAAACGCATAATTAACACCAAAAACTTCACACAAAAATGCACGTGCTCTTATGACAGAATCAGTACCGTTCAGGTCTATCCGCTAGAGTGTGCTCCAATAGCTGTCCCTCGATATCTCGCTCAGTGTCGTGTATTGTCTCTACTGTATTTGCTACGAGGTACTATCGTGGGATTTATTTCCTTATGTTGGCAGAGAGAAAGTGGCCACTGTAGCTTCCATGACCTGTTTTCTCAGCCAACTTTATTACACAGGAGTGACGGATCTCTTTCTTTTATATGATCCTTGAGCACAACAACCTTCTCCCACTTGTTATGTTTGTGTGAATCCAAGTGAATCCAAAATATTTACAATAAGATGGGTAGCATCGAGCCAGAGAACTGTAAAAGCTGTCTGGGAAAACTATAGTGCAGTAGTAAAACATTTTTGTGAGCCCAAAAATGACCACCAGAGAGACTCCAAAGAAAGGGCAAAATTCCAAGGCCTAGAAAATATGTTAACACGTGTAGAATTCCTAGAAAATAGAGCAATTATGTATGATGCTCTTGTTGAGTTAGCTGATTTGTCATTAGAGTTGCAGAAAAGAGAGACAAGTCTGACAGAGGCTCAAAATGCAATCAAGCACACTATAAAAGTGTTTGAATCTATGTGTAACTCAGATCCTGGAGAATCCTACAGAACAGTTCTTAAAGCAGCAGAAAACAAAATGTTTAGAAACATAGGATTACATGATTCTAAAAAAAAGTTGTCGGAAAGCAGTTTTTCAGAAGTCTTGTGAACAATTTAAACAACAGGCTTATGGAAAATGTGTCCAAATCATCTCATCTTGGTTCCAGCTCTAGTCAGCAGAGACATGAGAGGATGACAAAAGGTATCAGTGATTCAAAGGTATTATACAAAAATAACTGGCCCTCCGCTTCTACTTTGGATATATACTATGGTGATGAGAGTGTTGGCAACCTTTGTGACTTTTTCCACGTGTCAGACAAGACGAGGTACATTAATGCTTTTAGAAAGTATGTCAAGACCAATGAAATTCCAGTGGAGCTGACACCTTTAATCAAGACTGTACAGACCATTCCCATCTCTTCAACAGAAGCTGAAGGAGCTTTCAGTACCATGAATGAGATCCTCACCGAAAAGAGAAATAGGCTGCTGGATGAAAGATCAAGCGGTCTTATTTTCATAAGCAGCGTTGGACATCCTGTGCATATATTTAACCCACATCCATATGTCAAGTCATGGCTACGAAAGGGGAGACGTTTAGCTGATGAAACAACTAGTCGGAAACATGAGGCCGCTGATTTTGACACCCAATACGAGTCCGTTTGTAAATTGCTAAGGTGAGTTCCTGTAAATATTTCGTTACAACTAAATCATTGCCTAGAGGAAATAACTGACCAATAACTGCAGATGTGAACGAATTTCAGAAAAGGTGTGCTGATCACTACACCACTACTGAAGAAGACGCAATATTTTATATAGACTATTAGACATGAAGCTCAGGGCGTGTTCTATGCTATCCCTTGGCAACGAATTATTGCAAGTGATGTCACGAACCGTTGCAACTCACCGTGTGGCAACAGGCATAGCACTTTCATTTGTTTGATCATATTCTTTGATATGCACATGACTGCTTCATTTGCACGTAAGTTTCATCTCTTACGTTATAGAAGGATGGGAAAAGGAAGAACGGTTCTCTTGCTAGGAACGCCAATCTAAGACACACCTTTTAAATGTCTTCCTATAAGTTCAACTTGGTAGGCTGCGTAGCCACAATTCTCAACAATATCGAGCGAACCCACTAATTTGAGGAACTTTAGCCCTTGAAAGATAGGGAATCTGCCAACTGGGTGACTGCCCTAAATGCAGATCAGTAGTGATTGATTGCATGATTGATTGATTGATTGATTGATTGATTGATTGATTGATTGATTGATTGATTGATTGATTGCATCGGCGCCCGCAGGATCTTTTCCAAGGGGGGGCACATTAACAATTTTCTTGAATATAAATACCAATATAACGTCAGCAACATTAAATTGTTTACAGAAATTTGCGAATATAACAGATGCTAGATGACTGTCAGTAAGTTCAGTTTATGAAATAATCTGGTATGATATTAAACAATTGAACATCAACTTTTTAGAATTCCAGGGGGGGGGGGCAAGCGCCCCCCCCTTGCGGGCGCCCATGATTGATTGATTGATTGATTTTCTAATCTAATGCTGCATTAATACTGGCAATTTATGGGGCTTATAAGTTTTAATCGCAATCGCCGACCACTCGCATAGTTATGGTAAGTTAGGAATATTCGTTAATATGTAGCTATAAACCTGCAACGAACAAAAAATCCTGCTCAAAGGCACTTCGCCGCGCATTCTCTCCGAGTGGATGAGTGACATCATAGACTTGTGGAGAGGGCGGTGTAAGGCTGATGACACACAGAGCGGATATTTTTTTTGCCGAGTCGGCGCATGTTTCTATTGTATCGTCCGGCTCAGTGGCGAAATGGTTAGCGCGCTGGCCTTTGGTCACAGGGGTCCCGTGTTCGATTCCCGGCAGGGTCGGGAATTTTAACCATCATTGGTTAATTTCTCTGGCACGGGGGCTGATTGTATGTGTCATCTTCATCATCATTTCATCCTCATCACGACGCGCAGGTCGCCTACGGGAGTCAAATCAAAAGACCTGCACCTGGCTAGCCGAACTTGTCCTCGGACACTCCCGGCACTAAAAGCCATACAACCCTCTGTGGGTGGGGGACGCAGACGAAGAATACACCTATGGTATCCCCTGCCTGTCGTAAGAGGTGACTAAAAGGGGCGACCAAGGGATGATTATATTAGAACCATGAAACTCCTTGTGATTAGTACCACCACGCGGGGAACGCTATGAGTCGCTTTTCCTTGTGCGTAGTACAACTATGTTAAGTACCAAATAGGTTTGTGATTAGTAGCAAACGAGAGCGCGACGACTTTTACAGTACCTGTGACTCGTAGCACTGAGCGACACCATGCGATGAGGGAACCCATGGTTCTGGCTGGCCTATGATTAGTTTCCCAATAACTGCATAGCCTTTGGTGGTGCTATTTGAGGATCCAACCAGCCTCTGGGCTGATGACCTAACAGACAGACAGACAGACAGACAGACAGACAGACAGACAGACAGACAGACAGACAGACAGACAGACAGACAGACAGACAGACAGACAGACAGACAGACAGACAGACAGACACGCCTGTAGAAGAAAAGAAGACCTTAGGTAAGTTTGTGGCTTTTGTACAAGATTCTATTCGATTTCGTAGTCACGAATTAACTTTAAATATTCTCATTCTGCCATTCTAATGGAGCAATTTCTAAAAAATACTGAGTAAACTTTTCTCTGATATTTACAGCTCTCGGATTTCCTCTGCTTATTATGTCGAACGTTAAATTCTGCATATTTCTGATTTCTGATTATATTTGACATGTTTGCGAAATAGCTGGTTTGATAGAAGGCAGTTCGGTTTTAGGAAAGGTTATTCCACTGAAGCTCAACTTGTAAGATCTCAGCAAGATATAGCAGATATCCTGGATTCTGGAGGTCAAATGGACTGTATCGCGATTGACCTGTCTAAGGCATTTGATAGGGTGGATCATGGGAGACTACTGGCAAAAATGAGTGCATTTGGACTAGAAAACAGAGTGACTGAATGGGTGGCTATATTTCTAGAAAATAGAACTCAGAGAATTAGTGTAGGCGAAGCTTTATCTGACCCTGTAATAATTAAGAGGGGAATTCCTCAAGGCAGTATTATTGGACCGTTATGTGTTTTCTTATATATATCAATGCAGTTGATGACTTAAGTCCTGTAAGACAGAGACAGCAGTTGTAAACGTTACCACTTCACTCTTTCAAAGTTAGTACTGGGAGTGAATAATTATGGGCCTGAGGAAGTCAAGTTTGTATGCAGGTGTGGGATAGTCACACGTAGGAGATGGGTCCGGTTAGAAGTACAACTCTACGTAGTACATGGAACAGAATGTACTAATGTTGGCTTTGATACATACATCAACCCGTCGCAATGAGGAAAATCCTTAACCAAGTCCCCACTACCCAGTCTCGAAAGCCCAGAATAACGGCCGAGAGGATACGTCGTGCTGACCACACGACACCTCGTAATCTGCAGGCCTTCGGGCTGAGCAGGCCAAGGCCCTCTCAAGGGCATTAAGTGAAGTGGGGTTTGGTTTTTAAGTCCCCACTACATTGGCAGCAGTGGCGTATGCGGCGATCAAGACTCCTTTTCGATAGTAGCTTTAGTGAACGTCAAACCATAAGTGCTTTGAGCCACCGGAGTAGCTTGCTGTGTTGTCGATGCTGTTTCAAAAGTTACTACCCTGCCAATACTCAACACCTGATCAGGATTTAACAAATTAAAGTCCGGTTTTATGGCTAAATGGGTAGAGTGTTTCCCTTTGGTCCGATGGCCCCGGTTCAATTCTCGGAATCAACCTCCTCATACTCTTAATAATCCTCGCTTCAGAACTGGATGTTTATGACGTCTTCGCTATTCATTTCATCTTCACTGGGTCACTTCCAAGCCTCTTCAGAGGCTATGCACCACATCATAATCATCATCATCATTATTATTATCAAATGAACATGTGGAATTTTACAGCGTTACACGCGGGCGTAGACGTCGTTCATTGGTTTGTTAGCTTTCTGCGCAGATCAGTGGTGGTGTCCGACCCATGATCACGGGTTCGATTCCATACAACAAAAGATAATACTAAACCTGAAAGATTGCCTTTCATTTTAGCAGATCTACGTATTAAAAAAAAATATATATCACTCCTATAACAAGGGGCATTGCAGTGTCTTCCTACAAGGATGCAGATGTAGACAGGAGTGAAATACTCGCACTCTGTTATCTATGACGTGACGGGGTATATGTGATACTGATAAGGAATGCATGGTTGCTCTGTCTCCCTGGTTATCAGCAGTGGCGATGTGACGGACCGAAGCTTTGCACACCTGTCCCCTCGGTCTCCCCCATAACCTGTTATACGGCCGCAAGCCACGCGAGGTGACATGGACATCCGCCAGAGCTGCAATGTCGGTCTCCGGTGCCTCGCTCTCACAAATACGAGCGACGTTTTTTCTCATCGCTTTCAAGTTTTGTAAAAGGAACACAGTGTCGGAAGCTTACATTATAATGTGATTTAAGATTTCCATTGTCTCATTTGATGTTTGGGCTTCACCGATAGCCTTGGTAGTCTTGATTGACAGATTGCTCTAAAAACGAAGGAGAAGAATTATTCACGCGAAGTTCTATCCATTATCCGATCTTTTGGAGGATAATACTGTACTGTTAATGGCGGGAATGGGGTGTCCTTGAGTAGTTAAGAGATGTGATTTTGAAGCACCTTATGTAATTTGACACGATGAGAGCTATATACTTACGTACGTGAAGAGATTCAGGGTCAGACGGCGACAAAATTGTTGAAACGAGGAGTTACGTAACATTAGCTCTTAAGAACAAGCGCGTTAGATAATGATCCGTATTAGAGGACAGGGGAGCTGCACCACTCACACGGGCTGCCCTTCCTGACGTCAAGTGCATCATTGACGTAATGTATGATAGTAGGAAGGGAGGAGGTGAAACGCGGTGCCGGCACATAGCCTACTCCTGTCGAATAACACCTTTTTTTTACAACTTGCTTGACGTCACACCGACATAAATAGGTCTTATGGCGACGATGGGATAGGAAAGGGCTAGGAGTGGGAAGGAATCGGCCGTGGTCTTAATTAAGGAACAGCCCCAGTATTTGCCTGGTGTGAAAATGGAAAACCACGGAAAACCGTCTTCCGGGCTGCCGACATGAACCCACTCTCTCCCGGATGCAAGCTGCGCGCTTCTAACCGCACGGCGAACTCATGCGATTCGAATAACAAGGGGTCTGCTGAAGGCTTAACGTCTCCATACGACGGACGATTCACCATATGTCCTCACTCCATGTGAAGACTGCGGAGAAGTTTGGAATTGAATCCATGCTTTTGGCATGCAGTCCACTGAAACTGTCGACCAACATTCCGATGGTGACATTTTTAGACCAACGAGATTCGAACCGGCTAACCCGATATGGACTTGAGGCCAAGTGGTTTCCCACTTCTTCTCCAGGTAAATGTCAGGACGCTACCTAACTTAGGCCACGACCGCTTCCTTCCCTCTTCCTTGTCTATCCCTGGTACTGGTTCTCCTCTGCAGTTGTATCCCCTGACCCAAAGTCTTACGCTCCAGGACACTGCCCCTTGGGCGGTAGGCGTGGGATCCCTGAGTCCGAGGGAAAACTACCCTAGAGGGTAAACGGATTTTTAAGAAATAATAATAATAATAATAATAATAATAATAATAATAATAATAATAATAATAATAATAATAATAATAATAATAATATTTGGACGTATAAAAAGGATGAACCCAGATAGACTTACCAAGCAAATAGTTGAATGTTATGAAAACCGAAGTAAAGCTAAAACGGACACAATAAAATGGATTGGCGAAATTAAAACAGATCTCAAACTGGCAGGAATTACACCTGAAGACATCCAAAGCCGGGTTATCTTCAGAACCAAAGTTCATAAGTGGCAAGTTGACCAAGAGGAAAAACCAAAGGAGAAGACCGGAACAACATGGTCTCAAGAGAGAAAAGAAGCACACAGCAAACGAATGAAGGAAGTGTGGGCACAAAGAAAGGCAAATGCCTGTCTCTAAATACTTTGCGTAGTCCTAATGGGCTCATTCGCAATATATAATAATAATAATAATAATACTAATAATAATAATAATAATAATAATAATAATAATTGCAAATGGTTCATGGTGTGGATTACTGCAGTCACGTCCTAGTTCGTGAACCATGGGCTACGGCTGAGTGGCCTAGTAAGTGGTACTGAGAGTCCGGATACCAGTTGCTATGGAATGGGAGTGGGCATCTCGGACATACTCTGAGTCATGGCCCTCCTTGTGAGCAGGCGGCTAGGACTATACAATTCACCGGTGGTCCATAACTCGTTAGAGGAGAGATCCTCACTTGGACTACGTGCAAGTAGGGTAGCATCCTGCTTCATGAATTTACCGAGCTCAGAACATTTTAAGCAAGCCTCGGACCTGTGGGAGTAACGGAGTCCCACACCCATTTGAAAGGCGACGGACTCCTTGGAAACAACTTGGCGAACGAAGTGGAATTCGAAGTGGGTCTATCAATATTAGTGGGGCTTATGGAAGAAAGAAAGTAGAACTGGCTGAGTCAGCTAAGAGGATGCATCTGGATGTGCTAGGAGTAAGTGATATTCGGGTAAGGGGAGATAACGAGGCTGAGATAGGAGATTATTAAGTGTACTTGACGGGTGTTAGAAAGGGAAGGGCAGAGTCTGGGGTAGGGCTGTTTATCAGGAATAACATTGCACGCAACATAGTTTCTGTTAGGCACGTAAATGAGCGAATGATGTGGGTAGATTTGGCAGTTGGAGGAATTAGGACGAGAATTGTCTCAGTGTATTCACCATGTGAGGGTGCAGATGAGGATGAAGTTGACAAGTTTGATGAAGCATTGAGTGACATCGTGCTCAGGGTCAATAGCAAGGATAGAATAGTGCTAATGGGTGATTTCAATGCGAGAGTTGGAAATAGAACTGAAGGATACGAAAGGGTGATCGGCAAATGTGGCGAAGATATGGAAGCTAATGGGAATGGGAAGCGTTTGCTGGACTTCTGTGCTAGTATGGATTTAGCAGTTACGAATACATTCTTCAAGCATAAGGCTATTCACCGCTACACATGGGAAGGGGTACCAGGTTCATAATACACTATATCTTAACCGACTTCAAATTCAGGAAATCTGTTAGGAATGTAGGAGTTTTCCGGGGATTTTTCGATGATACAGACCACTATCTGATCTGTAGTGAATTAAGTATCTCTAGGCCCAGGGTAGAGAAAGTGGAATCGGTCTGCAAACGAATAAGGGTAGAACATCTCGAGGACGAAGAAATTAGACAGAAGTACACGGATATGATTAGTGAGAAGTTTCGAAAAGTAGACTGTAAGCAGGTTCAGGATATAGACAGAGAATGCGTGGCATACAGGGATGCTGTAGTAGAGACAGCAAGGGAATGCCTAGGAACAACTGTGTGTAAGGATGGGAAAAGGCGAACATCTTGGTGGAATGATGAAGTGAGAGCAGCTTGTAAACGTAAAATGAAGGCTTATCAGAAATGGCTCAAAACAAGGGCCGAGGCAGGCAGGGATTTGTACGTAGATGAAAGAAACAGAGCGAAACAAATAGTTGTTGAATCCAAAAAGAAGTCGTGGTTAGATTTAGATAATAACCTGGAAAGGCTAGGTCAAGCAGCAGGGAAACCTTTCTGGACAGTAATAAAGAATCTTAGAAAGAGAGGGGAAAAATGAAATGAACAGTATTTTGAGTAATTCAGGTGAATTCATAATAGATCCCAGGGAATCACTGGAGAGGTGGAGGGAATATTTTGAACATCTTCTCAACGTAAAAGGAAATCTTCCTGGTGGTGTCGCGAACAGCCAAGCTCATGGGGAGGAGTAAAATGATGTTGGTGAAATTACGCTTGAGGAAGTGGAAAGGATGGTAAATAAACTCCATTGTCGTAAAGCAGCGGGAATAGATGACATTAGACCTGAAATGGTGAAGTATAGTGGGAAGGCAGGGATGAAATGGCTTCATAGAGTAGTAAGATTAGCATGGAGCGTTGGTAAGGTACCTTCAGATTGGACAAAAGCAGTAATTGCACCTATCTATAAGCAATGGAACAGGAAGGATTGCAACAACTATCGAGGTATCTCATTGATTAGTATACCAGGCAAAGTATTCACTGGCATCTTGGAAGGGAGGGTGCGATCAGTAGTTGAGAGGAAGTTGGATGAACACCAGTGTGGTTTCAGACCACAGAGGGCCTGTCAGGATCAAATTTTCAATCTAGAGAAAGCATACGACAGGGTACCGAGGGGAAAGATGTTCGCCATACTGGGGGACTATGGAATTAAGGGTAAATTATCAAAATCAAGCAAAGGCATTTATGTTTACAATTGGGCTTCAGTGAGAATTGACGTTAGAACGAGTTCTTGGTTCAGAGTGCTTACAGGGGTTAGACAAGGTTGTAATCTTTCACCTTTGCTGTTCGTAGTTTACATGGATCATCTGGCAGGGAGGGATTCAGTTAGGTGGAAATGTAGTAAGCAGTCTGGCCTATGCTGACGACTTTGTCGTAATGGCAGATTGTGCCGAAAGCCTGCAGTCTAATATCTTGGAACTTGAAAATAGGTGCAATGAGTATGGTATGAAATTTAGCCTCTCGAAGACTAAATTGATGCCAGTAGGTGAGAAATTCAACAGAATTGAATGTCAGATTGGTTATACAAAGCTAGAACAGGTCGATAATTTTAAGTATTTAGGTGGTGAGTTCTCTCAGGATGGTAATATAGTAAGTGAGATTGAATCAAGGTATCGTAAAGCTAATGCAGTGAGCTAGCAGTTGCGATCAACAGTATTCTGTAACAAGGAAGTCAGCTCCCAGACGAAACTATCTTTACATCGGTCTGTTTTCAGACCAATTTTGCTTTACGAGAGCGAGAATGATTGCTGGTACACACAGGTGGGAACAATGGCAGGAGGGTACTCGGAATGAGGAGATAAAGGGTAATTTATGGAATGAACTCGATGGATGAAGCTGTACGCATAAACCAGCTTCGGTGGTGGGGTCATGTGAGGCGAATGGAGGAGGATAGGTTACCTAGGAAAATAATGGACTCTATTATGGAGGGTAAGAGAAGTAGTGGTAGACCAAGACGACGATGGTTAGACTCAGTTTCTAACGATTTAAAAATAAGAGGTATAGAACTAAATGAGGCCACAACACTAGTTGCAAATCGAGGATTGTGGCGACGTTTAGTAAATTCACAGAGGCTTGCATACTGAACGCTGAAAGGCATTACAGTCTATAATGATAATGTATGATGTATAATAATAATAATAATAATAATAATAATAATAATAATAATAATAATAATAATAATAATAATAATAATAATAATAATAATAATAGGTAGCCTGTGACAGGAAATGATGCTAGTGCTTTCTCAGGAACTGTATCTTTCTCTTCTAGGAATTTGATATTTATTTCCAATTGTTGGCCGTAATGCTTAAGAAACTCCATAGTCGTAGGTTTACTCACACGCTGTGGAAGTTCTGTCTGGAAGAGTTTTATAAGTTTTATATATTTCAAACTATCATTGGCTAAAATATCCAAGCAAAGAACACCGTGTGGACGTTCCTGGTTATTCACAAGAATGTTGGTGAAACCTCGTTTTGATATTTGCGCACTTCTAATAACTAGCCTCACCGCCGAGAGCTGAAGTATGAAACAAACAGCTACATTCGCATCCTGTGTCGACGTCCGTTTTTTACCACTGTGAATCAGCCTCTTGCTGATGATTATGACAATTCATTTACGTCTAATGACAGTTAACAATCCCTACTCGGAACGTGCAGAAATATACTGTATCTGTGCAGTATTCACTCAGGGTGTTTGCACTGACTGACGACGAGCGTAGCCAAGGCCACCCCCAGAAACTGACACATTCAGAGACATAAAAACAGGTCTGTTGAATCTGTTTTGTAAGAAGCCTCGAAAGTTGTAAACTGAACATACCATTCCCTG
The DNA here is from genome assembly GCF_040414725.1 of Anabrus simplex. Lineage (NCBI taxonomy): Eukaryota > Metazoa > Arthropoda > Insecta > Orthoptera > Tettigoniidae > Anabrus > Anabrus simplex. The sequence goes on from NC_090278.1 coordinate 97,378,092, forward strand.
AAAGATTGTTGACGTTGATCGAATTGTTCTATATACCAATGTATTGCAAGCTGAATATCACATGACTGACTTGTATCGGTGTCTTGCAAGCGCGCGCCGCACCTTCATCGTGTTCTGTCATGTAACACCCTCATCGGCCGATCCTGGCCACGCTGCTGGTAGCAATGGGTGGTACGATCAAATCTACAAGGGCGCTGGGTTAATAGGCGTGAGTCAGCACTTAATCTTCGAATTCGTGCTGGCTGCGTCTAATTGCCAACATTTCTGGTCAGCACTTGTAAAATTCTAAGTAAGGCAGTGTGTTACCGTGAAGGTATATTAGCTTTGAATAAGAGTGCAAGAGCTTCTTGCCTGGTTTACTGTACTGGGAATCTGAGGATAGCAATAATCTATACAGTATATAAATGTTTGTCTCGACTGGACTAAAAAACTACTCGACCAATTTCGCTGAAAATTTCATAATTTGTTCTTATTACTCCTGGGAGGGCTTATGAAGTGGTTTGAACGAAACCTGTAGGGCAGTTCGACATAGGGGGTGAGAAAAAAATAAAATAGGGGAAGGTAAGTAAACCGTATGACAAGTCTGATTAGCGAGTTGCCTAACCAACAGATTATGATGTGTTTCTTAAAACTATCTTCTTCCTCTTCTATAAACAGTATATGAAAAGTCCATAGCATAGGGGGTGAGAAGAAGTGAAGAAAGAACATTATTGTGTGTGTATGTTGTAGCACAGCTTTCAACCAAACTAGGTACACATATAACTTAATATCTGGAAAAATTACTGTAAGGGCAAGAAACCTCTAGCTCCCCTAATGGGAGGGGTGAAATGTATACATCCGAAAAATGGCCGATATTAGTGGCGAGTCCATAGTCTTTGGGGTAGCGGAGTAGAACCGCCACATTCTGGATGCCGTTTGAGCCCAAGTTCATTCCCAATCGGGATGGGGTTTAGAAGGGGTGAAAGGAATGTCCAAAATGACCGAGATCATGGATGTACGTGTGCATATTCCAGCATATCTCTCAACATGATACTCACATGACTTACTGTTTGGGAAAGAAAACTGTAGGGTAAGACACCCCTACGGGCGGGGGTGGAATATTAAAATAATAGAAAAAGACCAATATTAAAAGTGAAAACGATATATGTTAATAAACATAGTTTTTTCTTTTGCATTTAATTGAACGGTTTAGAAAAATCTAACGCGGTTGAATTAATAAACGCGTGCGAAGCCTCGAGCACCTGCTGGTTGTTCATAAATAACGTCATACGAACTTCCGATCTTAGACGCAACCCCCACTTCGCGGATCGATCATAATGCAGTGCAGCTTTCATAGTTTTCTTGCAACTTCTGGCATTATCCTTCAAGGAATTAAGTTGCATTACTCGTAATACCTAAATACTGTCTACTAGCAATAATTTCATTTAAATTATCAAAATAATTTAATAGAAGATTTGATTTTATAAACTGCATTTCATTCTATATTTTAGACTGGGTTTTGCTTTTACTTCCCACTTTCTTAATGTTAACTAACTCAAGAAATAACACAAAATGGAGGTTCACTTGGTTGCTGACCAACGACGTTACTTTTAGACTTGTTCTGTATCAACAATAAAACGTACTGCTATAAATCTGACGGTGAGGTAGCGGCCCTGGTCCAGAAAGCAAAGAATAACGGCCAAGAAGATTGGTCGTGCTGACCACAGGGCACCTCGCAATCTGCAGGCCTTCGGGCTGAGGAGCGGTCACTTGGCCCTTCGGCGATGTTGTGCCATGGGGTTTGGTTTTGTATCTACAGTACTGTATATCTCAGAAACGTAGATTGGTATTTTTAATCTGTTTAAAAATAAAGAAACATGTATTTTTGTTTTCGGAAAATCCACTTAAGGGGGAGGGTGAAAGGAAGTGAAAAAATGGAATTATTTTTATCTCAAAAACTAAAAGTCACAGAAGTGAAAATTGGTATTTGGAATCTACTTTAATAATAAAGAAATACACTTTTGAGGGGGACAATAAACTTAACGGTGTGCCGGGGAGTGAAAAAAGAGTTGAATAATTTTTTTTAGAATATTTATATCTCAAAAACTGAAGATGTTGCAGACGTGAAAATTTGTATTCGGAATCTTCTTTCAAAGTAAAGAAACACGAATTCTTTTGTTTTCGGAAAAGGACGGCGGGGTGAAATAATTGAAAAATTAGTTGAATTATTTGTAAGAGGATATTTATATCTAACATACATACATACATACATACATATATTATCATTATAGATTGTTATGCCTTTCGGCGTTCAGTCTGCAAGCCTCTGTGAATTTACTAAACGTGGCCACAATCCTCGATTTGCAACTAGTGTTGTGGCCTCATTTAGTTCTATACCTCTTATCTTTAAATCGTTAGAAGCCGAGTCTAACCATCGTCGTCTTGGTCTACCTCTACTTCTCTTACTCTCCATAAAAACAATAACAATATTGGTTGTTAAAATTGGTATTTGGAATCTCCTTTAAAAATAAAGAATAATTTGTTATTTTGTTTTCTGAAAAACGACTTAAGGGGCGGGGGTGAAGATACGTAAAGAAGTTGAATTCTTCTTATATCTCAGAAACTGAAAATTTTACATGCATGAAAGTTGGTATTTGCAATCTCCTTTAAAGATAAAGAAACACGTATCTTTTTGTTTTCGGAAAATTCATTTAAGCGCGTAAAAAGAATTAAAAACGCAGGTGCATTTTTAAAATGAGTAGGCCTACTGGTATATCTACAGTATACGTCAAAAACTTCACATGGTACAAACGTGAAACTTGGTATTTGGAAAGTCCTTTAAAAATATAGGAACATGTATTTTTTGTTTTTGGAAAAGACATTTCACGGGGATGAAAATGAGTGAAAAGCCTTGAATTAATTTTTATGTGGATATTTATATCTCAAAACTGAAGTCTTTCACACGTAAAATTTGATATTTGGAATCTCCTTTAAAAATACACAGAGACACAGAGGGAAACAAGAAGCTTCTCATTCACAAATGAAGATATTTTCAGAGAAATCCAACTGCTTCAGCAAGGAAAAGCAGCAGGAAGTGATCAAATTACTGGGGAGGTATTAAAGACAATGGGGTGGTACATAGTGCCTTATTTAAAATTTCTCTTTGACTATGTCATAAATAATAGTGTAATACCAAAGGAATGGAAGGAATCTATAATAATACCAATTTATAAAGGAAAGGGTGATAAAAGGAAACCAGAGAACTACAGACCAATCATCCTGACCAGTATAGTTTGTAAAATACTGGAGAGTTTAATATCAAAGTACATCAGAGGGATATGTGATGATAAAAATTGGTTCATGAGGAGCCAGTATGGATTTAGAAAGAAATTTTCTTGTGAGGCACAACTGGTGGGATTTCAGCAGGACATATCAGATCAGTTAGATTCAGGAGGCCAGTTAGATTGCATAGCCATAGATCTTTCCAAAGCCTTTGATAGAGTGGAACATAGAATATTATTAAAGAAATTGGAGGAAATAGGATTGGACGTAAGGGTTACACGTTGGATAAGAACATTTCTAAATTCAAGGGTTCAGAAAGTCAAAGTAGGAAATAATATATCACAGGAAGAGAAAGTTTGGAAGGGAATTGCACAGGGTAGTATAATCGGTCCGTTACTTTTCTTAATATACACAAATGATTTAGGGAACAATATAACATCAAAAATAAGATTCTATGCAGATGACATAATTGTTTATAGGGAAATAAATAACATTGAGGATTGTTCAGAATTACAAAGGGACTTTGACAGTATCCAAGAATGGGTTGAAGAAAATAATATGAAGGTTAATGGAGGCAAATCAACTGTTACAATATTTACAAACAGGAGCTTTAAAACTGAATTTGAATATACTTTGGATGAGGTAGTTATCCCAAAAGATGCCAAGTGCAAATACTTGGGTGTGAGATTTGAAAGTAATTTGCACTGGAAGGGTCATGTGGATGACATTGTTGGGAAAGCATACATCGTTACATGTCATAATGAGGCTACTTAAAAGATGCAATAAAGAATTAAAAGAAAAAAGTTACTTGAGTATGGTTCGTCCATTATTGGAATATGCAAACAGTGTTTGGGATCCTCACCAAGAATACCTAATAAAAGAAATAGATAGTGTGCAGAGGAAAACAGCAAGGTTTGTAACAGGGGATTTCAGGAGAAAGAGTAGTGTATCAGGAATGTTAAAGGAACTTGGGTGGGAAACTTTAAGTAAGAGAAGGGAGAAAACTAGACTTATAGAATTATATAGAGCCTATACAGGAGAAGAAGCATGGGGAGATATCCGTGAGAGGCTTCAGTTGGAAAATAATTATATCGGCAGAACTGACCACAAGTATAAAATTAGAAGGAATTTTAGCAGAAGCGATTGGGGTAAATTTTCTTTCATTGGGAAGGGCGTGAAGGAGTGGAACAGTTCACCAGGGGTAGTGTTTGATCCTTTTCCAAAATCTGTACAGATATTCAAGAAGAGAATAAACAACAACAGAGATAATAAATTAAATGTTAGAGGGCATTCGACCAGTGCAGGACATTGTAAATAATAAATGTGTGTGATTAAATTAATTCCATCCCCTGGTCTAAGGAGTTTGGACAGCCGAAGTAGGGGACTGCCTGTAGAGGTGAGGTACAGTGGGGGACTTTGAGGGCCCTGGGACCGCTACGGTAGCTGTGAAGGCCCTTCAGGAACTCTGAAAAGTGGTGGCAAAAGGGGGCTCTGGTTAAGACGCAGCAGGTCGTTATGCTACTTAGGTTCCAGAATGGGTAAAATATAAATATGTGAATAAATTCAGTGTTAATTTTAATCTTATACCAGTTGTATAGTATCATTAGAAGTAATTTCACATACCGTACTGTATATGAGTTGACTATGTTTGTAAGATATTATAAGTAGAATTTTGTAAACAATATAAATTTATTAAGGATGATGTGTGTGTTTAATAGAAAAAAATTATTAGCTTAAATTGTATAATATTGTATTCTAGGAAAATTTTCTTCGTCTCCTGTTAATTTAAAATTTAGTGCTTGACAATAATGTATTTTAGTGTACCATTTGCCACCGAGGTAGACACCTCATTTGCAAATAAAGAGATTTTGATTTTTTTTTTTGAAAATAAAACAACGTGTATTTTGTTGTTTCGTAAAATCCACTTTGGTGGGGTTGGAAGTGGTGGAGGAATGATAAATGGATTGAATTATTTTAATAATAATAATAATAATAATAATAATAATAATAATAATAATAATGTTATTTGTTTTATGTCTCACTAACTACTCTTTTACGGTTTTCGGAGACGCCGAGGTACCGGAATTTAGTCCCGCAGGAGTTCTTTTACGTGCCGGTAAATCTACCGACACGAGGCTGACGTATTTGAGCACCTTCAAATACCACCGGACTGAGCCAGGATCGAACCTGCCAAGTTGGGGTCAGAAGGCCAGCGCCTTAACCGTCTGAGCCATTCAGTCCGGCTTGAATTATTTTGATGAGGATATTTACATTTCAAAAAACTGAAGATGTTACAGACGTGGAAATGGGTATTTGGAATCTCTTTTAAAAATGAAGTAGCATGATTTTTTTTTTTCAACTTGATAGTAGACTGTTTCTCACATGTACACATGTACAGTTCTATGTCGCATGGTCATCTTAGCAAAAGGCAATACCACAAACGAGGTTTACAAAGAGTTTCTTGGGTAAATGAAATTCAATTTTTCGGTGAGATTTTATACTTTAGGGATTTTTAGATAATTTCGTAGTACAGTACCTAGGAACATTTACTTTTGACAAATTACGAAATCCACGCGAGCGAAGCCGCGGGTAACTGGTAGTGTAAATAATATAAATCAAAATATTTAATAGGTTCAAATAGGTTCCAGGAGTAATACAGTAGAATGCTAATATCGATAATGCGGTATACAATTAAAATATGTTAATTATAAGACAGACAATAGCATACAGACATAGAATAATAAGTAAAATGAGTGTAATTTAAGGATATTTAAGTGTAATCATTTGCAAATATAACATTTAGTGTTATCTTCATTGTAATGGAACATACTGTATTTAAAATAATTACAAAAAAAAAAAAAAGACCTCTCCGAAGTGCATACGCCATTATTATTATTACCTCAATAAGAGCTCTTTGTAAATCCTGATGTGATACATTTAGAGAACAGGCATTGGAATATACTTAAAAATAAAGGTATATTTTTCAACAGCCACAATATCCAAAGAATGTTCTCAATCACTATGTAATGTTTCACTTATAGTACAACGCAACATTCGTTTAGACCGCTCCACGCGATTAACTGAGGGGCTCGCCGTGCTTTCTACAGTACAGCCTGTGCATCACGAAAGCAGCGACCGAATAAACACAACACGAATTCATACATCGCGCCAAAACAGTCGAAGCTGTCTATGATAAAGTGCATCCTCTTTTTTTTTTTTCCCCTGGTAAAACGTATAGACCGCAGTGGCAACTTGGCCGCAGTTGATTGGTGTATCAACCTCAACAGTTTCGACAACATATTCATATCTTCTTCTTTCTTATATCCTACTGAGTTATTAACGGCGTTTGCCAGCTCTTTCATTCAGCCCTACTTTCACACCTCTCTGTACAAATAAAAGTACTCTCTTGAATACAGATTCAGCACTAGAGCAATTTTTTCGCTCAGTTAACGAAAATATTTCAATAATGATTTATCCTAGCTGGGCATTACATTACTTAACAGTTGTTGGTTTGGCCATGTTTTAAACAATTCATGTCGAGAAGCGCAGGATGTGCGTGGAAATTTGAGTTGTCAATGCCGTACGGTATGGAGTAAAATCGATACAAAATATAAGCAGTCTTTATAAAAACAGGGTTAGGTTGTGATTTTTGCATGTCTTGTAATTAATTTGTAAACTGTGTTCAGTGAAGGGAGAATGATGTCCGCTGCTGCGTGTGTCTGACTCGAGAGAGCAAGCCGTTATTTATTGTGAATAAATGTTGTGTTTTCCTCGTTTTGATTAACACCGTTTACTCTGTCTGTGATAATGCCTTTTTTAATCTCTAGATATTCTGGAAACAGTATGAAAGTTTTATTTGCAGTAATTTGTTTCTTGCAAGTCTTACACAATGAGGGACTTGCAGCATCCAAACAGAAATCGAAGGCTGTGACAACGTTAATAGATGCTAAGTGGGAAGTGACTCCTGTAGTTCTGGAAGTGGCTGAATATTTAGCCGATGAAAATCCCAACTACTTGTGGGAGTTTGTGGACTCAGTGAGTCAACTCAGTCCACCGTTAGTGGATACCAGTAAGTAAGGTTATGATCTACTTATAGTTTATTGCTTCCTCTATTTGTAACCTTAGTGCGGTTACACTGGGTACTACCTTTTAAAAAATACATTACCACGTAAGGCATCTTGAAAATGGGCATTTTCTTCTCAGCTACCGTAACAAAATCTAATGTATTTTTGAAAATGTTATCTGTTGGTTCCAAACCAGAATGGATAGGGGACTTTAAAGATAAAGCTCTTGAACATTAAATTATAGCTTAAGAGAACTAAAATATGCTGTAGTGTCAATTATTCATTACGAGAGAAAAAAAGAAAAAGATTTAATTATTGCTCGCACACTTTTTACTGATAGATTTTTAGCATGGGAATGAGGAGTAAAGAGGGAGCTCTCCCGGTTCCGGTAATACTGCCAACTGAATGGAAAATAAATCTGAATTGAATCGATAATATGATCGATCAATATGAATTTTCTAAACCTTTATTATCTTAAGCCAACAACTGTGTCACACACGACGTCGCCCCAAGGGCTCTGAACTTTGGAGCGTGGGTTGGCGACCACGGGGCCCTCAGCTGAGTCCTGGCATTGCTTCCACTTACTTATGCCAGGCTCCTCACTTTCATCTATCCTATCCGACCTCCCTTGGTCAACTCTTGTTCTTTTCCGACCCCGACGCTATTAGGTTTGCGAGGGCTAGGGAGTCTTTCATTTTCACGCCCTTCGTGGCCCTTGTCTTCCTTTGGCCGACATCTTCATTTTTCGAAGTGTCGGATCCCTTCCATGTTTTCCCTCTGATTAGTGTTATATAGAGGATGGTTGCCTAGTTGTACTTCCTCTTAAAACAATAATCACCACCACACCACCACACACGACGTCACTGACACCTAGGATGAGGCCGAGAATTTGTTACCAACCACTGCATTAACTTTAAGGTATTTTTGCACCTCAAAAAGATCATTATTTTAAGGTATTTTTGCACCTCGAGGCCAATCTCTGTCATGAGAACAGTGGCTCCCTTCGGGAGCCACACTCCCTTTGAGAGGCTCTTAACTATGGCCGCGGTGCATACTGTCCGCACGGCAAGAAAAAAAAGTCATTCAGAGGTTCTAAAATGCAACAGTTGGCAGCATTGTCGTTCCTCTCGGCGCTCCCCCTCAGCGCTGCTAGTGCGACAGTGAACTGGCGTGCGCCACCTAGCGGTCGCTCATGTTACTAAACCGTGAGTGCTCTTCTCTGTAGCTTCGCCTATATAACATTTCTCGATGCGAATTTTGTCCTTGCATGAATTCTATAGTTTGGCTTTGCTGTGTAAACAACAACAGTACGAGTACGTAAAGTGCACACCAGATGTTGCACAGCGATGCATAAGCGATTCATAGTTTGTGTTTCAAAGGTTGCCGATACGAATCTTGAAGATTGCCGGGGTCGACCAATTCAGCACTAGGGTGTCCATATATCACTAAAAAGTGTGCGAGTAATACATGATCTTATTAGCACCATGTATTTATGGCCATGTCAGGGAGTATGGTGTAGTATTGTATGCGCACTTTTTAGTGATAGATGGACACCCTAGTGCTGAATCGGTCGACTTTGGTTATCTTCGAGATTCGTATTGGCAACCTTTGAAACACAAACTAAGAATCGCTTATGATCGCTGTGCGACATCTGGTGTACACTTTACGTACTCGTACTGTTGTTGTTTACACAGCAAAGCCAATCTATAGAATTCATGCTAGGAACAAGTTTTGCATCGAGAAATGTTATATAGTATTATATATACTGTGTGTGACACAGTTGTTGGCGTAAGATAATAAAGGTTTAGAAAATTCATATCGATCGATCATATTATCGATTCAATTCAGATTTCATTTCCATTCAGTTGGCAGTACTACCGGAACCGGCAGTGTTCCCTCCTTACTCCTCAACCCAGTACAAAAATCTATCACTAAAAAGTGCGCATACAATAAAATTAAAGGTCTGTTTTTACTGCGTACCGTTAGTATTCATTGTTTGGATTATTCTGTTCGTAGGCTGGTTTGATGCAACCCTCCATATACCCCCTGTCCTGTGCTAATTTGTTCATATGATCTATTTGTCTTATAAATATCTTGGGTCTTTTCCTACTGTTCTCCCTCCACCCCAACCAAACCACCAAAACAACTGAACTAGTCATGGGTGTCTCCTCTGGTCAAATTTCACTACAGTTTATGAAACTCTTGTTCGCAATGGTCCGTATTGACAACGTATATTATACAAATTTCTTTTGAAAAAGGACCCTTTTAAGTGCGTTTTAATATATGCTATATTGAACTGTATTGACTAAGGTGGATTTTATATTTTTTCATTTTTCAAAGGAATTTTATATATTTTTCAAAGGAATTTTGTAAATTGTATTTATTGTTCTCTTATGAACTCCATTATTTCTTGATTCAATGTACATGCATGTTCAGAAATGGTGTTCTGACATAAACAGTCAACATTGCCCCACTCTGGTACCGGAAAGTAGGGGAAGGGAGTGAACGGGTAGTGTGTGTATTGCTATACATCTACCACTGTGTCCATTTCAATCACAGCAGTCTTGTAGCAGGCTGTCTACCTGCAGCAATGCGTTAAGCGAGGTGGTGGGGGGACGCCATGATTTGTTTATATTGGGACAGCATTTTTGTTTATGCGTGTACACTTCAACATTCTTCTGCAACACCAGATTTCGAAAGCTTCTGTTTCTTTCTGCTCTATAATCTATAATCTATAATCTGCTGTATAATCCAGCCCGGTTGACAACATATTTATAATGTTATAAGTAAGTGGAAATTAATGAAATCTTACTTGGAGAGCGTCTCAGAGGAGAGATGTGTTCATTGCAATGTCCAGGAATCCACCATCTCACCCCACATTTACTTTTATAACCTAATGAAGAGTATTACACGCCATTTTCATTTCTGAAGTAGCTACTTGCATTCCTATTGGCCAGTGTAAAGTGGTACGTCGTCTCGTTCTCGTCAATAACGTTAATCATAATCCGTTACCAACCCCAGCACAATAAAAGCGCAAGAAAATGAAATATGTTAAGGAAACAATGTACAGTACACTCCAGACTAATGATCTTGTCCAGGTCCTATCCTAACATCCGCACGGCAAGAACCAGTCCAGACCAATCGTGTTTTCACGCAAAACTAGAGGCCTGGGGCTACTTCACAGCTTCTAATCTAAGGGCTTTTGCCCCCAGACCCCCTTTGCTTGTCCCTCTATCACTGGTCTTGTCCAGGTCCTATCCTAACATCCGCATGGCAAGAACAACTCACCAATCTTGTAACAATAATCACCACCATCAGCTATCGAAGCACCACTCGCTCATTAGTTCTTTAGCACTGAGCACTGCTCGACAACATCCTTCCCAAGAAGGCCACGGGCGTGTAAACAAACGACAGTCGTTCCGTGGGTGTGAAAGTCTTGTCAGCTGGGCTGGAGTAATGATATCCAATGTCATGTTTTAGATAATAATAATAATAATAATAATAATAATAATAATAATAATAATAATAATAATAAATCTGAAGACCATCCTTCAATACAGCAAGTCAAGAGCCCAACAATGGGTAGCTATATTTGTCAACTTCCAGAAAGCATACGACTCAGTAGACAGAATTACTCTTTTCACTGACTGGAGATCAGTTTTAGTCTAAGTTCAGAAAATGACCTGAGATCAGACCGGTGTCGTGTTGTATAACGCTGATCTATGATCAACTATTCGAAGTTCAATTTTGATCCCAGTTCATATGTGAGCGCTTGGCAACAGCGCAAAAACAGTCGAGTGTCACGAGTCGCAGTTGAGCAGTGTGAATGTTTTCATTCGTATTCGTATTCTGCATGCCGAGCGAAAGAAAGAAATAAAGAAAAATGACTGAAATATTTGTATTGAACAAGTAAGTAGGAAAATCATACATTAATCCTGTATTATGTTTGTTAAATTTGTCGCCAAGCAATAGGCCTACACTTCTTTATTTCTTCTATTGCAGGCCCCTGCTTCCAAATCAGCTGATCTCCACACCTCGAAAACAGCTGATGTGCTCACGAAGTCACGGTCGCCTGGCATAAAATGAAACTGAGACCTTAAAACATGATAATGAAATTTAAAACATGGAAATTTTAATGAACAGGAGAAAGTTAGGCCTGGACAATAAGGAAGACTGGGTTTAATTGCATAGTACAGTGGCGTTATTAGACGCATATAGTTGTAAAGTACATTATGTTTTTGGCTATTTTTGTTGCAGATAAACTGTTCGTATAATTTAGTTTGAACCACTTCGTAATAGCCAACTGTAATTTTTTTGCAAATATTGTTACCTAAATACACTACGGTATTAATAATTGCTGCCCTTATAGCAGTGTTTTCTCTTCCACGAACGTAATTTGCAGCAGGTACTGAAATTTCTTCGAACGCTCTTCTTGCAATGAACACAGCCTCATCTCTTTCAGGGACCTCATTTACTGCATTTACAGCGATATTGTGCAAGATGAACGCTGCAACTATGATTACTGGAACACGAGCTAACTTCACTCTTAGCCCCATACTGAAACAAGGGAACCGTCTTTTCACAACCCCAAATGTTCTTTCTATTGCTGACCTGGTTGCTTTATGGCCTCGATTATAAGCTACGATATTTAGGGACCTGAGCCTAGCATCACAAATAACTTGAATATTTAACGAAAACTATCCATGACGATTCATATAAACTTCTGCGTTATCGCCCCCAGGAGATTTTATAGGTATGTGGGTACAATCTATAGCGCCTATAACACCAGGGAAGTGTTTTACATCGAAAAAATCACGCATGATTTTCCTCACGTCATTTTGTTCGGAGGGCATTTTGATAAACTCATGTTTCGGTGCAGCAATGAGATTAGATACGCGATAAATGGCTCTGCAAACTGTCGCTGCGTCTACACGCAGTAAATCACCAACGACTAACTGAAAACTTCCCGTGGCAAAGAATCTCAAAGTTAGTAACAACATGTGCATTGGAGTTAGTAGGTTTTAAGTAGAATATCACGCAACCTGAGTTCCAGCTGTTCCACGGTATATTTTCCCAAGTGATCCCTCAGTTTTAACTTCTTATCACTCAATTCTCTCATTGGATTTCCTCATTCACAGAACACACGAGGAGCCCGACAAAATTAATCATTTTCATCATCAGAATATATATCCGAGAAATCAGAGTAATCAGACATCTGTAAAATACGAACGAAATATATAATAACGTAAGCAATTTATCGAGGTTATGTTATAGAATTATTACATTACACTGCAGTAAAAGAAGCCTAATATTGCCTATATACAGACAACTATAGCTAGCAATGTATGAGGTTAGACTTCAGTATATTTTTTTACCATTTATCGTAAAAACACAGGTAATATTTTATTAACAATCAGCTGTTCTTGTATCTCAAGTAGGAAACAACTCCTTGAACTAAGATCAAAGAGTTTGATCGGAGAAATTTCTCCAGTCAAAGTTGATCATAGTTCAGTGCGAATTGATCCCAGAATAACGTTTATACTTTACAAATGTATGAGTTTTGCATGAACCGAGATCAATTTCGTCTCTGATCTAAGATCAAACGGTTTATACAATCGGCCCTAAGAGAATTAGGACTTAACGACAGCATCAATAGGCGGATGCAAGCCACCTTGCACAATACCACAGCCAGAGTAAAGTTTAGAGGACAACTCTCGGAGAGTTTCGCCATTAAAACGGGTAAGACAAGAAGATGGCATCTCATGCATATTATCTAACTGCGTTCTGGAAAAGATCATTAAAGAGTGGATGAGATTCCTTCCAGAGAACACTGGATTACGGATGGGGATTAAAGCCGACAACCTAAGGATACCATGCCTAGCCTTTGCAGACGATCTGACTTTATTGGCAAATGACATACAGGAGGCTACTACTCAGCTCCAAACACTGCACTCAATAGTGGCTAAAACGGGTCTTTTGATCAACATAGGAAAGACCGAGTTTGTTACTAACATCAAAGATGCCCCTGGAATGATGAGAGTCAGTGATAATATCTACATCAAGAGAGTCAAAACTGTAAAGTACCTTGGGGAATGGTTCTCAGAGGACCTCAGCGAAACAATGGCTCTTGAACACAGGAGACTCAAACTAGATAAGGCTTACCATGCCTGTAGAAAACTAAATACGTCAAAAAATCTGTTGATGAATGTCAAACTAAGACACTACAATGCAGTAATCAGACCTTCAATCCTCTATGCAGCAGAGTGTCTATATTTAACTAAGAAGACCCCACTAAGAGCCCTCGAGGTAAAAGAAAGAAAGTTCCTGAGGCGGATAGTGGGACCAAGAATTTTACCAGATGGAAGGAGATGGTATCAACGAAATTGTGAGCTATATAAACACCAAGAAAATCTCATAGATGGCATCAGAAGAAGGCGACTGGCTTTTTACAGACACCTATCCAGAATGGACTCAAATTGGTTATTCCATAAGATCTTCAAGGCTGCTAACAAGGGCAAAGTTACTGGATTCGTGTGGATGAAGCAAGTGGAGAAGGACCTTCCAGAACTCCATATAAATCAAAATGACATAGCTGATCGGAGCAACTATCATACAACTCTTAGAACTAAATCCTTTGTAACATCCCTTACAGAAGTTACCCTCAGACCAAAAGACGAGACCAGGAAATGGTCTCAGGAATGTAAGATTGAATGTAGCCGGAAAATGAAGGACTACTGGGCCATCAGAAAAGCTCGAGGTACCAACAAGAAAACAGCTGCCAAACTAACCGCTAAGAGCACCAATTGTGGCAAACAACGACGATGACATCAAGAAACAGCTAAAACACAAGCACCGTGGTCCATAGATAGCCCTAACGGGAAAAAAATAAAAAACAATAAAATAATAATAATAATATCTTTCTACTTTAGTTATTGTCCACGTTTCTCTTCCATACATTATTTACAGTAGAGTCTTAAAAACAACCTTTCTCTGTTATAGATATCTGTATTTAAAGTTATCAAGTTCCTGTTCTTAAGAAAGGCTTTCCTTGTTTAATAATAATGTTATTTGCTTTGCGTCCCACTAACTACTCTTTTACGGTTTTCGGAGATGCCGAGGTGCCGGAATTTAGTCCCGTGGGAGTTCTTTTACGTGCCAGTAAATCTACCGACACGAGGTTGACGTATTTGAGCACCTTCAACTACCACCGGACTGAGCCAGGATTGAACCTGCCAAGTTGGGCTCAGAAGGGCAGCGCCTCATCCGTCTGAGCCACTCAGCCCGGCTTTCCTTGTTTGAACTAGTTGGTATTTTGGTGGCACTTTACTTATGAGGGTGCATGGATAAGAATGAGAAAGTTGTTTAGAAATGATGTGAAGTGATACCTGAAATAGCATAGAGAAGTGATCTTGCTAGGGATCCACCAATCCACCCTTAGAATTAGCCTTACTGATATAGAAAAATTAAGATGAAACCTTAGCTCGGGGGCCAATGATGTAGATGTTAGGTCCCTTTAAACAACAATTATCATCATCATCATCATCAACTGTTTTGTGATCCTATTGACCAGAGCGGTTTTCTTTTGCCTCCGTACTTGAAATGATCTACCCGTTCCACTTTTGTACGACTGACGTGACATTTAATCCTCTTAGGACTCTTCCCAGCCGACATCACTTTCATATTGTTCTGTTTGCACCTATTTTCAAGTTCCAAGATATTAGACTGCAGGCTTTTAGCTGTCTGCCGTTAAGAGCAAGTCGTCGGCTTAGACCAAACTGCTTACTAAACTCCGTACGGCTCTACTTCTAAATTGACGTTTTAGCAGATTTTGGCTCTGTCTGGTGGTTATGCGCTGAAGCATAGACATCCAACCAATCCCAAGCTGCCATTCATATCGATTTATATCGGCAGAGCACGATCTCGAAACCTAGTTGCCAACTCTAATATTTACATTCGCCACGTGGTTAACCTATCTCGCTCAGCGTGTTTGGTATTCGGTACGGTTCGCGATCTTTTGTATTTTCCTTCAATATTTAGTGTGTTTTTCACATTGTTGGATGGTTCCAGTGACTCTGAGATCAGTAGAGTGTTCCCTTTGTAGGCCATAACCTCCTTTCTGTCCCGGCCATTAGCCGTTAGTAATGTGTTATTTCCTCATTCTCTTTTATTGTTAATAATATATTCTCTTTTAGTGCCAGACATTGTTAGAAAGTGTAGTTCTTGTGAATTTGTTTTCAATCCATATTCATTCGTTTTTCTGAGTACTGTATTACAATTTACAAGGGCTGTTTACCGCGGTCATACTGCATCAGCTGTTCTCGCAGGCGTAGTGCGCTGGCAACAGAGGGAAGGCGATGCTCATTTGTTTTGCGAAACTTCAATTTAGAAGTAAGGCCGTGCGGAGTATATATTTTCACATAACTGAACCTCTCCTCTAACTTTATACCTTTCTGTAGATGATCCATGAAAACTGTGAAGAACAGTGGTGAAAGGTTGCATCCGTGTCTCACTTCGTAAGTACCTATCTGCTATCAATTCTCACCATGGCTAGTATTGTATCCCTTGCTACTCTGTGTATAGACCTGCGAAACATAAATGTCTATTCTTCTCGTAGCATTTTGCACAAAATGACTAACAGATGGCTGGACAACAACACGTCAGAGACCCGTGAATGGTATAAAAGGAGCTGTCGTGAAAGAGGGCATCAGGTGACGTTACCAGAAAAGGCACTGTTAGTGAAGCTTTATTTACTTTATTTTGGTGTCGATAAAACCCCATGTCATGCCAATCATGTGTGTCAATTATTACCTGTCTACCTCCAAAATCACAATATTGTAAGCATATTATACCTCCAATATTCCGTGAAGTATTACCTCGTCAAATGTTAACGAACTTTTGGGTCACTCTGTAAATAATATCAACCATAATTTATAGTTTAACAGAGGAACAACATTGTAGGACACTTCAACCACTGGCTGAAAGAAAAACAGCAAAGGGACTGACGCGTGACCGACTGAGGGTTATTGATAAGAGGTGTGGTCGCAGAGGATTGTGGAGGTGTTATGCTAGTTCCCAGAGACTTGCAAACTGAACTCTGAAGGACATTATTTCTTTTTCTGAATGTTGATGTCTGAATCTTGTTTAGTCTGTAATTGCACAGTGTTAAGAGCTATGTTGTGGTTCAAGGTCCTGACCGTGCGCAGTACGAGCTGGTCCTGAGACATGCCGACCAGCTCATCACCCGGGCCCAGGTGGCTGTACTTAAACTGGCGCTCTCTCTCCACACCTACTCGCCCAAAGTGGAGATGTACGCGCAGATGGCCTCAGAACGCGGGCTGCCGGCCACGGCTTGTCCCATCGCGGCGGACGTCGGAGGACGGCTCACGTGCGACGTCGGGGAAATGGAGCGCATCATCGACGAGACAAAGGTAATTGACGTGCATGTCCGTCCCCGCGTGCTCTTGTTCTCCGAAAAATTTCACTGTAGCCCAGAATGCCACTCGGACTCAGTTTTCATGTCAGATTTCAGTTTGAGGTTCAAGTTTCTGTGCAACAAACTATTGGAACTATTGGTGTAGCAGATGTGCTGAGATAAGTCATTAATGTTTGCCTGGATGAGGGGTCTGGTAGAGTTGGACCAACATTAACTTGTATCAAGTTTAATGGTAATAATTAGTCGGGCAGCCTTGCATATGAATGGTAGAAATATACCAATAATTCTATTTCAAAGTTACATAAAACACAGAAATTGGGATTTTGACAACACTATTTGACACTCTACAAACCTATTTTACTTAAGTGTTTTGTAGTGCTAGTTGTAGCTCTTGGCATGTGCATGTTTACAATTTTATCCACCCCTAATATGGTTCCCCAGATCTTGAAGTATGCAAGTGGGCATGCCTCTCACAGTTAACGGCTTGTTGTGATGATCTGTGGACCTATGCAACATTTCATATTTTAGGCCTTTACGTTTAGTTTCCTTCTGTCTGTGATATTAGTGCAAATAGAGAGTCCTTCTTCTGCTTCAAGCAATCATACCTTCATGATTATTTTATCATTTTGATAGTCATGTTCATAATTTACTAGTTGATACGGTTGTTTGGCACCTGAAGACAGTCACGACAGTCATTTAAAAGAATAAAAAAAGTGATTAATATAAGTAATGTAAAGGAATGAACAAGTAACTGAGAAGAATTAAATTTACGTAGCTGGTTCGGTAAGTGTGGTAATACAGACTCGCAGGTGATGTCATACCGAAGTAGGTTTTGCCGACGGAAATGTGAGGAAACTCTGATATCTACAGGGACATCAGGACCTCAAAACGAACCTCTGATGTTGTGAACAGGCATCGTATCAGTGCTGTCAGCTGAATGCATCAGTTACTGCAGTGCTGCCACTGACAGATCCTGGACAGACATGCTATGGATTGATATCGATCCTCACGGACCAGGATTGGAAGAGGATTCAAGAATCCACCTTATCGTGACATATACATTTAACCCTGATTTCTTCCTTGCCTTCTTCTGCCATAAAACAAGTACGTAGACAAGGAGTATGTACAATACAGGAATTGCATTCATACTGATAAAGATGTCATCAGTAGGGTAAGTAACAGTTGGGCAGAGTGACAGGCAACAGCAGGGGTTCTCTGTGATAGAAATGTACCACCCCATCTAAAAGACAAAATATACAAGAAAAAGGTTAACAGAAAGATTGTTGAAATGAGGATGCCACAACGAGCTCGTGGTGTGACCAGGCTGTTACCTATCTGAGAAATATTAAAAGAAAGCCAACTCAGATGGTTTGATCGTACTGAAATGAAGAGTAAGTAGCTCACCTTGATGGTGAAACAGGAATTCAGGAAATAGTGGAAGAGCGCAATCCCTCATGATGTAGGCGTTGCATCAGTTGATTGTAATTGTGGTGATTATTGTTTTAAGATTAAGTTTATGCAAGTAGGAGATGGAAGATCTCAGTGGTTTAACCCTCGAAGCGGTAGCTGACGATAGATCATCAGGTGTACTTTAAAAGTAAATACGGCTAGAAGAAGTTGTGAATATTTCTGTCAGATGGCAGCATTCATCAGGCATGTTGGAATGTGGAGTGTTTCGGTGTTAAATACGTCCATTTACGTACGATATCTTTGAATCAAATGAAGGTCGCAATTCGTACAGCTTTGAAACACGTGTTGATTTTGTTGTGACATGCTTTCGTTGTTTAATGTGTGTTATGCACACATGGCGGCTGCATTTTCAGATTTAAATGATGAAGATTCATGGTGAATGTTTTGGTGTATTTTATATGCATATCCTGTGAATAATACATGCGTCAGAGTGACATACATCAGGTACTGCAAATGTGTGGTGCACACCTACAAGTTAGAGCTATTTCAACTACCAGTTTAAGGGTTAAAACAAGACGAGTGTCCAACAAGTGAGTCCTCTTTCCCCACTGCTCTTCATTTCACTCATGGGTACTGTTATAAAGGAACTCAAAGGAATAGATAAGGATGATGCTGATGATGTTGCCATTTGGGGAGAAACTGAGAGAGATGTTCAGAGGAGATGGAAGTTTAAAGAATATAAGTTAACTGTGAGTAAGAGCAAAACAGTTAGCAGGACAAACACACCTTGTAACCTCACTGTTGAGGGAGAGAAGATTGAATGCCTTGAAATATCAAGTGACAGAAATGTTGAACAGGGTGTAAAAAGGATCCAACTTCTTCCATCAAGTGCAGGGCAAGGGAGTTCCTCAAATGGCTAAACAGACTCTGTTTAAGACTTATCCCCTGCCCATCATGACATGTAGTGTGGAGAGTTGAGAGAAATAAGTCGACTGCAAGTTTGTGAAATGTAGTTCCTTAGATCAGCCGTACAGAAAACAAGGAAGGACAGAATTAGCAATGACCAGATACGAAGAGACCTGCAGGTCAGCCTGACCATGGAAGATAGACTGAAGTGGCTAGGACACGTCAAGCGGATGCAATCGACTCTAATTCCAAGGCAGCATTTTGAGAAGATTGTTCTGGGACAAAGATCGATTGGGCGCCGTAGAAAAAGTTGGTTAGACCCGATAAGAGAAGAAACGTGGGATGCCCTAGAGAGAGAAGCAGCATACCAAGACCGTAACATCATTCTAAAACATCCTACCCATGATGATTGTTTTGAGAGGAACTATAGCAGGGCAACCCTCTTCCGTTGCGTGTTACCGTCTAAATTGAACTGGGACCGATGATGAGAGAGCCTGTGGAGATTGTCTGTGTCCTGTTTCCACACTAAAGTTGCATGTTTGAACCTTGCAGGCAAGCGAGGCCCCCGCCCGAGCTGAGATCTTCAGTATAGACCACCACTATCCAGGCTCCCAGAACAACAGCGTGGTGGTTGTGCTGTACGGGGAACTGGGCACTTCGGAGTTTGCTGGCTTCCACGAGGTGCTGAAGAGACGCGCTTTAGCGGGCGATGTTGACTACGTGCTGAGACACTACGTCAAGGTGAGTCCCACTGTCAAGTTATAGAGACTATGTGATAAAGTTGACATGGATTATTTAAAATTGAAAAACCACTGCTTTTATATTTTCTCAAAAAGATCAGTTTTTTTATCAGAAAGGACGGATTTTTATGTAAAGTCAAAGTGTGAAATATGTATACAAAAATTTAGTAAATATCAATGAAATATATACTATTTATAAAATATGTAATAGCATTAATGCACTAAATTTATAAAAATGTTCATGTTTTCTTTTATTATGACTTAATGTTATAATATGAGACAATAAAATTGTTTTAAACACCTACCCCTGTGGGTGGAGGGCACAGACGAAGAATACACTCACGGTATCCCGTGTCTGTCGGGGCTACCGAGGGATGGTTGAATTAGAGCCATGAAACTACTTGTGATTAGTACCATCACGCGGGGAACATCACGGTCGCCTTTACTTGCGAGTAGTACCACTATGTTAGGTACACAAAAGGTTTGTGATTAGTACCAGCAGAGAGTGGTTCACTGTGGATTTACAGTAACTGTGGTTAGTACCACTATATGAGCGACACTGTTGGCCTCTGTTGCCTTTGATTAGTATCACTGTGTGAGAAACACCACGGTTCGGGGTATTGCCTGTGATTAGTATCACTGTGTGAGAAACACCACGGTTCAGGGTATTGCCTGTGATTAGTATCTCTGTGTGAGAAACACCACGGTTCGGGGTATTGCCTGTGATTAGTATCACTGTGTGAGGAACACCACGGTTCGGGGTATTGCCTGTGATTAGTATCACTGTGTGAGAAACACCACGGTTCAGGGTATTGCCTGTGATTAGTATCACTGTGTGAGAAACACCACGGTTCGGGGTATTGCCTGTGATTAGTATCACTGTGTGAGGAACACCACGGTTCGGGGTATTGCCTGTGATTAGTATCACTGTGTGAGAAACACCACGGTTCAGGGTATTGCCTGTGATTAGTATCACTGTGTGAGGAACACCACGGTTCAGGGTATTGCCTGTGATTAGTATCACTGTGTGAGAAACACCACGGTTCGGGGTATTGCCTGTGATTAGTATCACTGTGTGAGGAACACCACGGTTCGGGGTATTGCCTGTGATTAGTATCACTGTGTGAGAAACACCACGGTTCAGGGTATTGCCTGTGATTAGTATCACTGTGTGAGAAACACCACGGTTCGGGGTATTGCCTGTGATTAGTATCACTGTGTGAGGAACACCACGGTTCGGGGTATTGCCTGTGATTAGTATCACTGTGTGAGAAACACCACGGTTCAGGGTATTGCCTGTGATTAGTATCACTGTGTGAGGAACACCACGGTTCAGGGTATTGCCTGTGATTAGTATCACTGTGTGAGAAACACCACGGTTCGGGGTATTGCCTGTGATTAGTATCACTGTGTGAGGAACACCACGGTTCGGGGTATTGCCTGTGATTAGTATCACTGTGTGAGAAACACCACGGTTCGGGGTATTGCCTGTGATTAGTATCACTGTGTGAGAAACACCACGGTTCGGGGCGTTGCCTGTGATTAGTATCACTGTGTGAGAAACACCACGGTTCGGGGTATTGCCTGTGATTAGTATCACTGTGTGAGAAACACCACGGTTCGGGGTATTGCCTGTGATTAGTATCACTGTGTGAGGAACACCACGGTTCAGGGTATTGCCTGTGATTAGTATCACTGTGTGAGAAACACCACGGTTCGGGGCGTTGCCTGTGATTAGTATCACTGTGTGAGAAACACCACGGTCCGGGGCGTTGCCTGTGATTAGTATCACTGTGTGAGGAACACCATAGGTTTGTGTTGCTTGTCCGTAGTTCCACAATGTGTGGAACATCATGAGTCTATGCTACTTTTGATTCGTTCTGCTGCATGAGAAATACCATGGTTCTACTTTACTAGCAACAAGTACCATTATGAGTGGCCTTTAACCGGATTTTGGATTCCTTTAGACAACAAGCATCATTGATTTAGGACTGTGTTTTGGAAGCAATCCCTTTAGTCACTATACACTATTGTTTTAAAATCCGTTGATTATTTTAAATTCATATTCATCCATTCATTCTTCATTATCACGTTTTGAATTCTGGTCTGTGTATGAGTTTTTTACTTTTAAATTGTCTTTACATTTCGTATCATTAGGGGCGATGTTACTCTCCTTTAAACAAACATCATCATGTTTTAAATACCTCCATATTTTATGTGGAAGTCATCGGTGTTGCTTTAGATAATTTATATAGTCTACTGTTTTTTAATTTTGACACCGGGCGAGTTGGCTGCGCGCGGCGGTGAGCTTGCATCCGGGAGATAGCGAGTTCGAATCCCACTGTCGGCAGCCCTCAAGATGGTTTCCCATTTTCACACCAGGCAAGTGCTGGGGCTGTACCTTAATTAAGGCCATGGCCGCTTCCTTCCAACTCCTAGGCCTTTCCTATCCCATCGTCGCCATAAGACCTATCTGTGTCGGTGCGACGTAAAGTTACTAGCACCAACTCCTAGGCCTTTCCTATCGCATCGTCGCCATAAGACCTATCTGTGTCGGTGCGACGTAAAGTTACTAGCAGGAAAAAGAAAAAAGAAAGCATGATCCAGATGGAGCCAGAGCTTATCTTCATCTGTAGAAGGTGACGCTAGCAGTTCATGCTCTGTATGTTCCATATAATTTAATACGTATCCTTGATAACGACTGTCATGATTCTCCAAGTTTCCATTAATGTGGGAGGAAATTTCATACACCTTTAGTTTCTCAAAGTTATCTGTCTTTGGTAATGTATATAGGAAATTGGAACACCCTCTCCCCATAAAACTTCCCATTTTATCACACTATCACTATCAAAAATATTGTACTCGATAGTTGACTGATACTTTGGCATGAAATGAATTATCTTACTCTGTTGCACAAACGAAGTCATCTCAATGGGCGTGTTACTTCGTACCTGCAGTTCATCTGTGAGGATGATGAAATTAGTCATCCTGAGCTTTGGCTTATGAATGCGATAGCCTAGACAGCGCGGCACGATGTGCTTTATAACACTTAAAATTTCGTCGTCTAACATAGCCATCAAGCCGATGGTTAATGGCAGTGTCAATATTTTGTCCCGTGACTGTTGGGTAAATGTGAACGTGATGTGCTTAAATGGGAGAGACCGTTCTACCGGTGATTCAATCTCCCTGGGAATTATACCTGCCTGTCCCGAATTGCCTGTACCTCCAGTAGATCCAGTTTCTTTTCACCTGTTCTTCAGCGTTGCCCTCTTCAGGTGATCGTTTCAGAGTAAAAGTTCCACCCGATTTCAACATTGTGAGGTCCTAAGGATTTAAATGACCCAATCAGCAAATTGGTTCGGTGTAATTTGTTTCACACATGAAAAAGGTACGTGTAAATTGTATTTCACCATGCGATTAGCCAAGCCTTCCTCGTCGCGTTTACCTAAGTAACCTTTACCCAGAAATTCGGAATTGCTTGACATTAACACAGGTGTGGGAAGCGAATCATGTTTTGATGAATATTTTTTGGAAATCTGAATTGATGCACTAGCAAGAACAGATTTCATATCCTCACAAGTAGATTCGACCAAAAATGGGTCTTTGATTACAATAACAGATTTATTGAGAAAATTTTCAAAAGCAAACCTACACTAGAGGCATAACCAGTCATGAAGTGTGCGGCAATGCTCTGCACTATAAAACTCTTTCCAGTGTTACTTGGTCCATAGAGAAAGAGCGAGTTAATCTTTGGTTGTTCCTCATTAATGGCCGGTTTCTGGAACGTGAGATATCGAACCTACAGCGGTATCGAATGGTTAACTTGTGTTTTGGCATTGCACGAACGTAAGATACAGCTATCGGTTCGACAAATCGCTTGCTAACTTAGAGGGCCCTGAGCAGGAGATATCTATTTGTTAACTTGGTGGGCGCGTGCGCAGTACTTCAGTATCAGCAGCTAACATTGTGTTTGTTAAAATTTTCTATGGCATTCTCATCTTCTTCCGACGAAAAAATTGTAGAAATGGTCAACATTCTAGAAATATTCTAATGAAGTATACAGTAGTGAAAACGAATTCAAAGACAGATTGAGGCTAAACAAATACACTGTCATAGGTTTGGTAGAGGTTACAGGTGACAATTTGCGTCCTGTGACGAATAATAATTATTTTCCATTTTCCATTATCCCCTGTTGATCAGTTATTAATTACGATACCCTTTAAGATTCAGTACTACTGAATCTTATCGTATTTGTATCTGTGACTGCATTCGTGGCCATAAAAGCACTGGTACCAGTAACTGAGTTTAACAGATACTTACACATTTATTGTAGTAGGCCTACTTACATTGGCAGTGAGCATATACTTTTATCGTGGGATTGTTTTTAATTAACGATATTACATTACAAGGAACTAACAGGTTATATAATTAAGTTAATTACCCGATATATATCGTTATGCTGTGATCAAACACTGTTCATATTTTGTAATAACAGGAAAGATATACGGTATACTTATAAGGCTCAGTGCAAACTGGATTGCGCGTGACGTGTCACTGGTGTGCATATTTCATTAGAAATCCTCAAACAATGTCAAATTCTTCTGACAGTCCTTAAATACCACGAAACTGACACCCACGTCTGCAAGAACTAGTTGAATACCCATTTCTCGCTGCTTGGTAAAGATGGGACAAGAGGAGCTGCACAGAAAGCTCAAATACGATGCATTACTTGTGCGCATGCGCCTGACATTCTAGGGAAGACATCTAATGCACAAAAACAAAGCAGTACTAGGGGTGGCATCTAGTGTGTATTTATGAAACTTGATCAACGAGCCAATAGTTGACAGTTCGATAAGTTAGCTGTTGTTCCACTGTGCAACGCAGCGAAGATTTATCGAGTCGACAGCTCTAACAAAGCAATAGCTATCGGAAAGATATGTCACCATTCCAGAAACCGGGCATAAGAATTGTTGTTACAAAAGGAATAAAACCGGTGGGGTCTTATGAAAGGTAGATATTCTTAAAGAGTTACTATGTCTTGTTTAAAGGTCAGTGAAACTATGTTTCATTCCACTAAGTTCCAGGATAGACTGGTTTGAAGAAAGAAAGGAACTCCCTCTCGCTGGTGCCTTGTGTTACCTGCTATGCTATGAAAATTATAAACTATGATTATGAAATGACCTTTGCATCGCTGATAACTTGACTCTCCCTACCTTTCATTTTAACATTTATCGTTACCGTGAAAGCTCTGTGATAGAAGGATGGTGTTTTTTATCCCCAGGAGCGACCGAACAAGAGAGTGCGGCTGTCAGGCTATGGCGTGGAGTTGCAGATAAAATCTACAGAGTACAAAGTGCAGGACGACACTCAGGTGCGAGGGGACGGAGCTGCAGATAGTTCCGAGGAGGCTGACATGGACGAGGAGGTAGAGGGCTTCCACTTCAACAAGCTCAAGTATGTCGTTTACAACGGGAACTTGTCATATGAGGCATCAGTTTTAATTAGTTGTTAAGAAAATGCAACTATACTTTAAGGTACTTTTTCCCTAGTTTAATAATGTGGTATGTTACAGTCTATTGTGTGTTCAAGCTGTATTTTTACTCTCGTGAGTCTGTAGATTGACGAGCTGATGAAGTAAGGTGCGCCTTACAGAGGCTGGAGTTGAGTGTTTCGAGGTGTTTGCTTCAGAATGCTGTACCCCGACAAGGCGGAGGACCTGGACAAGCTGAGGCTGCACCTGCTGGAGTCGAGCAGCGAGCTGGCCCCGCTCAAGGTGTGGCAGGTGCAGGAGCTGAGTCTGCAGGCAGCGCAGCGCATCATGAGTGCTCCGGCGGAGGAGGCGCTCAAGATGCTCACCAACATTGCCCAGAACTTCCCGCTCCAGGTGTGTCAAGCAAGGTCTATTAATAGCACTCCAGCTCAAATTATGCAGTATATGGCTGTAATTCGCTTGATAGTGTCATGTTATGTTCTCATTAAGGCTGGTCCCCACTGGTTAACATTTAACAACAACATGTTAAATGTTACAAGTATTAAAGCCAGACTGAGTGGCTCAGACAGTAGAGGCGCTGGCCTTCTGACCCCAACTTGGCAGGTTCGATCCTGGCTCAGTCCGGCGGTATTTGAAGGTGCTCAAATACGTCAGCCTCGTGTCGGTAGATTTACTGGCACGTAAAAGAACTTCTGTGGCACAAAATTCCGGCACCTCAGCGTCTCCGAAAACCATAAAAGAGTAGTTAGTGGTACGTAAAGCAAATAACATTATTTTTAAAAGTATTAACCCTCAGCGGACGACTGTCGGGCATTTGATGTAGATGTCGATTCCCATAGGGAATCTGAAATATTTGTCCCGAATGAGTAAATTTATAATACCAATATAAATGGACCGTTATTGGACCACGCAGTGGCCTCGACAGTATGCACTAGCCAGCGTCTTGGTAGGTGTGCTAGGTACCAACTGATGAGCCCAACCTGCACACAGGGGCGAAACGCTGGCAGCCAGGAATGAGTTAGCTGGAAAATTTATAATGTCCAATAATGGACCATTTATATTGGTATTGTCGGGCATTTCCCGACATCCCAGTCTCCTGTTCTGTACGTATGTCGGGATATACCCGCCGGCTGTTTCCGCGGTAAATATATACGCGTGTGAAGCAATTATGCGTGCTGCTGCTATCTATAGTTATTGTATAGAAACTTTAGGAATGTCACAGCCTTCTAGATGCGTTAAAACTTTGTTTCCGAGTTTTACAGGTGAATAAAGAACGAGCTGTTGTTTACATTAGTCAGCGGTGCGCAGACAGGGTAATGCTACTTCGTCTGATATAGCTCGTTTCTTACGTTAAATTGGCAGCAGTAATGACGAATTATCAGTTATGGACAGTGAGTTCGGTGTTTCTGAGAGCGATGACGATAATTCTAGAGAAATGGAAGTAGTTGAAAGCGATAGAAATAGTAGTGAACCAGACAATGGTTGGAGAGTGTATCGCCCAGCTGATCCGAACTTAGTAAAGAAACCACACATTTTTATTAGTGGTTTCTCACCTCTCACAGGTAAGAAACCATTTACTGCCATTAGGTAATTGTTTTTTACGGAAGGATTTGTACAACAAATTATTGATGAGACTAACCGCTACGCAATAGAGAAAATACAAATGAATCCTTCGAGAAGTACCACATGTAGAAAAAATATAAGTAGAAAAGATGCGAACTGTCTTTCAATTTCATGTTTATTGCTTATAGCTTGTATCTAGAGTGATAAATTAATTCATAATGTTGTGAGTTAGACTTTGTATCTTCATTATGCCTTCATTGTAAATATGCAGCTTTTTTAAAGAAAAAAATACGACTAGTGCAGGACTCCACAAGAAAAAAATTTGTCCGCTAAGGGTTAAATGTTGAGTACTGTTTCATTTAACATTGTGTCCGCACTTAATAAACATGTTAAACTTGACTTCCTTTGTTTATATACAGTTAGTTCATGTGGTAATACATTTAGCTGGTGTCTAGTATTTTCAGACAAGGACAATGGACTCAGATGAAGAGGATTTGGACTTCGTTATTGCCACTGTTGCTTCTTGTTATGATTTAGAAATGCTGTTTTACCAGGCACATTTCCTCCCCTCATCCTGCTCGCTGCTTCAAAAGCAAACCACTCTGAAGTAAACACTTCGTCCGCTCCTGACTTCCAACTTTTCTGAACTTTTTACAATTCTCGATTGAACTGGGAGCGGAGGGACGCTAGTTTTTTTCGTCGCACTCGCGGGATCAATTATAGATAATTTCGAGTTGCTGCAAACTGTCGGCTTTCTTCGTTTTATCTCTGTGACATCCCACAAACAAGTCCAGAGTAATCTCCTTGCTCCACTCCATTTCTGACTATAAATTTTAGTATAGTGCAGAGAGAGCGACACACGTGCCCGTACAGTATTTGTAGCTGATAACAAAGAGAATGAGTGTTGTAACTATAATCCTACTTCACGAGAAGCACGTCATTTGCGTCGTTTAGGCTATTTGTTGGCATGGAAACAGCATGGAAGTTGCCGAAGCTGTGCCGACATCTCCAAACAACGAATTGACTTGACACGTTTTCCACTTGGAGCGGAAAACATGCCAACATGTTAAAAGTGTTAACCTCAACATTCTGATTAACATGCAAAGTTAATTGGAAGACACAATCACAATATACAGTACATGTCAACTGTAACAGGTTGGTGTTAAATGTTAATCAGTAGAGACCGGTTTTTAGGTTTCATTACCTCATTTATTATTTTAGTATAAGTATAGGAGAGGTGAAATCAAGTCAGAGAGAGGAATAAGAAAAGAACACATGTAATAGGACGAAGACAGTGGCAGGTCAGTGTTTGTCGTCGTCTCCTATTTCTGTTCCTCCCTTTTCCCTCACTGTATGTGTTCCTTTCTTATTTCCCTCTCTCTTTCTATCTGACTTCATTTCTTAATTAAGTAATATTAGAGGAAGGAATAATAACAACAATAATAATATTTTTTAAAATTTGTACCGTAACATACTGACAAAGAGTTAATGGTATGCAATTATTTACTGTGTAAAATCATATCTTGTTATGTAAACATCATTTTGTAAATCCGGGTGAAATTAATTAAATATGTTACGGTCCACAAGCACAGTTCCTCATTTACAATCACTCAGCACTCTTCTTTTCCGATACGGCTTCTCACAGTGCAGTATCGTTCCAGATCTAAGAACGCTCGTTGAAGTCTGCATAGCCATCTGAAGGACTTGCTTCGATGACTCACATCTGTCTTGTAATTGTTTACCCTTTATATAGCCCCAGGAAGATTCTCATAGTTGCCACTTCAAGATCATTCTGGGCACCTGCTCCATGTAGACCATCTTCTTTCTGCCACTACCTGAATTACACATACACAACCATTAACCCGGCTCAAGGGAGATAGGGTCACCGTCCCTATCCTTCACTTCAGTAATTCTTGTCCGGCGCATCCACATTGCGGGGGTGGGTACCCTCCAGATCAGTAGGCCCGTGTGAAGGAGAGCTAAGTTCAGGCAGGGACCCAGTCTCACGGGGTATAACGTGCAACACATGCTCAGGGTTACCTTAACAGCATCTTAGGCAGAGAAGGAGACCTTCAGAATGGTGAAGATGGTGGATGAGGCAACCCATCCTCTCTGGGGAGAATTAGAAGAGGAAACCACTGCCTTGTGGAGAAGAGTGATCTTCAAAGGCTAAGGGAGTAAACACCAAAAGAAAATGCTCAGATGAGTTAGGCTCAGCAGGTCACCAGATGAGTAAATTTGTACTTGCTTTCAACCATAATACAAGCCTCGGATGGAAGTTTAAAAATGGAAATGGAATTGACAAGTCTCAGGCTACAGTTGCACAGTAATGTTCATGTTCGTACAAGTGTTAGATCAGAGAACAAAACCTGATTTGGAACAATAAATGTTTTTAACAATGAATGGGAAGGAAAACAAATTGATTGTCCTAATCGAGAGATGAAAACTCGACATCCTGGGATTAATTGAAGTAAAATGGAAAGGGAAAGGAATGAAGAAACTAAGAAAGGTGTACATCTTGTACTGAATGGGTAACAGTTAAGAGAAAAGAAATGGAGTGGGATTTGTAGTGAACCAATAGCTGAAGTTGAGTATGTAAATGAAAGAATTATAATAATGCACATACACGTCAACAAGGAACAGATAGGATGTAGCGCGGAAGAAAAAGAAGAGTTCCTCAATGAACTGGAAACACATATTGGTGGAGATGGGATCATGATATTGGGAGATCTGAATGCTCATGTGGGAACTGATAGAATGTTCTGGGCCCACATGGGTATGGCGAGAGAAATGAAGGTGGAGACAAACTGTTGCACTTTTATATTGCAAATAACCTGATAATAAAGAACACATGGTTTATGAAGAGGAATAGCCATAAGATCAGCCGATATTGTTGGGATGGACAGTATGGAACAATCATCGATTTTATAATAACAGACCGAGATACGTCACAAATACGATGATAATCCCCAGTGAAAGTATGGAAGGTGATCATAGATTATTGATTGTGGAATTAAAACAAATAAAAATCCGTGAAATTGTATTGAAGAAGAAACCAAAGATCAGGATTTGGGAATTGGAGGAGGAGGATAAAAGAATGGCATTCCAAGATTGTATAAAAAGGAAGTTGACATTTGTGGAAGCAGCAATTGAGGTATGCGGGAAAACAAAAGCAAAGTTTATGGGAAAGGAGACACGGTGGTGGACAGACAAAATAAAAAAGAAAGAAATGAAAGGAACACGGTGAAGAAAGAAATGGATAAGGAAAAGCAAAAAACGTATCGCAGGCATGAGAATAAGATAGAAAGGTTACATGTGGATTACAAAAGATTGAAACTACAAGTAAAGACCAGTATCAAGGAAGAAAAGGAGAAATGTTGGGGAGAGTTTACCAACAAAATTGAGCAAGATAGCCGAGGAAATCAGAAACTGTTATACAGAGTAATAAAATCAAGGCATTAGAGAGGGAAGATGGATCCATAATACATGACGAAAAAGGTCTTCAGAGGGTGATGGCAAAGTATTTTGAAAAACTTTATAATGAGGATGACTGCTCGGAGGAAAGAGATAAGAAAATGGAAATAATAGATGGAGAAAAAGAAGAGAACCCGATAACATGGTTGGAACTTGAAAGGACGGTGAAAGCAATGATCAAGGGTAAAGCAAGTGGAAAAGATGAATTCAGTGCTGATATGATTAAGGCAGCAGGAAGCACTGAACTACAGTGGCTATACCGAGCCCTCAGTGCCATATGGAAGGATGAAAGGATACCTAAAGATTGGCAACAAGGAAGCATTGTACCACTGTTCAAAAAAGGAAATAGGAAGAAATGAGAAAATTATAGAGGTATAACCCTATTATCACATGGGCTAAAAATAATGGAGAGAGTCATAGACAAACTGAGGGATATAATAGAAACAGTTAGAGGAAGAACAAAATATGGCTTTAGACCGAATAGATCAACAATAGACTTGATATTTACAGTGCGAACGATAATGGAAAAACATCTGGAAAAGAACAAGGAAATCATATTCGTATTTTTGGATTTGGAAAAAGCCTATGATACAGTTAAGAGAAAACGTATGGGAATGTCTACTGAAAAGGAATGTACCAAAATCAGCAAGATAAAAATGCTGTATCATGAGAGTAAAAGCAGTGTACAAGTGGGGAGTGGTGACTCTGACACATTTTATACAAAAAAAGGTCTCGAGCAAGAAAGTGCACTGTCGCCATTATTGTTTATTATATTGATGGATGAAATGATAAAACGTGTGAAACAGAGTATCGGTAGTGATCAAGTGAATACTTTGGTATTTGCAGATGATGTGGTGGTTTGAGGAAAGGGAGAAAAGGAAGTACAAAGGAGACTGGACATTTGGAATGAAAATCTGAAGGAGTTTGGAATGGTAATTAGTAAAAATGAAAACTGTAGTCATGCACTGTGGAAAAGAGAATCCAAGTGAACATAGACTGAGAGTGGTTAGAGAATATAGAACAGTTTACATATCTGGGTAGCATTATTAATGGAAGTAATGAAATCAACCCTGAAATAAATAACAGACTAAGTAAAGGTTCAACATTTTATCATCAAGTCCGAGAGCTTTTATGGGATGACAATGTACCAAGAGAACAAAATTAACATTATAGAGACAGTATTTCACACCAATTGTAACATACGGACTAGAAACGCTGGTAACTAATAAGAGACAAGATAGTAAGATCCAAGCAGTAAAATGAAATTTTTAAGAACATTGGTTAAAAAGACAAGAAGAGATAGAATTCAAAATGTTAAAATCAGAGAAGAGCTAAATATAGAACTGTTAGTACGGAAGATACAGAAAGCAAGATGGAGATGGTTCGGACATGTAAAAAGAACGGGAAAGGAAAGGGTAGCAAGTAGGGAATTGGAAAGAGAAGTTAAGGGAAAGAGACAGAGAAGAAGGTGAATGGAAGGACATAGAGAAACTGGATTGGATATGGCGGAAGTAATGGAGCAGGAAAAGTGGAAGGACAGAAAAGGGTGGAGGAGGCTTGTTACCCACAGCCGGGTGACTGGAGTGCGATATTGATGATGATAATAATGTCCAATAACAAACCATTATATTGGTATTATTGATGATGATGACGATGACTTTCATTGGAAAGAAAGTTGGGAGCATATTTTTGTCTCTTCTGTGCCTCAAGCTCTACTTCAGTACATGTTTTTACAACACCATCATCACCACTCGAATCTTCTGTACACCTGCTTTGTCTGAACTCATACAGGACAGGAAGTCCTACTAGCCTTCGCTCGATTGAAATTGCTCCCTGTTGGCTTTGAATTTTGACCAATTGTAGATCACATCTGGTTTCTCGTGAGGTAACTAATGTGCAACTGATGAATATCGTGTTTGTTCTGTATTGACTTTAACTAGTAATAAATTTTTTTTTTTTTTTGGGAATATGTATTATTTAATTTGCTGAAGAAAGTCTCCCAGACAAAAACATGTTCTAATATACTAATGGTGGAAACATAAAACATTCGAATTGAAGGAATAATTATTATACTCAAGTTGAAAACGTACAAATTTACAGTTAATGTGTAAGTCAGTTTCTTCTTCTTATGACGCCGTCTCCCTCCGAAGGTTAGCGATCCAATTGATTATGATTACATGCGAAACGGGAGCACGGAAGATTTCTATCGACGTATGACCATACCACCGCCGCAGGTCTTTCAGCCAGGAATTTCTCCATCATCCCACAGATCTTTTCCCATCAATCTTCCCTTGAATGATCAGTCGGAGAAGTTCGTATCGTTCACCTCTCATGATGTGCCCGAGGTAGCTGAGCTTACGCTCCTTGATGGTTATGAGAAGCTCTTTCTTCTTGTTCAAGATGTTGAGGACTTCTTCATTTGTCTTCTTTTCTATGCAAGATATTCAGAGTATTCTTCTGTATAAGTACATTTCAAAAGATTCAATACGCTTCTCCAATAAAGGGCTAAGCGTCCACCTTTCGAAACCATACAGAAGGACAGGAAAGACATAACAGCGTAGCATTCAAACTCTGAGCTGGTGGTTGAGTTCTCGGCTGGTGAATAAGATCCTCATGGTATTGAACATATTTTTTGCTTGTCCAATCCTGCATAAGATTTCACATTTTGAATCACAACGCTGGTTCACTAGAGTTCCAAGATATTTGAAAGAAGATACTTGTTGGACGATGTTGTTGTTGATGTAAACGGAGGCCTGTTTGGGTGTTTTTGAGAATACAATCAGCTTGGTCTTGTTAATATTCAAGGATAAACCATAGGTTTCACTGGTCCTCACGATGTTGTTTATAATGATTTGAAGATCACTAGGGTTGCTGGCTAACACAATAGTGTCATCAGCAAATCGGATGTTATTAATGACATAACCATTGATCTTGATACCTAGATTAACATCTTCCATAGCCTTCTTGAACACAGCTTCAGAGTAGGTGTTGAAATGGAGTGGGGACAGGACACATCCCTGGCGGACACCTCTTCGTATAGCTAAGTCCTCAATAATAGTTCCTTCTATTTTGACTTCTGCCGTTTGATTCCAGTACAGATGGGAAATGGACCAACATCTACACCAGTAGATTTTAAAATCTCAACAAGTTTTGCATGAGATACGCAATCAAATGCTTTTCGGTAGTCGATGGGACAAGCGTGCACATCTACATTCATATCTAGGCATCTCTGGCTCAAAACATTCAAGGAGAAAAGAGCCTCACGAGTACCCAGTCCATTCCTAAAGCCAAACTGAGTGTGTCCAACTTGGTGTTCGCATTTGAGTCAGTTTGAAGTACACAAAACATAACATGTGGGATCTTTATATTACACATGCCCAGTGCACTTGGAGCAGCTTGCTCTGTGCAAGATGTTGGAATTATTTTATTAGATAACTATACTCCTTCAGCAGTCCAAACAGACAGTACATGAAGCTTGTCAGCGTAGGTGTACGACACTCCTTTGAGCCGACGACTGAAAAACAAACATTATACATGCTCCGAACATCAAGATCCGCCTGTATCTCTTATCACGTTTTCCCACTTAGCAGAGCAATGTTTGTCAATCCCAATCCTAATGCTATTAACATATAGTCATTAACAAGTTTTTCTGTCCGGCTTAAGACAATTACATTTTTATAGCACTCTTTGACTAGTTACTGTTTTCTGCTTTATCTTGTATGGTGTAAAATTCTTCCATAGTTTTTTGACAGTGTGTAGTACGTGGAGTGTAGAAGAGCACAAGTTACGTTTCTTTAATCTTCGATCATCCACACTGGGCATGGTTGTGACCTTCACTAATCTATGGTGTTGATTGTTTCTCAGGCACGATCTCTGGTGCGGACCGTGGTGAGCGCGGACTTGAAGAGAGAGGTGAAGGAGAACCAGGAGATCTTTGCCTCCTCGTTGAACTTGCAGCCTTCGGACACGGCGCTGTTCGTGAACGGCATGTTCTTCGACGTGGACCTGGTGGATGCCATCACGCTGCTCGAGGTGGTGCGACAAGAGCTCCGCGTCATGGAGGGGCTGCACAAGATAGGTCAGGCTCTTCCTGAATCACTTTTATCCAAACATAGCTTAAGATTACTCACTGGAAGTCCCGTCCCTGGTTCTGAGGTTACGATAGTGTGCATTGAACACAACACTTGTTTTCAGGCATCTCAGAGTCGCGCATGAGTTCCTTGCTGGCTCTGGACTTGTCGAGCTCGGGCACCAGCAACGCCGAGTACGCCATCGACATCAGAGACTCGGCCGTGCAGTGGGTGAACGACGTTGAGCACGACAAGCAGTACCGGCGATGGTCGGACTCCGTGATGGAACTTCTGAGGCCGACTTTCCCTGGAATGCTGCGCAGTATTCGACGCAACCTTTACCATTTGGTACGTTCTCAGTACCACAAGTCTACGTACAGTATCAACAAATAACAAAGTATTTTAAGATATGACTGAAGCCTGGTGCCCATGGTCGTTAACTTATCAAGTCGTGGTTAGTAGGTTTAAGTCCCGTTGGTCACCATCAGAAGTGGTGCTATACACTAGGTTGCGTGCTGCACCTCTCCACAGTGTTCATATGGAGAGAGGACATTTGACACTGTTGATGGTTATTCGTCCGTGGGAGAGGCACACAAAGCTCTTGGTGTTATTCGACAGGAGTGATGTTGTCAGTCATTTTAGTACTACACTAAACCTCGTTAATTCAAAGTCATTGGGACGCAAAAATCGGACTTCGAATGACGTGATTTCTAGTTAACCGCCAACACGTAATTAAGAAATGCCAACCCTTGCAGCATCACAATATATTCTAAGACCCGTTACTGCATGCAATTAACCTTGATCCACAGTTTAAACCTCTCAAATGTGATGGGAAAAAACTATTTCCAAAATGTATTAACAAGGTTCATTTACAGTATTCAAATAATGCACCAGGATAATTCACCGGCAATCATAACCTCACACAATGAAATTAAAAGAAAGAAAACATGATTCAAAGATGAGGAGAAATCTATACTGGTTCGCCTCTGCAAGTGCTTTATTTATTAGATTACTGTACTGTATGCATTTTAGATGCCTTGTGGTGGCACAGAAAGTACACGTTGCCCTTAAAACATCGCGGCTTATCAAACTTTCGTATGACGAGGGGAGAAAGTCTCTCGCTTCTGTCCACATTACAACAGTACAGTGACTATACTTGTACGATATCTCGCCATGGCACTTCTAAGACGCATTAATGCATGCAATCACCTTGATTCTCAGTTTAAACTTTTCAAATGCCATGAAAAACACTATTTCAGAAATGTATCCAACAAGGTGCATTTACATTATTCAAATAATGCACTTGAAGAAAACAATGGAAAGGAAGAAAAATACGATTCAAAGACGAGGAAGAATTATGCTGGCTCCCCTGTGCAAATGCTTTATCGTTTGGATTACTGTTTACATTTTTAGATGCCTTGTACTTGCATGGAAAGTGTCCGACGCCCTTAAAACATCATGGCTTTTCGAACTTTTCTATGACAGGGGAAGGAAGTCTTTCACTTCTCTGTGCACTGCATAGCAACACAGTACATATCCCGGCTGGCAGTACTCTCCTTTAAAACCATGAGTCCATTTAGCCTCAGCATTTAAAAAATAAAACAAACAAACAATGCAGTTTCATCGACATTGACAATATTGTTTGGTGCATACAAATTGATTATAGGCTATAAGCCACGCTTTTTCGCCAACTGTCAGCATTGCCAGTTTTCACGGATTCTACCTCTCTGCATGCTGCCTGCTACGTGATATTGTGGCGTTCCTTAAAACATTACAAGTAATAAATCTCATTGTAGACCGTATTGGACATCAGATTATGAACATTAAAATAAGAATAGTAATTAACACCACCTTTCCAATACTTATCTTTCCTTATATTTAGGACATAAATATTACAACTGGTGTTGTAAGTTGGGACATGGGACATGTTTCGCTTAACTGCCGTAAGCATCATCAGCTGAAATAAATCGTAGCCTAAAGTTAGGTCAGGGCTCCGTACTTAGTGGCCTTGAAGTATATGGTACCCTCAGATTCGACATTTACATTATAGAAATTCAAATAGGCTTAAAACTAGTGTGAAAACATATAACACCAAGCTGGATAGCTGTAGTCGCTTAAGTGCGGCCAGTATCCAGGATTCGGGACATTGTGGGTTCGAATCCCACTGTCGGCAGCCCTGAAGATGGTTTTCCGTGGTTTCCTATTTTCGCACCAGGCGAATGGTGGGGCTGTACCTTAATTAAGGCCACGGCCGCTTCCTTCCCTGTCCTAGCCCTCTCCTGTTCCACCGTCGACATAAGACCTATCTGTGTTGGTGCGACGTAAAGCCAATAGGAAAGAAAAAACATATAACAATGTTCGTCATGGCTAAGAGAAAAAAAAACACAATAGTGTTGACAGAGGTTATAAACATGTATGTTTATATTGTATGGAGTATACAAGGACAAGTATAGTCGTAACCATATAACGGTGCGGCTAAAGTACGCGCACAACAAAAACTCAGAGGGATTTTAAGGCAATTCAAACTTTTATAAATGGATGAAACAATGATATTCAGATGGGAGAAGGAACATGCCATATTCCACCATGACAAGAATATATTTTAACCATAACAAAATAACTATGAATCCACATACCTCATGGTGCAGGAAAGTCCAGAACTTGGGCAGAGCTCCTCCCTCAGCGGTTGCAATGTGACTCAAATACGAGTTCCTATGGACAGGGAAGTTGGTGAGAGAGTGGAGATGACACTTTCACCGAACTAATAGACAACTGGTCGAACACTCGAGAACTCTTGAGGAGGTGTTAGTTGACGTACTGAGTGTGGTGTTCACTTGATATGCTGCCGGCTAGTAAAGCAGTTCAGATGTCGTAGTTGAGAATGATGAAAAATGATGCGCAGACGTGTGGAGGAAGTTGGCGGATGCAGGGTGGGTCATTTACAACATGCCGACACAGGGTTTCACCTTCCCCTCATCCAGATGTGCAGGTTACTCAAGGGCATCAAATAGAAAGACGTTAATAAGGGCGAGCCGAACATGCCCTCAGACACTCCTGGCGCTAAATGCCATGCAATAAACAAGTTTGACCGAAGTTTGGAGCTTTAAAAAGGGTGGCAGGGTGAAAGTAATTAAAGAATATTTTATGCCCGGTCAGTGTTTTGGGTGCAGATCACAGCCTTCCCCTGCATTTCACTTCATAACACAACTAACACCTGCTTAGCATCCATCTGAGTGTCCTGAATTACTCGCTCCGTACTTACTGCCTGCCTTTCTCTTTTTCTGGAAGGTTCTGGATAAAGGATTTTGCAGTTCCAGCTGGTTCTCACTTTTTAGTCTTACTACTAGAATCTCCGAACGAGCTCAACCAACTTCTTTATCGGATTGGCGTAGCAACATTAAGGGGTGCAAAACAGGAAATGTTACATTTCTCCTTTAGTATTAAATGTATGTATTAAAGTTGTGATAAATATAAATTCCAATCTTCTGTGTTTCATGTCTTGTTACTGTATGCGGAATAATATCCGAGATATTTACGATTATTATGTTTTTCACAAACTTCCAAATTTTTCTGCAAATAACAGTTCTGTCTACACCTGCAATGTCCTAAGCTCTTCAGACTTATCAACAGTAACATTACATTGTCCTCAGGTGATAATCGCGGACCCGTCCAAGGTGGAGGCGAGGCCCCTCCTCAAGCTGGCTGAGTCGTTCTACATTCACCTGGCTCCTCTGAGGATAGGTCTGGTGTTTGCTGTCAACCCAGACTTGAACGTCAGCGGGCTGCAGGACGCTGGGGTGGCCCTCCTCAACGCCTTCAACTATGTGTCCGAGACCAAGGATCAGTACCATGGGCTTAGCTTCATCACCGACGTAAGTCTCGTCTACATCATGACTGGGTTATTTCAAACTGCCGTATTGCATAAAATTTAAGGCAACCCTGAATTTTTGGAAGGCATTTACAAATAATGAATTTATAACACACAACAAACCTCATGATTGGTTCTGTACTGACTTAAGCAAATCTAAAAAAATTGACTTGTAATGTGAAAATTATTATATTGTGCAGACCTTTCAATACAATACAGTGTTAACAATTTTTCACTTTAATTACCATAATGAAAAGCAATTTTTGTTAACAGCACACGTTTCAGTCTTTCTTTAGACCATCTTCAGCTCGATAGTGAAAAGTTTTGACTAAAGATGTTGTTAAATGCTACTGAAAAGCTAAAAATTATGGTACAAGAAATGATAATGATGTGTTTCTTGACTGTTGTTTACATATCTTAATGCTAAAGAGTCACACTGTGCTAACATGTATCTGACATGATTCAATCATCTCGTAACGTCTTGACGGGTTTATAAAAAGTTGTCGCATTCAGTTCGTAAAAATATGGACCATTTATCTAAGGATGACTATGGCAACTCCTCTTAAGTTAGCTATGGTGGACCTTGTTTGACTCGTACGGCGGAGCAACAGGGAACAGCTGAGAGCCGCTTTACTTGGCGGACAGAGGTGATTCAGATGTGAGCGCTAAGGAAATGCAGCGATCCCATTAAAAATTCCCTCTTACAACAGTTTAGCTCAGATTGTTTTCAGATGTTTTCAGTAGAGACTCAAAAGAATGTAGTTAACATTCATTAACTGTATATTTACCTCTTATAGTGTACGCAATGAAAGTGACGTTCTTTTATTTGCCTGGTTGATTCACAATGCATGAACACTAGAGTAACTGTTGCCTCGGGAACTTTGAGACGAAGAATCGGGAACGATAGTAAAAAGAAAAAAAACCAACTCATTTAGCACAAATCGCAGGTTAATGGGACGATCGGGTCATGAGAAAGAGGGCGTGTTTTGTCGTCCATTACTTGACATAGATGTTGATTCCCATAGGGAATCTGAAATATTTGTCCTGAATGAGTAAATTTATAATACCAATATAAATGGTCCGTCATTGGACATTATAAATTTTCCAGCTAACTCATTCTTGGTTGCCAGCGTTTCGCCCTCGTGTGCTAGGGTGGGCTCATCAGTTGGTACCTAGCACACTTACCAATACGCTGGCTAGTGCATACCGTGGAGGCCACTGCGTAGGCTAACTGGAGCCACCGGCAGTGCCAATGCACTAAGAGACTTTGTCTCATTATCAAAAATTGATGCCTGCTTGGCCATCAGATGACATAGATGTTGATTCCCATAGGGAATCTGAAATATTTGTCCTGAATGAGTAAATTTATAATACCAATATAAATGGTCCGTCATTGGACATTATAAATTTTCCAGCTAACTCATTCTTGGTTGCCAGCGTTTCGCCCTCGTGTGCTAGGGTGGGCTCATCAGTTGGTACCTAGCACACCTACCAATACGCTGGCTAGTGCATACCGTGGAGGCCACTGCGTAGGCTAACTGGAGCCACCGACAGTGCCAATGCACTAAGAGACTTTGTCTCATTATCAAAAATTGATGCCTGCTTGGCCATCAGATGACATAGATGTTGATTCCCATAGGGAATCTGAAATATTTGTCCTGAATGAGTAAATTTATAATACCAATATAAATGGTCCGTCATTGGACATTATAAATTTTCCAGCTAACTCATTCTTGGTTGCCAGCGTTTCGCCCTCGTGTGCTAGGGTGGGCTCATCAGTTGGTACCTAGCACACCTACCAATACGCTGGCTAGTGCATACCGTGGAGGCCACTGCGTAGGCTAACTGGAGCCACCGGCAGTGCCAATGCACTAAGAGACTTTGTCTCATTATCAAAAATTGATGCCTGCTTGGCCATCAGATGACATAGTGGCCTCCACGGTATGCACTAGCCAGCGTATTGGTAGGTGTGCTAGGTACCAACTGATGAGCCCACCCTAGCACACGAGGGCGAAACGCTGGCAACCAAGAATGAGTTAGCTGGAAAATTTATAATGTCCAATGACGGACCATTTATATTGGTATTATTGTCCATTACTTGGTCATGTGCACCATGACCTCCCATTCTGTAAGTCATGCTTCCACTCTCGCTTCTCTCAGTTCAATCTGGTCTAGTACTGTTATCGTCTAATCATTAAAACTTATTACTTCACTTTCATTCAAACTGCACCTCGCCACGGAATTTCATATTTCAAAGTGGCAGCGAGTCAAGTAATTGCGATTAAGGGCCGGTTCTACCACCTACTGGTAAAGTAGCGCGTAATTTGCCCTCCGCGTAAAAGGGATGTTTCCGTCCGACCACTCCCAGGTAGCGCTATCGGCAGCATAAATCGTCGTTACCCGGCGCGTAATTTATCGGCCATTTCGAGGGCCCGATAAGACTTTACCTGCCGGGCAAGTTCTGAGAGCTGAACATTATTAGCTGTATTTCTGGTGATATGCAACTCAAATTAGCTTACTATACTGAAAAAAGCAGTAACAGTGTTCGATATTGTATTGCAGGATTTTGAACATTAATGCTTCCCTTTAGTTGCAACGGTCACACCAGCCTCTCGAATCGGTAGCGCAGGGAACACATTTTATACGTCAAGCTGTCGTAAAGAAACTCTGAAAAGTATAAAATCAAAATCTATTTGGAAATCATTTCAAATAGGCTTTAATTTTCTACTTTTTAGTTTTCGGACAAGAGACATATATTACTGTATGTATCCTACCTAACACAAGCGTTTTCCTAGCGTAATGGTTAACACGCTCGCTTCGTAATACGAAGTGTGCAAGTTCGAGTCTCTATTATGACGAATCTTTTTTATTTCCATTATTAGCGTTGTGTTAATCTGTATGCCTCTTTTCATACGTTCTTATCACAATATCATGTCTACTAGGAAATTTTTTTTGTATGTATGCTATGTAATGTTATGATTAATAGCACATAGGACTGTCGCCCAGGTAGCAGATTCCCTATTAGTTGTTTACATAGTCTTGTAAATTATTTCGAAGAAATTGGAAACTATTCCATTCCCGAATTCCTCTTCCTATGAATGGATATTTATCCCGATTAGTTCTTTACATTTACAGTACCTTCCAACTTTATCTTCATAAAGTTAAAAATAAAAATGAAATGCTTTATCAATAAATGGAAGCATCTGTAACTACACGAGGTCGCTGAACTAGTTGCAAATAGAACATCGCGGAGATACTTAATCTATTCACAGAAGCCTGCAGATAGAATGCTCAAAGGCAATAAGTCCGTAAAGAAGATGTGTGTGTATATACGTATATGGAAGCGCGTAAACGAGAGTTAAGAACAACGGCAGGGAACGAAAATACATTTTAAAATGTAAATTAGAAATACGATGAAAACCTGCGTACATTCTATTACGGAGCGAGCGACTTGACCAATCTACTACGAGAATACTTTACAAAAACGCTGCCTTACATGACAGGTTATAACTGGCGTAAGAAAATGTAATCTTGAGATTTTAATCCCAATTAGGTATTGATATTGAAGATCATAGATTAAAATCACGAAAGCTTGACATGAATCGTTGTCCATAACTCTTAAGACTCCCCTTATTAGGCTTTTTGGTGGTAATCAGCAGACGCAAGCACAGGGAAATAAGACAATCGAAATGGGTTTCATGCATCTAACGATAGATAGCACCACACTCGAAAGCGAGAAATCGCTGAAAACCAGTCTAGCCAACTTCGTATATCGGTGTCTAGCTCCGGGTAGCTACCTAGCGCTTGCGCGGAGGTGGTTGGACGCAAGCCAAAGTACCAGCCGATTTACACCTCCAGGTAGTTTACCTCCCGGGCAGCTGCCAGCCACTTTACCAGCAGATGGTAGAACCGGCTCTAAGAGATGAAAGTATATGATTTTCCACCTGTTCAATACAAATTCAAATGTGATATACAATGAAATGTCACATTTTATTCATAAATATTAGGGACTGGTTTCGGCATATCTATGCCATCATCAGCCTAAAGTTAGATACACAAGGACACAAGTAAATTACACATGTCAATACACAAATAAACTTTCTAACATATTGGCAATTTATAATAGCGTTGATATATACAAAATTTTGAATGTATAAAAATAAAGGTAAAATGATCTATTTACAATTCTGTGATATCTATTACCTAGTGATGTTGTGTGTTACAATTGTGTGTTAAATAACAAAAGATGTCTTTTAAAACACTTCTGTCTGAACAGCTTATACACCTAATAAAAATTTGGGGTATTGACATTCCTATAGTATTAAAATTTAAGACGTTCTATCACGTAAAAATACTCATGTAAATAAAATTAGTAATAGTGTCCAGTATTGTTACATTGTAAAAGAGAATAGTTGTTCGTTATTTAATGTTTGTTAAAATAGTTCCTCATTAGAATATAAGCGGTAAGCCAAGTTAAATTGAGCGGCTTTAAGAATCAAATAAGTCTTGCTTGAAATAGCGGTAGCTTAGTTGTCAGGTTGTAAGATGGTTTTAAGTTTCTAAATCTCAGAAGTACTAAGAACATGTGAGTGGCTGAGGCCGTAGTTGACGAGTATGAGTTCACAAAGCACTATGTCATCAGGTGGTGAAATGCAATTCTAGAGACCTTGTTTCAAAACGGACCTACAAAAGATTGAAAACTGTATCAATATAACGTAAAAACGAACGTGAAAGAAAGAAATAATTTTGAAATATAAACTCCATGCACCACATACCAGCAGAAGGCTAAAGAGGAACTCATGCAGGATACTAGCGAGCAATGTGTCAGGCAGCAAGCCGCAAGTACTGGCGGGGAATCGGGGCGTGTCATGTAGGTGGAGGGGAAGAGGTTGCAGGCGGAGGCGAGTAGGGGTCGGGAGGGCGTGGATTTCGGTAGGGGTAATGCGCTAACATGTTGCGAACTGTTTTATATAATGGCTGATCTTTAGGCATTTTAAGCTTATTAATAATTGAAATAAGGACGTCGAATAAGATGGTCGGTTTTTCAGATATCTCATTGAGATTAAAATTAGGGTTGTAATATTGGTCTAAATGAATAAAGCACTGCCCTGTAAGGTCTAAAAGAAGCCCTTTATTCATAACTTCGATGGTATCTAAATCGTTGTCAATCCCGTAGAAGCTGTGTTTGTAATCGTGCGTATGCTGTCCTATGGCTGAGAATCTTTTGTATTTGATGGCATTAATATGTTCGTTGTACCTAATTTTGAAGGATCTCCCGGTTTGTCCGAAATAACTGCTGGAACAGTTGTTGCAATGATATCTGTATACGCCTGATCTGTCGAAAGGGTTAAGAAAGTTGACGTGGCTGGAGTTGTGGAATTTATCAAGATTCCTGTTATTGGTTTTAAAGGCAATGTATACGTCCTTCTTTTTGAATAGATTAGTTACACGGTAAATATCCGGGTTAATTGTAAAAGTTGCATATGTTATTGGTTTCGTTTTTTCTTTCTGTAGGCAAGTTTTGGGTCGATGTTTAAATTTACGTATTATGCGTTCTATGAAACCATGATTAAAACCATTATGCAGTGCAATATTACGTATAATATTAAGTTCTTTATTAAGATCTGCTTTGGACATGGGGATATTATAGGCACGGTGTACTAGACTATTATATGTGGCACGTTTATGGCAAGGGGGATGTGAAGAGTCTTGTTGAATGGTTGTAGCTGTGTGCGTCGGTTTTCTATAGATTTTATATTTAAAGGTGGTTGGGAATCTGGTAATAGTTATATCTAAAAAGTTGAGGGTCTTATTGGTTTCGGATTCTATAGTGAACTTAATATTCGTATCAGTGTCATTAAGGTGTGTTAGGGTGGTAATTGCATCGGTGTTGCGTTGATCCATTATGATAAATGTATCATCGATAAATCTGGACCAAAAGACTATATTGTTGAATTTCTTATCCTTTTCTATTTTAGTGTACTCTAAGGAAATCCAGGTATGTATTGGCAAGAATACCAGATGCCGGCGAACCCATGGCTAGTCCGTCCTGTTTGTATATTACTTTGTTAAACATGAAATAATTATTGTTAGTTAAAAATTTCAGTAAAGACATGAAGTCTGCTATTTCAAGTTGGCTGAGCTGGCTATGAGATTGTAAATTTCTTGAAATAATTGATATAACTTTCTCCGGTTTGATATTTGTGTACATATTGGTAATGTCAAATGAATGCATGGTATGGTATGGTTGTAGTTTAAAGTTGTTCAAACGTTGGATTAATTCAAGGGTATTTTTAATGGATTTATTTGCCTGGAAAGTGTAGTGTTTGCTTAAAAACTGTTGGAT
The DNA here is from genome assembly GCF_040414725.1 of Anabrus simplex. Classification (NCBI taxonomy): domain Eukaryota; kingdom Metazoa; phylum Arthropoda; class Insecta; order Orthoptera; family Tettigoniidae; genus Anabrus; species Anabrus simplex. The sequence continues at coordinate 97,422,718 of NC_090278.1, forward strand.
AAATTGAGCTATTTTGTGGAGTGGGCTCGGTCTGAAATTCACTATGGGGCGTATGGGGATTCCATCTTTATGAATTTTGGGCTGTGCTTTAACAGTTGGCAAACCAGGATTCATGTTGATCAATTTGTTTTTTTCGCTGTCTGTTAGTAAAAAATTTGTGTTTTTAAGTATCTGTTTTAATTGTCTTTGAATGGATTGGGTAGGATCTTTGTCAATAACTGTGAAGGTTTCATCTGTGAAAAAGGCTTTTGTCTTTTCGATGTAGTCTGCCTGATTCATTACAACAGTAGCGTTCCCTTTATCTGCTTTGGTGATAATGATTTCTGAGTTTTTAATTTTGTCTTTGAGTTGAAGAATCTTTTTCCTATCCATAAGTTGTGTGGGATCAATATCTCCTTCCCTGTTCACCGTCTGTGGTGCACTTGTATGAAGTCCATCACTTCATTCTTCATCTTTAGTCTAATCTTCATTATTCTGTCACTCACACGTTCTACCACTTTAACATACTCCTGCGATTGCTCCGTTTATTGCCTCTTGGCCACCACTCCATGAAATCTACTACTTCCTCCACCTTTCCTATCTTAAATGTTGGTTACTGGTCCCCCATTTCTCACAGTTCCCTCAGTACCTGAGAACTGCATGCCCTAACCTTTTCCGAGGTTGATTTCCTAGTACCATACCATATATAGGCTGTTATTACGATGGGTTCGCCACTCCTAAAGGCATTTTCTACCTACTGCCAGATGTTATTTTGGGCCGCTCCACTGCAGTACAGGCGCCTTCTGTAGCAGCTACTCTGAAGTACAGACGCTACAAGTTTCCCTCTTCCGCCACCAATGCCGTACCAAAGTCCACCTTCTCCGTTGGGGTCTTCACCCATACGCTGGGCGACCCCTGGAGGGAGGGTGTCCCAGTATTTTAAAGCTTCCAGGAACTGGGCTGCTTGTTGGTTCGCAGGTTGTATTGGTTATTTCAACCAGCCCTACTGAATTGTAGGGTCCCCCTATCTGCCCTCTAGGGGTTAACAGACTCCCCCGAGGGACATTTGCTAGAATCCAGCAGAAATTTAAGCCTATATGCCCTCAAGCAGAATGAGGTCTGACTATATCAAAGACTGTAGAAAGACAAGAAGAAACACTGATTTGGGCTTATTCATACATACTAGGAAGGCAGAGATATACCATTTCCATCTCAACAGCTTTAAAACTTTAGAAGCTGGAACAAAATTAATTTAGGCCTACAGGGGGTCTATACCACGCATGGATGTCGGCAGTATGTGAAGAAAAGGAGGTCGCCGTAAAGGGGTTAAGGAGGTGTCAACACGTAAGAAATCACATATTCAGATTTATCGTTCCTAATTCTTTTTGGAGTTCCCTGTCCATCAGTCTCTCTTGAGTGGGCTCCGTCTTCTCTGCATGTCAACAAGGTGGGAGCTCCCTTAGAATGCTTTCATAAGTGTCTGGAAGTTTTTAATTGCTTCTGACACATCTTGGTGTGTTTTTGAAACTTTCTCCGATGTATTAGTATTGCTTGTGTTTTTGTAGATTCTTTCACTCACGTTGGGTGAATACTGCAACCTTGTGTTCATTGTAACTTAAGACTCGTGGAGTTCAAGCCAAGCGTGTGCTGGCACTCTTTGTTTTCTGGTGTAATCACGTATCAAATCCACATTTTTTAGCAGTATACTTCTGTATATAAGTCAACTATTATATGGATAAAACATTCTCTTTTGTTTGCACTTGTTCATACTAATGATGATGATAATAAAATATTCATTTTTAATTAATCATTGCAGTGCCATTTCTGATTTAAATATATATTAATAGTAATTACAATCAGATGTGTATGATGTCCTCTATAGGTAGGTTACATGATAGGACAAATGCCAGTTGAGCAGCTTATGTCTTTGTGATGTTCACACTGAGGAAACCCTCTAAAACACATGTTAGAGTAGATCGCTCATGAATATGGATCATCATCTTTTTATCTTGCTAGTTGGTAGTGGTCAGGTGTTGCTTACAGGTGTACGCTGCAGTGAAGGACGAGCGAGATGTGACGGTAGAGGACGTGATGGGGGCTCTCAAAGTGAAGTATCCTTCAGCTGACGCAGATGAAATTCTAGGAGAAGATTCAAGCTACGACACAGGACGCAGGCTAGCCCGAGACTTCGTGGACCGCTCCGGGCTGTGGAGCTTGCCTCAGGTGAGAGAATTTTTGTGGCGTGTATCTTGGCTTGAAGGCTATGTTTGTGTCTGATTCCAGCAGACTCTAGACATTATCTTCCTTTTATTTGTCCATATCTGTACTACCTGAGTAAACAGGCTGACCTTAGGTCACTGGTCCAAGAAATGGACATGGCTTCCTCAGTAGATATCTACAGCAAAACTGGGTAGGCAGCTATTCGATTTGTCTCTCTTAAATCTTCTTCTTTCCTAGTGTTTAGTCCTGCACTGGTGCAGGGTCCGCTTTTAAACATGCCATCCTCCAGTTCCTGCGGTCAAGGGCGTCGGCTTCAGTGATGCCTGTAAGACTCAAGTCTTCCTTGATGCAGTCAGACCATCGCTTCTTGGGACGACCTCGAGATTGAGGGAAGGCTGTATGTGTCATTGACTCTGCAGGGATTCTCACGCAAGCACCATACCATCTAAGTCGTGCTTCTCGCATCTTCTCTGGGATAGCTGCCACTCCCAATTGCCGTTGAATGTCTTCATTTCTGACATGGTTCTATCTTTAAAACCCAGTGGCCAGTGTAACATTTTAATCTCCATACCATGTAGAACCTGCTTATGCTTTTTAGTTATAGGCCAGCATTCCGACCCATAGAGTGCTCGGGTGTCCGATAATGTCTTTCCGTCTGAGGTGATGAGCGGTCTAAGATATTTAAATTGGTTGGCTTTAACTAGGTCTTGCCCGTTGATGTATGGTACCAGCAGACTGCAAGCCAGTTTTAGTGGTGCCTCTGAAAGAAGGATATTGCACTTCTCTTAGACACTGAGGCCTTCCACACACAGAGCTTCACACAAGCTGTGCGAGATAGGAGTGAAATGCTAGCTACATCTGTGTCACTTGTTTTAAGATAGTAGCCCTTTAGATTTTCCTCAATATTCCTTACCTGATTTTCTTTACGGCTGTTTGTAGGATCTTGCATAGTGTCGGACATTGTCACCTGAGGAATATGGCGGAAGTAAAGGAAATCAAGAACTGAATGTATTCGTAGCAGCAGAAGAACTGAACACATCAGATTCCAAGTTGTTGGCTTCCCATTTCACATCTTTCTTGCTAAACCAGTCTTCCATTGTGCCTAACATAATGCTTGACCCGGAACATGTCAATCAGTCAGAAAGGATTCATCGTTTCAAGTTTGCAGTTTGCACTGCATCCAGCCTACATGAAAGTCCATTGATGGCTCCTCGTACCCTAACAGAGGAAGTGTCGACTGAGCTCGAAGATGTTACCAGCGCACCACCTGGGTGAAGCTTCGTGCACTACTGTATGGGTCTTAATTGTGGAAAAGGTTGAGATATTCCTACATCAGATTCTTGGGATTTACTGTATGTACACAGCCATTTTCTAAATGAGTAGTTTGTAAAAGATGTGAGTACCAGGCACCTATCATAGAATATATTCAAAGGCGGCTATTGCAGTGTACCACACTAACTCCTCAGGTGATGATCCTGGGTGAGGAAAGGGCTACAGCGAGGAATAGAGCCAAGAGGCACCCACAGCAGTGTCGAGGCTGGAGGGCTTGAGATCTGCCAGCTTGTTCTGTCAGTACTAAAGTAGAAGTAATGGCCAGAATGTTTTTGAGCTTTTGGTGCTCACCTCTGGGTGAAGTGAGGATGAATGCATGTTTGAAGATGCTCTGCCATTTTGATGCAATTACAGCAATGTATTATATTACAGGCACTTATGAACGGCATCCCTCTGTCTTCAAGCGTTCTCAACGCAGACGAGTTTGAAGAGGCGGTCCTCAGCGAGATCATGACTCAGACGTCTGCGTTCCAGAAGGCTGTGTACAAGGGAGAGCTGACCGACTCTGACAACACTCTGGACTACATCATGAGTCAGCCTAATGTGATGCCCAGGTAATTTCTAACTATACAAGATCTTGTCACCTTCTTTCTGTAGTGGTAGACTACAATCTAATATCTTGGAGCCTGAAATGAGCTTTCTCCGCTGCAGCAAGCTGGGTACGGGTGTAAACGACCCTGGTTCAATATGTTCTGTTCCAGTTTTTGTTGTCAGCTTGTGTCTCGCTGGACTAAGCCTCCCCAAATGACCAAGGGAGTTTGCTGTGCGGTTAGGGGCATGTAGCTCCGAGCTTGCATTCGGGCTGTAGCTTAACCCATTCAAGTCACTATAAATGGAGTTTTGAATCAGATTTAATTTGGTTGCCAGTAGTTTTGAGCGTAATTGTCACACAAAAACATATATAAAATACTAACTGTTTTGTGTTGTATGTTGAGTATTCAATCCGAAGGCTGGTTTGATCCTCCACAGCTCTGCCATCAGCTGTCATAGAAAGCCTAGACATCACTGAAGAGGGGTACTAGGGAAATGAGGAGTGAGGTAGTTTCCTGTTGCTTTCCTCACTGAGCCAGAAGATGCTATTACATATCAGTCTGCCAAGCCCACTGAAATGCATACACCAACTGACCCTATGAGCAACGTTTTCACACCATTCATAGCAGGGATTGGCGGCATAGGGAATGGCATTACTATACTGAGAGTCAACTCAAGACCTAAGCGGTCCCTCTGATGTTAGCCAGACCTCTGGTCAGTGAAGAGGCTTCCGCAGCGGTAAATAGTTCCTATGCTTGTTGCTGCAGTCAGGAGCTTCCCTCAGTTTGGTTAGATATTCTGCTGAACTGACTTGACCAATTAAAAATTTCTCCCTGTAAAAATATGGAAAATATTTCACAAGTTGCTTGTTATTTGGGATCGTTACCAACTCTTACATTTCATACGTAGATGGCTGTGAATAGTTATTCTTTATGGTAGTGTATGTAACAAATAAATAATTATTTAACATGAGTTTCATATCTTATTGCATTGTATACTTTTAAGCTTTGTTTGGGTTCATTCCATTGCTGTATAGTTCACATAATCTTTACGGCGTTGAAGATGGATCCAAGAAAAGTGTTGGCAGTGCTGGCTGCAATAGCATACTTAATATTCACAATGGCTGCCCGCCATGAGCAACACGTGGGTGATGCTGTGACGCTTCAGTTGCAATGAAATACTTTTAAGCTAATGAAATTGGGGGGAGGGATTCAGTAGGATATCTAAACAAATTATGAATGTTTACAGTAGCCTACGAGATGAGAATCCGCTGTGGACTGTGGAAGAAGTAGTGACCAGCGTTTCTACATACAGTGTTTACACAGCTCGCGCGAAATTTAAAGGAATTCGTATGTTTTCTTGTGGTACCATACCGAATATGCTGGCCTGTTGTTGTTTATATATGTCGTCAGTGTTTCTGATGATACATCTCCCTAAAGTTGCTGAAAATTTAGTTTTAAGAAAGTGTCTGAATTATGTAAACAAGCAATCAAGGCGATTAGGAAAGTGAAACAAAACGTAACTCAGCTAAGCTGCATGCCAGACATATGTGACAGAAAAGGTTTGTTTGTTTGAGTGTTTGTCAATATGCCTATCGGTTTTACGTTCCGAATGAAGGGACGATAATATTTACAACATTCCTGGAAACAAGATTTTGCAATCGCAGTCATAGGTGGGTTTTCAGCTTGTTGAACTGTAAGAAAGTGCCACTGATAGTCGTTGCACGAGAGCGGAATCGTATACGGTACTTATGTTGGAAGTCCCCGTGTGCCTCACACAAATTGCATTATGAAATAAAAATAAACCTTGCTTCTCTCTCCTCGGTATTCGTCAGTAATCTGTAGGATTTACATGGTCAATAAAAGAATAAATAGGTGTGGTACGTAATCGAAGTACAACTGTGTGAAAGGACGTGATTTCTTTTGATGCTTCACTATTTCTGAATGAAGTACTTGTCAGATAGACGTACAGCGTTAATAATAAGCTGGTTGTGGCGGAGACGGGAAGCGGGAACAGGGGACGTGCTCGCGTGCAGAAGGATACTTTTCCTAAGCTGTTGAGTTGACTTTCAGCATAGCATCGCTCATATCTCAGTCACCTTCATGTTGTCAAAGCCAAGGATGAGACTGAGACAGACATATCATTGAAAGTAACAAATTTATTCTAGCTTATACCAGAAAATATTGTGCACAGTAAACACTACATCTAGCCAACAAAGGTATAAAAACTAATGAAGATAATTCACTCAGTTTTTGCATTCATGCCATGGAAGGTTATGACTGCTGGCTGTGCTACAAATGTTTCATTTGAAATCATTTCAAAAAGAGCAGATCCGTGTACTCTGAAAACATTGCAAGTTTGTTGCTGTGTCCACGAAATAGATATATGTCAGGATTATTGTCTTCATTCTCCAGTTTCCAATCACTAAAGTTCTTTTGTGTCACTCTCATTTTCTTTAATGCTCTTTGCACTCGTGTAACTTTCATTGTCGCTGTCGAACTCGTTCTTATTTTCCAAAATGTCATTATTGCCATAAACGCCATCCCAAACACAGTCTATAAGCGCTTTCAAACTCCCATTACCACAATGCCGGTTTTACTGCAACATGGAAATACAGGCAGGATTGCATCTAGTTCCTTACAACGTGAATTGCAACAATAAGCGAGACACTGCGTCAAGTTATATGCGTGTGTTAATTGAGGCTGTGCTTACTTTCTCCCAGTCTTAGCCCTTTCCTATCATTGTGTTGCCGAATACCTTTGATGTGTTAGTGCGACGTTTAGCCACTAGCAAAAAAATCTCCCTAAATGTGTCTGGCGTGTCTAAAAATCCAAGCTGTTGGCATGTGAGGTCAGCAGGGAACTGAATTTCAGTAGATCATTTGAAGGTTATTTCCCATGCTGGTGGTGTGACAAGCACGCAATTATGATCAGCAGCATTCTAGGTGAGCTCTTGTTTCCTGACTGAATTGTGAGCGAAAGTACAAGCAGCTGGCTAAGTTAGGAATGAACTCGATGACTGAAGTTGTAACTATAAACCGGCTTTGCCCGTGGGATCATGTGAGGTGAAGGGAGGACAACCAGACTCTGCTAGAAGTAGTGCGACACCAAGGCAACGACGGTTTGACTCAGTTTTTAACTAATCGAGGCCACGGAGCTTGTGGAGATGCTTAGTTAATTTCCAGAGGCTTGCAGACTGAACACTCAAAGCGATACATCTATAATGTAGATGTTTGAGTCCTGCAGATGTTAAGAAATGTTTGTCATCTCCTGACTGACACATTGGTACGTATGTGGAATATTCTTATAAAAGAGCCAAGAAGTCATGAAAATGCTTTTATGCACAAGATGAAATCAGCCCAGAGTTTTGCCTGGGATCTTTTTAATGGGTGCACCGCTCGGCAAACATGACCAAGATATGTGCTAGTTATGTAATATATTTGATTTGGTGGTTGCTTCAAATTGAAATGTAGACTTAAATACTGTAAAACTGATAATTTAAATGATATGTCTTCATTACTGTCAGCATAATTGCATCAGTTACATCGGAGCTTAGCTTGACTATGACGTAGTGTCGGCATTACCCCGGAATGGCAAGTGAGCACTATGACTTCACAAACCCGTAGGGCATTCGACAGCAACAGAATGGGAGGCCCGGGTGTTACGTGATTATGAACGAGCAGTCGAACATGAGAAGTTCAAAATACTCTGTTATGTCTTCGTCGGGATAATAACACTGCTGTCTGATATTACTGTTAATGCGCTGAGGGGAATACATTAAATTATCATATTCTCCGCTCACCTGGGGAGAACTCTTCAGGCGGTGTCAAGATGAACACAACAACAAGTTAGTGGCGCAAGTGGGTCTCTCATCAGGAGGGTGGACTTCAAGACTCATCAACACATCTTCAGTCATGGTGTAAAAAGGAAGTGTGATGCAGAAAAACTGGGATTGATGAAGGGAAAGAACAATGTGGCCTGTCATTGGGTAGGACTTTACTTGTTGCTTTCCATTAAAGCTCTGTGGCTAAATGGTTAGCGTGCGGTCAGGGTCACTATTTAATTCTAATGGCTTCCAGGCCGGTGTGTGTGCCGTCTTTATCACTGCCACAGACACCCTCTCGTCTTTTTTTAATGGCTCATCACTGTTTGCCAACAAAGTAACCGCAGTATACAGTAAGTATCAGTAATGCAGGTTCCCTTGACCAAGTAAATGTTTGATCGAGAAGGAAGCCATACTTTGCAGTGTCAACTAACATAAACGTTCTCTTGAACACACGAGTTCATTGTTTAATACTGTGTAGTTTTATTCTTTGTTTAACACACTTTTATTATAGTTACATTTAACATGTGTGTTCGGTTACAATCAAGATATTCATAATTAAGTCGGTTTTCAAACTCAATGAGGAAACGCACTCTTTCACCCTCATGCCTTTATTTTGATATAAACATTACTTTCTTCTGTGTTTGGCTGGTGTAAACAATTAGGCGCCTTCTTGAAATCTGCTATTACTTGTCGGGCGGAAGAGAAACAATACGCACAAGCAAATATATTACATGTGCTGTAAGTCAGCAACAAAACACAAAGGTGACAACAAAAATCGTGACAAGGTTAAGTGGATAACAAAATTTCTTTCCACCTCTTTATAGAGGAGGTAACGTTGCTTTCCTTTTCGAAAGAGTTCTTGTCCCTTCTAACACAGAAGGACACTTGTATTGAAAAGGGGAATGTGATAAAGATTTTTCTATTGTAAAGTTTCTACAGCTTCCCATATCCCTTTCAGACCTGAAAGAAAACTGGAGGTGTGAATTTTTGTTTGTACATCAAGAACTGACTAAAATGCTTCTCAATACACATATTAATAGTTTATTTTACAAAATAAAAACTAACATCCGAAAAACAGGACCCACACAATTGTGCGTATCAAAATTCAAAACCTCGTTGTATCACGTACGATGGTGTAGCTTCAAAATTTACGTTCACTAACCAATGTACACACTTCATTGAATATATTCCGGTATTCAGTAAAGCTTCTAGATTAATATAAACGCAGTAAATAAATACTTACTTTCGGCACTACTGCTTCCTTGCTCCTCGCCGATCAACTGTGCTTTTTAAACTCTTCTTCCTTTGCCCTGGCGGTCAAGCGCATACTAAAATCAATTGAAATACACGCCAAGTGTCCTGCACAATCACTGCAGTCCGATGTAGCGCCGAAAAAACATCAAATACGGTCAGGGATAACTAAAATACGAACCCGCACAATTGTGCGTACTCGGTCTGAAAGGGTTATAATCCATGTCCTACTGTTATCCCACACCAGCTCTGATAACAAACGTAGCACTTCCTAATTCACACCTTGATTGAAGTCTTCCTCGTGAACAGTCAAGATTTTCTTCCGAAGACTCGGAGCAAAGTTCTCTGCAAAACGTAAAGCATTTCATCGTATTTTCTTGTTGCGGCTTAAGCTCAAAAAAGGCTCTATCCTGTCTTCAATTACGGGCTGTGAAAATATCCATGGGAACACCAAGTACGAACTTGCCACTTACCTGGTATTACTCAAACAGATTTACAATCCTACAGAGAAAGAAACTATCCTTTACTTACTTCCACAAATGTAACACTAGTGATTTTCGCAATATGGCCGTGGCAGCACATATAATCTCGCAAGTCACAGGACGTCGTGCCAACGTGCAGGATTAACAGTAACTAAGATGTTGTATTGGCAAGTAGTATAGTTAGCGACAATTACCTTCAGTATTAAGAGGGGAGAAAGAGTAAGGTTTTACCCTTACATGGCAGTTCTGCAGTTACAGTATGTTATCTCATTGGGACCCTTTTCTCCTTTTGTGTTTGTCCTGTGTTCCTATTCTTTTATCACCTGTATTTATCTTTGTCTTATGTTTCTTCCCTTTTCCTGTACTTATCAAGCTTTCTTCTTATCATACACTTACACCACCTGAAGAAGTGTTGATGTCTGCCCTCGTGATGAAGTTGGGAAGCAGAAATGAGCCCGTTGGGGGCTGAGAAGAGATGGGGGTAGAAGTACAGGGAGGGATGAGGAGAGAGCCTGTCTATATGAAGATGGCAGTTTGTGAAGATGTGGAGATTGTGTGGTCCGACTTTGTTTTCATGTTTCTACATTGACACGTCATCATGTTTGCTGTGTTGTGTCCTCTTCATATTGCTATCTCTCTGTACAAAGCTATCTGTGTTCCTCTTTGTCAGTTTTCACGTTGTTTGTGTTGCAGGCTGAACAACCGAGTGCTGAGCACGGACAAGACCAACTATCTGGACGTGACAGGGACGGTGAGAGGTAGCGGTGGGGTGGATTCTCAGACGTTTGCGGGGCTCTCTCCGCGAGACAAGACGGCTCTGCTGAGTTCGCGCCTGCTCAGGTACTTCGAGAGCGGCCGGCCCCCTCACATCCTCACGCACTGGGTGGTGGCGGATCTGGGCATGCAGGAGGGCCGAGACCTTGTGGCCAGTGCCTTGGAACAGATGGTGAGTAGCTGTCTTATACATCATGTAAATACAGTGAGCTATCAATTGATGATGGTCATCGTATGCAAGTTTTCTTAAAGTTTAAAGTGAAGCAGCCACAATAGCTGCTGACGTCTTCAACTTTTCAGTTAGGACACATTCAGCATTCTGTTTATAACCCTATCATTATTTTTGGCATTCCAGTTCTTATCCTATGAAGGGTCTTCCGATGACAGAAATGATCTTCCTTCACCTGACGAGAGAATAAGTGAAAATAGCCCTGAAATAACAAAAAGTGAAGTTGTACATGCCGTAAAACTTCAAAAGAATGGTAAAGCAACTGGACCTGACGGTGTGTACGCTGAAGTTCTCAAAGTAATAACAGAACAGGAATCTACCAGCCTCAATATCTTAACATCATTATTCAATCAAATATATGTCTCAGGAGAAATACCAGCAGACTGGCTGAAATCAACCTTCATTCCACTACCGAAGAAGCCTAACTCATCTCAGTGCGATGATTATCGTATGATAAGTTTGATGTCTCACGTGCTCAAAATATTCTTGCGAATCATTCACACTAGAATATTAAAAAAATGTGAATCCCACATGGATCAGAATCAGTTCGGTTTCCGAAATGGCGTTGGTACACGTGAGGCACTCTTCTCGTTAAATGTGCTGTTAAAGAGGTGCAGAGATATGAATGTTGATGTCTATGCCTGTTTTATAGACTATAAAAAAGCTTATGATTGTGTCAGGCACAATATTGGGTTGGGCACTATGTCTCTGTTTCGGCACACTGTGCCGGTGTACAGTTATGTTCCACTGTTCCAGAACACAGAGTGTCAGTTGTTCTGAAACATTCTCAAGCGAGCCGGAGACAATGACTCGCTGTCCCGTCAGAAGCGCCACTATGCACTGCCATTCGCCTACTAGCTGAACTGTGCAGTGGGCACACGGGACGCGGGACTGTAACTGCGCAGTGTAGAGAGAACTTCATGTTTCGTGCTTCTGGTTTAATCGCTGTTTTGTAATGTTTAATTTTGGACCCCATGAAAGGGATTTATTGTTGTATGTATCTTTTGTTAGTTGAAATTTCATTCATTCATTCATTTATTTATTTATTTATTTAGTTAGTTAGTTGGTTGGTTGGTTGGTTGGTTGGTTGGTTGGTTGGTTGGTTGGTTGGTTGGTTGGTTGGTTGGTTGGTTGGTTGGTTGGTTGGTTGGTTGGTTGGTTGGTTGGTTGGTTGGTTGGTTGGTTGGTTGGTTGGTTGGTCGGTCGGTCGGTCGGTCGGTCGGTCGGTCGGTCGGTCGGTCGGTCGGTCGGTTGGTCGGTTTAGGATGAGCTTCTGTTTTGCATCCTCCCATTGGGCAATGCCTTCTTGTGCTCATCCAGTAGAGGTCCTTAAAACTTTTCAGTAGTAATGCACTGGAAAAGACCGTGTACATAAGTAGTAATATGTATAAAGATACATGAAACACTTGAGTGTCTTACAAGCTGTACTTATGTTTGTTGGGCTGGCACATGTTTAGTAAAATGGCTCAATTTTTTGTCCGTTCCAGAGGACGAGCGGTAACATCCGTGTGGCAGTGCTGCTGAACCCAGGGTCCGACACTCCCCAGCTGCTCAACTCTATTTTGCTGGCAACCACCAGGATCCTGTCTCCCAACCAGGGAATGCTGCTCATGTCCAAGATATTATCTGACCCTCAGCTAGCGAAAGACGTCGCCGAAGGGGTGAAGAAACTGGAGGACATCAAAGTACCAGTAAGTTTGTTTAATGTAGAGATACAACCTGCTACAGTGGGGGAGTATGATTGCACAACTGCTCCATATATTTCCGTGTGTAATACCAAGTGCCTCATATTATTCATCTTCCAGGGGTCTGGGGAAGAAAGAAATTCTCTGGTTAATACATTAATGTTTATTGATCATTTTTCTACATTTTGTGTATTAGTACAATAAGTTGCTTTACGTCGCACCAACACAGATAGCTCTTATGACGACGATGGGACAGAAATGGGCGAGGAGTGGGAAGGAAACGGCCATAGCCTGAATGAAGGTGCAGCCCCAGCATTTACCTGGTGTGAAAATGGGAAACCATCTTCAGGGCTGCGGACAGTGGGGTTCGATACGTGCTGCACTTAAGCGAGTGCAGCTATTGAGTTCAGTTTTTATGTATTAGTATTCGTTATGTTCACCCCCCAGAGCCACAAGCAGCGCACACACTTTCAAGATACAAGCATAGAGGAGTCAACATTGGTGATGTGTGCTCGGAACGTGTATTGGCATCTCGTTCTTCGATCATCGGTAAGTCAACAGCGTCCCTTACAATATCTGCTCAACTCTTGCCCCGTTTCTCTACAGGTTCACGTATGAATTGAGATGCCTTTCCTGATGTCAACCCCATTAGAGGAGTTAAAGAGATGAAATGTGATAACAGGATGCCAGCACATACCTGTCGAATAGGACCAGCGCCTAATATCTCCATCCAGTGCGCGAATCACCATCAACAGCGCCATGTGAACACTGTGGAGAGGAATGCAGGCTTTTGTCTTGCAATCTGGTGATTAGAAATTGTATACCGGCACCGGCCAGAATTCTGATGGTGAAAATATTTTCAATCAATGTGTAAGACCGTATAGACTTCATGGCTCATCCCTTATCATTCCACCTTGCTACTCATACACCTTGACGCACGGTGTTTTGTCATCGAGAAAACAGATATTTCGGTAGGACCAGGAATGGCGGTTGGTTATAGCTGCCTCTGTAGATCAGTGGTAGAGTGTCAGCCTCCAGATCCCAAGATAGCGGGTTCAAACCTGGCAGAGGTAGTCCGATTTTTGAAGGGTGGGAAAAAGTCCATTCCACACTCCATGTTGTACAATGTCAGCATGTAAAAGATCTCTGGTGACACATCTCAGCCATAGACGCCCAAGAGAGTTTCGGGGTACTCGGTCTGCCATCTAGTGGGCCTACACTAAAACAAAACGTTGAAATTGACGAGCAGACAGCCAGATGGCGTCAAAGCTATTACTGATAACCCACTTCAAGGGTTGGCACCTCTGCTCTGCATGCTTAAAGATGGGTGTGACAGTCCACTTTTTGACAGATTTTAATTTTGTCTTCGGTAGTAAGGAATTTCGCAACATTTTCCGAATCCACAACGAGGCTGTCACAAGAGAAATATGCCCCACGCTAGTCAACTTCACACGATTATGTCCCTAATCCAGATGTAGGCTATGAGGCAACAAGTATTCGCTATCATTCACTGTACCACTCAACACAAAAGAAATTTATAATTTCTGAATGGAATGCGAAATACCAGTACAAGCAAGCTCACTGCTGACTGAAAATTCCTGAGGCTAACCGCAAGTTATCACGCAACTGTAGCGAGTGCTCTTTCTTACCCGAGTTGGAAATCACGTTCCTTTCACAAGGGATGACAAATAACATTTTGTGGGGTAGGAAAAATGTGATATACTAAGCGGATTTGTGATGCGATAAACAAGGTATTTTTACATAGGTTTAATACAATGAGAATGAGGACTTGGAATTTACGATGTGCTAAGCGGGAAAATGTGTTTATGAGGAACACACTAAAAAGGTGTCGCTGTATGTGGTATTCATCTTTATCTTTTTGTGTGTTTACCGAACTTTTTCTTCTACCACGCTTCACATCGTCCTTATGAAGATGTCATTGTTTCAGGGAGTTGACCTGGCGGAGTTGGTGCAGGACCTGAAGACGCCCCAGGACATAGACAAGGAGATGCTGACCATACACAAGTTGTACTGCAGGCAGGTATTGAACAGTGCTCCTGGCGGTCGGGCCGTGGTCACCAACGGACGAGTGTTGGGCCCGCTTGAGCCTGCCGAGAAGTTCACTGTGGACGACTTCTCCCTGCTGGAGCGCTACAGCATGAACAGTTACGGCGACAAGATCCTCAAGGCGCTACGCGGCAAGAAGAAAGGCTCCGACGATGACGATGATTGTTAGTATATTTTTATTATTTCTGTTGTTCACACTCGAGTAAATGGTATCAATCACACACTGTTCTCTGGGCTCGTGGAAACTCTTTGTATTGCAGGGCTTGAAGTGGTAGCCTGTTTCAACCCACTCCCATTCAGTCATGGCGTCCTTTGCATAAAACTCCGCCCACATTTCCTCAGACACTGCTTTATGGTTCTCTATGCCTGACAATAGAGATCTGCTAGAGAGAAAGTCTCTCTCTGAGTACATAAACCACTCTCGGGAGCGTATATTTTGATATTCGATAGCCCTTGGGGCCTCCTTGCTTTGATTGATGGATTCCAAACTTCATAACCGGTGTACGCCTACGGCCTCACCTTATTTCTATGAATCTACTAGAAAATAAGTTGAGATCTTCTCTGCAAATGGTCTGCATGAATCATGTGATGATCAGTATGAATGGCCCAGGTCAAGAAGATTTTGAACCGAGGAAATCAGCAGAGGGTTGTAGACTTGTTAGGAGGAGTGAATAAGAAGTAAGGCAATAAGATCAAACTGTTTAGTAGTCTAGAGGTAATCAAGTGAATTAAATTTTGATGCCCGACTCGTAGATTTCTTTCTGATTTGCCCAGCCCTGGTCTAGTACATCTTCGATGTATGCCACCTTATTTTGCCATATAAGGTTCTTACATCCGGTCCTCTCCCTACGATGTTTTTCATAGTCTGTGATGTTGATGATTGATTCCTTCACACACTGGAATCTAGCTAGTCCTCATAGCACTCGTTATCAAACCATCTTTTTCTTCTCTTGGTGTTCTTTATCCATGTGTTCATGTGCTCTCTTGCTTTGTCCAGTTCCTTATACCGGATCAGACTTTTCACCGTACTCAGCTCATTGACGCCGAGTGTTGAGAGTTCTTATCAGCTTTTCTTTAGGAGTGTTCCTATCATGTTGGTCCACTCCTTTGCTACCGGTGTATGCTTTCTAATTAGTGGTGTTTCCACATTCCATAGTTGTTGGTTAGCTTACAAAACCTCTTACAAAGATGATGTCTCTTCTACTTGTTGCGTTGTTACAAAAGATATATACAGTGCAACCTCATTAGCACATCTGCCCGCTTAGCACGTCATAAATTTGAGTCACGATTCTCGTCGAAGTTTTGCTATTACCGCTTAGTACGATCAAGCCGTTGCCACAGTTGCATCATTACGAGAAAAGGCCTTGAATTCCCAAACTTCACAGGATAAGTCGCACCTTCGGGGAGCAAGCCGTTAGTTTTGCTTGTCGCTTAGCAGTGAGATTGCTGAATAGCACAGTGAGCCTATTTGTCTCTGTATTTTGCATTCCATTCAGAAGTTAGAAATTTATATTGTGTTGAGTAGTACAATGAAAGGTAACGAATATTTGTCGTGTGATACGGTAGCCCATATCTGGATTAGGAACATAATCGTTTGAAATTAATTAGCGTCGTGCATATTTTTTGTCTTGTTTTTGGCTAGTTATGGATACGGAAAAAGTCGTGAAATTCCTTACTAATGAAGACAAAATTAAAATCTGTTAGAAAGCGGATTGGCTTCCACATCTTGGAGCGTGCAGAGGTAGCGTGAAACTCTCACCTTTGAGTTTCGACTTGATCATTCAAGTTCGTCAAATCGAAGTTTGGTTATTTTCAAAATGGCAGCCAGTCGCACGTGGTTGAGATTAACCTCTAATTTATTGTCTAATGTTTAATAACCCACTGCTCCGAAATAAAGGGCTTCTACTAACATTTGTTTTATAAAGAGTGTGATCTGCCCCCCATGCACTTGTTATCACATCTTCGGTCCACTTTTGTTATTTTATATGCTCCAGTGGAAAAGGTTTTCATATTTGTCCTCCTTCACATCGTTTAATACTTCCCTCTCATCTTTAGAATTGGTAGACACTGTTTTCACTGTCCCCACGGATACACAATATAAAAGGCCGTCGTGTTGGAAAAAATTGTAATTAGTGCTTCCCTATCCCTGTTGAATAGTTTTTATTTGTATATTCATTAGTACGTTTTCTCGCGTAACACGTTCTTTTTGCTTATCCTCTACAGAAACGTCTTAATGAGGTCATACTGTATGTATTTATTAAGAGCGTCCCTTAACCTACACAATAAATACAACTGAGTCATACAATGTAATTTAGTTTTCACTATACTCTGATGGTTTTTGTTCTTTTTGCACACGTTATTAAGTGATAGTGGTCACATGATGAACATTCACAGTCTTCATTAGGTTGGGGAAATCTTTGTGTTTGGCAGATTTTGTGATGAAAGTCTAGTTACAACATGTCTTTGTTCCTGCCCAGACTCTGTCCATTGCACTCAGGGTCGATGTCATTCCTCTTCCTCCACTGTGCTTGGTAAGGTCCAGTAGATGGCAACATGAATTTCAATCTCAAGTCCTCTATGAAAAAGGACAATCCTTGAGGGTGCATGTATCTGAACTGCTAGAGCTCTCTTCGGGTGTCTACCTTTCACACTTCCTAATCGTGTGAGGTCACAGTTCGTTAGCTGCTCCCATACTAATTCCGTTCCATATGAGACTATTGGTATTATGACTGCCTTAAATAATGTCAGAGAGGGTTTGGTGATATTTGTAATTCTGTGTATGGCTTTTGTGACTGCTGATGCTCTCTCTTGAATGTGTATCTTGTAGGGTGACAAGATCATTTGTAGGTACACTCCTAAAGACCAGAATTGGTTCACAGTTGCTAGCTTGCAGATTTAGATGATCATCAGATGCTAGTTTACCTCCTTTTCTGAAGATCATGTGCACTGCTCTCTCTTTATCGATCTCTAAGCTTTTTTCGCCGGTGTTTAATTCAAGCTTCTGAAGTGCAGCTTGCAAGTCGCCTAGTGCCATGTCATCTGCATACATCATTAGTTTCATTGTGCTGTACTCGAGCTGTGTTCATAATGTCAACTGATTGAGAATTGAAGTATCCCATTCGTCTGTGTGATCTTCTTTGAGAGGATAATTACCACGACCGTTCTCGCTAGTGGGTGAGAATCTCCCAGTGTCTCTTTTAGTTTGAGTATGAGGATATTCCGGTTAAAGTTACAAGCCTTAGTATAGTCTGTGAAGAACCACATGATATTTCCCTTCCTGGTGCCCTGATTGTTGGTGACTAGATTTAGTCCCTCTCCCTGCGGATATTCTACCGCTTGCTCTGTTTTGTGTTTTGTTGATTGTCTTGTCAATTGGACAGTTTAGATCTCCTGCCTGCACCACCACCACCACCACCACCACCACCTGGCGCTAGGTTAAGGGCTTGGCTCCATATGCACTGAACTCTGGCTGACAGTACGCCTACAATTGCTCTCCCACTTTCATTGCTATTACTACAGTACAGTGGTGGTCAAAATAATAGAGCCACCTGGCAAAGGTTTAGAATAAAGTGCAAATTTATTACTAGACATGTTTGTACTATGATGGAAACAAAATTTTACGTTGTACAGGAACCATTACAACAGAGTCACATTGTACCACAGTCAGTTATATAGATAACACAACTGAAACTAATCGATAATATTCAAACTAATACCAGACCACAGGGTCAAAAAAATAGAGACAATTGACACAAATATTTTGTACTTGTTCTAAGTCTTATGAAATTTACAGGAACAGTTGTTTTTGCATAGGAGTGCATTAGTACTTCGTGGTGTAACCCTTATTTTTGAGGATTTCCCTGCACCTCTTACCCATAGAGTCGACTAAACGCCTGCATTCGTCACTGCTGATCGCATACAAGGCTCTCTGGATTTCTTCCCAAAGTGTATCTAAAGACGTAGCTTTTGAGCAGTCAATTCTCTTGTCTACGATCTCTCATAAGTTCTTGATGGATCATGCGTCAGGAGGTTGAGGTGGCCACTCTAATACTTCGATATGGTGATATTGAAAAAACTGCCTTATGATCCTTGCAGTATGCTTTGGATCGTTATCGTGCTGAAATTTCCATTTCAGCGGCATTTCCTCTTCAGCATAAGGCAGCATCACATTTGCTAAGATGTCGTTGTACATTTCTGCGTTCATTATGCCGTTGATATGGTGTATTGGACCAAGGCCATACCATGAAAAACATCCCCATACCGTAACACTTCCGCCACCGCATTTCACAGTTTTTAAAGTGTACTTGGGATTAAATTCCTGGTTTGGTGGGCGGCGCACATAGACTTTTCCGTCTGAGGCAAACCTATTATACTTGGATTCATCGGACCAAAGGATGTTCCTCCACCAAATATTGGGTTTGTGTTCATTTCTCCGGGCGAAGGCCAACCTTTTCCGAATATTAGCTTTTGTAACATGTGGCTCCTGTCTCGCAATGCGCCCATTCAATTTTGCGGATCTCAGTCGTCTTTGAATCGTTGAAGTTGATGGTTGAACATCATTTTTGTCGCTAAACAAAATGGCTTTCAGTCGTGGTGGTGACAAAAATGGGTTTCTTTACTTCCCTAGTGATGAGTCTGTCTACGCGAGGAGTAGTTACACGAGGTCGTCCCCTGTTCCCCACCTGCGGCTTTGTTTGTTTTGCCAGTCTAATGGCGTTCTGGACTCGTTTTCGCGAAACGTGTAAATCTTTGGCTATTTGATTCATGGATATCCCACTTTTGAACATCCGGAACATTACTATACGACCATCATCACTTGTATGCTCTGCTCTGCCCATCTAGAAGAATGTAAACAAAACCAAACGTCATTTTACATACAAAATAATATTGAGTGGAGGTTTGTTGACAAATAATATTGCTAGCCCCCAAAACAACTGCAAAAAATCAATTTGAACGGGACTTCTGTAAAATGGCTCTATTATTTTGACCCATAAGATTCTTACCTTTATGCCTCTTTTCGAACGTCTAGCTCAAACGCTTCCTTTCGCACGACTACAGACAGCAGCGACGTCTTCCCTGATATTGTCTAAAAGGGACTGACAACACGGCACTCGTGGAGATTTTGCGAACTAATAGATATCCTAGTTCTTAATCTCGTCAATAGAGGTGGCTCTATTATTTTGACTGCCACTGTATTTTCTTGTCTCATGAGCAGTTCAAAGAGGTGCTATTAGATAAGTTACTCACCCTGATGGTCTTCCCCTTGCATTTTGCACAGGACATATATGTTTAATATACATGTTTGCAATCTTTTTCTCTACTGTTCTGCCAAGAATGTGTCTGTAAATATGCATATTTCATAACCTTCAAAAATGTATTTTGTCATTAACCCATTCACTTAACCATATATATTTGTGCTCACAACCTTGGAATGATCATTTAAATTGTGTTGTTCTTAAGAACTGGACACTACTGCAGTCAAATTTTAATATCTTGGACTAATGGCTCCAATAACACAACGTTTCTGGAAATATCCAGGTGTATTAGAGTGCAAAATCTGTACAGAAAGACATAAACTCACCTGACAATTTTTGAAGTATTCTGGCATATGAAGAGCTGCCAAGCAGTCTTCACACTCAACACTGCCTTGAGGGGTGAGCCCTAGTCAAAGTGCACAACATTTGGCTGAAGTCTTCATCGAAAAACTTATCTCAAACATTTTGTGGCATTAGATCAGTGTTGTCAATAGTAAGTTTATTATAAGAAGTTCTGAGATTTATAATGGTAGTTTAAGCCGCTGAAGAAGAGAACTTTGGTTCTTAAAAAAAAGGTCGGTGTATTGAAATAGTAAAATCATTCATATTAGTGTTGACAAGGTGGACATTCAATTTAAGTGACTTTTTAATGTGATATATCTTTCACTTCTCGCTCAGTTATAGTTTAAAATCTTCTGATTTTTCTTAGATTAAAATAACATTAATTTATTTTAAAATTAGTTGGTATATGTTTCGTTTTTCATGGAAAACATCTTCAGCCATGATTTTGATTTACAGTTAAAATGCATACAGAATCACAGGTTACATAAATAAAATACAATTAACCACTCATATTAAAAACAACTTGTCCTTGACAAGATAAAAGATCTAAATGTCTAATGAGTCTTTGTTTTTTTCTTCATTGTCGCTACTCGAGATCTCTTGATGTAAAAGATGTGTTGTTCATAAAATATCACTTGGAAAATTATCCCTAGACAGAGGGATCTTGATAAATAACTGAAACAGCAGTGTAACATTCAACACTTGATGTCAGTGATCATTCTTAGAGGCATTATTCAGATTAGAGATCTCTTTAATAGAAAGGTTGGAGTGAAAGGATATTGTGCTGTGTAATACACAGGAAGTAAGGGAGTGTCAGGGTTACCTGAGTCGTATGTAGGAACACAAACACAGTGACAAGGACAATCTTCTCAGCTCCTGACGAGCTTAGGTTTACCAGGGATGCTGGACAAACACTAGAAGAAACAAGTGTTCCTAATTATGTTGCAGACTTGGAGGACATCGACAGTAGCGACGTCCTGATGCAGGCCGCTGCTCTTCTCGTGGCTCGCCCTCAGACTCGTGGTCGCTTCGAGATCCCGTTCCGAGGGGACCTTCACAGGTAAGTGAAGCAGAGAGACTAAAGTCTTTCCCCCATAAACATTTTGTATCACTCCTCGAGCTCTTCACATCAACATGAACAAAATGAAAATTGATGGCTGTAGACATATGAACATATTTGAGATACGGTAACAAAAATACATCATCATTGCTATAAAATATATTTGCCATGAAAATTAATAAGTATGCTTACTTCGGTGACATTTCATTAATCCGAACTTGCAAGAGGCTCGATTCCCTGTAGGTGGGATGATTCGCTGTCACTTGCATCACTAGAATCCTCTCTAAAATTGATGACCATTTTTTCAACCACAGTATCTATGGCACTTTCCAGGTCCCACATGTTGGAGCGCCATTGGTCAGCTGTCACCTCACGAAATGCTGTGTCAAGATGTTTATGCACGTCACAAAGTTTGGCTGACAACATAACTTTGTTCTGGCTCCACACCATCTTTATTGAGTTTAATCGACAGTGATACGGGGGGCAATCTGAATACAGTGTGGCGCACTTCTTTGGCTAAATCATCTGTTGCATATTTCTTGAGCCGAGGCCTGCGAGTCTTCGCCAGTTCCAGCAGTTTGGTTTTAACAACTTCTTTGCCGCATGTTACGTTTTTACTTCTCAGCCAGGAAATTACTACAGCTTTGTTCCAGGATTTGTTTGGGGTACGTTCAAACTTCACACTGTGTTAAGGAGCGTCATCTAACTCGATAACTGTACCTGGTACCAGTTTTGGTAATATTCTTTTAACCACTTTTAAATACGATACCAGTCATTTCATCGTGATAGTCTCCGTTTGTTTTAGACTCAAACACAAGATCACCACCTTCCACAAAACTGTCATCACTTCTATGGCGGTTGCAGTTAGATTATGTAATACAGTGTTGTTAATAATATACACCATGAATTAGGGAAACAACTGGGGATTTCAGAGGTCTCAGTACTATGTACAGGACAATAAATAAGTAAGGAATAGTCTCAAGTACAACATTATATTAGAACATATATTTTAAAACTTGAAGAAAGAACATTATGCAAAGGAGGGGAGAGAACCCGATTTAACAACCATTTAAGAAAAGATTAACAGTGAGTAAGGAAAGATCAGTAGCATGATAGAATGGAGTAAAAACAATAAGTGTCTCAATGAGGAATTTGGGCCTCATTTACAACATTGAAGAAAGGGGATATAACCCAGGAACACAGTATTCAAAATTTCAATTACAAGATCATCTTACAAAGAAGACAAATGCAATGGCACACAGTTCTGAGATAATCTAACAAGACACAGAACCCTAACTGAAGGAGGGAAACAGGAGGCCGGGTAGGGTGTTTGAAAATGAGCATCTGCCAAAGTTGCCTATTCAAAAACATTTCGTTGTCCAAGACAGATTCCCAATTCCATCCTCTTCTTTCCACGTCTTCTCTCAGTTGGTCCATCGATCTTCTTCTTGGTCTTCCAGCTGGTCTTCTACCTGTTATTCTCTTTTCCAAATAAGCACATGGTAACCTTGTGCTATTCATTCGTTTAACATGCCCAAACCAGTTAAGTCTATATGACCTAAGTCTTTCCTCCATCGATTCATTTAGACCTAGGTTAGATCGGATCTCATCATTTTTCACATGATCAAGTCGGGTCTAAGAAAACCCAAAAAATTTCATTTCACAGGCTTGAATCCTACTACAATCCTTTGATGTTAGTGTGCAGGTTTCCAGAGAATATGTAAGGATGGGAATGAAATATGACTTGTACAGGGTCATTTTTGTTCTTTGTGGGACCTTCTCATCCCATAGTGGGTGTCTAACAATACTGTAAAAGTTAGAGCATTTGGTTACTCTGTTTGTTATGCCTATCTCAGCTCTGTTATTACGAGTCATTACGCTTCCTAAATAACTGAATTGGTGTACCACTTCAACTTGGTGGTCCTGTATTTTTATGTTGCATTCTGTATTATGTCTGCTGATTTTCAATGCTACTGTTTTTGATGGGTTCAGTTTCATTCCATAATCATCAAACTTCTTACACCATGCATTCAGATTATTTTGCACTCCCTCCTCTGTTTCATCCCATATTGCCACATCGTCTGCAAACACCAGAGCCTGAAGATCTTTATTACCTTTTCCTTTTAGTTCCCTTAAAATGGTATCCATGACTGCTATGAATCGAAGAGGTGATAAGGCACTTCCCTGTTGTACTCCTTTGGTTGTATTGAACCATTCAGAGTGACCATCTCCAATTCTGACACAGCTTTTACAATTAGTATATAGCATTTGGATCTTCCTAATAAGGTATTCCGGTACACAAAGTTTTCTAAGACATTTCCAAATAGTTGATCTAGGTGCATGACAGGAGGAATTGTCCTGCGCAACACTTTATTAGAAATGTTTGTAGAAAATATGAAGACTAATTCACAGATGATAAAGTTAATAGCCGTAGATAAATAACCTTAAAGTTCCTTGTATACTGGTACTGGCAAAGTTCAGATATAAAAAACAAGATTTAGAAAATGAAATCCGCACATTCACAAACAGTTCATGGCCAGAGAGATCGATAAACATGGCCAAAGTAATGCTCCAGAATATAGCCTGAAGGGCTGTGGGAGGGAACTAAGTCCTGAAATAAATAATGAAATGCCTCTTTGCTCCACCACACGAGAGTCGAAAGCAGACTGAGTTTCAGGTGGAGCGGATGGTCTTTTTATACAGACTGGGTGAGAAAAGACGAGAACATATTGAGAATCCAGGTTGTTCCAGAAGGTGATGTCAAATTGACGTCAGAATCACGTGGCAACAGCTGAGTGTTCAGATGCATAAAGACAGCAGACAATAGCGAGTGGAAAGAGCGATCCGGAGCGTAGAAAATTGAGGCAAGGAAGCATTTTCTTGAATTTTCTTGTAGATTAGTGGGAGAATGCTACATTTCCAATATGCAACACGTATCAGTCACTTACTCCTCTTGGTTGGGTTTTCTAGCCCCGAGGGCTTAAACCCAAAATAAATGCCCGTTTCTTCAACTTGACTGTAGTCTCGCCGTGCCTTTTATGTTATACGCCCTTTGTTAATCCATGTCTTGTGCAGATAGTGTAATTTCCACCCCTGTTGTCTAAATTCTCCTATCTTGCAGAGAAAATGCCTACACCACAATATATAATGATCTCTGTCCACTACTATGCTTTTTCGATTTTTACTGATGAACTGAAAACCTATTTCTTTCAGTAGCATGTGAAGGGACGATTTTTTAAACTCTGGGACGTCGTGATAAGAATTTACAGCCGTAAATCGTAGGGGTTTCATTGTTTTAAAAAATGTGTGTACTTTCCTCTGGATAGCAGAACACTCCACGTCCAAAACACTTGTCACACGTCGCCTCTTTTTAGCCAGTGTGGTAACGTGGCCGGTAGTATAAAATTCTTTCTGCGCACTGTAAACACTCGAAACACCACCGGTCAACTCGGATGTCGTCAGTTGAACTGTCAGGATATAAGCTTATTAAATAGTTCTTTTCACTTTTCAGAGGTGACTCCTCGTGCCTGACAGCTAAATAAGAATTTCCGCGAGCAGGTATTGACCCAAAGCTTACGACAGTACTATAATTTTTGTGCTTTCGCATTCAGTATTTTATTCTTTAAACTTTCAGAAACAACTTGTATTTTTAAATTTAGAAATGGACTATTACTGGGGCAAAGAAGTGTGCAGCAGTCGATGTCACTTGGTTTTGTTTGCGCTTGCTTTATTGTCTAGTTGGGAAGAGTTTATGTACAGTTATTTATAAGTGGAGTTTACACGCACTAACTTGGCCAACAGAGCCTCTCTGTGCAGTTCACTCCACAATGCAACTAAGCCTGAGAACTCAACTCGTATCCACGAGGAATTTTACATAACCAAAACAATGTGATTAACTGACTTGTCATCCCCAAGCTTCGCTCTATATATAGGCCAGCAGAAGATTCTTGTGGCTTCGTTTGTTTTATGCAGTCGACTAGGTGGCCAGGAAAGCTGTCTGGTACAAGCTCCTGTGCTCTGTTCCCATACAGTTCTTAGCCAGTCTTTAACCAGATGTGCTTCCAGACATCCTTCCACCTGTACATGAATATGAATTCCCTTCAGAAAGTCTCCTTTAGGCAGATATTTTAAATTTGAAAAATACAATATTGCAGAGAAATGATGTAATTGCAGTAGTCCACCGTGGTCAATGCGTTAAATGTTGAGTAAAAAAACACACTGGACCGATTGCAGAAACTGTATTTAGACAATGTTTGTGGTTAAACAATGTCTAAGTATAGTTGCAGCATTGCAAAGACATTATTTATCACTTAGACACCATCTAAAACCGATATTCAACTGGCCACATTTAAACACGGTTGAGAACACTGTTTAACCTCAGATTTTACGAGTGAATCACAATTGAAGGTTATGTGCCATGAAACACATGACACAAGGGACAGTCCGGTAACTGTCGACTTGACTACAATTCTTGTCAACCGATATATTTTATTATATCTGGGATAATTTTTCCCGGAATTATAGGTCACATCGGTTACATCCATATCAGAATAACTTGACCCGATTGTGACAGAGCTACCGCACACATCAGCCAGGAGGGTTCAGTTATTACATTTACTGCCAAGTAAACACACACGATAGTGACACTAAAAAGTAGGTTGTGTGTGTATGTGTGTTTTTTGCGGATAATAGTCGTACTAATTCAGGTAAGTTTTCGGCAACTATGAGACAGGAAAATGCACGGACTGGGAAGGAAGAGCTATGGCCCCCGTATTTGCCTGATGCAAAAATGGGGAAAGTACGGAAAACATTCTTGAGGGCTGCTGATGGTCCGTTTCGAACCTACAATGTCTAGAATGCAAGCTACATCTATATAGCTCACACAACTCATTCATTTACACAGATATACTTTCATGTTCCTGTTGCAACAGTCACCGTAACAACCCTGTAATAAAAGCTACACTTCCTCGTACGGTGACATGTAACTTTAGCGTTGAGATTTTATTTCCACCGAGAGCGACATTCTTATCTGTGGGCAAGTCATGCTCATGCATGGCCATATTTCAGTAATGTGTAGGAAGACAACAGCTGACTGGTGTTTAGCGCACGCAGAGATGAATTTCATTGGTTGTGACAAGCAATGAGTTGCATGGAAGATACTTCTCTTTCCATTTTCGAACCAATATTGAAACATTAAACTTTAAACGACGTCTAGCTATACAATGACTGAATGTTGTATTGTGCTCGACTTAGACGTTATCTAGTCATTGTTTCTGCAATTAAAGGTGGTTAAACAGTTTTTCAAGGAGGGTAATGTCTTTGCCTACTGTAGTAACATTTACAGTAATGTAATGACCAAGGTAGTATACTGTAATTATATATTTTCTTTGCTGTAAAGTCAATATGGAACGAATATGAGAATTTTAAATTGCTAATCAAATGCTCACCAAGTTGCAAATCAATATCTAAATCAAAATCTCCGGTTCTGGGTTGGGATGTTTATGGCTGCATCTCCCAACGTCCGTGTCGGTATCCTTTTCTCTCCCATCATCTTAACATGTCCAGAGCATCTCTGCATTCTGTCATCAAACTTTTTCTCTCCAGTTTCCTTCCCAACGTCCTCATTTCTAACTCTGTCCCTTTTTGTCTCCTATCGCACTTAACAACTTAATTTCACTGGCCTGGAATTTATTCTCCTGTAGTCAGCACCATTGTCTCACTCTTCTATTAGCTATGTTGCCAGCGCTCGTTGAATGCACTGTTTAACTAGATTTACATTGTTTGTTCTCATTGAGCGCTGGACGTGTTTCAGTGTCGTGAAGTTGCCAGCCCGATCCAGCACGGAGCCCGCCCTGGATTTCACAGTCGTTGTGGACCCTGTGTCCCGAGGGGCGCAGAAAGTTGGGCCCATCCTGTCTGTGCTGCACGAAGGACTCAACTGTAACATCAGAGTCTTCCTCAACTGCGTGGAGAAGAACAGCGACATGCCCCTCAAGAGGTCTGTATTCCTCGTCTTACTCTTAACGCTCTCCACTACAGTTTAATTTCTACTTCTTAGGCATTCTTAGGATTGGTATTTTTTCTTTTAATTAAAATAAAATTAAGTCGCTTCTTTTACAGGTATTTATTAATTAATTTATTCATTTATTTATTTATTTATTTATTTATTTATTTATTTTATTTATTTATTTATTGTATAATTAATTAAAGTTATTTACATATACATTTTAATGCAAAGTTTGTGGACAAACGTGCATGGTCAGAAATTCGTACAATCTTACAATTCTAGGTCTAACCTTCAGTTGCCCTACACGTGTCCCCCGGATGCTGCTAAGATAACATGAGACCAAACTGTCAAAGAATGAATATGCAGTCATTTTCATTACCTTCAAGTTTGTAGAATTCGTAGAATTCTTTCAGGTAGTTTATAAATTTTATTCAAAATTAGTTTTGATGGTGTGAAGAACCTTACGGTTATAAATAGGGCTTAGAGGTTTATGAGCTAAAGAAGTAGAAAATATGTCCTAAAAACTAGCTAAATATGACCTAAACCTACACCCGTTGTCAGGAAAGTTCGGGGTCAAGTGTTGTAGTTCTGAACAGATCTTGGCTGTATGTTACCTGGTATGTGTACGTTCTGAGACTGCCTTGGCCATGTGTCCACGCACACACACTAGGTGGCAGGGATGTGCTTAGCAACATTTTGCTTGTTTTAGAGACGGTGACTCAATGGACGCTGATTATGAAGAAGCAAACAATGTGGTCGTGTCAAGATCTTAATTTGAACCAATGTTATGATTCCCAGTTCGATATGGAATCTTGGAGACCTGATGAAAAAATTGAAAGCCAAATTAGGCATGATAAAATTTACATAGACAAAAAGAAAGTCAAGTGAAAAGAGGCGAACTCACCTTGAGCGGCGTGTTGGTGCAGTTGTTGAAAGGAGTGGAGCTGGGCTACTGAAGAGGCCAAGTAGCGGAGGGGAAGGGAGTAGGGCTAAGGTGGAGCGGAGGGATGAGGTAGTGGGGGTAATTGACAGGGATGCGTATTGCTCATTGCGCCCGTGTTTGGAATTCTGATATTTTTAAAACAGTTAATTAGGAAATCTTAGAAATTTCATTTAAGTTGAAGTTACGATTAAAGTATTGATCAAAATGGATAGTACAATTTTCAGTTATATTCATGAAAGGCCCGTTGTTAGCCGTTTTAAGGATCTCTAAACCGTGTTCAATGTCGGTTGGAGTCAGAAATGTGTTGACCTATTGCTGAAAACCTATTATATTTTATAGCGTTGACATGCTCCGAACTACGCCTTGTCTGGCCCAAGTATGAGGAACTGCATTCATTGCACTTGAATCTGAAAAAGTGTTGAATACATTAACTGATGGGGAATTGTGCAGAATTTTGGAATTCCTTTTATTTGTTCTGAAAGAAATTTTTACATTATGCTTTCTGAAGAGATTAGTAATTTTGTAGACATCATTGTTTGAAAGTAAAGGTGGAAGAAGTGGCGGCTTTAGATTTTTCTTTAGTAAGAGGGGTCTTAGGTCCTTGTCTGAATTTTTTATTGTCTCTTCTGTAAAGGACCTAGTATAACCTTTAAATTTGGCGATTGCTCGAATATTATTAAGTTCGTTGTTCAAGTCTTTCTTTGACTTGTAGGCAAGATGGACTAAACTATTATAGGTAGCATGTTTATGTGCTTGGGAATGTGTGCAGTCTTGAAGAATGGTAGTTGCAGTTTGTGTAGGTTTCCTGAACATTTTGTAAGTCAAAGTGGAGGGATATCTGTGAGTAGTCAGATCTAAAAAAATTATTAATTTATTTTTTTCAGACTCAAGTGTAAATTTAATATGGGGATTGATGCTGTTAAGATCCTGAAGGGTGGAGGTTGCATTATTAATTTCTTCATTCATAATTATGAATGTGTCATCAACGTATCTGGCCCATAGAAGAATGTTAGGAAAGTTGTTGTTGTTGTTGTTGATTTTTGAGTGCTCCAGATAATCTAAATAAGATTCCAGAGGCAGGTGATCCCATTGCTAATCCATCTTGTTGGTAATAGTTTTGTCAAAAGTGAAAAGGTTGTTATTGACGACTAATTTCAGAATGGAGATGAAATCTTGTATTTCAAGTTGGCTAAGAGGACTACATTTCTTTCAATTACTTTCAGTAATGGGGAAAAGCTTTGCTGTTTGTATGCTTGGATACATGTTGACTATGTCAAAAGAGTGAAGGGAGTGGTTAGGTTGTAAGTCAAAGATTTTTAGTTTTTCAATTAGTTCAGTGGTGTTTTAAATGGACTTATTGGCAATCAAGTGATAGTTTTTAGCCAGGAAACTTAGGACAAATTGAGGAGCTTTATACGGAGGACTAGGCCTATAGTTAATAATAGGGCGGATGGGAATGTTGGCTTTATGGATCTTTGGGAGGGCTTTAGCTGTAGGTAGACCCGGGTTCATATTTAAAAGCTTAGATTTTTCATGGTCCGTAAAAAGAAAGGAGGTATTTTTTAGGGTTTGTTTTAATTGTTGCTGAATTCTTTGGGTTGGGTCTTTCTTAATTATTGAAAAGGTGTGGTTGTTAAAAAATTCCTTAGTTTTTGAGACATAGTCAGTTTTATTCATTATAACTGTGGTATTACCTTTATCAGCTTTAGTGATTATTAGGTCATTATTATTGATTTTCTTTTTTAGTTTGGCGATTTGTTTATGTTCGGAAATCAACTTATTGTCATTAGGATTCATGGAGGAGAATCTTTTGTTTACATTGTCAGAGGTAAAACATTTTGTCTAATTTTCTTTTTGGAAAAATGTGATCATTTTAAGTGGTAATAGCTTAAATTCGTAATGTGAATGGTGAGGTGCTTTTTTTAAATAAATTTAATAGGATGATAATGGAGATTTCTAATTTACGACATGCTAAGCAGGGAAACATTTTAATGAGGAACGCATTAGCAAGGTTTCACTGTGTGTATGAATTTCTTGGGCTCTTTATCTGATAACTTGTACTATATATAAGTGAGGTAAGTTTGTGTATCAGCTTGGTTTTACTGTGCCTTGTTAGATGCTGTATGTTGTTTCGCTGGTGTGGGAAAGTTTTTCACATGCTCATTACACAATGTTGGCAGGTGTTGATATTTAATGTAAGTTGAATATTTACTTACTTGTTAACGGCCCTGACCGTTTGGTGTAGAAGTTGTAAGTTATCCCCCTCATTGCAGGCCTCCACCCACTACCCTTTCCCTTCCCGTCTCGACTGACCCAGTGACACGGCTCTGTGGCGTTGCAGCTTCTACCGTTTCGTCCTGGAACCCGAGCTGCAGTTCACGGAGGACGGACACTTTAGCAGCGGTCCTATGGCTCGCTTCCACAACATGCCTACCTCCGTGCTGCTGACGCAGAACATGCACGTGCCAGAGAACTGGCTCGTCGAGGTGGTGCGCTCCATCTACGACCTGGACAACATCCGTCTCGAGAACGTCGACAGCGCAGTGCACAGGTACGACCCGAAGAGATTTCCCGAGGGGAATGTTCCGTCTTTGTTAATTTCAGTCTGATTTACCCTAAATTTAATGACCCACTTAATATTGTTTAAGTTAAGAAAACTGTTTGAATTGAAGAGTTAATTTAGGAATTATGTTCTTTTTTGTTCTTCATAAAGTGGTCTTTTTATCAGAATGTTCCAGGTGCACCAGTTTCTTGTTTCGTGTTTTCAAACTTGGTTGTTAAGCAAAGGATGGTCAATTGTAGTGTTAGGTTTATTATTAATTAAAAGCTAATATTTTAAACAACTTTTGGAATAACGTATACAGTATATAGTGTTTAAAAGAACATGAAAGTTTGAAGATCAAAATTACTTCTAGACGGCACAGAGAAAGGACCATCTTGAGTTACTAAAATCATCGTGCCACTCGGGCGTGGTAGCACCTCACACGTGTAACGGTGAAGAGAATCAAATAGCAAACTTTTGAGAATGTTGTGTCGCAACTTATGGACAATAAATGGTTTCAAAATGATCAAATACACGTTCGAGAGGATGAAGTGGCTTGTCAGTATTCCAGCAACAGAAAGCGTCTGAAGGCAGCCCAGCACATCTATTGTCCCGCTATACGTACTCTACTATTTATTTAAACACCTTTAAACATGTGGTTCCGCCTTGCTGTTGACTGACTGCTCAGCTGTGGCTGTGGCGAAAACGGGAGCAGAAATGCTGACGTATGTCGTATAAAGATAAATACTCAATAGAATAAGCACATAATTGCAGGAGTACTCAGCAATAAATGTTGGAAGCATATAATGAGAGGTACGTGGACGTACAGATTAATAAATGAAACAAGTGTTTCAAGTAGTGTTTTATTTAACACTGAATTAAGATCTTTTTTTATAACTGAGATAGAAACACAACATTAAAAACAGTTATATAACCTCGATGCATAATTTTTCAAGGGGAGGGGGGAAATGACGATGAATGCAGGAAAACGATAAATGCGAGTGACATAAAATAGGGGGGAAGCAAAGTAATAAAAATCCAGGTACATTTTTCATCATGTAAATATAATGATGGTGTGTGGCCTCCGAAGCCAGGTGCAGTTGTCACATGATAGGCGATCTACGCGCTTACGAAAATGTGGCTCTACCTAAGATGAATCCTAATGCGTAAGTCAGCACACGCACACAGCCCCCAAACTGTCGGAATTAACCAACGGAAGTTAAAATCCCCGACCCAATCGTGTCTCCTTGAACTGAAGGCCAACACGTGCTAACCGTTTAGCCATGGAGCTGGTATCAAACCATTGCAATTGTGATATACGCAATGCAAATAAAAAGCGAGACTTTTATGCCATTTTATTTCACTTTTCCTTACATCTCGTAGTAATTGGAAAACCTTCAAGGTCAGTTATCTTATTGCAAATTAACCCTCTTAGTGCCGGCTCCCTTATTGCTGTGGTTGCTGAGAATGTCAGAGAGAAAATGCCTATTATGCAGCACTGAAGATAAAAGCATATCCTATCCTCACTTTTCAAGATATCTCATTGTGTTTACATTTTCTTGTAACTAAGTAATCTCTCTCTTCACCCATTATATTATCATGAAAATAATTCATACTTCAAAGCAAAAAAATTAAATTCGTTCATACAATTTTTGAAATATTTTAAAATTCTAATTTGGATCTCAGTACATCGTAGTATTTTCATCGTACTCACATAAATTTGGTATCCTGTGCACACTGATGCATTGTTTACTAGTTTGTAAAATATCAGTCTTTTAAGAATAATAGTTCTTGTAAGAATGGATTAAAATACTGACTTGGTCTCAAGGAATGCAGGAGAGGGCTAAAATTGCACGTCGTGATCGGACTGAATTTTACGGAAATCGGGAATCTGGTCATCATCGTCATTACTGTCTCCGTCAATTCCATTATTATTGCCGTCACTATCATTACCGTCTTTATCGGCAATTTCATGCATTATTATTACTCTCAGTATCATCTGAATCATCGCCTGACTCGATATAATCAGAATCATCACTCAATTAATCAATATACTGTACCAAATCTTCATCATTTTCAAACACAATACGAGAACTAGCCACCATTATTATGAACACATGGTCTACAGGTACGCGCCAAACAGCTGAAATGGAAAAATCATAACATGAACACAACATGTCACACAGAGATTCTGGTGGTAGATTTAGAAACTATGTAGTATCTACTACAGGGTGATGTCGACTGCAGCTGCCATCTGTCAGATATGTGCAAACTATTTTGACTTACATAGACAGCTGCAACACGGAGCGTGATCGCGCTCCTGGCACTTTTCGCTAGGCTACAGAGGAGCGCAACCGCGCTCCCCGGCACTCTAAGAGTTAATTATATAATGGGGATATTACAGTGATAACCTGTACTTTGGTAAAGATTCTGTAGACACTTCGCGAACGATAGGTGAGAGATCCCACATGGCGCGGCTTAGACGATGTCACAGATGTTAGAATTTCAACATGGCGTGCCTCGGACGATGTTACAGCGAGCTAATGGATGCTGCTAACATAGGAATTAGTTTCAAAACCAGGCTAGTCAAAAGATTATTCGTCTGGCTTGGTTAGGTCCGGCTTGTAAGAAGACAACTGGGCAGGGAGCAACAAAATGATCAACAGGTCTCTAGCATCCCACACACATCACAAAGTACGATGCGATTAATAACCCTGTGACTAATTAAAATGTACCCGGCACACGCTGTGACGATTTTCAACTGCACGATTTTCTCATTTTCAATGAAGCTGGCAGCCCTAGCCAGCCAATAACAACACAGAAAATGGTGGCAAATTTGAGTTTTTTAGTGCTTCCGTTTTAATTCTTGTAAATAACAATACTTCTAGGGGCCATTTAGTGGGTCGAGGAGACGTATTGGCACCAGAAGGCTCGTAGTAATGCACATGAATAACCTGCGCACAGCACTCCTGCCTACAAGATCCTTGCTGAAGATTAACAACTCGTAATTGCTCGTACATTCTCGTGTAACAGGTTGCTGCTATTATATGTTAGAGTATTCAGCTGTCTCTTTAAATTCAAAAAACTTTTGCATATATTTTTCTTATGGACGATCGATCCATGCGGGAAAATTGTGGCCGAGGACAAATATCTTTTTGACGATCGATACGATAAAACGATATTTCGAGAATGATAGATAAGTTTTATGGGGAAATTTAACATTGGTTTGTTTATATGGAACATTTTTGGGACCGAATGAATTGAACGATGGATACGGGAAAACAACAGTTCCGGGAACGATGCATCGAGGTTCTACTGTATATTAATATATATGAATATATTTAAAGAAGAATAGAAAACAGACCTTACATAACACTAGAATTACAACGGTAGGTACCGAAGACACAAAACATCAATAGGTAGACAGAGGGTAAGTTTTCCTTCTTCAAATTTAGAAAGGTAATGCAATTTAAATACTCACAGAATATACAGAATAGACAATTAGAAGAGATTCTAAGATCTAAACGTAGAAAGGAGAAGTGTTTAGATGGAGAAAGGTCATCATCAGTGTCCCACTCCAGTCGCCCAAGTGTGATTTGGAGAATGGAACAAGTAGGCATGACACTTTTCAGTCCAACCAATTTGAGCACAACAGACATTAGTGTTCCAAGTGTTCCATAAAATTTAAAAAAAAAAAGCACAAATCCAACATTAAAAAAAAAAGGAAAGCGAAAAAGAAGGGGGGCGGGGGTGTATAATGACACGGAAAGACAGCAGAAAGATTTAGTAGTCCATCATGGATCATCTACTACTTCAGAAAAAGACTCAATCTCAAAGTAAAACTTAATAAAAATACAGAACTGGGAAGAACCAGCTTACCCAGAAAATTGAAAGGTCTCTACCCCTACCTGAGTCATTGAAGAAACTTTAGCTGGAATGAAATGAAATAGAGTTGTCATGGATATGAAATCGAAGCAAGTTCCAGCCTTGAACTGATCGATAGCACACTGACCAAGTGTGAAGTGATGGCCAAGAATTTAATGCCAGAAAAGAGTGGCATAGTCAGGGGCGAGATTCAAGAATATAGTAGAAGTTGAAAAGATGCGATTAGCATATGTAGAAGTGTAGAGATCCGGGGAAGAAAGAAACAAGTGTAAAGTAAGGTTAGGAATGCTTGCAAGCATATTGGTGCCAGAAGGTAAGAGAACATTACAGTGTTATGGTAGGGGAAGCGTACTGTTGATTGGAGGTCTGTATCGCTGGTAGCATCTTTTATGCGTTCGCTTTCTTGTGATGTTATTGTTAAAATTTCATCTAATAATATGTTTGTGCTATCTGTAATTTCATTTCTGTTAAAATTACTATTCAATTTGTGATCTTTTTCCGTATAAACTGTTTTGAGTATGTTCGTCTGGGCACCTTTACTTGCTGTGTGTGAGATTGTTAAATCTTGGTCTGTCATATGTTTACCGCGATCACAGATCATTCTGGTCTTGTCTGTGCTCGACTGAAGGGTTGTCCCTACTGCGTGACACTTTGCCCTGTGATAGAGATAGGCTGCAGCTGTTTTAATATGTAACTGTTGTCAGCAGACAGAAGTTAGTCGCTGATCACGGTCAAATGAAATAGGTTTTGTAGTTGATTAGTAAATTATGCAACTTTGTCGCACCTATTTCACTTAATGCAAAATTCTGGAGAAGAAACATTTGATGGTCAGGATGTGATTCTTGTTTGTTGTGTTGTGCAGTGAGTTTGAGCTGGAGTATTTGCTGCTGGAAGGTCACTGCTTTGAGGCGACGATGGGGAACCCTCCACGAGGATTGCAGATCACTCTCGGCACCGAGACGAACCCTGTGCAGGTGGACACCATTGTGATGGCCAACCTGGGCTACTTCCAGCTGAAGGCGAACCCCGGCGCTTGGATACTGCGGCTCCGTCAGGGACGTTCGGCCGACATCTACGATATAGTCAGGTAGAGTGTCTCTGAATGAGGTGAGAGGATCAGGAGTTTCCAGGCGCTGATCTGTGCTTTTCCAAAGAACAACTATGGCCCGTGTTCAGTTACTTTACTGTCATCTTACATTTCCAACACTCGGATAACACTCACTTCTGCATTCTTCACAGCATTTATCATCTCGGTTTACCAAAACTAAGTTTTCATTTCAATCTGAATTTGTAAATTAAATTTTCATACTGACGCACGGAAAACAATTTGGCTAAACATCACAAAAATAAAATATGTATACTTATAATCTTACAGAGACCCCTAAACCAAACCAAACTCCAGCCCCAATGGGCCTTCCGCCTACCGAGCGACCACTGCTCGGTCCGAAGGCCTGCAGATTACGAGGTGATGCATGGTCAGTGTGACGAATCCTCTCGGCCATTATTCCTGGCTGTGTAGACCGGGGTCGCCATTTCACCATTCAATAGCCCCTCAATTAAAGGTAATCGTAGAATGAGTAAACCTGAAACCAGCCCTCATATCCAGGTAAAATGCCTGACCTGGCCAGTAATTAAACCTGGGCCCTCTGGGTGAGAGGCAGGCAAGTTAGACCGCAACGTCGGCTTCAAACATTAATTATCGGTACACGACTTAAAAATCTCACTTCACATTCAGTTTAACCGGGAAAACTTCGTCAGTTTCCTCTGAAAACTTCTTTCAGTTCAGCAACTTGGATCAGTCAAACTCTTCAAAAAATCTAATACCCGTAACGCGAAGCCAAACAACAATCGACCACAAGTAGTTTTTCATTCTCTAATCAAATAAAATAAAGTACATTAGATACAATAGTGTCTGACAGGATGGCAAAATCCCCTTTTTTAAATCTTCCATTGTAATTTGGTCACCGGTTTACTGTTCCTGATCAGTTTATGGAAATCTTGTGCCGCATAAATTAGGCCTACATCAACTTTTAAAGGTTATGTTGAACTCGAGAATATGGTTTCGAAAGTATCAATCCTCAAGTTCTCAAATGCATTATATTTAGTTCTACCTGTTACTAATCACAATCAAATTGTAAAGAGTAAAAATATCATTAACACTTCCGAAATTACGATTATTCGCGACCTTGAGCTCAGGTGGAAAGCGTGCTCGCTGTACAAGTCGGTACGAGTGTGAAATGATACAAAGTTTTTAAATGTACCGTGCGCAAATAAAACGACTGCAGTTTTTATAATATTTTAACACAAAAACGTGAAATTCCCAGTCTTATATTAGGATGAAAACAAGAATAGGCAATCCCAAAACCTCCCATGGCTTTATGTATGTAAGGTACAACATCTGTTCTGGTCTCGATAACATAATCGTGTACGATAATATTAAAATACTAAATTTGTGTTACTTAAGAAGGAGCAGTTTCGATTCCTGCCTGAAAGCCCAGTGACTATACAGTGCCCTGACGGAAGTGCCGAAAACCTGTTCGGCGATATACTCGGGGGTGGGGAGGAAAAGTCACCCTGGACATAATGTAGACGTTTTGCAACTACGAATATTTGATGAAACTCGTTACGTCTTCAAGTAGAGCTGTCGAAATGCTCCCTGTCTCCTTCCAATTGTTGTGGACACTCTCTGCTTTATGATTTCCGAGGATTCTCTAAACAATACCACCTGAATGCGATGCTAAGATGGTCCTTTATGCAAGTTCACCGCCAATCGCTTTTCCAGTACGATACAGTACTTCCTCAAATTACCACATTGACGGACGTTAACACCAAGATCTGTAAGTATGCCGCAACCGTCCTTTCGTGAGATACAGTTTCTTGAAAAACGCGTGATCGAGGATTTAGCGTTGATGGGACTGAAATTTCTAGACGGTTGATCTGGGAAATCGTTTCTTCGAGGAACGGATAATGCGGGATGTTTAAAACGTGATTTAATTAGGATGCTC
Source organism: Anabrus simplex (assembly GCF_040414725.1). Lineage (NCBI taxonomy): Eukaryota > Metazoa > Arthropoda > Insecta > Orthoptera > Tettigoniidae > Anabrus > Anabrus simplex. The sequence goes on from NC_090278.1 coordinate 97,460,132, forward strand.
GCGGGACCACGTAATTTGAACGAATAATAGGGAAAACGTAGTTTCTGGGAACGTATAATTGAGGTTCCACTGTACTTTTCTTCATTTTACAAACATTTCTGTTATCGGCTAGTGAAATTATCAGTCGCCTTATTTCCTTGAGAGATCTAATTTATTTCTCGATGGATGATCGTCTTAAGTTGCTCTATGCTAGGCTTTTTCAACAGGTGTGTTGCGAGAGAATGAAATCATAAATGATTAATGATGCAGATTTCCTTTACGTAAAAAAAATGCACACTATTAATAGATTAGTCCATTACATTCCTTGTTGGTAATGATAAATGTTGTAATTCTTTCCTTTTTTGACTGCTGACCCAATCACTATTCTGCAATATGAAAATGATATTCATGAATTCACTGTAACACAGCTGTTGTTAAGTGTTGTTCAAGACTTATTCCATAAGAATGAGAATAACTATTTTTATTTGGCTTTCCTCTTTGAAAGAATTCGATATTATTGACCACTTTGATGACGCTACAAAGTGGGTTGGTTTTTGATTAAAAAGTGAAGTTAATTAATGACAAACAGATAGATATTTCCATGGTTATATAAGTTATTTGCAGATTTCTTCATTTATGAGTAAATGTAAAAGTCTTGTGTGTTACGTTTAGAAAGTAATATTGAAGATTGTACGAACTTGCTGCAGGAGTTGAACACAGGTTGAAAATGCTGCTCTGAGGCATGTACATTTCTCCTTTACACTCATCTTTCTTCACTATTCGTATAGAGTCAGTTGCTGTGAGGAGATTTTCAAAAGTAATTTTGTAGGTGGAGAATTTCTTTCTTCTTCTGCATTCCCTTAAAGGTGTTGTATTTATGCAGCACCATCACTTCTTAACCCCTTAGCTGCATATTTTATACCTGACATACAGTACACGTCCTACCCTGAGTACTTCGTTCTTTATGTTATATTGCCGGGCTGAGTGGCTCAGGCGGTTGAGGCACTGGCCTTCCAAACTCATCTTGGCAGGTTTGATCCTGGCTCGGTCCGGTGGTATTTAAAGGTGCTCATATACCTCAACCTCGAGTCAGTAGATTTAATGGCAAGTAAAGGAATTCCTGTGGGACAAAATTCCAGCAGCTCGGCGTACTCCAAAACCATTGAAAGGAGTTAGTGGGATGTAAAAACAATTACATTATTTTTATTTATATCATATGCAGCTAATGCTTGCTGACATATTTTGTTATAACAATGTGACAGATTGGAGATTTACTGTAATGTCTTCAAAAGTTTACAGTAAATTTGGACTGTTGCCAGTGCTGTATTGATAAATATTGATGACCGTAAAAATGTTATTTTCTAAAATTGCTGAAGTATCTGAACATCTCGTGTAATATTTGAAAGTCATTTTGATTGGAGTAAATACCTGTTGGAACGTTTTATCCAAATCTACCCTAAGAGGCTACACGTAGGCAAAGAAACAACGTATGTCATTTTCATGGAAATAAAATACCAATTTATGTGGCAAACAATATGCCAGTATCATACACTGTCATCTCCCAAGGGATATTCAGTCATACTCAGAATAAAGTCTGAAGTGAAAATGACTGAATACATCATACACATATCACTGTACGTTCACAGTATGCCACTTCTTCAAGGCATGTGTTTCTTTATAAAATTTGGCACATATTTCATATAATGCACTTTTTCACCGTGCATCATGTCTTTGGGATAATAATTGTAGTGAATGCTATTAACAAAGTCTCTTATCATTAGGAACAGTACAGAATTAGTCACTTTTTTTTAGTGGAGAGTGCATCAACAGTGACAAATCTGAAATCAGGTTGTTCGATCACGGCAATTCTGTTTATAAGACGAATGAGGCTAAAGCTCCAGCTGTTCTCCGTATTCAAACACAGTTTGTTTTTTCCTTTATAATAAGCAGCAGACAGAGTTTAACATAGGAGTGTTGTTGGTGCAACATTCATAACTTAAAATTTAATAAATAATCTACATCTGGGGGTTAACTAATTTATGAACCGAGTGATGTCTGGAGAGACAGCAATAAGAAAGCAATGTCAGGTGACTGTTTGTCTTCAGAAGATGTGGAGATTGTCCTTGTCCATATGCGTTTCTCCTCATCTCCCTCTCCTCGCACTGACGTGACATTGTGTTTGTCCTATCGCGAGGGCGAATCACAAAGTAAGTTATGGCCATTTATGAAACCACCTACGCATAGGCAATGTGGTAAGTTCACTATTCCACGTAGTCCCCAAGGGACTGTCAACATTTCTCGGAAGGGTCAACCAACTTTTCGATTCCGGATTTGTAGGTATCACCTCCAGCTGGAGACAGCTGCTTTCACCTCCTCATCGTCGTCCGCCGAGATCCTTTTTTAGCTTACCGAACACATGTTAGTCTGGACTGTTTGGAGGATGTTGCCATAACTCCCACTTGAATCGCTGCAGCAGTTCGGACCATGTGAGGTGTTGCATCATCGTGCAACAAAATCACACCTGCACTCAATTTTCCCCGCTATGCCTTGCGCAACCGGTTCAGAGTTTGACAGTACGAAGCCGAGTTGATTGTCGTGCCTTTCGGCATAAATTCCACATGCACCACACCCTCCATGTCCAAAACCACTGCCGCCATTACCTTTCCTGCTGAAGGTTGAACCTTGGCCTTCTTTTGTGGTGTGCAACCATTGGATAGATGTTCTCTCAGTTTTGAGTGTGAGGTGGTGGACCCACGTTTCATCCCCTGGGATGATACATCGCAGAAGCTCTTTGCCCTCCATAGCCAGTGATGATTGGATACGTTGTCCTTTGTGAACATCAGTGAGCAGATGTGGGACCCATCTTTGACACAGTTTACGAAATCCAAGTTGCTGGTGAACAATAGAGAACACACTGCCATACGAAATGTTCAGCATGCTGGCAATTTCCTGCAGTGTTACTACACTGTTTCTCTCTAATGATCCCATCCACATGGTCAATATTTGCAACGGTACTGGACGTTGCAGGCCTGCCTTCGCAATATTAGTCCGTGAGATCCATGTTTCCGGCGTTAAATTGCTTACACTACTTTACAATACCTGGGCGGGAAATAGCACGCTCACCAGATACAGCAGTGATTTCACGGTGAATGTTCGTGCAATTGAGCCGTTCAGCCCATAGACATCTGCACCTCCAGTTTGAAGTGAACATCAGTTGACGCGCCATTGAGCCTAGCCTGCTCTGCACACACCAACTCTCCTATCGGACGTCAGCAGTTACTGTAGCTTGCTCCGCATTGGCCAGGGTCATGACACACAACATGCTGATATAGATGTTGATTCCCATAGGGAATCTGAAATATTTGTCCTGAATGAGTAAATTTATAATACCAATATAAATGGTCCGTTATTGGACATTATAAATTTTCCAGCTAACTCATTCTTGGTTGCCAGCGTTTCGCCCTCGTGTGCTAGGGTGGGCTCATCAGTTGGTACCTAGCACACCTACCAATACGCTGGCTAGTGCATACCGTGGAGGCCACTGCGTAGGCTAACTGGAGTCACCGGCAGTGCCAATGCACTAAGAGACTTTGTCTCATTATCAAAAATTGATGAGTAATTTACTCATTCAGGACATTATTTACTCATTCAGGACAAATATTTCAGATTCCCTATGGGAATCAACATCTATATCATCTGATGGCCAAGCAGGCATCAATTTTTGATAATGAGACAAAGTCTCTTAGTGCATTGGCACTGCCGGTGGCTCCAGTTAGCCTACGCAGTGGCCTCCATGGTATGCACTAGCCAGCGTATTGGTAGGTGTGCTAGGTACCAACTGATGAGCCCACCCTAGCACACGAGGGCGAAACGCTGGCAACCAAGAATGAGTTAGCTGGAAAATTTATAATGTCCAATAACGGACCATTTATATTGGTATTACACAGCATGCTCTCGCGGTGAGCTAGTGTAACTTACTTCTTGGTTCGCCCTCGTATATGTGTTCCTTTCTTGTTCTTCTCTCTCCGTATATATATATATATATGTATGACAATTTTTGAATCACAGTGCCGTAGGTTCAGGCATCAAAAATTACTCTTGAAGTGATCCCCTTGCAGCATTAGCCAATTTTGTATGCACTTGTGAATCATAAAAACACTCTTGTTGTGGATGAGAATACGTAGGCCTTTAGCACACTACTGGACAGCAGCTGTTTAGCCGTGGTCATGGCACACACAGGTAACTCATACTCAGCTCACCTGGTAGAGCAAGTATTTGGTGTGTAGTCATGGTGGCATTTTATCTCAAGTTAGAGTTACTGAACATCTCTTGCAAACATGATTGTTCTGTGACCTTCACTCTATTTTAGTAGTTAACTCAGCAGCAAACAAAACCCGGTGGATACACGACTCATTTCCAAGTAAGAGTCCTGTAAAACTATAGCTGAATACATCCTGTATAATTAAGTTGTATTACGTGACCGTAAGTCACGGTCTTTTCACGTGTTCTTTGTGTTCTCTATTCAGTCACGACGGTTCCGACACGCCTGCCAACTCGTCTGACATCAAGGTGCTCATCAGTTCCTTCCGTAGCAACGTGATCAAGTTGAAGGTGAGCAAGAAGCCGGACAAGCAGGGCATGGACCTTCTGGCAGAGGATGACCCCTCCTCTGGGATCTGGAACTCCATCACCAGGTAACTTGTACACTATTCCTAGGAAGTATCCTTCTTGTTTGTGTCTGAAGATGTCTCAAAAATGGGACGAAATCTGTCTCAATAAATTTTAATGTGTCTTAACAATAAAGATGATTCACAGCATTGTAAAGGTGGAACATTTGATGTAAGGATTTCGCCAGTATATATATATTGGCACCATGCTGTTATTTGAAGAAAGAAGTCATCATCTTGCAATTTTATTTGTCCATTACTAATTTACTTTTGTAGTTGTGTATAGGGAGCCTACGGTTTAACTCTTCTGCAATGATTAGAGGGCTGTCGTGGTTACTCAGTGTGATCGGCTGGCCTAATTCATCTATTGTCTCCAAGGCTGTTGTATTCGGTTGGAAGTAAGCTGATATAATGGTGAGATATTTTGTCTCAATTAGCAGGATGTAATCCTGTTTAGTTGTCAAGATTATTGGGGTCAGCCCCTATTACTCCAATAGGTCCTCCTCTTTCTCCCTGTTTTATTTACTAATGAATGCAGTAATATTGTACATGTTGCCATTAATCTCTGAGAAATGGTTCTGTTAATATTATATTGTATCCTTGTAGTTGGTGTCATTTTGAGTGTATGTTTTAAACCGTCAGTATTCCTTAGCATTATCTTTGTAATAATCAACAGTCTAATACAAACTTCTCTTTTCCCCAGTCCTCACTAGTCACATGGCCTGTGTACTTCTCAGTACACTTCCACAATGTTAGTTGTTTGCTCCTCGCTCTTGGTGGTGTTTGACATGAAAGGACTTAGGATCTTAGTGTATTTCATAGGCTAAGAAAAAGCACCTGTTTCCTGCCTAGATCGTCTCCTTTACGCTGACCCCTCAGCGAATCAAACATTTAAAGATCATCCTGTTTTGTGACCAGGGGAAATTAATACTACACGTGACTCAAATAGAGTGATTTACTTAAAATGTGACTACAGTTCTAAGACTAGCCTGGCATTCACAAAATTTGAAATTCCTTATGTTACAACTGTATACATGCACAGAATTACGTAATATTTTCACATTTCCTTAGTAATTTAGTTTGGTGTGGTATAGTTTGAAGTATCATAAGTTATGAATTTCATTATGGTCCATATTGACAGTTAATCACTATCAAAGGCTATTCAACCACTAGCTTGTATATTGTCTTATAAAACTGGGACTAGATTTGACCCCATATATATTGGGTCATCTTCAGCCACGCTCCAATTGGAAGAAATATGCACACACATAACCATACCAAGTGCACGAAACTTACAATAAATATAGGGATATTCACTTCAAACCAAATTAAACAGTAGATCATTACAACTGATAAAAAGGAATAACTATTCAAATGACGAATGTTCCCCTTCAAGCTACATACAAGTAATTAACCATATTACTATTGAACGAATATAAATTATAAATCAAGTGGCTCGTCTATAGAGATAGGGATGCCAACTCCCAGATCAACTCAGGAACATTTGGTTGCTGTAGGAGCAACAACATAGTTCAGCATCAACCACAGCAATTTTGATGTGTCATTTAGTTTCAAGTTTAGGTGTGTTGTTCGGAATTCATCAATGTTTTAAATGAAGATTGTAAATTGTTACATACCAGATTAATTTATTATTGGTTATATGTGTGCACATGTCTTCAAATTGAAGCATGGCTGAAGATGACCCAGTATATATGGGGTCGAAACTAGTCCCAGTTTCATAAGGCAATATGCAAGCTAATGGTATTGAAAAGGTGGACCCTTCTCTACCCTTTGATATAGTTTGAAGTACTCCAGACAAAGACCCACGTCACATTCCTGGCAGCAGTACACCAATGTCTTCTCTTTGCCATGTTTCATACACATGATGTACAACTCGTTGGCTGAATAGTCAGCGTACTGGCCTTCGGTTCAGATGGTCCCAGGTTTGATTCCTGGCCAGGTCGGGGATTTCAACCTTTATTGGTTAATTCCAGTTGCTCGGGGGCTAGGTGTTTGTGCTCTCCCCAACATCCCTGCAACTCCCACACCACACATAACACTATCCTCCACCACAATAACACGCAGTTACTACACATGGCAGATGCCGCCCACCCTCATCGCAGGGTATGCTTTACAAGGGCTGCGCTCGGCTAGAAATAGCCACACTAAATTATCATACATGTGGTACAGCATCCTGGAGGTTTAGATTTCTTAGTTTCTGGTGCTGCTTTCCTTATAAAATGTTTTTCTGCAACATAGGTACTGTATTATCTGATGTGCACCAGCCTTGAATTGTTTGTTACCGAACGATTCGGCCGTACGGTTAGGAGCGCGCAGCTGTGAGCTTGCATTCGCTAGATAGTGGGTTCGAACCCCACCGTTGGCATCCCTGAATATAGTTTTCTTTGGTTTCTCATTTTCATACCAGGCATACCTTAATTAAGGTCACCAAACCAAACCAAACCCCATGGCACTACAGCCCTTGAAGGGCCTTGGCTTACCAAGCGACCGCTGCTCAGCCCGAAAGCCTGCAGATTACGAGGCGTCGTGTGGTCAGCACTACTAATCCTCTCGGCCGTTATTCTTGGTTTTCTAGACCGGGGCCGCTATCTCACCGTCAGATAGCTCCTCAATTCTGATCACGTAGGCTGAGTGGACCTCGAACCAGCCCTCAGGTCCAGGTAAAAATACCTGACCTGGCCGGGAATCGAACCCGGGGCCTCCGGGTGAGAGGCAGGCACGCTACCCCTACACCACGGGGCCGGCATAATTAAGGTCATAGCTGCTTCTTTTCACTCCTAACCCTTTCCTATCCCATCATTGCCATATGACCTATCGGTGTCAGTGTGACGTAAAGAAACTTTAAAAAATGAATAGTTCATTATCCGCCCTAGCGAGTATATTTTGTAGACACACCTCCCACTGGCTGGACCTGGTAAGATAACTGCTCAGTGTTTGTTCATGTAATTTGCAGTTGTCGTGTGAAGATTTTGGGAGTTGTCGATATGAAAACGATTTTCATTGCAGGAAGAAGTGTTGGGGTTTATCATTGTGGTAAAATAAGAATTGTAGTTTGTTAAAATGTAGTTGACCGGGCGAGTTGGCCGTGCGCGTAGAGGCGCGCGGCTGTGAGCTTGCATCCGGGAGATAGTAGGTTTGAATCCCACTATCGGCAGCCCTGAAGATGGTTTTCCGTGGTTTCCCATTTTCACACGAGGCAAATGCTGGGGCTGTACCTTAATTAAGACCACGGCCACTTCCTTCCCATTCCTAGGCCTTTCCTATCCCGTTGTCGCCATAAGACATCTGTGTCGGTGCGACGTAAAGCAAAATGCAACAACAACAATCATTAATAGTGCGTGTTTCGATAGCTTTGCAGTCATCATCACCTACATTCTCATAAGCTTAGGTATAAATAAGGTGAGAGTATGCACAATATATGTTCTCGTAGTAGCCTTGATGTCTTCTCATGGGAAACTTAACATTTTTTTCTATTCGAGAAGGATGATGGTGATGAAGGCTTAAAAAGTGATTAATAACTTGTCCGTAACTAAACTATTGTTAAAAAATTCCTTCCAATTAAGAAGATAAAAAGGTCTTTTTGGTCTCCTTTTTAGCTTCTGTTCAGGAGTGTATTTGAAAAAACACTAATCAACCTTCTACAACCTAACTACTTGAGATGTAATTAAAGTATAATTAAAACTTTTTCTTATCTAAAACACTAATAGCTCGTTGCCATAAGACCTGGGTCAGTGCGAAGTAAAAAATAAAAATAAAAACATATGTCAGCTTCCGGTTGAGGAGATAAAATCTTTGGTTTTAAGTCCCATTCATGTTTGTGCTTGAAAGCGCGTGGCAAAATCTGGTTAACTTGTTATTTTATTGCCAAAGGTAGATTCTTGGAATGCTCTTGCCATTGTTCTTTGTCCTTGATGTGGTATAGTAGCGATAGTTAGTGATAGTGCAGTTACTGTCGTACCATTGTACATGCATCAAGCACCTCGACATACCTATAACGATTTACGGAATAAAACTTATAACCCTACTTATTTGAGATGGAAGGCCAAAACATTGTCTTTCATATGAAAAATATACCGTTCACAATTGGTTTTGGTATCATTTTACAAAGAGCAGCACTACCTGACACCTACATAGAGCACCGGTGGAGAGTCCTGAAAATATTTAAAGGCGAGAAAACAAGACAAAAACGATAAATAAACTGCAATCTCGTTCTACAAACATCACGTGGAAAGACCAACTTGTCATAATGTGATTTTTTATTTCTTCTGTGGGAAGGAATTACGTCAATGAACTTAAAAAGAACAAGGGATTGTACCTCGGACTTGTTTGATAAAAAATGTATCTATGCATAACTAAATTTTAATGAACTGCATTGATAAACCCCCGACACTTCTTCTTGCATTCAAAACCATTTGCATATCGATAAATCCAAAACTCGTGTGACAGCATGGAAGTTGGTGCTGAGGCAATAAATGAGGTCAACCTTGCTCTACTTGTTCTTCCACTCTTGAATGTAGACAACGAGACGTTATGGTTCGCGTAACATTGGTCCATGTCGGACTGCTCTTCGCTGCGCGATCTGGCGACCCGAGTTGTGCTCATTTTGGACCTTCTGCCTCGGGCTGATTCCGGGCATCGCTCTCCAAAAGAATCGTAGGTGATGTTCACTGTTTGCTGTCATGATTGCTAGAATGCGGATCTGTGGTAGGACAGACAGAGGGAGATGAAGTCCATTTGACGCTGTGTCCTACGACACATGCGGTGTTTACCCAACAAAATTAATTAAAACTCAGCCGTTGATCGCCCAAGAGAGATGTAGTTTACTCTGCCATCTGGTGTAGTAAACTAGAATGTTAAAATTGATGCATTACCGAGCTCGATAGCTGCAGTCCCTTAAGTGCGGCCAGTATCCAGTAATCGGGAGATAGTGGGTTCGAGCCCCCCTGTCGGCAGCCCTGAAGATGGTTTTCCGTGGTTTCCCATTTTCACACCAGGCAAATGCCGGAGCTGTACCTTAATTAAGGCCACGGCCACTTCCTTCCAATTCCTAGGCCTTTCCCGTCCCATCATCGCCATAAGACCTATCTGTGTCGGTGCGACTTAAAGCAAATAGCAAAAAAAAAAAAAAAAAAAAAAAAATTGATGCAGAGGCAGTGTAGATGGTATCAGATCAAAATGCTTGCTGAGACCATATGGTGATGATGATTTTCTTCTTCTCTTCATCCTCTCGCTTGTTACGTTGTTCAGTCCATCCTGTAATTAGTGAGGTGGACTTTGTGTTTGTGAATTAAGATTCTGAATTTTATTCTACCTTGAATGGTTTCTTCATTAATTCCAACTTCATTTACTACTTCACTGATTTCTTTTAGCCAGTTAATGTGATTTTTCATTGATAAGGCTAAGTTTAAAGTGTTCTTTGTGAGCCTGTTATTAGCCTTTCTATGTAAGTGACCATGAAATTGTGATCGCTGTTTCCTGATGGTATCTTTGATTTTTCTGTAACTTGATAGTTTTCAAGTGATTTTTATTTAAAATCCAAATTCCATTTTTGCCTTTTCGTTCTAGGACTTTTCTGAGGATTTTCTTTTCTTGTTTTTTGATCGTCTTTATTTGGGAGCTGCCACCAATTTTGCATAAAGTTCTTCTGTTTTAACTACTGTGTTATAATTCATAATTTTGCCTTTACCTGTAGTTATTGTATCTGTTCCAAGTAACTTTGTATGCTCTTTGAAGTTTTGGAGTTCTTTCTTAGATTGCTGGTTCAATAATTTCACCGAGATACTTAAATTTATGTACTTGAGCAATATTTGCATATTTGGTGATTAACGGTTGACCGTTGAAGCCCGATCTAGTCCCTTCCATATACTTCGTCTTTTCATAAGAAATTTGGAGTCCTGTTTTGGCTGCTATTTTCTACAGTCTGGATTGCTTCCTGTCTGTTGTTGGATAGGACAGCAGTGTCATCAGCAAATGCTACACTGTCGATCGGTCTACAGAGACGTATTATTATTATCTAGATATTAAAAGAGTTTACTAAAAACAGCTTTGACAAATCCACCCGTCCGTTCCACTGGACCGATTTGCTTCATTTCTGTTTTCTCCTTTCTGGAATTATCTGCCATTGAATCATTAAATGACCACTCCAATAAGGTGCAGGTGAAGGCTTACCCTAACCTGCAATACATTCTTTGCTATGCGACTAACACCTACATTAATATTCTGATATTTGTGATTTTCATCTTTAGTAATGTCATTGCCTGCAGCCATGTTTGATTACTACCTGTCAAGCCTCTTCCTCTGATCATAGAAGAATACTCCTTGATTCTCTAACCTTTCCCAGCTTCCAAATACATCCAACAAATGGCAGAGCATTCCTAATAACTTACATGTAGCTAAGAGGAAAAAGTCTATGTACAAACAGACTCCATCACAACATAAGCCTTAGACATTATCGGGAAACAGCTATCGAAAGATAACCTGGCCACACTTGAAAGAGTGAAGGCCATGTATCTTTAAAAGAGTTCTCTGCCTGGCAAAAAACGCTCCTTCGGGACTAATCTATGAGCTCACAAGACAACCGTTCTGTATAGAAGAACTACAATTAAAAATATCATTGCCTTCTACGAGACAATGCCATCGGGAACTTCAGATTTTTACCAAACAGAATTCCCGCTACGAACTACAGCACACCATAACGCGCTTGTTATGAAATGTTCATAAAACCATTGGAAAGGGCAGGCGAAACAAGATGACAGGCATATCAAGACGAGTTATCGACCTGTTTATAACGAATGTTGGGGGTCCTCTAGTTATTATTATTTACTTTCCTCTTGAGGTTCGGTGGAACCTGCAGGTTTATATTCATAAAACTGTAGACACTCTTTTGCAGGCTGTTTTATAATAGTTATGGTTTGTTGCAGCACTTTTGGTGCCAAGAAGTCTGACGAGGAAGAGGAGGAGAAGATCAACATCTTCTCCCTGGCGTCGGGCCATCTGTACGAGCGCTTCCTGCGCATCATGATGCTGAGCGTGCTGAAGCACACGAGTACGCCCGTCAAGTTCTGGTTCCTCAAGAACTACCTCTCGCCCACCTTCAAGGACTTCCTGCCGCACATGGCCCAGCAGTACGGCTTCGAGTACGAGCTGGTCCAATACAAGTGGCCTCGCTGGCTCCACCAGCAGACCGAGAAGCAGCGCATCATCTGGGGCTACAAGATCCTCTTCCTCGATGTGCTCTTCCCTCTCAGTGTGAGAAAGATCATATTCGTGGATGCTGATCAGGTGAGTCCTTTCTCTGCTTGTAGAACAAGTGCAAATGGAGCATTCATTACAAATATTGTCAGCTTCATTACTGCAAGGACTCATTTTATATGCATATATCATATTCTTACAAGAGCAGTATGGATTTTGACAGGGCAGATCGAGAAACCTTATATTTACCATGAGATTATTGATGGAAAATCAGTAGGAATATGGAAAATGGTATTTCTTGATCTAGAGAAGGCGTATGATAGTGTCAATGGAGAAAACGTGTGGGAAACCCTGGAAAGAAGAGGATGTGGAAGGCAATGAAGGGAAGTAATGGAAGTAGTGTGTAAGATTTGTTTCATTGTGTCCAGACTCCAGTGGGGAGAAACCACACTGGACTAACACAGGGAAGTGTATTGTCTCCACTTATGTTCATAACGGTTATGGATGAAATTCTAAGGAAACAAAGTCACGATGTGGCAGGGTGTTAAAGTATTGCTGTTTGCAGATGGCATTGTGATCTGGGGAGTGCAAATACAACTAGAGCTTTTAAATGACCATATTAAGAAATATGGTATGAAAATCACTGTGGAGAAGAGCAAAGCAGTGGTGACGGCGAGAGGAGAAAGAGGAGCAAAAGGAGTTGTTAGAACGAGGTTTTTGAATACTTCGAATATTTGGGAAGTCAAATAATGCAAGATGCAAGGCTGGATAAGGAGATCAGCAGAAGGATACAAGTGGGAAATACATTCTACCTGGTGTGGAACAGAGAAGTTCCTATGAAATGTAGAGAGATAATGTACAAGATGTACTCTATGTACGTATGCATCAGAGACTTTGACAGTAGGAAATGAGAGTAAAATTCAGGCCAGTGAGATGAAGTTCCTGAGGAGTATGGTAGTGAAGACAAGGAGAGACAGAGTAAGAAATGTTGAGGTCAGAAAAAAAAATAGGGGCAGAAAAACTGAGTCATGGCATGGAGAAGAAGGTTTGGACATGCTATGAGGACGGAGGAGGGAGGTCCAGAGCAAGATGGACAGACGTTGTTAAAAAAATTAAAGAAAAAGAGAACTGGAATGGAATACAATTACTATATTATTTGATAGTGTTGTGACTTTGTGCCTGACAGAGTGTGAAACTGACCCATTTCTCCAATATTCATAAACATTGTGTGATTTCGCCTACTTGTTTTTACGGCTGACGATGACCTGGACTAGGGTCGAAACCGGTCCCATTTAAATAAGAATGTAATTACTACATTTCTTTCTATTATGTATTGAATTGGTTGAACTTCAATTATTTAATTTTTAATGTTAATAATTTCAATACGGAACAATGAAATTTTTATCTTTAAATGAAGAGGAGTGGTGGAAGAAGAGGCAGGAGCTGGACAAGAGGAAATAATAATAATGATAATGATGGTGATGGCGTACTGTTCCATATTTCTTTTCACAGTTGCAATAAATAAATAATACTAATAGTTATTTTATCTGAGTCGGCAGAAGATCTGAAGAAATTGCTGAACGGTATGAACAGAGCTCAAAACAAAAGTACTGGAGTGTAGTCGAATGAAGTCAGGTGATGCAGCAAATATTAGATTAGGAAATTAAATCTTAAAGGAAGTAGATGAATATTGTTATTTGGGTAGAAGAATTAATAATCGCAGAAGTAAGGACGACATAAAATGCAGACTAGCACAAGCAAAGAAGGACTTTCCTAAAAAGAGAAATTTGCTCGCTTCAAACATTGATGTAGGAATTAGAAAGACTTTTGAAGACTTTTGTCTGGAGCATGTTGTCTTATGGGAGCGAAACATGGGTGAAGACTACTTCAGAAAGAAGTGTGGTTTTACAGAAGAATACTGAAGGTGAGATGGTTAGATGGAATCGCGAATGATGAAATAGGGCATCAAATTGCTGAGAGAATGATTTGGCTAAATTAGGTGAGAAGAAAAGATAGAATGTTAGGGCACATCTTAAGACACTCAGGACTTGAGGAAAGTGTAGGCAGTAAGCAGGGTAGAGGTAGACCAAGGTATGAATATAACAAGCAGATTAGAGCAGATGTGGAATGTAGTACCTAGTTATGTAGAAATGGAAACGTTAGCACAAGATAGAGTGGCATGGAGAGCTGCATCAAACCGGTCTATGGACAGCAACAGATAGGAGAGCATGAGAAACACAATTTCAGGTCTGTGTGGGAAGAGGTGCCAGTTATTCTACATCCACTTCTTCTCAGCTACAGAGGAACTCGTTTCTACTTCCCGGCATCCAGAGCTTTATTTTTCCTCCAATCACATACCAAAGCTTTCATCCATATCATACTTTCTTCCTGGAGTGCGATTACCAGTTTGCTCTGACTCTTCAATAACAAGGAGCAACGACTTACGAGAACTCACATCAGCCATCCTGTACAACATGTTACTACTTAAACCAACACAACGCAAATGACGTCATGTACGCTGTACGCTTCTCGCCAGTGGCAGGATCAGAGTAGTTGGAAATACATCAACTTTCTGTATGTCAGGAGTGCTGTACCAATCTCGATGCAAATAATACCCACACCCACCAAGTTTTGAAGAGACAAAAATGCAGGGAGTATTCACGTAAATACGGTAGTAAAATATTTGTTCTGCAGCAGCAGGCTGTACACATTCTGAATAATGTATTTTGTTTTAAGAGCGCCTCCAATGTGGACTTGGTAGATACCGAGCCAAATGCCTTATCAAAACTGCTGAAACCAAAACTGAGGGGAAGATAATATTTGTTACTTCTTTCCATTAATTCACTCAACACATCATATCATTTTCTCTTGTCCAGCTCCTGCCTCTCCTTCCACCACTCCTCTTCAGTAATTGTAATCCTTTCCAGTCCTCTTTGTTCTTATAATGTTCTTGACAGCGTCCATCCCTCTTGCTCTGAGCTTCCCTGTTTGTCCTCATAACATGTCCATACCTTCTTCTCCATCCTCTGCCCCTATCTCTTTTCTGACCTGAACATTCCTTACTCTGTCTCTCATTGTCTTCCTTACCATACTCCTGAGGAACTTCATCTCACTGGCCTGAATTATACTCTCATATCTTACTGTCAAAGTCCAATGGATATTAGCACATCTTGTACATTATCTCTCTACATTTCATAGGAACTTCTCTGTTCCACACCAGGTTCCTTACATTCTCGTAGAACATACTTCCCACTTGTATCCTTCTGCTGATCTCCCTATCCAACCTTGCATCTTCCATTATTACACTTCCTCCCAAGGTTCTGTCCCCTGATACTAATGACTCCTGTTCCTTCTCTTTCTCCTCTCCTCACCACCACTGTTCTGCTCTTCTCCGTGCTGATTTATGTGCCACATCTCTCAGTTTTGTCATCTAAAGCCTCTAGTTGGATTTGCACTTCTGTATTGTTGACTCTCCAGATCACTATGTCATCTGCAAACAACAGTATTTTCATATTCCCTCCATATCTTGCATTTGTTTCCAAAAGAATTTCATTCATAACCATTATAAACATAAGTGGAGACAGTACCTGTCTTAGTCCAGATTGATTTGTTCTCCCTACTGGAGTCTGGAGACAACTGAAACAATTCGTACAGATTGCTTTCACTAGTTCCATTCATTGTATGACACATCCTTTTCTTTCGAAGGTTTCCCCACACCTTTTCTCTATTAACACTATCATTTGCCTTCTCTAGATCAAGAAATACCATCATTTGCGAAAAACCAAGCACTTTATTTGACCTGCTCATTCATACTTTCAGAGGCAGTTTATCTAGCAGTCAGAGTCCGATTTTTCATTCTGTTCACAGTTACAATGCCAGAAAGAGAAAGATGTTCCACCTATTCAATACAATAGGTGGAATATCTTTCTCTTTCTAGCATTGGAATTAATAGTTCAATACGGATCAGTGATGAAGTTTTTAACTTTAAATTCTATTCACAGTACCTTACTTAGACAATAAACCTCGTTAATTCGAAGTCGTTGGGACTCAAAAATCGGACTTCGAATTACGTGATTTCGAATTAACCGCCAATTCGCAATTCAGAAGTACCAACCCTTGCCGCGTTACTAAATATTCTAAGGCCCGTTACTGCATGCAGTTAACCTTGATTCACAGTTTATACCTTTCAAATGCCATGAAGAAAGAAATATTTCCAAAATTTATCCAAAAATGTGCATTTACAGTATTCAAATAATGCACTCGGATTTCTCACTGGTAAACATAACCTCTCGCAACGAAAGAAAGGAAAAAAAAAAAAGCACGATTCAAAGATGAGGAGAAATCTATGCTGGCTCCCATGTGCAAGTGCTTTATTGATTGGATTACTATACTGTATGCATTTTAGATGCCTTGTATTTACACAGAAAGTACCCGATGCCCTTAAAATCGAACTTTTCTATGACTATCCTTGTACGATTTCCCGCCATGGCATTTCTCTCGTACTTCAGAAATGTAAACACTTGCCGCGTCACAAAGTATTCTAAGACCCATTAATACATGCAGTCACCTCGATTCACAGTTTAAACCTTTCAAATGCCATGGAAAAAACTATTTCCGAAATGTATCCAACAAGGTGCATTTACAGTGTTCAAATAATGCACTTGGATAAATCACTGACAAACATAACCTCACGCAACGAAAGAAAGAAAAAAAATCGCACAATTCAAAGACGAGAATAAATTTTGCCGGTTCCCCTGTGCAAATGCATTATCTTTTTGGATTTCTGTACTGTTTGCATTTTTAGATGCTTTGTATTGGCATGGAAAGAGCCCGACGCCCTGAAAACGTAGCTTATGGAACTTTCCTATGACGTGGCGATAAAGTATCTCGCGCTCACGTGCATTTTCTCTTTGCTAAGACCCCCATCCCTCACCCTTGTACGATTTCCCGGCTGGCAATTTCTCCTTTAAAACCATAAGACCGTTTGGGCTCGCATTGAAATAAAGCAATGCAGTTTTACCGGCAATGACAATATTGTTCGGTGCCTACGAATTTATTATATGAGCCACGATTTTTCGTCAACTGTCGGCATCGCCAGTGTTTGTGGATTCTGTTTTCCCGCACACAGCCTGTTGCGTGATATTACGGAGTTCTTTAAAAGGTTGAATACAAAAGAATTCCGATTTCATTCATCTTAGCAATCATGAAGCGCACTGTAGACGCACCGAAGTGAGTGTAAGTGCGGAAAGTACCCCTCCACGTTCCGGAACGCCTATTATGAAGCGGAGCGGATAAATTTCGAGTTGAAATTACTCTGTAACATACTGTTGTTTTAAAATGTAAAGACAGTTTCGAATTAAAAGTCTGAATTTCGGTAATGGGGCCGACATTGTTCTTCGAATTACGAATTATCCGTATTTCGAATTAAACAATTGAAAAAACATGCAAAACTGTATCTCATGTTTCCGGGAACGAGAGCTTCTTCGAATTAGGCGGGATTTTGAATTAACCGATTTCGAATTATCGAGGTTCTACTGTATATCCTGCATCCATCGGCCCCTCCTTAATCCCCTTTCCTTTCCTTGCTACCCCACTCTCTCCTTCTTTTTTCCCTCCCTGCACTTCCCCATAAAGACTTCAGTAGAACTTCATACATTCCTCTCCTCAACCTTTATTCACATCCAACTTCAATCTGCACGTCGCAGCACGAGGTGATTCCCATATGTCATTTATTATATTCCGCCTATCATAACTCTTTTTATTCATGTATACAAATAAAAATTTTACGGTCCGCATTGAACTGCAAAATCCCACCACCTTATAGATACTACTAATGTATTTGGACCTCAGCACGCAACAATCATCATCATTCAAGATTCTTTAAACAGAAGAGCCTTTCTAACATCATTCATCGCATTCACATGAACTGAATATATAGTTTTGTGCACACAACTCAAACATTTTGTTATCACTTGAACTTTGAACGGACTGCGGCTTATTTGGAGAGCGAACTTCAATCGCATTTCTGTGCGTGAACTGCGACCAGCATCTTATGAATATCTATGAAAAACAATTTTAACATAGAGCAGCAACCAAGCATTTGAGGATCTAATGTAGTGCAACGAAAATCTTGAACATTACCTTATTTCTCATATGGTATATTGACACTACACTGTGTCTTCCATTGCTTAAACTTTTTACAGAAATTATTTTATTCAACCAGCCGTAACTTAAAATTCTGTTGATTGTACGTAGTTTTTTAAGACCATTATGTTGTTACATTGTTTATTTTATTCAATACATTTGTGTAATTTGCTTCATGGATGATGATGACCTTTGATTTAGGTCGAAACTAGTCCCTGAATGTTAATATAAATGTATATCATTTATAATTTGTATTGAAAAGGTGGACATTAAATATTTCACTGTTATTGTAAGATTCGGTCAGCAGTGTGTAGCCAAGGTCATGGACAGTCTGTTACCCTGTTAGTGTGTAAATGACATTTTAATTGTAATACATGTGTAATTATTGTCCCTTTGGTGAAAGTTTTATTGTATTATTACTGCACTGAAGTTGGTAGACTCAACCTTTACATCTCTATCAAAATTCACTCAGAGAGCATAAAGAAAGTTACATTTTCTAGATTACTTTACAATTTTGATGTTCCCTCCTCCCTACTTCTCCTCCTCAGACCGGGATACTTTTTGCTGTCTGTAAATTTTTTTGCCCTCCGACCTCTAACTTCCAATCACCGATTGTTCCTTCTTTGCTCAATTCTGAGCACTTAAGCTATGCGAACTCATATTGTGCAGACTGTATGAGTGAAGCGTTGCCCGTTGCAGGTGGTGAGGGCCGACATGAAGGAGCTGGTGGACCTGGACCTAGGCGGAGCTCCGTACGGCTACACGCCGTTCTGCGAGAGCCGCAAGGAGATGGACGGGTTCCGATTCTGGAAGCAGGGCTACTGGAGGAACCACCTTCAGGGTCGCAAGTACCACATCAGCGCCCTCTACGTGGTGGATCTGAGAAGGTTCAGGCGGATTGCTGCCGGAGACAGGCTGAGAGGACAATACCAGGCGCTCAGCCAGGATCCGAACTCTTTGTCCAACCTTGACCAGGTGTGTACCTGTCTCTTAAGTTGGAGACACTTCCTACAGGGTCCAGTCTAAATGTTGTGCAGCATTGTGTATGTTTGGAATTATAATGACACAGGCAAAACAGTTGCAAAAATAAGGTCAGGAAATTGGATCATAAGGATATACTCTGAGGGTAGAGATGCGTAGTCTGGCCATCAATACAGTATAGTGGATTACAGTTTGTAAATATGAAATACTTCGTGGCACATAACAGTACAACCTCACTCTTTCTCGCCTGTTTACACCTAACTCTAGCGGGCCTACTTGTCTTACACTTACTGTTAATGTGGCACTGTACAGTCATGGTTCACTTATTGATTTGCGAGGCCACTGCCGTATTGTTAAAATTACTAGCGTTACATTTCAAAGTGTAATTAAAGTTTTTTTTTTTTTTTTTTTTTTTTTGTGGGATTGTAAATCTGCTCGTGTAATACTGTACTGTGTAAGGAAAAATGTGGCATGTTCAAATAATGCATTTACTAAGTTGATGTGAAATGACGAACGCAGCACTTTATTAATTACGGTCTTATTTCATCCAATACGTACTTATAGAATTCGATTAGCATGTCTTAGAAGCAAGAAAAATCTGCAAGAACTCCTCCGAAAAAGAATGCAACATTATAAAGATCAGTTCAATTCAAATGGAAGGAAATTTCGTTATCAAAGTAACTTAACTTGTCCTGCCGACTTTGGTACGGTTTGTAGGCTTAGCCTTTTTACTGTCCCCGTAGTCAGTCGCTCCCAGGGGTGCTCAGTCCCAACTCTGATAAAAATAATGCCCTAAAAATATATACACCCTGCATTTTTTTATGGGGAACATCCAACAAAATATGGACAGAGTGAGGTCAACTAAAAGCTATAAATAAACTAAGGCGAAGCATCACGTCAGTTTTGGAGGAAAATCTGTTTCTTGAAATAAACAAGAAAATATTTAAAAATTAGTGAAAAGTATCAAATGATCCAAAATTTACATAACTAGAATTTTCTTGCAGCTTGATAAAGTCCATCTTGAGAATCAAAAATATATAACAAATGTACAATGTATGCCGACACACATACTTAACATTCCAAATCAAATCTTGAAGTTTCATTAATTTTACACCTTGGCCTTGCGTGCTCTCACCACGCCTCCTGGCTGTAATTTTGTTAACACTTTTAACTGTAGATGAGTACGTTCCCCTTTCCTGCACACTTGACATTTCAGTAGGGTCCCTAACCTTAAGAAAAGATGTAATTTAATGCGCAAAAAGGGGAGACAAAAAACTAATCTAAGAGCACAATATATAACACCTGAATGATGGGCACAACAAACAATGTGGATCGGAACCACACAAAATAAATCACATAAATGGCAAATGTACACAATCAAAGAAACAAAAACATGATGTCATATTTTCCAGGGCTCACCAAGAAAAGCATGCGGCATTTACGTAACTTTCATTCACTCAAAGACGTGATGGAAAATATATGGAAATAAATTTACTCTTTAAGCAACACATCCTATTGAGCGTAGGTTCCTGAAATAAATTATCTTTACATTTAAAAGGCAGTTTAGTTTCAATTTATAATTGATACTCGTGCATTAAAGTGCCTTTTGAGAGGGGCGGAACAGCCATTGCAGTATTCAGTAGCGGTTCATTGAGCTAATATACAACCTGAGCTCAATACCCCCACACATAAATACAGGTAGTAAAGTGACGCAGAGGGCCATAAAAGTAGTTCGCGATCGAAACTGACAGGAAACTGTCAGTAACTGAACTTGGCTTCCGATACCAATAAACCAAGCATAGGAAGCAACACTAAAATCGATACACATATATTAAGACAGGGGTAATTTTTAATCATCATCATCATCAACACTGGTGGTCTGCCTATCGGCAGGTCTTCGCATGAATTCTTCATGCTGTTCTGTCTTCAGCCATTCTCTTTGTCTTCCAATAGCTTCTATTCACCTTTACACTGTCCACTAGCTGATACCTCTTCGTTCCTCTTCAGTTTTCCTTGTATCTTCCCTTTTAGTGCTTCTGTTATTAAACAGTTTCGTCGCAAACAGTGGCCTAACCAATTTTTCTTCCGTCTTTGAATGCATTCCAATACCGTTCTCCTTCCTTCACCTACTCTTTTTAATACTTTCTCATTCCTTACCTTTTCCTGCCAGCTGATTTTCTCCATCTTCTGCCAGATCCACATTTCAAATGCTTCTAGTCTTCTTTCTTCCTCTTTTCTCAACGTCCAAGTTTCAGCCCATGAAGCGCCACACTCCACACAAAGCACTTCACTAACCTCCTCTTAAGGTCCCTATTTAAAGGCCCACTCAACAGTGTCCTTTGTTTCATAAATACTTCCTTGGCCATTGCAATTCTAGTCTTCACTTCATCCAAGCAATAAAGATCATTTCTGATTATGCTTCCCAAATATTTGAATTTAGGCACGTGTTCGATCTCCTCCCACGAAGGTATTATTTTAGCAATTTTAAATAAAAGCGAGTTTATTCAAATGAAAAGGAAACACCTAATAAAAGTTGTCTTACCCTCATAATATAGAAGAAAATAATACAAAGGGGTACGTTACATATAACATACAGGTACATCAGAATATGTATGGTTGAGCCACATCAGGCTCTCTCTCTCTCTCTCTCTTTTCCTTTCTTTTTTCTTTTCTTTTACAACATTATCAGGATGAAATATGAATGCCACTGAATTAGGAAGTTGCCTCTCTCATGCAGAAAGAAAAAAAGCTATTATAACAGGGTATTACAGTATTCCTCTTTTTTATATTTTGGGCCAATGAAGTGATCTTGAATCAAAGTGTCCTCCTCCTTTTCGTTCTTTGTGGCGACAACAATTCCCAAAGAGAAAATCTATTATCCTTCAGGCACAAGGAAAACATATTAGCAAATAAGAAGTAAGGTGAGGGTAGGGGTGTGAGGCAAGAAAGTATGCATAGAATACATACACAGAGAAAACAACAGATACATAATTTCCATGGTTACCTTCAAAATACACAAATGAAGTTAAAAGACAGCAGAGCCAAAAATAAAATGAGAGAATGGCTGTGGAAGCCAGAAACAAGAATGAAATAACTCAAGAAACCAGAAATTGGACACCCAAAAAAGCAATGTAGATCTAGATATCAAACTCATTCAATCGAACACACATAGAGACCAACTCACAGAAACGTTGGGTGGAGGGACAAGCCGGTAAAGCATGTTGTAATAGTTCACAACAAGTGTAATCAAAACAACCAATTTGCTTGTGAATCCGGTCTGGTAAAACAAACACAGAACTAGGCCAGTAGGGAAAACGTGCACCACACCAGCAACAACTTATTACGCAGTCAGTACACACCAAGAGTGAAGATGAATAGTACCGAGTGGACGAGCAAGAAAACACCAAAGGATGCCCAAACGTACACACAATAGGTCTCCACACATGTATACATACACACGAACCATTCAAAGTGAGCAGAAAACATAACGGGATCTACACTGCCCTTGGTTTCCGAATAGAACATAAAAATTGGCAGACGTACGAGAATATAAGATCAATGAGAAATGGTCTGCAATAAAATTAAAGTAGAACAAATCCGTAACCCCAAAGACACTTAAAAGCAACCATGGCAAGTCTCGGGAGGACCAAAAATAGCAAGATAATAAGTAAATAAAAATAATTACCTCATGGATAATAAGAACAGGAAGTCTCTCAAAAAAACCGAGAGTTTCACAATATCATATTTAAAACTGTTAAAGTATCTTTTATAGGATAGAGAAGCCATGCCAGAAACTTCAGCCGCAATTTTCTTCTTCAAAACTCAACAAGAATAAACAAGAGGGCAGATAAAGGAGAAGATTTAGGCAGAAAGAAAGAATGACGAATGTGAAAGCGAGTCGCCATCTGTCTACATAGAGATGAGTTGTTCGATAATACAATAGAATACATGTCAAAGAAGGGAAATAGTATAATGAATAGTAAGGTGTGGTTGAAACCGGCTGTGTTCTGGGTGTTATTGGCGCGCTATAAGAGTTTCTTTCATGCTAGTGTTTAATGATATATCATTATTAATTAAGTTGGTAGTCAGTGTTTGTCTTGGTGTTCCATGTCGAGTGAAGATAGGTGAGCCTGGCCCTTCTCATATAAAGCATTGAAACGTGGAGGGAAACAGTGCGTTCTCAGCGTTTTTAAGTACTCTTGAATGTGACGAGCATATTGAGGATTGTTGTGGTGGGTATCAAGTAGATGATATCGCATTGCAATCGGAAAGGCAAGTTTTAAGGTTACCTCCGTGCTGTTGCTCTTTAAATCCAATTGAAAGCATGTGGCTAGGAACAACAAAACTTTCACCCTTGCTGTTAGAAGGGATTGAACTAGTGACCCCTCAACGTTGGGAAATGTGTGTAAAACACTTCGAGACGGAAGAAAAACAAATGTGGAATATAGACCAGTTAGTAGACGAAGCCATTGAACGGATAGTGATAAATGTGAACGACACAGACAGTGACGACGATATGGAGGGAATTGAGTAACTCATCTTTCTTCCGCAGGCGACATTGGTGTGTACATTAACCTTCAGAATTGTCTTGAATATCATCTTGATTCATTGTGGTGATTGTATAAATGTTGTATTCTTCTTACAACATGTTGGTTACAGAATATTTCAACTAGTTATAGATCTCGTGGTTTCTTGACTTGATGTTGTCGTGCGACTAGTACTACAACGTGCACGTGGCCGGGCTTGTTCAGGTAATTAGAGATAGGGTGTAGAAACGCCGGGAATGTCCAAGAAGTAGCATAGAGCCGAGGACGTCATCAGAATCTGACACAGGCGATCCACTGAGAGTAGTCCCATAGCAGTTGCGTTGACATTAAACGGCTGGCTTGGCATTTCACTAAAGAACAAATGGAAAACACATTGATGACTGAAAACCTTTACATGGTAGTGGGAAAATTACTCAAGGGGGAAAC
This sequence comes from Anabrus simplex, assembly GCF_040414725.1. Taxonomy (NCBI): domain Eukaryota; kingdom Metazoa; phylum Arthropoda; class Insecta; order Orthoptera; family Tettigoniidae; genus Anabrus; species Anabrus simplex. The sequence continues at coordinate 97,484,088 of NC_090278.1, forward strand.
TATGTGGGTATGTACAGTATCGGTGTTTTTAATAGAAGAAATGTTGTATAGGTACTTTATTTGATACTGTGTTGAACTTTTTGGTTCAGTTCAAAATACTGCGGTGCACTCAACTTAAAACATGGCATTTTCAGTGCATGTAAAACGTTTGCTTGTGTAGGATCTTCCCAACAACATGATCCACCAGGTGGCCATCAAGTCTCTTCCCCAGGAGTGGCTGTGGTGCGAGACGTGGTGCGACGACTCCTCCAAGCCGTACGCCAAGACCATCGACCTGGTGAGTACAAAGTAGGGCTCCCCACACTAGCAATTTCCTCAGTTGGGCCAAAAGTTGAAGGGCTGAAGTGCCTGCAAAGGATTCAAATTGTGAGCCTCGGATAGCTGTAACAAAACATTTTTTTTTTAAATGTCAAAAAATTACTTCCAGATTAAATGCAGTTCTGTAAAAATAGCCTAAAATCTCTTGTTTCTGTATTCATTTTCTTTTTCATTCAAATCCGAAGCCAATTTATTTACATAATCCTTTCTATAATGTGTTCCTTGGTTCAATACCCTCAGGCGTTTTTTTTTAATGTCTGCACGGAATATAGTTATAAGAGTTTAAGAGAAACAATGCATTGACTCACATTAGCGCTCGTAGTGTTAGAAAAAGGCAAACTGCTAATTTAATAGACCGGGTATTGATGGTTAAAAAAGGGTTGTAATTTTTAGCAATAAATATCTAAAATTCATAGCTGATGTTTTCAACACTGAGTGCTTGCCTGAAGGACTTGAACTGTGGCGTCTTGCTGCAGTTTTCTGTAATGTATACTCCAACTGATGACGTTATTATGACCACCCGCCTGCCACATGTGCCAGAGGAGAGAGACAATGAATGTTGGTGCAACAGGTATTCAGCTGGATTTAGAAAGGAGCTGTTCAGGAGCCAGGGAAGACCGTGTTCTGCAGCCACGTGCATTGTCGTGCTGGAAGATCCCATCATCTGTGTGGAAGGCACTCTCATTTGATTTGGCAATGAATCCATCCTCAGCAATCACGTCCCTTACGTGATGATTGAGCACCTTATGATGTCACTGCCGACAGGTGATCATAATAATGTCATCAGTATGTAAATATGTCAAAGTGCTATGACGAATACAAATACAGTGAAATGTGGGCGTCTGTAAAATGCATCAAGCTCTAAACATGCCGCTTAGCCCTTGAATGACAGGGAAATACATGCATATTGCATAATTTTTCAGTGGTATTCTTTCATGGATATGCGGTGTTTTGTGTGTTTGTAAATGTCACTATACAGGATGCATAGTGACATTAATTACAATATGCTATAGAACTGCTTGTAGTTTATTGTTCATGCTAAGAAACTCAAGTAAGCTTTAGTTATTCTGATTTTCCCCAACTGTAGATGAAGTACACAGCAAAACAACATAAATGTTAAAAGTAATTGTGTGGAATTGATTACGTAATTGTTGGTTACCATACTTGACATTTGTGGTTTCATTAAAAAGTTTGGGACATATAGTTCTTCAAGATTTGGATAGAATATTTCAAGGCAGCCACGGCAACTTCTCTTATTAATGCTTGTTCAAGGTTAAATGATTTGCAGGACTTGACGAAAAAGAGAGGAATTGTTCCTCTAATGCCAGCCATTAATCCGATGACTTTGATATCATCCAGCTGGTATTTCTGTTGATAAAATCGGGTGGTTGGTTTGTATTTTGCTTTGTTTTCCTCATGAAGCTCATTGCGGTTGTGTTTTGGACAATTTGAATCTGAGTGGTGGATCTATATAATAACCCTTTCAGTGGTCTTCGAAAGCTATCATGTCAATTCAACGGGACTTGAACCTCCTCGAAGACTGTAAAACTCGAGTCCCTTAACGCTTGAGCGATGGCAGATTTTATTTGATGATGCCCGGTATTTCACAGAGCTTTTGCATACAAGCAGTAAATGAAGATGTGAGCAGGTGGTTCTACCTTGTTGTGGGGGCGCCGACAACGGTTAGTGTCCATGGTCCTGCCTGGAATAGCTCGTATGGCTGCTACATTGCCTGTCATTTTCAAGGTACCGTGCCATTCCCTACAAGATAAACCTTGAAGGCGACCAACCTACTGATTGGCTGGCGAATGTTGGTGGAAAAGGATAACTCCTTTCCCGTTCTATGGGAGGTCACACCACTTAAATTAAACTTCTCTCGGCTTCATTGTTACTTCTCAAGGCTCTGGAAAAAATATGTTTTTTTTTTTTTACTGAATATGCTGTTGTCTGGTAACAGTTAATGCTTTCTTCTTCTTCTTCTTTTTTTTTTTTACGAGTTGCTTTACGTCACACCGACTCAGATAGGTCTAGTGGTGACTTTCTTCTTTTGGTTCCCTTGTATTTAGTATGTGAGGATCTCTGAAATTGAAGAGTATTAGTTGTAATTGTGTTGATCTTGCTGCTTCACAGTGTAACAACCCTCTGACAAAGGAGGCAAAGCTGACAGCAGCAATGAGAATCCTGCCAGAGTGGAAAGACTACGATGCAGAGATCAAACAGCTGCAACAGAAGATCGACGAGAAGGACGTGGAAACCGATCTTGAACACGAACTGAGACATCACAAAACAGGTGAGTTGTTTAGTGACGCCATCTTCTTAACGTACACTTTACTGATTGTGTCGGTATAAAGTTTAGCAGCCAACTATATAAAGAAAGCGTAACTCTAGTGCCCGTCTTGCGGCTATGATCCTTAATGCATTCAACGCTAAACCCATACGTTTTAGTGCATATATGAACAGGATATAGTGCGATGCCTTGAAATTCCGTGGAAATCCTCAGAGAAGTTCTATACAGATATACCACCCCATTCTGCTTGTTTTGAAAGCGATCTGATACTGTTTCAGCTTCGTTGGAGTGGAACATCTTTCCTGAAATTGAATGTTTCCTCATTCTGGAGAGCTATATTTTGATAATGAAGACGGAGAATATCTAGGGGGCGATATTGAACTACAAGAAAGTGCGAGACAGAGTAGTGATGATGAATCTCATGCGGAATTGTCAACCACTTGTTAAATACATTCTAAATTCTCTTTTTCCCCAAATGTCAATGATTTTGATAATACCAGTTCTTGGATCAAGAATTTTACATTTTATTTTAGTAATAGAATAGCCATAGAGTAGCCATGCGTATTAACATGCTATTGCTATGGAGCCAAGCTGCACACTCGGCAGGCGAGTGGGTTCGAACCTCACCGTTGGCTGTCCTGAGAATGTTTTTGTGTGGTTTCCCTTTCGCACTCCCAAGCAAATGCCGGGACAGTTCCTGTTCATAAACCACAGACGATTCCTTCCTCTTTCTTACCCAGTTTCATTTCACATTCATCGTCTTCTCAACTGAGAATGGCATCTGGCCGTAAAATATACTCTCACTTCATCACCGACCCTGTATTGGGCTGCGAGGCTAAGGGGGCGAATGCATTCCATTAATAGTATCAGTAAAAAAAAAAAATCTGTAAAAGTGCTTCTTCCTTAAAAATCCCCGCCCGGAGGGTTCGCCTGGTCATCAAAACTCGGCAGTGAAAAGGTTAAGATCCGGTACCACGGTTAGTTTGTTTCAGTCCCATTGCTGTGCCGACTGTTCATCATCAGAATGTTGGCCGGTGCTGTGGTAGACATGTTGGTTCCTATTCACTAGATTGCGTGCCACTGTTGACGGTGATTCGTCCCTTGGATAATGGAGCACTTGTGATCTTCATTTGTTAAGCACACTAGCTCCGTCTGTGGACCATTGTTGGAGTGTTGTCCTCTGGATCCCAGAATTGCGGGTTCAAACCCACCAGACGTTGGGCGGAGAAACTCCCATTCAGTGATGTTGGACCATCTCGGCATGTAAACTTTCTCTGCCAAAACTTTTGGTGTTTACCTGATGAAATTAATTTAAAATTTTGCCTGAGGTTGCTCAAGAGATATCTGGTTTAGCCTGCCATCTGGTGTTGTAAAACGGAACATCAAACTTGATGCGCAGGCAGCCTAGATTGTATTAAATAAGTGAAACCTCGTTAAGATGTTTCTGCAGGGGACAAGCGAGGAAACATACTAATGAATATAAACCATCCAACAGGAAACACTAGATACGATTTTTCCTGACATGAGGGCATTATACGTCATGTATCTGCGGGTACAGTGAAAATTATAGGCCTATCTACCATTTCTAAAGACCAGAGGAAAGCATTTAAAGGTGTGAAAAACATGTGCACAGGGGCCAACAAAAATATCGAAGTATTACTGCGAATCACACTCTTAGATAATGAATTGCAGGTTACACTCGACCGTGTGGAACTGCAAGGAATGACTTTGGCCGCCATCTTGAGTCAAACAAAACTTCGACCAACTTGAGCGATCGAGTCGATACTCAAAGGTACAAGTTTCAACATCCGCAACCTCTGCGCGCCAGTCCACTTTCTGACATATTTTAATTTTGTCTTCTTTACTAAGGAATTTTACAACATTTTCCGTATCCGTAACTAGGTAATCACAAGACAGATTTGCACCACGCTAGTCAGTTTCACACAATTATGTTGCTAATCCAGATATAGGCTACTGAATCACGCGACAAATACTGTATTAGCTACACTTCACTGTACTACTCAACAAAAAATAAATTTCTACCTTCTGAGTGGAATGCGAAATACAAGCACAAACAGGCTCACTCTGCTAACCGGCAAGCAAAACTGAACATTCCTGAGGCTAATGGCTTGTTCATCAAAGGCGCAACTTCTCCTTTGAAGTTCAGAAAGGCCTTTTTCCGTAATCACGCAACTGTGACGACTGCTCTTACCGAATTGGAAATCGCGTTTCTTTCAGAAGAAATGACAAATACAGTAACATTTTCAGGTCTAGAAAAAATGTGATTGTGCTAAGCGGTAATAGTGAAAATTCGTGATGCGATACGTGAGGTACTTTTTATATAGATTTAATACATTGAGAATCGAGACTATGAATTTCCAGCGTCCTAAGTGGGCAAACGTGTTAATGAGGAATGCACTAACGAGGTTTCACTGTATTATTATTTTATTTAGGATCGTTTCAACCTCCTATGGGTTATGACTACACAACTTCGTTGACTGTTCATGTTCTTTCTTTTTACGCCAATACTCCTTCATTCTAGAGCCTCCGTGGCTCAGGCGGCAGCGCGCTGGCCTCTCATCGCTGCGTTTCATGGTTCAAATCCTGGTCACTCCATGTGAAATTTGTGCCGGACAAAGCGGAGGCGGGACAGGTTTTTCTCCGGTTTTCCGTGTGATATTTCATTCCAGCAACACACTCCAATAACATTTCATTTCATCTGTCATTCATTAATCATTGCCCCTCGGGAGTGCGACAGGCTTCGGCAGCCGGCACATTTCCTATCCTCGCTGCTAGATGGGGGCTTCATTCATTCTATTCCTAACTCGGTCAAATGACTGGAAACAGGCTGTGGATTTTCATTCACTCCTTCATTCTCTGGCTCGCTTTTGCTTGTTCCTCATCCGAGAACACCCTTCTTCTTCTGCTGGGTTTCTCTATGAACAGATCCGTCACCTCTGCTATTTTCCTTCTGAACACTGTTTTGTTTTTAATATCTCCCTCCTCAGTACCACATTTTTTAAGACACTGATGAACTTCTTTCAGCCATGGTACTTGGGTCTTTCTTCTTTCCTGCTTGGTGTTCCAGTCCCATTCTTCTCAGGTGTCCATAGAAAGTCAGTTGCCTTTTTCTTAATGAGGTTGAAATGTTTTCATACAGCTCTTGATTTGATCTCAAATGGAAGGGTCCCAGAATTTTCCTCCGAAATGTACGTTCTTTCTTTTCTATTTCGGTAATCTCCTTTCTGGCAATTGTCTCTGCTGCATAGAGGCATTCAGATTTCACCATGGTATTATAGTGTCTGAGTTTGGCTTGATAGGGGAGGGATTTGGACTTATAACTTTCGTGGCATAGTCTGAATGCAGTCTTCATCTCCTGTGTTCTTTCTTCGATAGCTGGCTTCTCGTTGTTGTTAGGAGTCAGAATTGTTATCATTATTATTATTGGTGCACCATGTTTTGTCAAGGAGTTAGTTAGTCTGTGCCGTAGAGACAAGTTTTTGTTTCTTATAGAACTAGAACTGCTCCACCACTGTGTCAGCTTAACATTCATGGCCACTGGATGGTCTTCCTTCTGAAAGTGTTGGTGTTAAACTCTTGAGAAATTTCAAGAATTCAGGGAAGTCCTTGTACTTTTTCCCTTAATAACTGGAATTGAGCCTTTGAGTCAGAGACATTGACGTGTCTCATGCTAGATTCATGAGAAAGAAAAGAAAACACAGCAAGAAAACTTCAGTAACTGTTCGTACTTGAGTGACTATCTGGTCTGGCCTTGCCTGTAGAGCCCAGAAAGAGTGCCCTTGTCACAGCAGTTCTCACAGGCCGACTGGTTTTCAGTATCTCAACTTTTATATAAAAAATGAAATTGCTGTGTTTATTTGCGTATTAGACCCCCCATTCCCAAGCTTTCCAGGACAAGAAAAATAAAAAAATTAAAGCTTGCTTATAAGTAATTCTTCAGAGACGAACAAGCATTCCGCTCCATATCGCGACAATAAAAGCATACAATCCTATTTCAAATCCTGTTTCAAATGTCAACGAAAACAATGCCATTACAGACTTTAGATAGAGAACCGTGTTTTGTGCAGTAGCCTGCTGTTCAGTGAGGGGTGTGTGATGGTGGGTTTCTTTTCAACAACAGAAAACAAGGTGTGAAGTAAGTTGGCAAAGAATTTAATATGGAATCTGACACGATCAGATATCGGCACAGTCAAAAAGAGGAACTGAAAGCAGTAAATAAAAGCTTTATGTTCTTTCGTGTTTCCAAAATGTTAACTAACGTGAGATCAATATCGAAGTGCTAAACTGTGTAACAAACTTGAAATATGATGGTTTTGCAGTAACTGACGACATGATTCAACAGAGAGCACTTGTTTACTCCACAGTCATTTATATATAATTTGATAACCTGTACATCAAGTTTTATTTCCAAATTTATTTCTGAGCCTTGTGATTTTTGTCTTTTCTATCTGGCACATTCTAGCAATTTCATCAATGACTTGGAAGACATAAAATTTTGTAGTCTATTTACTTTGAAATTTTGGCAGGCTTCTTATGGGGGAAGTTGTATTATTAATATTAATGATATGGAATTTGTATGGAACAAGAACACTTGATAGTTGGCATTTGTGAAGTGTGCAAATTAATACAAACGTGTTAATATTTGACATGCTTTGGTAGTCACGTCAAACATGGACCCGTACATTGCATGTTGACAGAAGGTGAGTTTCATGGAAGCAGGCGTCGACCCAGTGGGTTCCTGTGTAAGATTCAGAGAATATAAAGTGAAAGCGTATGTTTTTTGTATCTTGTTCAGATTAATTTGCCTTGGCACTGTACTTATGGGACGATGTTGTCAATGTTTCAGCTCAACACACGGCCCACTCGGAGTTATGACAGCCGCCTAGACCGTGTGTTAGTCCTGTTTGACATCAGCGTTCATCATGCCATCATCATATAAAAACTTGTCAATAAATCATCCAAATACGTAGTTTCTACCCCGTTCTTCTTTGTTCTTGATTTCGTTAGCACCTCCCATCAATCCTGTCCCGACAAGGCTGTTGAGAACGTTTCCACGAGAGAGGATAGGATGAACATAATGGGAATAGGATATCAGGACAATCTCCAGCCGCCTCCTCCTCATCCTACATGAACACTGATGATCCGTCACGATGGCCCCTCAACGTCCGGGGGCTGAGAAGGGATGGATGAGGAGAGAGTGCATGTGGAGATTGTTCTTGTCTGTACTCGTCTCCTATTTCTCGTTGCGCACTCACCTCCCATTATATGTGCTCCTTTCTCATTCCTCTCTCTGTATACACAGATGGCGTGGAATGACATTAGTAGACGAATAAATTTGAGTGGCGTCTTTAAAAGTAGGAAAGATCACAATGTGAAGATAAAGTTGGAATTCAAGAGGACAAATTGGAGCAAATAATCGTTTGTAGGAAGTGGAGTTAGGGATTGGAATAACTTACCAAGGGAGATGTTCAATACATTTCCAATTTCTTTGAAATAGTTTAAGAAAAGGGAAAAGCTAGGAAAGCAACAGATAGGGAATACGCCAGCTGGGCGACTGCCCTAAATGCAGATCAGTATTGATTGATTGATTGGTCGATTGATTGATTGATTGATTGATTGATTGATTGATTGATTGATTGATTGATTGATTGATTGATTGATTGATTGATTGATTTGGTGCTTGCTCATCTTGCACATTGATGTCGAAAGATTTTGCTGAAAACGAAACAGTGATTGAACTCTTAGTTGTTTGTTGATACTTGAGCCTGTAATTAATCTTTTGATTTATGATTATCTTGCTTGAAATGGTGCTCCAAAATGTAATTACTTGTTTACATCTTATTAATTTGTGAGCCAACAGCATAGTTCAGATTCCTGCCTTTTCACTTACGTTTTGTGTTGTTATGGAGCATTTCGTCCGCTGACGATGCTAGAGCCTCCCATGTTCTCTATCAGTTGGAATTTTTTTTTGGCAATGATGACACTTGTCATTTATTTATTTATTTATTTATTTATTTATTTATTTATTTATTTATTTATTTATTTATTTATTTATTTATTTATTTATTTATTTATTTATTTATTTATTTATTTGTTTGTTTGTTTGTTTGTTTATTTATTTATTTTGACTTAAGCCTTGGCGAAGTTAGGGCTAGTCTTACACTGAACCACATAAATTAGAGGGTAATAGGAGAAGTACACAATTCTGTTATAAAATCAAAGATAAGTAATCTAAATAATACATTTGGAGAACATAAATGAAGAAAGAAAGCAAAGCTCAAAAAATAAAAGAAAATAAATCAAGAGCATAAAGGTAAAAAGAAAGAGAAAAAAATATAATGAAAAACAAGTAAAATACGGACTGAAAAATATAATGCAGCACATAAAAAAGTAACGGTAACGAAAATACAAGTATGGCAATAAACAGTTCACGAGCTACATTTACGCTATAACAATATTAACCTAATGTTAATTATAAAAAACAACACTTCACACTTGTTTCAGCTGAACTGAATTCAGGAAGATTCTCTAAGTGCTAGTATTTTAAGTATTTCACCTGGTCGTCTGTGAAGCGCATTCTTTAAATTCTAAGAAAACTGAGGACTTACAGTAGAACAATTGTCTATCACTTTCTTATTACCGAGCTGAAAAGAAACACAAATTCAAGATTTAAAGAAATCGTCCTGAGACATTTGTTTTAAATTAGGACTGCAACGTCACGCCATCTTCTGAAGAGCAATATAATATAAAACTTAAAAGGTTTCCACCTATTCAAAAGTTATTTATTGTATCCTTTCAACTTTTCAAAAAAGATCCATATTGAAAACAAATAAGTATCTCAACACTTTCCCATCAACATTATTCTGTTCACACTTGTTTCAGCTGAACTGAATTCAGGAAGATTCTCCAAGTGCTAGTATTTTAAGTATTTCACCTGGTCGTCTGTGAAGCGCATTCTTTAAATTCTAAGAAAACTGAGGACTTACAATAGAACAAATATGATCATAATGAGTGTATACCATTCAACTCTTTACTTGTCTTCGACCGAATGTCAACAAATGTTATCTATTATAATCAATATCTTGTGTTAAATTTATGATTTTGACTGATGATGGTCACTAGGAAGACCAAAACTAGTTTCAAATACATGTAACTTCTTTAGGTTACAATAAATGCATATTGAATAGCTGGAAAACTTTCAGCTCTTATTTTACATCCCATAGAGAACCTGAAATATTTGTCCCGAATGAGTAAATTTATAATAATTGGTCCATCATTGGACATTATAAGGTAACTCGTTCCTGTTGCCTAGAAATGGCTAGTTACCAACTGATCAGCCCAAATTGGCACACTGGGCTGAAACGCTTGGAACAGGAATGATGCACCTCTGTATGCAGCTGAGTGGTAGTGAAGGGATGAACAAAGCACCGAAAGGTACCTGTCAGTGTGTAGTAGTAGTAGAGTGACAATCTCTATTAACAGTAACCAGAAGGGATCCAACACTTAAAAAAATGAAGGTATCGGCCAAAGAAAGACGAGGGCCACGAAGGGCGTGACTTTGTAGGATACCGTCGGGGTCAGAAGATGAAAGTGATGAGCCTGATAGAAGACTCAGCTAAGGGCCCCATGGTCGCCTCTTACAACAGGCAGGGGATACCTGTTATTCTATCATCCTCACCCACAGGGTGGGGGTAAGGTACATTATAACATACTTGTGAGAAACATATAAATGGTATTTTACTATAACATGTACATCTAAGTATTAGAACACATATCTCTCTCAGTTCATTTACATGGATGGAAATAGTATATTACATTTAAGAATTCCAATTTTTGCAACAATTAACGTGTAGTTTTCACAAGACATATTACTTTGAGGCATGGTTCTTCTTACCTATTAAAATTGGCTCTCAAAAATTTGGATGTGATATACGTGGTGCTATGTGTAACAAATATACTTGTTTGCAAGGTGTGAAGGTTTTGAAATGTCACTTGGAGAAATGTGGCAGGGGTGCAGCCGTTTTGTTACACGTTGTATTCTGGAGACATGATCACTTTTCACATCCAGGTGCATGTAACTCCCCTTTCTTTCTCTGCTTTGCTTAGCACTGCGTGACGTGTGCCAGGGTCAGTGTTGTGGCTGATGATGTCTGTGTTGTATTCCCAAGCGTTGTTGAGGGAACTGGGAAACCTACATTACAGCCCTTTAAATGCAAACTATAGCTACTTTGCTATTATTAAAGTGTGCAAGATGTGCAGTTTTACAGTGTCCAAGATAGCAAGAGACAGGAAAGACTGAAAGGCAAGAAACAGGCGAACCCAACTGTTGTCTCTCTCAGCAACACAAACCATTGAGGACATCTTTAAAACCTCTTAACACTATCACCAACCAGGATTTGAACTTTGAGAGCAGGGTTTACTAGTTGTTTGGTCACCACATTACAGAATGATACAAAACCCTATAAGAATCATCTGGCACGAGAACTATAGAAATTTGTGGTCACATTAGACAAAGCATATCTGTGTCTAAACCTGTCATATTAAAAGAAGCGTTTTGACAGATAGAGCTGGAGAGAGGAGCATTTGACAGTGTTGCCACATTCCTTTCTCCTCTTTGCTTCCGGCTCCCTTGTTCGTTCGTTCAAACCACTGTGTTCTGTTGTACACAACTAAGAAGTGAGAGGTTTGGCAACACCAGCGGGTTTATCATGTTGGCAGCCGTGCCTCCTACTCCCTTCTCCCCAGCGAGGCAAGCAGGAAACAGGCCTCCCTGTAAGAACTGTCGCAATGCACCTTTGAGTATTATGCCCATAAGTGACTGCACCAAACCGCGTGCAGTTTACTACCGGGCAAAAGGTGAAAAAGGTCATAAAAAATGGTACTTTATTATTATTAATATTAAGAAATACATTGCAACTGGGAAATATCCCGGTGGCAGTGGTCACTTACAGTAGTGTGATAATAATAAGGTAAAGTTAAAACATAATTTCCCAACAAGAGGACTGCAACAACAGTTCCATGGAATGTAAAGAAACGTTACTCAGCGCATTCACGGTTGTCTCTGGATATTGTTATAATGGGAAGTGAACTATTTGCCGTGTTGCTCAAAAGGCTGAAGTACCAAGCGAGTTGGCCGTGCGCGGCTGTTAGCTTGCATCCGGGAGATAGTGGGTTGAAATCCGACTGTTGGCAGCGCTGAGGATCGTTTTCCGTGGTTTCCCATTTTCACACCAGACAAATGCTGGGGCTGTACCTTAATTAAGGCCACGGCCGCTTCCTTCCCATTCCTAGGCCTTTCCTATCCCATCGTCGCCATAAGACCTATCTGTGTCGGTGTGACATAAAGCCACTAGTATTAAAAAAAAATTTTAAAAATAAAAAAGCTGAATTTAACTCTCTCTACTATCAAACTGAAGTTCTGACTCTAATTTACCACAATGAGATCCTAGTGCAGACACATGCAGAGTGCGCATGTGAAGTCATACGTCTAGTTCGGCCCTCGTATTCTTACAGAGAATGGAACAAGAAACAGGAATGCATCTATAGCCTTCAGTGATGTTCCAGTAAGATCGCCTGATGCTTCTCTCATGGACTTTTGTGTGTTAGGACTTCTTGGGCAATAGGTGTGCTTGTAAGCCTTATTCTTCAGTGGAATGTGAGGTGAGGGATGTGGTGGTGCACTTCATTACCAGAGATTGGAAACAACACAGTTGGTAACATACCTAACCTCAGAGTGAGAGTGTCAGCCACAGTCTAACAAGTGGTGCCTTCTCAATTGAAAGATACAACCTGGGACAGCCTATCGGACAGCATCCTTTGACTGGTCAGCAAGCGGACTTTGGTGCTGGGAGGATATACTGTCCACGTTCCACTCACAAGACAAGCTCTGTGACTTGTGAATTCGCAGTCACTGAAGTCTCACCCGATTGGTTTGGATTGTGACTTTTCAGTGGCGTCTAAAACTTGCTAGTTACATACTTTTGTACAATGATATCAATATAATTAATTTTTATGAACGATTCTTAATATTCAAAACTACTAAACGAGTCAGCCGTGCAGTTTGGGTCACATAGCTGTTAGTTTCCATTAGGGACATAGTGGGTTCGCACCCGACTGTCTGCAGCCCTGAAGAGTCTGCGATGTCCCATTTTCATACCATGCTGTACCTTAATTGCGCCCATGGTTGCCCGAGCCCTGTCCTGTCTCATGATTTCCGTAAGTCCTGCCCCTCTTGATACAACATGAAAAACATATCTAAAACCTTTCCTTGCTTCTGCCTTTAAAACATGATATGTTCATGAATTGTTTAGGGCTTAACTTCTCAATAATCCTGTTAGTGCCAGATGGTTTGCGTTATTAAATCTTTCTGCTGTATTATCAATAATGTTATTGGCTTTACATCCCACCAACTACATTTATACGTTTTTCGGAGATGCCGAGGTGCCAGAATTTAGTCCCTCGGGAGTTCCTTTACGTGCCAGTAAATCTACCGACATGAAGCTGACGTATTTGAGCACCTTCAAATACCACCGGACTGAGCCAGGATCAAACCTGCTATGTCGGGGTCAGAAGGGCAGCTCGGCTCCTGTATTATTGCTAATCACTTTTTGGTACGTTCAGTGTTAGTAATACACTAATAGTTGTTACCTACCCACTAAAGTGTGCAAGTCCTATTTTACCTTCTTTAGGTTATATTTGGCTAGTTTTTACAGCATATTTGCTTGTGTGTTTTCAGGGTGCACGTTTCCTGGAACAACATGGAAAATACAGGGAAATAAAAATGCGGACAATATACAGGGAAAATACACAGAAATGACTTGTCACATAAAAACTAAGCTTTCGATCCAAGACTGGACCCGAACAGAACAATTGAGTGAGACTTGTACAGATAGAGAGAAGGAGAGTGAACACTTTACTTTCATAGTAAAATTAAATGTTGGTAGATAATAACTTTCCCCGTTCATTTGTAATTGCCCTGTTTTCATTAAACTGAAACTTAAATTATAATAATATTATAAATTTAAAAAGACAATCATTGTGCTTCAGGCAGCAGCACGCCGGCGTTCCGTGGTTCACGTGACACAAAGCAGAGGTGGAACAGGTTCGTTCCAGCAACACTCTTGAATATTATTTTGTTTAATCTGAGTCATTAATCATTGCGTTAGAGGGTTCGGCAGCTGGCACAATCCTATCCTCGCTCCTAGATGGGGCTTCATTCATTCCATTCCTTACCCGATTGAATGACTGGAAACAGGCTGTGGATTTTAATTTCCAAAAAAATGCAATAACTCTTTATTTTCTTAATGTTGCTTTTAAAATGCCCAGTCTTTTAAAAGCAACCTATGTAATTTACATATTGTGGATGTGCTAACTCTTATGGATTGCCCATAGTTTTACAAATTTTGCCTGTATTAAGGAGAAATTTTACAGAAAATGAAATGTACAAAGAAAGGTGGTACTTGTTTCTATGCACACTATGACGCTTCCATTTGCTACAGGAACGGCTCTTATTCGTGAGTTTCTGGATACAAACCCATAGGTTTCTGTTACAAGCGCAAGCTCACTCACACCAATTAGAAGAATAAGGTCCCTGATGAAGGCAGAAGGCAGGCCTTAGTTTGAAGAGTGACTGAGGGCAGTGTAGTGTTAGTAGTGGCTGTTTACGATGGGGATAACCCACTTCACAGATTGGCACTTTATCATAATTTCCAGCTAGTTTGACTTATGACACATTTATTTCAAGTTCTTTATCCCATTGTAAGTGTTTCTGCAAAATATGTTTCATGATAATGATTCCACACCATGATAAACATACTTGACCGTCACTTTTATGTATCCCGTCCCACTAAATTTAATGCAGGGAAAACAGATTTAGGTTACTAGCGTGCACCTACTTCTGTACGTCATAAACTTTTGAACTTAGGTTATCACAGAAAAGTTAGGTGCAGTATCTCGCTTCGTATAACGATGTCACAAGTTTGTTTTCAGATTTTGTTTTTCCTGTTACAGGCATCATTAAAATTGACGTTAGTTTTAACAGCTGCACTAAAGCATCTGATAGTTGCATTGCTCATACTTGGAGAAAATGAACAGAATCTAGTTGTACTAGTAATAAACATAGTGACACGGAACACAATGAGACTGTCCTTGTGTCCTCTTCCCATACCACTTGCTCTGTCACTTATTTGTTCATTTGCATTTTTTATGTTGTCTGCTTAGAAATTAGTTGGCCTATGCTACAGTCGTATTCCTTGTGCTGAGTTTGTAGTGCTCTAAAGCTGAAAGGTGAGAGATTTCCAGTTGGACCAGTGTGTGGTGCCAGGAGCATCCAGCCTCACATCCCTGTCCTAACTCCTGAATTAAGCCAAGGCATTCCAACAAAGTAAGTTGATTCTCCCTCGTTTAAACATCTGAGGCGACAGAAGACCGAGTTTTGGTGATTTTTGTATTAAGAGGAAGTACAACTAGGTAATCATCCTCTCTGAACAAATGAATTGGAGAAGAAATTGAAAATAAAACAAAAAGATATTGAATTAAGCTGAAAAAACACTAGCAAATCAAAAGGAAACATGAGTACCCCTGAGTAACAGAACACTTGCAATTTAAATACCCTTGATTAATCCACTGTCACACACAAAGCTGATAATGAGATTAGCAGTAGTTGCGTCATCGGCTAATATGCGTTCAGGTGTTTCCTGTAGGCTGAGGCTCTGTGTTAGGCCAGAGAGATCCGCGTTCTCTGTGAGAATGTGGGCCAGGTGAAGTCGGCACCACAAGAACACACTCCGTCTTTAGTAAATAAGAGTGCATAAATCGTCCATGACCTTTCGTCAGTCTATACAATACTATGTCCTCTCTCAGTGAGGGTCGGAAATAGGACCACCACACGGTAGTTGTCTTCTTTATTGCTCTCAGCTTGTTGGGAGTTTGCATAGCTAGCCACTTCGATTCCCAGGATGCCAGGATGGTTCAACATAGCTGAGAACAAATATCTTTAGCAGGTACAGTCATAGGTCTTGGATGTAAAAGTACTGCTTCCTTTGCAGCTTCATTCACAAATCCATGTCCCGCAATCTGAACGTGGCTTGGAAGCCACTCGAAAGTGATTCTGGTGCCAGGATCACTTAACCTGGCTAGAAGGTCATAAATCTGCTGCACCAGTGGGTGTTGCAAGAAACAGGTTTCAATAGGCTGCAGAGAACTCAACGAGTCAGCACACCTGAGAAAATAATTTCTTTTGATACCCAGTGCAAACTGCAGAGCTCCACAGTATACACACTGCACACACTAAGAAACGAGATCTTCGTGCTCATATCATCGGTGACGAAAGAGCGACTGACATTTTCTCTGATCTTAGAACTATCCGTGAAGATATGTCTCGCGGCTGGATACTGGTAAATGAAGTCCTGGAAATACTTCCGATAAACGGAAGAATCCGTGTTCACCTTGGGTCCACAGACTAGATCTAGACATATATCCAGTCGTGGAAGTAACCACAGAGGTATCTTGCTAAAACTCTGTTCAAGACAACCACCTATATCTATATTTAACTCACAAGACAAGCTATGAATTCGAAACCCGACTGGCCGTTTGGCATTCGGCCGGTCTTTGTACCTGTGGTGGTATTGGGTACTAAAGATGCATTGATAGCTTGGATGTAGTGGCATTTCATGAATTTTGGCAGCGTACGTGAGGAGTAACTGCTACCTCCTTATTGGTAAAAATAGAACTCCCACTTCAGCGGGTAGGCTGGGAATGGGGCTGGTATGGAATGCTCCGTTGCCAGCCTAACTCCACTATGGTGAGCACTGTCTAAGAGGCTTAGCATAGATTATGTTGCTGAGCCATGAGCCATAATACCGCAGTCCATTCAGGAGAGGACCGTTGTCATGTAGAAACGTAGCAGCACCGCATGATCAGCTGCTGAGAAACGTAAGCATGTTAACTCTCTTCATGCAGGCAACGTTCAGCTGGCGGATGTGGGGCTGCCATGTCAGTCTGTTAATCAAAATGGAGACCCAGAAATATGCAGGTGTCTTTCACTGGTAATGAGATGGCGTATGGCTTTTAGTGCCAGGAGATCCCAGGACGGGTTCGGCTCGCCAGGTACAGGTCTTTTGATTTGACACCCGTAGGCCACCTGTGCATCGTGATGTTGATGAAATGATGTAGAAGACAACACATATACCCAGCCCCCATGCCAGGGAAATTAACCAATGATGGTTAAAATTCCCGACCCTGCCAGGAATCGAACCCGGGACCCCTGTGGCCAAAGGCCAGCACGCTAACTATTTACCCACGGAGCCGGACTGTTCCACTGGTAAGGCACTGTTTCTCAAAGGGAGTACAAGCTGACATCGACAGAAGTGTACAACTGAGGGGGTTTTGGGGAAATTTGCCAACGTTTATTGAGATTTTATGTCCCTCTGGCTCTTTTGAGTCCAAAAAGGCAATGCATTTCCTCAGTATTGTGTTTAAGAACATGGGGTACCAGAGGAATCTGTTGCCGCTGTTGGGCCTGCAGTTGGTCCTTCGCTGTATGTCGACGATTTAGCTCTACATTACAGCTCTGGAAGGTTTGCTGAGAGACAGTTACACCAAGCTATTAACCGAGTCGACAGATGGAGCCTGCAAACGGTTTTCGATTTTCAGTGGCGGTAGACCAACTGCGGGACTTAAAACACGGAAAGCTGTACTGTATAGTGGTACGGCCTCAGCTGTAGTGATGAAGACATTGTGAAGTGGTTTCATCTAAACGGTCTTGTGCTGCCATCTGGCAACAAGAGCAGAATAGTTACAAAGAGTGTGCCACTGATCTATCGAGGCAGCCATTGTTGTGCCTGCTTTTTGTACACTAACTAAAGAAAACTGTGGTTATATTCTACCACGAGTCCAAGTTGTTCCAGTCTTGGCCAACTTGCCATTTGTGAATTTTGGATTTAAAGATCTCACTGTTCTTCCTGTTTGGTTCCTGACTTTGCCGATCCATTTCATAGCGACTCTTTGCTCTGCAAGTCTGTCAGCGTTCATTCTTTACACGTATCTGAATTGTTAACCTGCAAGTTTGAACCTAGGATTTTTCTTATGAGTTTGCATTCTTTTTTGTCAATGTTTGTAACTATTAACAGGTGAGTCAGCAAGGAGGACGTGTCTGGATATGTTAAAAGTTAATGAAATTCAGATAAGGGAAGATAACGAGGGAGAGATTATAAAGGGTTCTTAATAGGTGTTAAAAAGGCGCGTTAGGCACATAAATGAGTGGATGGTGTGGTCAGATTTGGCAGTTTCAAGAATTAGGTTGAGAATTGTCTCAGGTGAGGATGAAATTGACAAAATTTATGAAACACTGAATGACATTGCAGTCAGTGTCAGTAGCAAGGATAGGATGTGAGAAGGTGATGGGTAAATGCAGGGAAGATATGGAAGCGAGTGGGAATAGGAAGCATTTACTGGACTTCCGTGTTACTGTGCGGTCAGATCTTACAAATTCATTCTTCAAGCATAAGGCTCGTCACCACTACACGTGGAAGGGTAGGTGTACCAGATCCGTAATATATTATATCATAACCGAATTTCAATTCAAGAATTCAATTGAATTAGGAATGTATGAGTATTCCAATGATACAGACACTATCAGATCTATAGTGAACTAAATATCTCTAGGCCTAGAATAGAGCAAGTAAAATCTGTCTGCAGACGAATAAGGGTATATTTGGCAATAACTCACGTCCTAGGTGGTCCCTTTGTTTTTAAACCAGTAGTCAACTGAAGAACTGAGGAAAATATCCTTCCGTGTGGGAACGCTGTACCTCTTTCGCCTTCTGCATCTCAATTCTCGTCCTGAACTTGGCAGGTTATGTAAGTGGCTTATATATACCATCAAAGGGACTTGAGTTGACTCAGAGTATAGAAAATCTCCAGGGCAAGGAAATTAGATGTACATGGATATGATTAGTGAGAAGTTCCAAACAACAGACAGAAGGAATGTTCAGGATGTGGCGTACAGGGATGCTGTAGAACAACTGTGTAAAAATGAGAAAAAGCAATCATCTTGGTGGAATGATAAAGTGAGAGCAGCCTGTAAACATAAAAAGAAAGCTTATCAGAAATGTCAGTAAGGTACCTTCAGATTGGACAAAAGCAGTAATCGCACCTATCTATAAGCAAGGGAACAGGAAGGATTGCAACAACTATTGATTAGTATACCAGGCAAAGTATTCACTGGCATCTTGGAAGGGAGGGTGCGATCAGTCGTTGAGAGGAAATTGGATGAAAACAAGTGTGGTTTCAGACCACAGAGAGGCTGTCAGGATCAGATTTTCAGTATGCGCCAGGTAACTAAAAAATGCTACGAGAGGAATAGACAGTTGTGTTTATGTTTCGTAGATCTAGAGAAAGCATATGACAGGGTACCGAGGGAAAAAATGTTCACCATACTGGGAGACTATGAGATTAATGGTAGATTATAAAAATCAATCAAAGGCATTTATGTTTGCGATTGGTCTGCAGTGAGAACTGATGTTAGAATGAGTTCTTGGTTCAGGGTACTTACAGGAGTTAGACAAGGCTGCAATCTTTCACCTTTGTTGTTTGTAGTTTACATGGATCATCTGGCAGGGAGGGATTCAGTTAGGTGGAAATGTAGTAAGCAGTCTGGCAATGAGTATGGTATGAAAATTAGCCTTTCCAAGACTAAATTGTTGGCAGTAGGTAAGATCATTTCAAGTGTGTTCTCGCTGCAGGTAGTATGGTAAGTGATGTTGAAACGAAGTTCAACAAAACTAATGGTGTGGGCTCGCAGTATTCTGTAAGCACACCAGCACCTCAACGAAACTATCTTTACATCAGTCTGTTTTGAGACCAGCTGGGTGGACTCAGGATATCTTAGTCATAAGTTAAAAGTAACAGACCTGAAAGTAGCAAGAATGGGAACAATGGCAGGAGAGTACTCGGAATGAGGAGGTAAATTCTAAGTTAGGAATGAAGTCGATGGATGAAGCTGTACGCATAAACTGGCTTTGGTGGTGGGGTCATGTGAGGCGAATGGAGGAGGGTAGCTTATCGAGGAGAATAATGGACCTGGTCATGGAGAGTAAAAGAAGTAGAGAGCAAGATTCTGTTGGTTAGAATCAGTTTTTTAATCATTTAAAGGTAAGAGATATAGAACTAAACAAGGACACAGAGCTGGTTACAAACAGACGATTGTGGTGGTTACTTAGTAAATTCACAGAGGTTTGCAGACTGATTGTTGAAAGACATAACAGTGGTGGTGGTAATTATTGTTTTAAGAGGAAGTACAACTTGGCAACGATCCTCTATGGAACATGTATCAGAGAGAAAAAAATGGAAGGGATCCAACACTTCGAAAATGAAGGTATCGGCCAGAGAAAGACAAGAGCCATGAAGGGCGTGAAACTGAAGGACTGTCTAGGCCCTGAGTGTTCTAATACCATTAGGGTCAGAAAAGAACAAGAGTTGACCAAGGGAGGTCGGATAGGATAGATGAAAGTGAGGAACCTGGCACAAGTAAGATGAAGCAATGCGAGGACTCAGCTGACAGCCTTGTGTTTGCCAACCCATTGCCCCAAGTTAATAGCCACTGGGGCCCGTTTAGTCGTCTCTTATGACATACAGGTGATACCGTGCCTGTTATTCTACTGCCCCCACACAGAGGGTAGATATTATGTGTCAATGCACAGTATGTATTTGTAGTAAAATTGGTTTATAAAATAGTTCACTGCTAAACATTGAAGTACAGTAATTTGCGAGGGGGTCTTCACCAGGTCAGCAATACCCTAAGCCGCGTACGTCCTTGAACAAAAAGTGCTGCGTTTTCCATATATATGTTGATTATTTTCTATACACTACTAATCTACTTGAAACAAATAAAGAATATCTAGTGAGTGTATGCGCCATTCCCCACTGTTGGCCGCCCTGAAGATGGTTTTCCGTGGTTTCCCATTTTCACACCAGGCAAATGCTGAAGCTGCTGCTTTGTTCCCCATCGTGGCCATAAGACCTACATTTGTGCCGGTGCGACGTAAATTGTAAAAATTTGTACTTTCAAAAATAAATGTTTGAAACGTCTAGCTATCACCTTCTAAGATGTGAAACTTGTCAAGAAGTAATGAAGTTCGTAAGGAATCCATTCAAATTCGTGGGACTTTTTTTTTTTTTTTTTTTTTTTTTTCTGAAAATTGCACAGATCTTTTACCTGGGATCAATGCAGGCTGTCTGCATTTGGAAATAAGTGATCTGAAATAGTCATGTCAGTTAAGTTTCAGCTTTGAAGAAGTAGAAGTGGTTCAGTTTCGGATTGATATTGATTCAAACTTATTTCCAGTAATGTGAAAAAAAATTTGCTCGGGTCAACATACGTTTGTAAATCGGTCTTTTTCCTGAGAATTGCTCTGACATCACGTCAGTTTAGCAAGACTCACGAAGTGCCAATTCTCGCAGTAGTTATATAGCTTGGATAGACATAAATCGTTAGAAATTTTTCGCGGTGTTATAGATGACGTAACGCAGGCAGGACTCACCCCCTAGAAACAGGTCACCCGCACGCTCCGGCGAGTTGCGATAGGACACTGGCGCCAGCAGGTGGCGAAGATCAGAACTGCCAGTCTATTTTTTGCCAAGCAAGGAAACGTCCGTTGCGATCTTTGCGAGCCATTGCGGTGCGTCAGTTGTTAGGAGAACCGGCGACCGGCAAGTGTAAGTTCCCGGTGTGGTGCGTGAGATGTGTGTGTGCCTTGAGATCTGGTGACCAGTTCAATACATACCGTGAGTATTGACATTTTCTCTCTTGAAGGCTATATTGTTCGTAAGTGATGTGTCAGAGATAGAATTATTCATGAGCTATTACCTAGTGTTTATTTGATACAGTTAATGTCATAGTTCACTGCCAAGACCAAGAGCAAGCAGTGTTTCGTTACTAGGCAACGACAAGTAGCGACTGGCTCACCTGTGGCAATCCCAGGCCGGCACGCACAATTATCTAAGTAAACGGAACTGGCTGTCACTGTCTAAGCAGAAGAGAACGGGTTTCTTCTTTCGAAAGCTTTGTCTCGTTTCGTTATTTCATTGAATGTTGTCAGCTGGTGTCGAGTGTCTATTAGTGCAACTGAACCTCTTTTTGTGCATTTAGGCGTTCTTTCCTTTTCGCTTCTCAATCGCTGAATCGTATTGCCATGCGGTTCCTGTGATAGCCATACAGTAGTTTCTGAAATATCTGTAAGTGCTTCTTTAGCAGGGGACGAGTTGCTATTGTTCTATTTCTCTATAGTCCAGTTTTTAATCACATAACCACTGCATTCCATTTTGCGACTGTAAGTATTTTTATACAGCACCAGAATATCATTGGTAAATACTTAAAAACTTGAGACTGTTCTCTGTATAAAGTAATTCGCAGTGTTAAAACTGTTTTTTGAGAATTTCTCCTCCCTTGAACTTTGCCGGTTCTTTTAATACCGTTAGTTACCGGATGGACAATCGGCACTTGATATTCGTCTCGTTCTTTTGTTGACGCTGTGTGCTAATGTTACTGCTGTAACCTGCCGTCTCAGGATGAGATCATATTGCAAAGCCAAGCTTCATAGCGTAACTCGCCTTCTGTACGAGATACCGTGTGTAGACATTTAAAGAACTTCTTTTCATGCCAGAGACATATACCCAAAAGGCAATCCTACACAACACGTCTAGGCTTTCATTCCCCTGGTCAAGAGCACAGCAGATTTTCTTCCATAATTTCAAGTTAGCAAAAAATACAGCTGACTTGACCAAAGAGTCTACTCAGACAGCTTGCAAGGTCATAAGGTGCAATGGTGAGATTGTGGGTTAAAGTTAGTATTTGTCGAGGTGATGGTGGCGGTTATTGTTTGAAGATGAAGTGCAAATAGCCATCTTCTAGATAACACTAATCACAGAGGAAAATAGAAGGGATGCGACACTTCGAAAAATTAACGTATCGGCCAAAGAAAGACAAGGGCGTGAAAATGAAAGACTCCCTTGGCCACGGGTGCTCTAATACCATGGGGGTGGGAAAAGAACAAGGGTTGACCAAGGGAGGTCGAATAGGATAGATGAAAGTGAGGAGCCGGGCACAAGCGGACTCAGCTGGTCGCCAACCCACGCTCTCAAGTTAAGAAACCCTGGTGCACCTTTTAGTCGCCTCTTACGACAGGCAGGGTATAGCGTGGGTGTTTTTCTACCGCCCGCACCCACATCTGTCGATATGTATGTCCAAAGTAGCGATGTTTTACGGTGAGGTGCCCTTCCAGACTCCGTCCTTATCAGAGGAGTTAATGAGATATGGTAGAAGGGAGAAGGTGAAGCCTACTGCTGTCGAATAGCACGAAGGAGTCTGCTTAACGTCTTTAGCCGACAGCGTCCGGCTAAATGGTTAGCTCAAAGAGGTCCGGGGATCGGAAATTTTAACCATCATTGGTTAATTTCGCTGGCACGGGGGCTGGGTGTACAGTATGTGTCGTCTTCATCCTCACCTGCACCTGGCGAGCCTCCTTATGAACACTGCGGAGACGTTTGGCAGGGCCATCTATAGCCTGCCAGTCAAAGGTTTGAACGTGAAGACCAACGGCACCTCCGGCTGATCTATCGATATCTCTAATAATATTTGTAGGTGCAAACTTGCGTTGAACATTTCCAAAATATCTTGATATCGTTGGTTTAGAGGTAAAAGTTACTACGTGCACTTTTGGATAAGGTTTATTTATACGTTGTTTCAAAGCAAAATATCTCTTTCTGTCTCATGAAGACGTTATCAAGTGCTTAGGAAGGCTCCATCGCATTGTCTATTTTAGAAACAACTACCAAATGCTTTTCTGATTCAATTATGGCCAGGAAAAAGCCCATTTATCTCCGGACCATGAAAATGTCACATGCCCGGTTGCATAATGGTCCATTAAATCAGTCCTTAATGGCAGATCAGCTGATTGCCAATCAACTTTAATTCCAGAGTGCGACTCCGATCAACTTTCTCCAATTAGTAATTGAGATCCGAGAAGGAAATGAAACTGGGAACAGCGGAATACCGTGTTGATTCCTTAAGGATGGTGTCTATTTTATCCTCTTTGCTCTCTAGCAAAGACATCAAAGTGGCAGTGAATCAGGGAACAGCTGATCCTGATCATGTTTGAGAAAGGTGAAAAAAAAAAAGAGCGGATATTGAGCCTTTCGTTTGATTTAATTAATTTTCGACAATATGAGTGACATCCCCACTAAGAAAGTGAGAGGGTCAAATTTATAGGGCCCTCTTATTTAATACAGTTGAGGGATACTTGCATATAATTGAAAATAAAAGAAACGGATGCTGTGTGGACGAAAGAGTAGAGAAGCGTGGTGCCAGAGATAAGTATTTGTTTCAAGATTTGATTGATATAAATTAACTAGTTCCATGTTCAAGATTGAGCTGATTTGTGAGAATAATGACTGCGGAAAACAAAAGAGTACCTACGTCACTCAAATCGCACTTCCTACATGAACCTGAATTTATTTATCACTGAAACGGGTAATCTGATGTATGTACTGAAAGAAAAGCATCCTTGAGTTTAAAGACTGCAAGCACTGACTGCACAATCAGTGAGTTTGCTGGTCAAATCTGATTGGAGATCAAACACTGCAACTCACACAGGATGGCTGCTTTAGTAGTTGAAGCTTACTGCAAACGAAAACGAGTTCCTCCTTCTGCGGCTATCGGCTGTCCACACTTGGCGAGTGTCCTGTACATAATGTTCGAGAATGTATAAAGTTAAATATTGTTTGCCGGCCAAGTTTAGTGCGTCTACTGCTCGTAACACTCCGGAACATTCGCAACACGTACGCCCTTTTACTTGGATATCAGCAGTTTCCTGACTCCGATGTAACCATGACAGCCAGTGTTTACAGGTCACTAGCGTCATCTACACGTTACATTGCTTTTCCGTGTAGAAGGGCTTACCTTTAGTTAGTTCACTCTTAACTCATGACAGTTTAACGGTCTTTCCTGCAATGACATCTGGCTGATATTTGGAATGGAATTCCATGATCTCGTTTCCGACGCTTAAAGCAACGTGACCCTCACTTGTTTTTTATCTCTATATCTAAATTGAATGTTTCTTTTTATAGAGGTAGTAAGTAGTAGCGCTCGGGTAGTAAGTGCACAGAACACACGCAACGATAAACACAATGTCATTCCAATAGCTGCTACTATACGATCTAGTGCCCCCACGTCTGTCTTTCCTGGATCCGAGGACACACCGGTTCTCCTGGAAATGAAAAGGCAGACATCCTCGCAAAAGCAGCTCCCCATCCAACATAGAAATCACCTACAACAAATCACCCCTAAGCTGTGTAAAAGAGCAAATCAAAACGCATCTAATAAGACAGTACATCAAGTACAAAACGGTCTGTCTCAAGAGAATTATTTTTCCCGACATATTTAACCGACTCCAGTGCAAAACATTAGTGTGCGAATTCATTCTCAGTCAGTTTCTCTTCGGCCATGGAAAGTTTAAGTGCTACTTTCAGCGCTTCAAAATTAACGTTGCAGGCGATTACTTGTGCCTTTGTGGACCATTTACTGTTCTACTGCGCCGTGTTTGGAAGAACAACATTCGAACTTGAGTGTCGCCTAACAAGCCATTATAACATCTGTTTAGGAAATCCTGCTGCTACAAACACTTTCATACGTTCATTCAGATCCTCAATGATTTAGTTTCCTAATTTTGTGTCAAGGATCAATAATTAAAAAAACTGATTACAACTATAACCCTGATGTACTAATGTAAAATAGGGTTCATAAATATACGTAAGACTCAAAAAGTACTGGACCGATTTTGCTGAAAATTTCATCATTTGTTCTTATTTCTGCTGAGAGGGTTTAGGAAATGGTTTGAACGAAACTCGATCGGTATTTTAGCATAGGGAGGTGAGAAGGGGTGATAAAAGAAAATAGGGGAAGGAAAGCAAACCGCAAGACATGTCTGATCAGCGGGTTGCCTAAACAACGGAATGTGAACATCATGATGCGTTTCTTAAGGGCACATAATTTTCTACATGTAATGGCATAAGCGGTGAAAAAGGAAAATGTCGCAAACGGCAGATATTACGGGTGAATGTGTGTGTGCACCTGCGGGGCGAAAACGAGGTGAGATAGAAAACGACCAATATTAAACGTGAAAAGGATGTATGTTAATAAATATATTTTTCTTTTGATTTTAAATAAACAGAAACATGTAACGCGGGCACCTGCTACTAGGGGATCTAAATGCCAACAATGCTACAGAGACATTTCTGAGTTGTTTTAACTGCAATCCAAGCAATTAAGCAGTAGTTTGATTTACAAATTGTTTTACGTCGCACCCACACAGGTAGGTCTTATAACGACCATGGGATAGGAAATGGCTAGGAGTGGGAAGGAATTTCCTCCTGTATGCGGGGGCGGTATCTACTGCCTGTCGTAAGAGGCAACTGAATGGGGCCCCAGGGGCTCTCGGCTTGGGAGTGTGGGTTGGCGACCAGGGGGTCCTGATCTGAGTCGTAGCATTGCTTACTCTGCGTTGTGTAAGGCTTCTCACTTTCATCTATCCTATCCGACCTCCCTTGGCCAACTTATTTTTCCCCACTCCCACGCTATTAGAACATTCGAGGCTTAAGGAGTCTAATTTTCATGTCCTTCATGTACCTTTGTCTTTCTTTGGCCGACACCTTAATTTTCGAAGTGCTGATCGCCTTCAGTTTATCTCTCGGAGTGGTGGTAATATTTGTTTTAAGAGGAAGTAAATCCAGGCAACAGTAATCACCACCACAACTTACGATAGGTAAGGAGTACCCAGAGTGTTATTCTACAATCCCCAATTACAGTAGCGCGAGAATCACTTTCATGTTCTGCCTATAATACACTTCTCAGAAGAGTCTTGCATATTCTGGTTTTTTTATATTCCTATGAAGTGTTTATTTCCAAATTTTAATGAAATAGCTAGCAAAGCCAAACACTCTCAGATAATTAAGTTTCCAATTACTTCAGAGGAAAACAGTGTATTACATAATATTAACATGGTTAAGGAATACAGCATAGCACTACGAAACAGAAAAGAACATGTTAAATATAAATAAACTACCGTCATTTGAACCATTCTCTTTCCTTACATTTTCGCTAAGAAATGATTGAGGATTTTTTTTTCAAGATATCATATTCAACAGAGACAATGACAAGAAAATTTAGTCGTTTTTGTGCGAGTGAAGTTCGATGACAACCTTCAAAGTCCGGCTGCATGGCTAAATGGTCAGCGTGTTGACCTTTGGTCACAGATAACCCGGGTTCGATTTCCGACAGGATCGGAGGGGGCTGGCTGTATGTGTTGCCTTCATCCTAATTTCATCCTCATCACGACGCGCAGGTCGCCTACGGGAGTCAAATCAAAAGATCTGCACCTGGCGAGCCGAACCCGTCCTGGGATCTCCCTGCACTAAAAGCCATACGCCATTTCATTTCTTTTTACAATCTTTAAATAGTTGTAATTGAAAAATGCCCGTTCAACCGAAAAAATTCTTATTATGATACTTGTATACATTTTCAATACTGCCATGATATATATTCCTATGAGGCTGTGACACCGAAGGAAATTTGGACAGTAAAGCTGGTCGCTAGGGACATCCTTATGTGTTAAGTGTGGTAACAGGCGTCGATCTGCAACCTTTATGAACTGTATGGAAGACAAGTCAAACATTTTTTTAAAGAAACACAGCTCGCCATTCTAATTCAGAAACTACCCGCAAATGTGTTCGTAAACTCATCCATAGTTACACTATACGGGGTCTAAATTTGATGTGCTGTCTTGGGCCCACAGGTGGCAGCCTACTCTGCTTATTGGGTAATCCGCCACTGTCTCACCTGAAAATATCGTAGGACCTTTCTTTTTCTTTTGTTTTAAATTTTGTCTACCTCCTGTATTTCCCAAAAAATACATACTAAAACGGGTTTTCTTTCAAAATCCTCATTTGTGGGGGGGGGGGGGGATTCTCAAAATGTCTGGAGTTTGCGAGGAGAATTTTTAGTGGAAAGTTAAAAATTCGGATTCAGCGACCCCAAAAATATGAAGTAAGCCAATTTCCAGAACTATCATGATAATTTTGCAGGTATTGCCTGGGGTGCTTGAAATGTATCCGCCACCCGCGCCATTTGTGAGCAAACTTAAAAAGGTAAACAATACGTAAGGGAAAGTGTTGGCATGAGCCGTCATCTCAATAGTATTTACAATGTCCGCATCCGTGGTGTACTGGATAGTGTGATTTGCTGCCACCCTGGCTGTCACGAAATTTGAAGAGTGGTACGAGGGCTGGGACACGGTCTACTCAGCCTTGGGAGGTCAACTGAGTACAGGCGGTTCGATTCCCTTCTCAGCCATCCTCGGAGTAGTATTCCATGCTTTCAGACTTCTCCTCTAGGCAAATGCTCGGATGGTACCTAACTTAAGGTGACGGCCGGTTCTTTCCCTCTTCCTTGCCTGACCCTTCCATCCCCCACAAGGCCCCTGTTCAAAATAACAGGTGAGGCCGCCTTGGTGTGGTACTGGTCCTCCTCCCCAGTGGTATCCCCCAGACCCAACACACTGCCCTTGGGGCGGTAGAGGTGGGATCCCTAGCTGAGTCCAAGGGAAAACCAAACCTGGAAGGTAACGCCTAAATCTACAAAAAAAGTGTGTAAACTATCAGTCACCGTCACAATAAACACATTCACTTCAGACAGGTAAGAGTCGGGCACTACGTTCGATATATTTCCATTTATAAAGAGACCTAGTAAAGGAGTGATAAGGAATCTGTAGATCAATAATGATTGATTGTGGTGATTATTGTTTTAAGAGGAAGTACAACTAGACAACCATCCTCTAATCAGGGAGGGATCTGGCAATTCGAAAAATGAAGATATCGGCCAGACGAAGGGCGTGAAAATGCAAGACTCCGTAGGCCAGCCTCGGGGTCGGAAAAGAACAAGAGTTCATCCAGGAAGGTCGGATAGGGTAGATGAAATTGAGGAGCCTCACAAGTAAGTGGAAGCAAGGTCAGGACTCAGCTAAGGGCCCAGTGGTCACCAACCCACGCTCCAAAGTTCAGAATCCCTAGAGCCCCTTTTAGTCGCCTCTTATGACAGGCAGGGGATACCGTGGGTGTTATTCTGCCGCCCCAACCACAGCGGGATTGATTGATTGATTGATTGATTGATTTCTTCAGGGGATTTGTTCTGCAATATCACCAACAAATCTGACGATAGGCGACATCCAGAAAGCTAAGGATAACGCACAAGAGGAGGTTTCGCGCAACCCTGAACTTGCAGCAGTAGCAAGGAAATGCGGTGTACCGATATCCACGAGTTTCCGCTCCACGCTCATCACTTTCCATTAATATGTACGGCATCTATACTTTCTACGAATGTTTTACGCGAAAAAGTCAACGTTGTTTAAATCATTCTCATATTTACGTTCACTTTAGGTGGTTTAATCCCTTTCTCTTTTAACAATGCTCTTACATGTATTTCCTGTCATGGAGAAATTGCTATTGTTACGGCAGACAACGGAAGAGGTCGTAGTAGTAGTTTTTTGTTACGAGATCAGTAAGATCTCTTTATGCAGTCAACAGCCAACATTTGATAAGCTTTTACCAATTAAGAGGAGTGCTTCAAGTTTGTGTTTGTGAGTCAGTCGCAGCTTCGTAAACACTCGGTGATGTCTTCTAATGGAGATCATTACATTCTTTCTGAATATAATAGTGTCCATTAAGACGATACTGTAGCCCATTTCTTCTTAAATTACCCAACTTCCTTTGCAACGTCGCGCGTGCCTGCCACCAATTTGGAGATAGTCCTCGTTCGTATTGTCCGCAGTTTGAGGTGAACACGACCAGATAGTAACATGAACAAGAAAAGCACGACAACAAAATTTGTACTTAACTAGTTCCGTGAAGCCTCTCTTAACGGACACTATTTAATACCCGGCGTGAAGACACGGGGACAGAGTATTGCTTCTCAATAACGGATGTGGATACTACAAAATAAGTATTATTGGATGACATTTTCTGTGTAACGGACGGATGGTCACCAGATTTCGAGTACATTGTCAAGACATCAAGATATTTCTCTTCAGCCATTTTCTTTTCTGTTAGCGAAAGCTTCACCAGACGTCTATACTCCGCTTTGCACGCATCGTTATTATTTCTTCTGTTGAACGCTCTCCTGGTCTTACGTTTAAGCTTCCTAATAGTCGCGGTGTAGTACGGCGGATCTGAACTTTCCCTAATTATCGTTTTGGGAACAAATTTATTCAGTCCAGTATTGATGATAGTGTCTCGTTCAATGTGCGTCTGTATCAAACACGGACGAGGATGACGCAGTGGAAGCTCATAAAGTGGCTCGACGTAAGGATCCCGTTAAAAATGAGAGGACTGAAAAATTATTACATTCTTAGCGGAGATGCAGAGGAGAGAGATTTATGAACCATGCCTTCCATCCGAGTTGAGCATTGGTCAGTTAAGAGATTGTTATTTGGTAGCAGGGGAGGTACTATAAAATACACCTGCATCATTTTGAAAGGCTTAGGAATTCCCAGAAATACACTCATCATCATAATAGGTATTATCAAAGATGCATTAAGCATTCTGCATATTTTATATTTCATCAATCCCCTATGAATTGTCGCATTCCGTAAAGTATGAGTCCAAGGAGTTTTTTTATTTGTGCATACGAATAGTTTATGTTTCCCAAGTCGTAACATTACGTCTACTAGCGTTTTTGTAAAATTCAGTATTCTTGCGGTCACGCACAGTTCTTGTCAAAATATGTAGCCTATATGCCTGCCACCTATAGCTCGTTCCACGTTAAGAAAACAGTATTGTTCTTATGGACGTACAAGGAGTGAACACACCCCGTTCGAGACACCCATAATTCCTCATGATTAAGGGATATTATACTGTACTGTGTAATGTATTCGGATAGATAAAAAGGATGAGACATTTTTGCCCGCGAGTTATTCAAATAACTACATAACATCTTATTTTTATAAATACCTTTGTAGGGAGGAAGCGCAATGGCGGGAACAGCCTTCGTTCATTTTCCTTGTTCTGTGTTGCTCTGATGCAAGCCTCGTGTAGTCCCTCACTCTGTGAACCGCCGGCAGCTCACTTCCGTAGTGAAGTCATCTCCAGTATTTATTTGTTGTGTGTGTGTTTTTAGGCTTTAAATAAGTGCGCAATTGTCTTGTGTTGAGTGAGAGTTAGGCCATAAGCTTACGTGTGTGATTTCTTTCTTTGACATTAATACTGTGATCTTTTGTAGAGCCATCTACAGTATTTATTTGTTGCGTCGGTCTTCTAGACTTTATTGTCTGGATAAATTTATTAAATACATCCCTTACCCCTCGAGCCCTTAAAAAATATTTGTCTATTTTCTCCTCCAATTTTCCTTACACTTTAGTGCTGGAATATTTTATGTGCCGTAGTTTATCTTTGATTCTGTGCAAACAAAAAATAGCCCCTGTAATCGCCCTGTCCCCTTTAGTTCATAAAATAATTTGTAGCTTAGTTTCTTCCGCTTTTTGTCTTGAACTTATATACTGAATTTCACAAATGTATGTGCCGTTGTTTTCCTGTGATGCTGTTGAGCAGAGTCGTTCGATATGGCAACCCTGTTGTAATAAGAGCAATACTGTTTTGTATTTCTGTACTAGGCCTGCTATGAAAGTTATCTCGTTGATCGAACCTCAGCTGTGAGTTGATATGCAAAATGTGTCCCCAAATTCGAATAGCGGATACTTGTTAATAACGGACATTTTGTAAATCCCCAAAGCTCTCCGCTGTTCACAGTTACGAGACTGACCTGTTTGCCTCGAAAGTTACTATATGCTATAGAGCATACGGAATCCCGTATGTTAGAGAACTCGTGTTCGGCGGACATGACACTTACCTCGATTCATTACGCGATGGAAAACACGCAGCTGGATAATAGTACTTAACTACTGGGAGTTGCGGGATTCTGCTGAAGAAATCTTTTAGAACAAATTGTCCGCCAGAAAGGTCACTTACAAGTCTTAGTGTCAGCCAAGTTGCGCACAAAATGGAAGATTTAATGCTTGCTGATGACAATGCCATAGATGTGGCTCAGTTTTGGATAAACACCATCTAGATGTATAGTAAATTTGGTCTGTTTGTCCATTTTTGTAAGTTTTGTAAATAGTCTAATTATCACTTTATTTTAACTGTATGATTAAGTATGCTTCTGACACGAGTAAATAAATAAAATTCGAGATCATCGGTTCCCAACCTGGGGAGCGAATTTCAGAGCAGGTGAATTTGCTAAACAGTAAAAAGTTGTGACAAAGAAAAGAATTTACTATACAAACTTATCTTCGTCACCGCTAAATCGTACACGTAGAAAACATGTTTTTCGTAAAATTATTATACTTTATGATAACGTTGGGACAAAGAATTCGTGTTTATGAATTGTGAAATGTGTACGAAACTTTAAAAATACAAGGAATTTTATCATGAAGTAGGCTATAGTAAAAGTTATTGCATTTTTTATATTCTTTACACAAACGTTTTCCTACGTGTAGAAGAAATGTAATGATATGACAAAAAATGAAAATAAAGTGACGAATCATCTGATAAACATGAACATATGACACATGTATTGGAAAGAGTTTTAATATTTTATTTTGAAATTGTACTGTGCAGTTTCCATCAACATATCTATCTGAATATTAGTTTTCTACGCTGGCTTACATCAAATGAAAACACCGAGCACTATCACAGTTGGAACCAAACATTAAAGAACTTGTGACAGAAACATTAATTGATCATTAATTCTGTTCTTACAAAACCATATCAAATGATGTTAAATGCAGTGAGTGTAGAATTCTCCGTAATATATTTAGTCATTTGTTTTATTCTCTTGTGGTATTATTATTTGTGTTATTCATGACTCTTTGTAAAGTGACTGCATTGTAATTATTATTTTAAAGTGTGTAATATTATGTATTAAGCTCTCACAATTAATAATAACAATAATTGTAAACATTTTTCTAGATAGGCCATTAACCCTAACAGACAAGTGTAACTTCCGTAAAGCAATAATTCATTAGGGGGGCGCAGGCCCACAAAGGTTGAGAACCACTGTTCTGGATGATAGTCGGGTGATATTAGGGTACTTGTCCTCCTTTATCCCCTCATTATTTCCAATAGTCACCCGGGGACCATCGCCACTACGTCAGCCGTTGATGGACTTGGAACAGAATCTGAATTCGTGAGTTTCTATCTGACGATCGACTCCTTGGCTCAATCGTCAGCACTGAGACCTTCGGTTCATAGGGTTCCGTGTTCGATTCCCCGCCGGGTCGCGGGTTTTAATCCAGTCTGATTAATTCTTCTCGCTCCGGGACTGGGTGTTTGTGTTTATACTAACACTCTTCTCTTCATATACACACAGCCAGCACAGAAACACGCGAAACTTTTAGTGATACTTCGGCTCCCTAGTGCTGAATCGGTAGAACTTGGTTATCTTCGAGATTCGTATTGGCAATCGCCGTGAGACGTCTGGCGGTATACACAGCAACGTCAACTTGAACATGGGAGAAACAAGCTACAACTCCAACACAGATAGGTCTTATGGCGACGATGGGGTAGAAAAGGCCCAGGAATGGGAACGAAGTGGCCGTGGCCTTAATTAAGGTACAGTATAAGCATTTGCCTGGTGTGAAAATGGGAAACTACGGTAAACCATCTTCAGGGCTGCCGACAGTGGGATTGGAACCCACTATGTCCTAGGTGCGAGCTCACAGCCGCGCGGCCAACTCGCTCGGTATAATTCAGATTTCATTTCCATTCAGTTGGTAGTATTACCGGAACCGTTTTAGCTTCCTCCTCACCCCCGTAAAACTAAGTGTCGCTAAACGTTTCGCGGATAATACATCCCTCTAAGTACGGTTGGCGTTAGCAAGGGCATCCTGCCGTAAAACATCGCCAAATTCTCATGTGCTACACAGTTCGCACTCGCGACCCCACAGGTGTGGGAAAAGAGGAGAAAGGAGAAGAATCCTATCAGGCACAATAGATTGGGAAAACTAATTCCTATAGGCCTACTGTTGCAATGTACCGTATACATTTTAAGTTGAAGTATTTGGAACTGTAAAAAATAATTGGGACTCGCAGACTTTTTCCACTACACAGAACAGTGTACAGTACCGGTTAAAAGTTTAGGACGACATACAGACGTCATGAAATGTCATCTAGAACAAAACATTGTGCCACTAGACCTCTGTAATTTTCTTTCTTCTTTCTTAATCCGTTCACCCTCCAGGGTTGGTTTTTCCCTCGGATTCAGCGAGGGATCCCACTCTGCCCCTTTAAGGGCAGTGTCTTGGAGGGTGAGACTTTGGGTCGCGGAGAAGGACCAGTACCGCGCCCAGGCGGCCTCACCTGCTGTGCTGAACAGAGGCCTTGGGGGAATGCGAAGATTGGACGGGATAGATAAGGAAGCGACCGTGGCCTTCAGTTACCATCCCGTTATTTGCCTGGAGGAGAAGTAGAAAACCATTGAAAAAGCACTTCGAGGATGGCAGAGCCGGGAATCGAAGCCGAGCCTGCGAGGGTGGCAGGTAATCACGCTATCCACTACACCGCATAGGTGGACTAATAGGAGATATGACACCTGATTACATTGAGTTAGGCCAAGTATTGTAGAAGTTATGCATCTTTAACTGTGGGAAGGTTCTGTACTGTACACTCTAATTGGTTGCAAAATATTATCAGCACGATTTTTTGTAGTCTTAGCAATAGGCGACGGTCGTTTTAGTACAAATATAAACATTCCGAAAGAAAGTGCGTTACCGTTTCTTTCAAAGCAGTGCCAAAATCATCGATTTGTCATTGTTCTTGTCGTAGGTCCGGTAGATGTCAGGGCGAGTTGTCTGCCGCGATAGTTTCACTTATACTCTACAGATAACATCCAAGAACACATTTTTTCTGACGTCAGTAGCTCGCCCTGACACCTGTCGGTCGTATCACAAGAACAAGGACAAAGCGACCATTATGGCGGCGTTCGAAGAAACACAATTAAAAAGTGCCACATTCTCCAGCTATTGCTAAGGTACAAGAAGATCTTGGTAATAATACTTGCAACCAATTAGAGTGTACCGCTCATAATACAGTGTTTTCGAGAAAGCAATTGTGTGAGCTTCCAGTTGAGTTAAATTGGGTGAGACATTTTGGTGGCACACTTTTAGGTTCTAGATGGCGTGGTCCTAAACTTTTGACTGGTACCGTAGAATGAGAAAACGAAAGAGCGAGATCATGGTTTTCCGTGTAGCGAAGTGGGAGAAGAGTCTAGAGCTTCAATGAAGACAAAATACAATAACCTAGTGATGGATGAAACAAAACCATGTTGTTTACGCGGCGGTGCCTGTCTCCACTTGGTGGCTACGGGGGTCTTATCACTGTTAATAGAGGGTGGTTGTACTTCCTCTTAAAATAATAATCACCACCACCACTTCTCTGCTTTACGGCGCACCGGGCGGAAAGGGCTAGGAGTGGGAAGGAAGCTGCCGAGGCCTTAATTAAGGTGTAAGAATGGATAACAACGGAAAGCCGTCTTCAGGGCTGCCGACAGTGGGGTTCGAACCCGCTATCTCCCGAATACTGGACACTGGCCGCACTTAAGCTATCGAGCTCGGTGGGTGAAATTTACAAAAACATCCGCAACAATACGTAACTCTCAATAAACGCTTTTCTTGGACTCAGTCGAGATTTATGGTATTTTAGTGGGAGCTTGAGGTGCTTTTTGAAGATTTTTGGAAGATATTCTGCTTACCTTCCTGTCTTAAAGATGAGATTTCAGTGACGGTGCTGAAGAAATGCTGGCAAATCCTAAATCGCGATCTTAATTCAGATATTTGAGAACGATCTCATGAAAATGAGACAACTTTATAACATCATATCCTGTTGCTGATATTCATTAATTGTAAGATGATGTTGAAAGAACGTTTCTGTGCTTCTATGGAGACAGTCTCGATTTGAATGCTAGTTCTTTTTCTAAAAGTTCATCACTATTATACATTTTGTATCCGTACTAGCCTATACCGACAAGAAGGTTGGTGCAATAGGATTGGCGTCAGAGGGAAGGGAAGGGAAGTGAGAAGTGGGGGACAGGTATTGCTCGGCGCGAATGTGCAAGTTTCTCGTTCGCTTCCGCCCAGTAGGCACTGTGCGCTTTGTTCTGCACTATGCAAACCCGGAGAAGATAAATACAGGCAGCTTTCCAGTACACAGTACACCTCCTGAACAGAGTTGTGAACTGCGAGTGTTGAACATCTACTGGGCGTATTGTTTCCTTCGTTCAGAATGCTATTCCATTTACGCTGTTGTGAGCGAAGGAAGCACCTTCGAGCATGTTAACGTTACCGCGATCAACAGTTACGGCTGTTTAATAAACGAACTGTGGATATTGCCAGTAAGAAAAGAGGACAATCCTTTGCGAGTCGAACCATGAAACTTGTGCATTCTCTCTGTCTCCGTCTTACACTCCACTTCCCCTCCCTCCTCTTCTCGTCGCTGAAGCAGCAGCTTGTGCTCTGGAGTTCTTCAACTTGAATCGCGCGTCTTTTCTCGAAAAGACAAATTTTCTCCGCCAATCCAATTGCACCATCGTTCTTAGCATGTCGTAATCACAAAAACACACACACGAAATGCTGTCAGTTTTGTACACAATTTTATTTACAAATTATATATACACATTAAACACACATGCGCACTAATAAACTGCCATCTTGAAACAAAATACTACTACGAAGCACTAGAAGAAGAAGACTGTTAACGTACTACCAATCACAACATGAATGCACATACTCTTGTTCAACACTCAACTCCACCCTCAAGACTGCCTCTCTATATTCGTTGACTGGCTAGGCTTCTAGAAGAATATGACAAGCATGTTTTCTCGTAATTGCGAGAGTCTCCAACAGCCTATTTACAATGAATGGATTTCTTTGTAACTCTCTAGTTCCAGAGATAACTTATTCTGGACTATTACCATGTGTTGCACAATATTCCAATGGATATATATATATATACAGCTAATAATAAATTACATACTGTTACTGTAATTACATGTTCTTACATTAAATACACTCATATCAGTTTACATGCAGCAGATGTTTCATGACATAACCTCACAAATAATACGACCACGATTTATATCAAATTAAGTTCGTACAGAACTACGTAAATAATAATAAAAGTAATAATGCTAATGGATGTAAACAACTTCATAGTCTTACATCACAAGTCATAGTAATAATCATAATAAATCCAGCTCGACATTTCTGTTATTTACGCATGGGTTAAAGAATATTGTTTCCAAGTTATACTGGTCCAGTACACTTGAGTCAAACATAACGCGAAGAACATCTCTGATTTTTTGTTGATATAGTTCTGGTACACCATGTATCATTAGTAACTTTCTTCATTGTGTTATCGGTATCAGCATGCCAATCCCATTCATCCGATAATGCTTCGAAGGCAGGGAAAGAGAAGTAGACTGTTTCAAAACATATTCGGCATTTTCCGATGTTTCTTTGGAACTACTGAACAGTTTTTATTGACTGAGCAGAGAAGCACGTATGAAGTAGTCGGAGAGTTGCACAACATGCATTGGTAATGCGCTTTTATCATTCAAGAGTATTGTGTTCTTCAGCGAGTCATTAGGTCGAATAGAGCCCAATTAGCCAGGAAACTTGTTGCGTGCAACAGCTATCAGCCAGTTAACGGTCTGCTGCAAGGGCCTTAATGCTTTAGCCTGTTCGAGCGTTTTTGCCAATGGGTCTTATTTTGTTTAAAATCTATCCTTAAAGTTTTGTAGTCTTATTCCCGCATGTATTTCTGAATTGGCTCCGTGGTGT
The DNA here is from genome assembly GCF_040414725.1 of Anabrus simplex. Lineage (NCBI taxonomy): Eukaryota > Metazoa > Arthropoda > Insecta > Orthoptera > Tettigoniidae > Anabrus > Anabrus simplex. The sequence goes on from NC_090278.1 coordinate 97,521,648, forward strand.
AGTCGCTAGGGCGTTGGCGTTGGGAATTGAAGTTCCCGAGTTCGATTCCGACCTTGATCTGTTTTATTTTAATTTCTTTTTGATTTTTCTCTTAATTTTATGTTTTATTCCGTCTCTGTGGTGTAGTGGTCAGTATGATTAGCTGGCAGTCCCGGAAGCCCGGGTTCGATTACCGGCTGGGCCACGAAATTTGGAAAGTACGGGTAGTACGAGGGCTGGAACGGGGTCCGCTCAGCCTCGGGAGGTCAGCTGAGTTGAGGAAGGTTCGATTCCCCCTTCAGCCATCCTCGAAGTGATTTTCCGTGGTTTTCCACTTCTCCTCCAGGCAAACGCCGGGATGATACCTAACTTAAGGGGACAGTCTAGAGATAAAAATAGATATTTTGGTCATTTTGGCGAAAACATTTTTATGGCTGAAATTGAAAGGATTCAGATTCTTGTTTCTTGTGACGAAGTTATTCTGCTGAATGTATCACTTTAATGACGGTGTGTTTGCCAGTCTGCTCACAGCGTGCTTCCATTTTCCCACCAATTATAATTTTACATGCTATTTCTATTTTTCTCCCGTAATATTCTGCCAAATGTATGGTATATGTATCACAGCTATATTAGGAAACCTCTATATGAAATGCTTGATTGCAGAACTTTTTTGAGTAGTAGGGATTTTTAAATCCAAAATTTTAGAACATAACAATTACACAAACTTTAGTGCAAAGAATCTCCTCATATAAATTATGTACAGGAAAATGAGTGCACGGTGCATTTTAAAGTATTAGCCATGTAATTCCAAATTCTCGCTAACGTCTCAATTAAAGTTAATAAAAAATGGAATAAAAATGTCAAAAAATATTTTCATTTTTTTGGCGAACTAGTAAAAATGTTCGTAATATTCCTCCTTTTACGTAGGTGACATTCCCACAAAGTTTCGTGAAAATCGATGCGTCAGGTAAAAATATCTGTTTATCTCGAGACTGTCCCCCTAAGGCCCCTGTGTGGCCGCCTTGAGCTGAGTCCGAGGGAAAAACCAACCCTGGAGAGTAAACAACGTGAACTGGGTATTAGAGGGTTGGTCATACTGACCTCGCTTTATCAACTGCTCAACGGTCGACTGGTGCTCGGACTAAGCAACACGAGGTTCCCTATAGCTTTCGATAGAACCAATAACAAAGGTACTTAGGCACCTTCCCCTCCACTACCATTATTTATAACCTAGACTTACTCCCTGACTTTACTTACTACCGATTTTCATTAAATTCTGTTCACCCACTTTCTCGCGGTTGGGCGTTCATACAGGCTTACCAACAAATATCAAAGTTCACGAATATCTCTGTTGTCATAGTCGGTACGGTAAAACTGTATAAGATATACATGATCGGAAATTTAATTCTATATAACTTTAGTTGTGTAGTATTTATCGATAGAACCAATAATAACATAAATATTTGAGAATTACATTTTAGGCCTTCCCCGAAACTACCATTTTATTCCGCGTGAATAAAATTAGTTATAGCGTAGCCTCATTCTCTGGCTTTACATACATATTTTCATTAAATTCGTTCAGCTGTTCTCTTGTTGCGGGTACACATTAAAAAGTGCATTTCCTTACTACTCTGGACATGACCGATACAGAAATACCATTCTTTTCAAATTCAGAATGAAATGCATGAGCTGCAAACGTTCAATGTTTCTTTCTCTTTTATTAATGACGTCCTCGAAAGCAGCTTTTTATGTGTTGTGTGTTTGAGTCATCACTCCATAGCCTGGTTTGATGCAGCTCTCCATGCCATCCTATCCTGTACTAACCTTTTCATTTCTATGCACCTACTGCATCCTACATCTGCTCTAATCTGCTTGTCATATTCATAGCTTGGTCTACCCACACCGTCCTTACCGCCTACACTTCCTTCAAAAACCAACTGAACAAGTCGTGGTTGTCTTAAGTTGTGTCCTATCATTCTATCTCTCTTTCTCGTCAAATTTAACCAAATCAATCTCCTCTCACCAATTCGATTCAGTATCACTTCATTCGTTATTCGATCTATCCATCTCACCTTCAGCATTATTCTGTAACACCACATTTCAAACGCGTCTATTCTCTTTCTTTCTGAGCTGGTTTTCGTCCATGTTTCGCTTCCATACAATGCCATGCCCCAGATGAAAGTCTTCACAAACATCTTTCTAACCTCTATATCAATGTTTGAAGTGAGCATATTTCTTCTCTTAAGGAAGGTCCTCCTTGCTTGTGCTAATCTGCATTTTATGTCCTCCTTACTTCTGCCATCGTTAGTTATTTTACTACCCACGTAACAGTATTCGTCTACTTCCTTTAAGACTTCGGTTCCTAATCTAATATTTCCTGCATCACCTGCCTTCGTTCGACTGCACTCCATTACTTTCGTTTTGGAGTTATTTATTTTCATCTTGTACTCCTTACACAAGACTTCGTCAATACCTCTCACCAACTTCTCGAGATCTTCTGCAGTCTCAGATAAAATAACAATATCATCGGCAAATCTCAAGGTTTTGATTTCCTCTCCTTGGATTGTGATTCCCTTTCCAAATTTCTCTTTGATTTCCTTTGCTGCCTGTTCTATGTAAACATCAAAAAGTAAGGGGGACAGACTGCAGCCTTGCCTCACTCCTTTCTGGATTGTTACTTCTTTTCAAAGCCCTCAATTCTTATCACTGCAGACTGATTTTTTTTTTATTTGCTTTACGTCGCACCGACACAGAGATGTCTTACGGTGACGATGGGATAGGAAAGGCCTAGGAATTGGAAGGAAGCGGCCGTGGCCTTAATTAAGGTACAGCCCCGGCATTTGCCTGGTGTGAAAATGGGAAACCACGGAAAACCATCTTCAGGGCTGCCGACAGTGGGGCTCGAACCCACGATCTCCCGATTACTGACTGATTTTTATACAGATTATAGATAATTCTTCGTTCTCGGTATCTGATCCCAATCACCTTCAGAATTATAAATAGCTTGGTCCAATCAACATTATCGAATGCCTTTTCTAGATCTACGAATGCCATGTACGTGGGCTTGTCCTTTTTAATTCGATCCTCTAAGATCAGACGTAAAGTCAGGATTGCTTCACGTGTTCCTACATTTCTTCTGAAGTCAAATTGATCTTCTCCCAACTCAGCTTCAACTTGTCTTTCCATTCTTCTGTAAATAATACGTGTTAAAATTTTGCAGGCATGAGATACTAAACTAATGGTGCGGTAGTTTTCACACCTGTCAGCACCAGCTTTCTTGGGAATAGGTATAACAACATTCTGCCGAAAATCGGATGGGACTTCTCCTGTCTCATACATCTTACACACTAAATGTGCCATGCTGGTTTCTCCTAAGGCAGTCAGTAATTCAGAGGGAATGTCATCAATTCCAGGTGCTTTGTTCCTATTTAGGTCTCTCACAGCTCTGTCAAACTCTGACCTCAAAATTGGGTCTCCCATTTCATAAGCATCAACAGCCTCTTCTTGTTCTAGAACCAAATCAAGATCGTTACCTTGACACAACTGCTGGATACGTTCCTGCCATCTTTCTGCCTTGTCTTCTTTCCCTAGAAGTGGCTTTCCATCTGAGCTCTTAATATTCATACACCTAGATTTCCTTTCTGGAAAGGTTTACTTGATTTTCCTGTATGCAGCATCTACCTTTCCTAGAACCGTACAACCTTCGACATCCTTGCACTTCTCCTTCAGCCATTCTTCCTTAGCTACCTTGCACTTTCTATCCACTTCATTCTTTAATCGCCCGTGTTCTTTTCTGCCCTCTTCATTTCTACCATTCTTGTATTTTCGTCGTTCATCAATCAGGTCTAGTATCTCCTGAGTTATCCACTGATTCTTGTTAGAGAAGCCAAAAATGCGGGCAATATTTATTACAACCACAAATAAAAAATATTTAATGAACGTTGAAAACAATGTGTCTTGTATATGCTAATGTAGAATTAAACAAGGAAAATATTGGTATAACTCGCATTGCAATAGACCTATTGGTTCGTTTGTAATTAAAGCCTAAACTCGAGTGTCCATAATAAAAAATCCGACAGTAGTTGATCTTTTCTTCCTTCCTAACATTTCTTCAGCAGCCCTACTGACTTCATTTTTCATGACTATCCACTCTTCCTCTATAGTGTTTCCTTCAGCCTTTTCATTTAGTCCTTGTGCAACATGTTCCTTGAAACAATCCCTCACGCTCTTTTCTTTCAACTTGTCTAGATCCCATCTTTTTGCATTCTTTCCTTTCTTCAATTTCTTCAACTTCAGATGGCGTTTCATGACCAACAAGTTATGGTCAGAGTCCACGTCTGCTCCTGGGAAAGGTTTGCAATCCAACACCTGGTTTCTGAATCTCTGACTAATCATAATGAAGTCTATTTGATACCTTCCAGTGTCTCCAGGTCTCGTCCACGTATACAGCCGTCGTTTGTGGTGTTTGAACCAAGTATTGGCAAGGACTAAATTATGATCAGTGCGGAATTCAACCAGCCGACTTCCTCTTTCGTTCCTTTGTCCCAATCCGAATTCTCCTACTGTACTTCCTTCTCTTCCTTGGCCTACCACTGCATTCCAGTCTCCCATCACAATTAGATTCTCGTCATCTTTTACATATTGTATTAAATCTTCTATCTCCTCATATATTCTTTCGATTTCATCGTCCGCTGAACTAGTAGGGATATAGACCTGCACTATTGTGGTGGGCATTGGTTTGGTGTCTATCTTGATGACAATAATTCTTTCACTATGCTGGTCATAGTAGCTTACCCGCTGCCCTATTTTCTTATTCATTATTAAACCAACTCCTGCATTTCCCCTGTTTGATTTTGTGTTGATAATTCGGTAGTCGCCTGACCAAAAATCCTGTTCTTCCTGCCAACGTACTTCACTTATACCAACTACATCTAACTTTAGCCTATCCATCTCCCTTTTCAGATTCTCTAACCTACCACGACGATTGAAACTTCTAACATTCCACGCTCCGACTCGCAGAATGTCAGTATCCATCTTCCTGATGATCGCCCCCTCTCGTGTAGTCCCCACCCGGACATCCGAATTGGGGACTAGTTTACGTCCGGAATATTTTACCCGGGAGGAAGCCATCATCAGTACATCATTCATACAGAGAGAGCTGCATGTCCTCGGGAGTTAGTTACGGCTGTAGTTTCCCGTTGCTTTCAGCCATGTAGTAGTATCAACACAGCTAAGCCATGTTGAGTATTATTACAAGGCCATATCAGTCAGTCATCTAGACTGCCGCCCTTGCAACTACCGATAGGCTGCTACCTCCCTTTCGATTAATCTTAGTTATTCTGGTCTCTCAACAGATACCCATGCGATATGGTTGCACCCACGACACGCGCAAGCCTCCCACCGCGACAAGGTCACATGGTTCGCAGCTTTGTATGTACAATAATCACAACGTCGCACCGACGCACACAGGTCTTTGGCGGCGATGGGAGAGGAAAGGTCTAGGAGTGGGGAGGAAGCGGTCGTAGCCTCAATTAAGATACAGCCCAGCATTTTCCTGGTGGGAAAATGGGAAACCACCTTCAGGGCTGGCGACAGTGGTGTTCGAACACATTATATCCCGAATGCAGCTCTGAATATGAATATCCTGATATTATGGAAAAGAGCAATTACAATAGCGATGCACCTAGTTAGCAAAGCGATCGTGACAACGAAAGGGAACAATATATTTTTGTTAGGAGGATAAATCAGGGGAGGAATCATTAGATGGTCTGATTGTAAAACACCAGTCTATGGTACACGTTCAGTGACTTTTACGCTAACTCGGCCCTCCAAACTTATCTTCATATAAACCAGCGGCATTTATAATACTGGATAGTTCTTGATATAAATACAATAGCAGTGAATTTCTCCTAAGTGATTTGAAATATATCACATTAATGAACAGTCAGCGACTTTTCCAACATTTCACCAATTTCTACATCTGACATTATCTTTATGATTACAGTAATTGTTCTTTTCTTTTCTGTTTGTTACGAGTAATTAACACAGTCCATTTACTACAAATGTCAGCTTCTAACATTGTTACAAGAGATACATTTCATATTTAAGTCCCTATTGTCAACCTTAACAGCGTTATGATACTTTCAGCTAAAAATTCCACCTTTACTTGCTTTTATTCTTTTCAGAATAACATTGTTTGAGTAAAATGAAACACGTTTCATCCCATTGGGACATCTTCCGCCATAATCGTTAAACAAAGTATACAATATTAAAACAAGGATACATTAAAATTCACACGTTAAAAAGCCCTGCGTAGATCTTGATATGTTCTCTCCAATGCCGATTAACATAACTGTTGTCAAGGTGCATGCCCTTGGTGTTGAAAATGTACAGAACTGGTTACAAAAGTCGTTTATACAAGTTTCTTGAAAGAAATACGGCCCCAAGTAAGCTGGCAAGGTTGGGTTCTGGAATTACTGTACCTGAGAATAGTTGAAAACATGCGTTGTTGTTATTATTATTAGTTTTGAGAGAAGGTCAGTGAGCTGATTCTTGAACATACGCAGATCGGGTGCGGGCTTGTCTTCGCAGGATGCTAAGAGAAGAAACAATAACAGAGGAGCGAGGTCAAGCACATTTCATGTGTGTTGCAGTCTATCGGCACATTGCAGTCTCGAGTCAAGGTTATAAGTTTGTGCGTGGTGCGAACACAAAGAAAGAAGCTCGCAGAGAGGAATACCGATAAGAGAACTTCCGGTAATACCACAATGATTCACGGCGTGTCTGCTCGTGTCGACTGTGATTTCACGAACTCCTCTTCTCATCATTTATACGAGGAGTTAACATCCAGAGTTTGTCGAAAAGACTCTTAAAAGCACGTTTTAGATCGCCAAACGCAAAAGCTGGAGATGGAGCTTTCACACCATACTCCCTTCACTCACACCTCGTTCGAAGTGAAAATGGCAGAAGGAACCCGGAGAAATAACTGTTCCAAAACTACTTTAGCTATTTTCCGCCGGTTCACTGAATGCGTGAAGATCGCTGTTGACATTTATTTGTCCTAATCACGGCCTGAGCTTATTGAACGGGCATCTTTGTATGTTGAAGATACTTCTCCCTAGATCAGTGGTTCTTAACATTTTTCGTCTCAAGAAGATAAGCACAACGCAGTGAATATTGCTCCTAAAGTAATAACTCAGGCTTTATCATCCTTCTCCACTGAAAAATCCACAGCCTGTTTCCAGTCATTCGACCGAGTCAGGAATGGAATAAATGAAGCCCCTATCTAGCGGCGAGGATAGGAAATGTGGCGGCTGCCGAAACCTCTCGCACTCCTCTGCGGCAAGGATTAATGACTGACAGATGAAATGAGATGATAATGGAGAGTGTTGCTGGAATTAAATATGACAGGGAAAACCGGAGAAAAACCTATCCTGCCTCCGCTTTGTCCAGCACAAATCTCACATGGAGTGACGGTATCCAGTGGTGAGACGGCGGCGCCACGGATACTGTATTATCATCATCCTCCTCCATTGAAGAATGAAAGAAAACAAAAATAACTGATTCAGACTTAACGTTCATTTCAATGAGACTGAAGCTGTTGTTTGCTATGCTTAGGAATATGAAACTGTGGGATGGTCGATTGTTTACCCGACAAACGACCCGCGTTTTCACATTTTTACCGTTTAACTGTGATGCTGTACAACCATGCAGATACCCTGCCGCTGTTGACTTTTAAAATTATAGTGAATATAAGTGTGACATTTTAACCTAACGGGTCCCGTAAAACGCATGAACGTTAAGAACCCCTGCTCTAGATAATCGTGTAACTATTGAATGCTGTTTGTGTTTCCTTGTTCGGACATACCACATTACTGCGTCTCATATGACAGTTATCGAACTGTTGCCCTGGATGACCTTCTCTACAATGCGCGCAACACACACGGGCATTGACTAAGCAGTTTACAGAAATTTGAAGAGTCAAATATTCATGATCGCCGTGCCTGTCTTTCTAAGAAGCCTCGGTTATCATGGAGTTGAGCAAACAGGACTCCGTGAGCTGACAGCTAACGTGAGACTTCATAGGACATTCTTTCTGATGATGGTGGATTTTCGATGTATTCCATTCCATTCAGGTATTCGAGTTTCAACTTTATTGAAAGTCATCTTCAGCCTATAAATACAACAAAAATATCATGCGAAGTTTTGTTGAATAAGTGCAGACTATAGATTAGTCGTGCAGTCTGAGGTGCATAAGTTTTTTTTAACAGTTGAACAAACCTTCTGCAGTGTAAACGCTAGACGTCAATACACGCTACAGACAAATGAGAATTATGTAGCGCAAATAAGTTATTGGGTGGAAGTGTACAATGTATTAATAATTACAGGGAAGAAAGTTTGTTGATTTATACATGTCTCTTCTTTATTTTTGACACACTTTTGTATTTCTATCATTTCTAAAGAATTTATAATTAGGAGCCCTTGATGCTGATACGGATTGAATGAATGATTGTTTGTTATGAAGTGTGTGGAGAACTGAGATACCGAGTGCTTATGTAATTTCCACGATCTACTATGTTCTGACCGACGTAAACGCACTCTTATTAATATCACCTTTATTTCCCTTGCTGTTAATATCCTTAGTTTTCGGCAATAACTACATTCAAACGCTACACAAAAACCCTGCCTTTGTAGCAGAGAACCTAGTTTTTCAGAAACTGGAACGTAGTGTGGTAGAGCTATCCACTTTTCTTTTCTTGATGGAGTGATGAGTACACTGATTCTGTTTTCGTGTTACTAATTTGTCAGTGGGATTCATCTTGTAGCCGTCATTCACAGTATCTCTGCTACAACCTTTAAACATTCTTTCTATGACAATGTTGGTAATATCATTCTTGTCCTGGCTCCATACTGACGTGGGGGTCATCAGAAAATGTGCTTGTGACGCGACTAAATGTGTGACGGAAGTTTAACCATAGCAACCGAGCAGGAAGTGGTGTAAGGTGTGGATGGATGACCTAGCAACCCCGCTAGGCTGGTTGCCATCTGAAATTAACAGCCGTTGATGGATGGCCATGAATGGGAGATATTTATTATCATTTGGTTTTCGCAAAGAGAAAAGTGGTTTCTTTTTTAAGAGGAAGTACAACTGGGCAACTATTCTATATTAACACTAATCAGAGCTGAAATGGAAGAGGTCCGACAGTTCGAAAAATGAAGATATCCGTCAAAGAAAGACAAGGGCTACGAAGGGCGTGAAAATGAAAGACTCCCCAGACCTCGAGTACCCTAATATCGTCGGGGTCTGAAAAGAACAAGAGGATAGATGAAAGCGTGGAGCCTGGCACAAGTAAGTGGAAGCGATACGAGGACTCAGCTAAGGGCCCCGTGGTCGCCATGTTCAGAGCGCGTGGGGCCCCTTTTAGGACTCCCTAGGCCTGGTAAACCTAATACTGAGGAGGTCAGAGAAGAACAAGAGTTTATCAAGGGAGATCGAGAAGCCTCACACAAGTTGAAACAATTGCAGACTCATCTACGGAACTCCTGGTCGCCAACGCACCTCTTTAAGATGAAAGCCCGTGCGTCCCTTTTGCGACCGATAGAGGATATGCCGTGGTGTATTCGACACGGAACAAAGGAAACGTGTGATGTTGGCAGTGTAAGGTGGAAGATTGTGGGCTCTGGTTGCATGAGGTCAAAGGCTGAATCATCGGAACTTATCGCGTGAGGAATATGATGCTGGTGTTGACAGGGCAGGAAACAAGGTAGTTCTTTCACGAGTCACTTGAGAAGTCTGCTTGCCTCGTCATCTTCCTGGATGTCTGAAGTCACACGAGAGCCAGGTCAGTGACTCATCATTTCACCAATAGAAAGAATGATAGTATTGGTTTAACGCTCCATTAACTACTTTTACGGTTTTGAGAGACGGCGATGTGCCGGAAGTTTGCCCGGCACGAGTTTATACGAGTCTGACGTATTTAAGCATCTTCAAATGTCACCGGACTGAGCCAGGATCGAACCTGCTAGCGCTCTACCCACTGAGCCACTCAGTACGCTCCAATAAAAAGAGCGAATTAAGTTCTAACAACTGCATATCAGACGTGAAGAGAGAATGCCCGATGTGCTTTCATGAATTTCAAGAAAGTCTGCGTAAGATTAGCCAAATGTTACATCTGGTATGTAGGCTACTTCTACTAGAAGTGTTGTCTTACCACAAGATGCTTAAAATACCGTGGACAATGAGAAGTGTGACATCTGCTAGTTACAGACTGCTTATCTGTGACGTATCTTGTTAGAATTGCAAATATTGCCTTGTGCAGTTGATTGCCTCCTCGATGGCAAAAAGGAAGCGAAGTGGTGATTCGGAAGGCTTTAAGGAAGATGGCAAACCCAAGACGCATAGCCCAGTTCACAAGGGTTTTTGTAGACTAGTGGATTCTCCTGTGTGTGGCAAGGACGAAGAGGAAATTGCCGACCTCAACCACATCATTCTCTGTTGCAGTAAATATCGACAGGCACAAAGTGTGTTATTTGAAAAACTGGCCCTTATTCATGTCTCTCTTCGTACCGGTATCATATGTTAAGAAGATCTTATACCATTGGAGATCTAAGTGAGGCATGTGTCGCTGAAGGATCTTTTGCGTGTGCTGTGAAGTGAATAAAATGAGTTGTATTTCCTTCGTACTGAGATATTCTATCTTTAGATATAGTGTTATTTTATACGTGGTATGTACTTCATGTATTTTGCTGGCTGCATGGCTAATTTGCGAATGCCAAATAAAATAAAAAACGGTTTTGGTACTAGATCGCACCGACACAGATAGGTCTTATGGCGACGATGGGATAGAAAAGAGCGAGGAGTGGGAAGAAAGCGTCCGTAGCCTTAAGTAAGCTACAGCTCCAGCATTTCCCTTTGTGTGAAAATGGGAAACCACGGAAAACCATCTTCAGGGCGTCCGACAGTGGGGTTCGAACCAACTATCTTCCGAATACTGGATGCTCGCCGCACTTAAGCGACTGCAGCTATCAACCTCGGTATTAAAAATACAGATAGACCCGAACTGGCAGCAAATTATAAGAGAAGTGGGTATTTAAAAGGGTTCAGTATATTTAAAATCATCTAAAACAGTACGGTACAATATTACAGGTGATTAGGTCTGTGACTATTGATCGCGATGGTGTAATCTTTCCACGGTGCGCCCACACACAGCGGCTGCTGAAAACTTATATTCTGTATAAATCACAAATGTAAGCATGAAACTACGCTGCAATAAAGTGCTGAAAAATGCGCTTAAGTATGCATTTATTTTCATGCTATTAAACACTTGTATGAAATGCAAACGTAACATTCCTTTACTAGATTCAAGCAATTCACATCAGTGTATAAAATCGTTATCATGAATAAGAAAGTGAATGAAAAACAAAACGTCACTCTACTATTAAAACTGGCTGATAAGGCAGGCATGAGGCAGTTTTTAATAAATAACTATGTTCGGTGGAAAACGGTAAATATAAATGTAAACAGACTCTGGGATAGGTTTAAAGCAATTGTTCAGGAATGTGAAAATAGGTTTGTACCTTTAAGGTGGTAAGGAATGGTATAGAGAAATAAAGAGACTAAGAAGGAGGTGCAGATTGGAAAGAAAGAGCTAGAAATGGCTGTGTAAGTAAGGTGAAATTGAAGAAACTTACTAGGAAATTGAATCTAGCAAAGAAGGCAGCTAAGGATAACATGATGGCAAGCATAATTGGTGGCCACACAAATTTTAGTGAAAAATGGAAGGGTATGTATAGATATTTAAAGACAGAAACAGGTTTCAAGAAGGACATTCCAGGAATAATTAACGAACAAGGGGAGTGTGTGAGGATGTTCAATAGGCAGAAGTATTCAGTCAGCAGTATGTAAAGATTGTTGGTTACAAGGATAATGTCCAGATAGAGGAGGTGATTAATGCTAAAGATGTATTAAAATTTACCTATGACAACAATCACATTTACAATAAGATAGACAAGTTGAAAACTAGAAAAGCAGCTGGAATTGATCAGATTTCTGGGGATATACTAAAGACAATGGGTTGGGATATAGTACCATATCTGAAGTACTTGTTTGATTATTGTTTGTTGGGAGGAGCTATACCAGATGAATGGAGAGTTGCTATAGTAGCCCTGTGTGTGAAGGAAAGGGTGATAGACATAAAGCTGAAAATTACAGGCCAGTAAGTTTGACATGCGTTGCATGTAAGCTTTGGGAAGGCATTCTTTCTGATTATATTAGACATGTTTGCGAAATTAACAACTGGTTTGATAGAAGGCAGTTCGGTTTTAGGAAAGGTTATTCCACTGAAGCTCAACTTGTAGGATTCCGGCAAGTTATAGTAGATATCTTGGATTCAGGAGGTCAAATGGACTGTATCGCTATTGACCTGTCTAAAGCATTTGATAGGGTGGATCATGGGAGACTACTGGCAAAAATGAGTGCAATTGGACTAGACAAAAGAGTGACTGAATGGGTGGGTCTGTTTCTAGAAAATAGAACTCAGAGAATTGGAGTAGGCGAAGCTTTATCTGACCCTGTAATAATTAAGAGGGGAATTCCTCAAGGCAGTATTATTGGACCTTTATGTTTTCTTATATATATAAATGATATGCGTAAAGAAGTGGAATTAGAGGTAAGATTTTCTGCGGATGATGTTATTCTGTATAGACTAATAAATAAGTTACAAGATTGTGAGCAACTGCAACGTGACCTCTAAAATGTTGTGAGATGGACAGCAGGCAATGGTATGTTGATAAACGGGGTTAAAAGTCAGGTTGTGAGTTTCACAAATAGGAAAAGTCCTCTCAGTTTTAATTACTGCGTTGATGGGGGTGAAAGTTCCTGTTGGGGATCATTGTAAGTATCTAGGTGTTAATATAAGGAAAGATCTTCATTGGGGTAATCACATAAATGGGATTGTAAATAAAGGGTACAGATCTCTGCACATGGTTATGAGGGTGTTTAGGGGTTGTAATAAGGATGTAAAGGAGAGTGCATGTAAGTCTCTGGTAAGACCCCAACTAGAGTATGGTTCCAGTGTATGGGACCCTCACCACGATTACTTGATTCAAGAACTGGGAAAAATCCAAAGAAAAGCAGCTCGATTTGTTCTGGGTGATTTCCGACAAAAGAGTAGCGTTACAAAAATGTTGCAAAGTTTGGGCTGGGAAGACTTGGGAGAAAGGAGACGAGCTGCTCGACTAAGTGGTATGTTCCGAGCTGTCGGCGGAGAAATGGCGTGGAATGACATTGGTAGACGAATAAGTTTGAGTGGCGTTTATAAAAGTAGGAAAGATCACGATATGAAGATAAAGTTGGAATTGAAGAGGACAAACTGGGGCAAAAATTCTTTTATAGAAAAGGGAGTTAGGGATTGGAATAACTTACCAAGGGAGATGTTCAAAAATTTCCAGTTTCTTTGAAATCCACATCTACGGTTGTAACAGGACAGTAGGTGTTGAAACATTATGGTAGATCCACATTACCAGTATCAGCCAAATATGTGTTTATAGATACGATGCTGTCGTCGTACCCCGGATTTTGTTTAAGGACATGTCCGAGGTTTCCTGGGATACCTTCCAGTTCACGGTTCACTTTCTCGATAATGTCGAGCGAACCACGTGTTTCTAACTTCATGACTGATCCTGTTATGATATGAAAGTGTGTCTTGATAAGTTTCATTGCCGAAGGAGTTCACGGCATTAATTACATTTTCTCGAAGACGGCTAGGAAAACATGCGCAATAGATCCGAAATTTGAAATGTATGCAATAATCTCAAATATATATTTGTACTATTAAACTTAATAATTAATCCAATTTCACCTTCAAACGCACTTCCTTGTCGGTTTTGGGGGTCTAAATATCGGCGAACAAATTATGCATTTTCATACTGTCAGCGAAACTTAGTGACACTTCGGCTCCCTAGACCTCGGTTATCTTGGAGATACGCATTGGCAACCTCTGACACATGCCTTTGCTGGCAGGACCTAGTGTTTACAGTACAATATGTCTTCTGGCATAGGCTAGAGCAATTTTGTTACCGAAACAGACTTTCAACGCATTAGGTCGTGTTACGTACATGTAGTACGTGTTGAAGAGATGTTAAGTATAGAACAAAAATGGCCAGCCGGACACCAGTGGGATCCGAACCCACAACCTCCCGATTTCGCCTCGGTTGCTCTACCAATTGAGCTATGGTGGCCTAGGGCATCTTTGTTCTGTTTGAAAGGATCTGAGCTACAGGTCTGGCACTGCTGCTAGCACACTGTAGAGTAACACGACCTAATACGTTGAAAGTCTGTTTCGATTACAATGCGGTCGTGAAAATTCAATATTCATTGACATGCCCCACAACGGGCGACTTAAACGCACTCTACAGTGTGCTAGCAGCAGTGCCAGACCTGTAGCTCAGATCCTTTCAAACAGAACAAAGGTGGCCTAGGCTACCATAGCTCAATTGGTAGAGCAACCGAGGCGAAATCGGGAGGTTGTGGGTTCGGATCCCACTGGTGTCCGGCTGGCCATTTTTGTTCTGTACTTAACATCTCTTCAACACGTACTACATGTACGTGACGCGACCTAATACGTTGAAAGACTGTTTCGATTACAATGCGGTCGTGAAAATTCAATATTCAATTTTGTTACCTTCATAGATCTGTCTCTGTCTTATCCTTGGCTTTGACAATATGAAAGTGACTGAGGTATGAGTGATGCTAGTAATGCCAATCCTATGCAGCCAGTCCCTGCTATGAATGATGTGAAAATGTTGCTCATAGGGTCGGTTGGTGTATGCATTTCAGTGGGCTTGGCAGATTGATAGGTAGTAGCAACTCTGGCTCAGCGAGGAAAGCAACGGGAAATTACCTCACTCCTCATTTTCCTAGTACGCTTCTTCAGTGATGCCTAGGCCATCTATGACAGCTGATGGCAGAGCTGTTGAGGATCCCACCAGCGGCATCGCTGACAGACTGAACATACATACATACATACATACATACATACATACATACATACATACATACATACATACATACATACATACATAGATAACCGAAGACTAGAAGAAGCAATGCAGGCACTTGGATCTCCTGAGACAAGCCACAAATCCCATGAAAAAAAAGAAGGCAGAAAAATGGTTTGACGAGGAGTGCTGTTTGGTAAGAAGAGATGTCCTGAAAAAACTACACCAAATAAAGTCGAATTCTGCGGAGTCTCCACTCCTAGCCATTTATGCAGGGAAAAGGAGAACTTAAAAGAAGATTTTAAAGGAAAAGAAGAAAACTTTTGGGAAAGAGAAGGAAAGAGGAAGCAAAGAAAGATTCGTATATTGCCAAACCCAGACACAGTACATTGATATGAAGGAATCGGAGACACACTTTCAGAATACACTGAAGAAAGAAAGACTCAATAACATACCAGAAAACGCACAGAAAGATCACTTACAAATGGCAGAGGAGTGGACTCCCATTAACTACAGATGAGGTCGGAAATATGTTTAATGCAGAACCAACAGTGAATATTTAGTAATAGGATCAACAGCCATCACAAAACTTCGAAATTCTATAAACGGTATGGAAGAATGGTGTGTCAGAAATGGATTTGAAATAAACATAACTAAGACTGAAATGATGATTTTTAGGAATGGAGGAAAAGCCCCTGCGTCGGCAGAAATCTTTATCGAGAAGAGGAAAATCTATATTGCGCGAGATTTTAAATATTCAGGGATGACAAGTGGTAAATGTTACACAAAACACACACACACTGGCAAAGGCCATGTTAGATCCCTGCAATGACATCATTGAGAACTAAAATTATGCCGCTACTGAATTATTTGTACACATTAGAGAGAGTGAAAGCACTCTTCATCAAACGAATATTGGGAGTATCAAAGATGACAAGTACTTGTCTACCTTCAGGCAAGAGGAAGTTTCCTCGTACAAGATCTTAGTATACATTTTACATTACCGAGCACTAAAGCCACTGGTATCTCTACAAAGACTAAGAGAAGAAACTTGGCCAGAAACCGGAGCTATGACAGACCGGACTTGGACTATGGCCAGTTTCGAAATGAGATATATTTTTACGAGAATGGCGGTGCGTGAATTCCATCACCTCATCTGTAAAACCATACCATTTCACGAACCAAACGGGACGTGTGAGTGTCAACTGTGTGCAAAGAGTTGCGAGCGCTATCGTCCGGAATTATGTGTTAAAAGATCAACATCAATAAGCGAGTAAAAATGTAATTATGTAGTATACTAATCTCTCTTACACTGTATGGCTGTTTGGCTGCATTAAAATTATATATCATTCCTGGAAACTCTCGTAGTCTATTAGTTGTTCTCTGGATTCTTTTTCATCATCAACATATCACGATACGTTCTTAGAAATGAATTTTACACACTTCCTTGTTTCAAGAAAACGTCATATCAAGTTCTAGGAAACTTACACATGAACTTTGTGGTTAGACATGACTCGTTTCTTCACGAGTGGAGAGAACATATTTTTAGGTTCGAAGATTTAACGGACAACTCGTTTTGGTGATCAGTAGTACAATATGCCTCGCTGCGACAGACGTGTGGATTCAAGCACTCTTAAATGCAACTAACAGGAACTGATGTTGAATATGCGACCTCGGTCTTAGGAAGGCACAGGAATTCGATATCACAAAATTTCTCTAATTGTCATCCTGCTGTGAGCTTGTATTCGGGAGTTAGTGGGTTCGAATCCCACCAATGGCAGCCCCGAAAATGGTTTTCCGTGGTTTCTCATTTTCTTACAAGGCTGTACCTTAATTAAGGCCACGGCCCTAGTAGCCCTTTCCCATCTCTCCATCGCCATTCGATGTGTTAGTGCGACATTAATTAAACAAGGAGCAAAAAAGAAAAAAAGGAAACAAAAACTCTTCGTTGGAACGTTTAGAGTTGCACTGTAGAAGTGCGATGTTCGATTCCCCATTATTACAACACATTTAGACTGTGATCATCCTCCCCTCCTCCCCCTGTGGGTGGGGGCGGTAGAATAACACCCACGGTATCCCCTGCCTGTCGTAAGAGGCGACTAAAACTGGCCTCAGGGACTCTGCACTTTGGA
The DNA here is from genome assembly GCF_040414725.1 of Anabrus simplex. NCBI lineage: Eukaryota > Metazoa > Arthropoda > Insecta > Orthoptera > Tettigoniidae > Anabrus > Anabrus simplex. Next base: position 97,538,756 of record NC_090278.1, read on the forward strand.
GCGTGGGTTGGCGTCCACGAGGCCCTAAGCTGAGTCTGGCATTGCTTCCACTTACTTGTGCCAGGTTCCTCACCTTCATCTATCCTATGCGACCTCTCTTGGTCAACTCTTGTTCTTTTCCGACCCCGACGCTGTTAGGTTTCAGAGAGCTAGGAGTCTTTCATTTTCACGCCCTTCGTGGCCCTTCTCTTATTTTGGTCGATATCTTCATTTTTCGAAGTATCGACCCCTTCCATTTTTTCCCTCTGATTAGTATTATATAGAGGATGGTTGCCTAGTTGTACTTCCTCTTAAAACAATAATCACCACCACCACCACCACCACTCCTCCCCTCCGTAATATATGCTTCAAATATTACGGCATTTCAACTTTCACCATGGGTGCTCAGCCTCATTAGGCTTGAGATCTTCTTAGCATTTTGTTGAGGTAAAATTCGCCTCATATGAATCGTAACGTAATGTAAAATGTATATCCAACCCTTGTCCCGTTTCTCTTCGTAACGAGTTCTTACAACCGGATGCCCTTCCTGACGTCAACCTCATCAGAGGAGTTAATGAGATGAAATGAATGACGTGATATATGATACTAGGAAGGGAGAGGGTGAAACCCAGTCCCAGCACATAGCCTACTCCTGTCGAAGAGCACCAAGGGCTCTGCTGAAGGCTTAACGTCTCCATCCGACTGACGAATCACCGTTAACCCTACAATGCATAGTGATTTATGTATGAAGTGTACGATTTTCTAGCTTGCTCCTTTAACTTGTTACTGTAGATTTACGCTACCCATGGTACAGCTTCAACTGTGCATCCAATCCAACCAGTGATTCTTTGTTTTATATATACAGTATATATATAACAGACGACAAAACAGTCCTACAAGTAAAGGTACTCCTTGCACCCCGTCAACATACGCACGTACCAAACAACATAACGCTTGAAATTTTCGTCACCAAACGGAAATGAAGCATGCAGTAGGGTTAAGACCGTCGTATGCCCTCACTCCATACGAGCGCTGCGGAGAGGTTTGGAATTGTATCGAGGCTTTTGGCGCGCAATCTAGTGGTCAGAAATTGTACATCACCTGCCGGCTAATATTCTGATGAAATTTTTTTTCGAAGAATGAGAGTCGAACCGGCTAACCGCGGTGTCAGACCGTACAGAATTCAACGCCTTAACGACCAAGGCCACCAGGCGGGATAAAATTAGTTATTTTAATAACAGACAACATTTCAGTACGTAAAATATGTGAGTCTCCGTATCAAACAGAAATGTTGGACTGGACCGAATAGTACAAGACATTAAACATGTACAATTGTAGTCTAATATAAATGCTCATTTTAATTTAGTTGTTTACCGAGTCCTCAAATAAATTGGAAATTATTAATCATATCCCTAGGTAAATTATTCCAAACCCAAACTCCTCTTCCTATAAACGAATATTTTCCACAATTTGTCCTCTTGTATTCCAACTTTGTCTTCATATTGTGATTTTTTCCTACTTTTAATTAATACAAGAAACGCGCACATACGTATCTACGTAAGATTTACAAAGTAGGCTAATTGAGATTGTTCTCTTTGAGCACTTAATGGCGCGGTACTTCTGGCAGTATTCATTGCATATCTCACACACACATTCACGACTTGGTTCATGGAATGTCTTAGTCCTACAATTTTTTTTTATGTTAACCATGCACAGCTAAACCTGTGATCATGTTTCGAAGTGCTTGGTTAGATTGCATCCATGTTTGATCCATTATTGTACTTGTGGCGTAGAATTTCGGCCATATTGCTTCTCTCTTCTGTTTCCTTTCTTCCAGTAATTTTGACCAGTTTACTGTTGATGGGATTCCTACTTTTAAAAACACCGCTCAAATTTATTCGTCTACCAATGTAATTCCACGCCATTGTGGAGTACATTGGTTTGTAAGAGCATGGCCTTCTACGATCGCAGCGCAGATGGCTTTCACTTAGGGATTCTTTGAAAAAGACAGTTGAAGCGATTCCAGAGACTTGGCTGGAGAAGAGGCCACTCAATCTAATAACACATGTAAACAGTTGCTGAAGAAACAATAAAAGTTTATGTTTTCTATTGTGTAACATCGTATAGGTTTCCTTAATCAGTAATAAAAGTACTGTACTAAAAATCCATAGCCATCTCTCCACTGACAGCTCGTAACATACCACTTAGTCGAGCAGCTCGTCTCCTTGCTTCCAAGTCTTCTCAGCCCAAATTTTGCAACATTTTCGTAACTCTATTTTGTCGAAAATCGCCCAGAACAGATGGTGCTGTTTTTCGTTGGACTTCTCAGTTCTCCAATCGAATAATCCTGGTGAGATCCCATACACTGGAACCATACCCTATTTGCGGTCTTACCAGAGACTCATGTTCCTTCTTTACATCCTTACTAACGTCCGACTCGTTGGCTGAATGGTCAGCGTACTGGCCTTCGGTTCAGAGGGTCCCGGGTTCGATTCCCGGCCGGGTCGGGGATTTTAACCTTAATTGGTTAATTCCAATGGCCCGGGGGCTGGGTGTTTGTGCTGTCCCCAACATTCCTGCAACTCACACACCACACTTAACACTATCCTCCACCACAACAACACGCAGTTACCTACACATGGCAGATGCCGCCCACCCTCATCGGAGGGTCTGCCTTGCAAGGGCTGCACTCGGCTAGAAATAGCCACACGAAATTATATATATATCCTTACTAACATTTTTTTAAAGTTCAATTTCACTGATTTTACTTGAAATATGTTCCACACCTACTTTTTGAAGAGGTTGAAACTCTTGTCTCCACTACTCACGGACAGCTTCTTGGTCCAGCCGTCTTTGCTGACATGAGAGTTGTGCTTGTTTTTGCTTCACATTCAACTACTGCAATTGCGTTCTCAAAAGATCAAGTTTTTCGCTGAAATAATTTATGGAAGAAACAAAAGCGATGGTTGTTTGGTTTCCCCCTGCAGTTCCTTATTTAGCGCGTTCAGTTTAGCTGTCTTATCAGTTAGAAGTGCGAGATTCGATTACCACCTCAAGTCACACAGGTCTTCATGACTTTCAAATACAGAAGTTGTGATCCCTAATCCTGTTGAGAACCAGGTTTCTACTCAGCCACCGAACTTTTGTGTGCTTTAACTCTTCCAACAACTTTCTTCTCTGCAAATCGAATTCATAATTTATAACATGTACCATTTTCAGCACGCCTGCTGGCGTTACACTGGGGTTAGCTGGTTCGAATCCCGATGGTGGAAAACATGTTTACCCTGCTGGGTAGGGGATGTGGTAATATACAATTTATAATCACTAGATTGCGTGCCAAAAGCCTGCATTAAATTCCAAACCTCTCCGCAGTACTCGTATGGAATGACGCTGTTTCGGTGATTCGTCCGTCGGATGGAGACGTTAAACGTTGAGCACACACTTGGTGCTATTCGACAGAAGTAGGCTATGTGCCGGCACCGGGTTTCACCCTCTCCCTTCCTACTGTCATGTATCATGTCATTCATTTCAACTCATTAACTCCTCTGATGAGGTTGACGTCAGAAAGATCCCCGTGTGGGTGGGGGGGTGGGGGGTATTCCCTACCTATCGTAAGAGGCGACTAAAAGCAGCCCCAGGGACTCTCAACTTGGGTTTGCAACCACGGGGCCCTTAGCTGAGTTCTGGCATTGCTTCGACTTACTGTACTTGTGCAAGGCTCCTCACTTTCATCTATCCTATCCGACTTTCCTTGGTCAATTCTTGTTATTGAGGAATCTGACCTCTACCGCCTCAAGGGCAGTGTCCTGGAGCGTGAGACATTTGCTGGGGAATACAACTGTGCAGGAGGACCAGTACCTCACCCAGACAGCCTCACCTGCTATGCCGAACAGGGGCCTTATGAAGGGATAGGAAGATTGGAAGGGATAGACAAGGTAGGAGGAAGGAAGCGTCCGTGGCCTTAAGTTAAGTATCATATCGGCATTTGCCTGGAGGAGAAGTGGGAAACCACGGAAAACCGCTACGAGGATGGCTGAGGAGGGAGTCGAATCCGGGCCTCCGGGGGTGGCAGGTAATCACACTGACCACTACACCGCAGAGGCGGACATTATTATTATTATTATTATTATTATTATTATTATTATTATTATTATTATTATTAAGACGTCGGATTGTTATGTACTAATGGAAACTAATTTGGTTATTGGGAGGTGTTGTCTACGTCTATCTTCCGTAATGTAGTGAGAGTAATATGCAGTACATTCTAGGCTTGTTATGGGGTTGAACCCCTACTCTTTATGCACACCTCATAGCATAACCGCTGTGCAGATCAGACTATAGTGTAGGCCGACTTCTTACTGGCCTCTATTACCGTGTAAACACCCGAGCTGTAAAATGTGTTATTACTGAAGCTGTCATTGGCGCAGCACGAAACTAGGAGCATCCTATGATAACATTCAGTGAATCACAGTCCTCTCTGATGTTGTCACAAGTTGGCCACAACTCCTTCACTTCTTTGACGATAGTAATAAGCCAGCTCAATCACTTTTAATTGTTCTCATTATTTTTAGGTAAACATGTTTGTCCTCTCTGATGTTGTCACAAGTTGGCCACAACTCCTTCACTTCTTTGACGATAGTAATAAGCCAGCTCAATCACTTTTAATTGTTCTCATTATTTTTAGGTAAACATGTTTGTCCTCTCTGATGTTGTCACAAGTTGGCCACAACTCCTTCACTTCTTTGACGATAGTAATAAGCCAGCTCAATCACTTTTAATTGTTCTCATTATTTTTAGGTAAACATGTTTGTCCTCTCTGATGTTGTCACAAGTTGGCCACAACTCCCTCACTTCTTTGACGATAGTAATAAGCCAGCTCAATCACTTTTAATTGTTCTCATTATTTTTAGGTAAACATGTTTGTCCTCTCTGATGTTGTCACAAGTTGGCCACAACTCCCTCACTTCTTTGACGATAGTAATAAGCCAGCTCAATCACTTTTAATTGTTCTCATTATTTTTAGGTAAACATGTTTGTCCTCTCTGATGTTGTCACAAGTTGGCCACAACTCCCTCACTTCTTTGACGATAGTAATAAGCCAGCTCAATCACTTTTAATTGTTCTCATTATTTTTAGGTAAACATCTTCCTCCTTAACGTTTGAACCAGACAATACTCTTGTAAAAATTAAAGTCCCGCACACCTAACAGCGCGAAACAATGCCAGACTCAGCTTCGACTCCCTTCGTGTAGAATACATTCCCTGGCTGTCGAAAGTGGCGAGTACGAGGCCCCTAGCTGAGCCACGTTCCTGTTCGACCTCCCTTGGTCAACTTTTGTCCTTCTTTTGTCTATACCTTGATTCTTCGAAGCGTCAGACCTCTTCCATGGTTAAATGGTTAGCGTGCTGGCCTTTGGTCTCAGGGGCCCCGGGTTAGATTCCAGGCAGGGTCGGCAATTTTAAACATCATTGGTTAATTTCTCTGGCACGGGGGCTGGGTGTATGTGTTGTCTTCATCATCATTTCATCCTCATCACGACGCACAAGTCGCCTCCGGAGGTGAAACTAAAAGACCTGCACCTGGTGAGCCGAACATGTCCTCGGACACTCCCGGCACTAAAAGTCATACGCCATTTCATTTTTTCTGCTTACTGTTAGTAGAGCTTGGTTGCCCAGTTTACTTCCTCACTCAGTGAGGATTTCAGTTCTGTTAACTGGCTAGGAAGCATTATAAAACGTATCATCATTTACACATTTAAAAAAAGTAAATGAAAATACGCGTTTATGAAGAAGTTTAAAATCAAGACTTTCACTCAGAGCTGACGAAAGAATCTTTTTACATATTCCATCAACGTGTATTGCTCTGCGAAAAGTTTTGCGCCGCTGCTTGTATCATTTTAGGACCTTCTACCACCATGAATAACAAGGTGACTTGTTTAGTACTCGTTAAGTGAAGAAAATTGCGAGGTTTCACCTTAAACCCGGCAAGTGAAGTGCTGCTGCGATCGATTCAGTTGGCCATGAACATCAGGTTTTAGCGAGTTTACTCGCAATACCATACAGCTGGGCTCTGTTTATGTAGGGCGACCTCGAATGACAGCTACGTAAATATTCACTGAGGAAAGGCACGGAAGTATGTTTGGGTCATTCAATACGAGAACACTTTGAGTTGCATCTTGGGACGTTACTTGCCGACTATCGGGCCTCCTAATTATTCGCGTTCCATCTTTTCTCTCTGATTAGATTTACAGTTTACTTGTCTGCATTCTATATCCTAAGGACTGATTCATGTCACCATCCACAGTGCCCTAAGAACGCTAACGTCAAAACATGTTTCCGCGACGAATTGTTTAAGAGGAAGTACACCAATCCTCTATTGACAGTAATCACAAGAAAGAAAATAGTGTCGACTTTCTCTATGTGAAAATCAAATTATCATAAATGTATCTCCCTCTCATGGCTGTCATGACCACCAGCCTGCATTGTTGCTAGGTAACAATACCTTACATCACACTCTGCACTGTCGCTAGGTTACACTTCCGTCACACATTTCGACATATTTTCGGATAACCTGCAGCTCTACAAGGAACAGGTTTGGCTCATCGAAATACGAAGGTATCGGCAAAAGGAAGCAAGAACCACGAAGGGCGTAGAAATGAGACAGTGTACGCTTCGCAAACTAAATAACATCCCGATCGGAAAAGATCACGAGTTGACCAACGAAGGTGAGACAGGAAGACTAACACAAGGAAGTGAAACTATTGTCTTACTCAACTATCGGCCCCGTGGTTGCTCCGAAGCGGACAGTCCCTTACGACAAGCAGGCAATACCGTGTCCTCACACACAGGAGTGAATGGCGATAAACCTTTGCGGTGTTATCGTATATGCAGGTTCTAAAACTGTCCGGAATAAATCTCCCTGTCGCAAAGTTCCAATTTATTACAGACATCTATTATGTGTGTATTATCAGTCAGTCCTTGTAGTGGTCTGCTCCCTCTCACCCCACTCTTCCACTACTGACCCCCGGTTCTCCTTGCTCACCAGTGTTCAGTAAAAATAGAATTACTTGTAACGAATACTCTTAAGGTTCCCATAGATTATCAAGCAATTTGCACAATAAAGTGTTTTGCACAAACACTTTGATGGTGTATGGCATGGATTGACTAGTTGCATAACTGTTTGAAACAAATTGGGAGAGACCAAAATAATTTGCGCAACACTCTCTGCTTGACAAGCGCTTTGAAAAATCTGTGGCAGTGTTTGACGGCGTTTCCTGTATCTAACTGAGTCCGATTTAATATGGCGTCAACAAAAAACATTAATAATGAATTCTGGCAAGATTTCATCTCAGATTATCGCGATTTGCCTGAACTGTGGAAAGTGAAGAGTGAGGTGTATGTAAATAGGAATATGAAGGATGCGGCGTATGAGAAACTGGTGGAAGAGATGAAGGAGATTGATCCCAAAGCAGATAGGACTCTAGAGCGTACCAAAATTAATACCCTTCGTACTTCGTACCGTAGAGAACTTAAGAAACTCAATAGCAGCAAAAAATCCGGTGCAGGAAGTGTATGTGCCCAATTTATGGTATTTCATCGATATAGATTTTACCTCGAAATGAAAAGGTTAGCACAGGATACGGTGGCATGGAGAACTGCATTAAACCAGTCTATGGACTGACGACTCAAACAACAACAACAACAACAACAACAACAACAGATTTTCTGACGGACCAGGAGACTCAAATGCGGGGAACATCCACAGTGGACGATATCAATGAAGATGACAAGCAAATGGAGGAATTTAATGAAACGGTGAACATTTAAATTTTAAAAATTAACTGAGGTTTGCACAAACCATTGCAAAGTGTATGTACCAAAGTTTGCGGAAACAGGACGTTGCGCAAATTGTTTGATCGTGTTTGGGGGGCCTTTACTTGTTATCGTTACTATTTTACAAAGTGCGATTTTTACTCGTAATTTACTTCTTGAAATGGAATTGTAATCTTTACATTCTAGTAACAGAGGAAAAGGAGAGTGACGAAGAAGACAACCAGTAGCTTCACCTGTGCCTCCAGAACTTCCAAACACATCAGACAATAATCCGTGGCTCAGGTGGCAGCGCGCCGGGGTTCCGCGGTTCCATGTGATATTTGTGCTGGACAAAGCGGGGGCAGGGCAGATTTTTGTCCGGATACTCCGATTTTCCCCTTCATCTCCCATTCTATCAACACTCTCGAATATCATTTAATTTCATCTTTCAGTCATTAATCATTGCCACAGAGGACTGCGACAGGCTTTGGCAGCCAGCCCACCTCCTATCATCGCCGCTAGATGGGGCTTCATTTATTCCGTTCCTGACCCTGTCCTTATCCAAGAGTCGCTGTAGGGTGTCTTTTCTTCAAGAATTGCAAACATGAATTCGTCCCCATAGAGGTTGAGGGTTAACGACGAGAATTTTAGGGGGATTTTTTTAAGTAAATGCCAAACTTACTTGAAATAACTGAAATAAAAATTATAGGAATAAATATGTTGAAAATTCTGAGGCATCATTTTTAGTTTCACGTAGTGATGATACTCCGTAAGACTGCAATTGTATTGTAAGTTAACTACTTTGTAACTGGATCACTTGACCAAGATGTTCACACAAATTCTTTGTATTAATTCATCTTTCCTACGAAGTGTAAAGTATTATATACCAAAATAAACATGTATTTTCTTGTTAATGTACCAAAATAATATTATAAATGTATTGTGGTAATCTGAGGCAATGGTGCTTGGTCATTTGATGCATTATTGTAGTTTTTAGTTTTTTTGTTCCGCTTGACTTGACTGAACAACAAAATTGTCATTTTGTGATTCCGTTTGAATTTGAATATTGTACTTTTTAACAAATTTAATTGCCTATTTAAGTGCAGGATTATGTTCTGTCAAATACCACATTGTGTGTTATATTGATCATTATATTGATCGTATGCCTGCAACTTAACGACTAAGTAAAACAGAACATTTTAAACATAGAATTAGATCGTAAATTGCTCATAGAAAATGTTCCACAACAATAAGAGCCTACAACATGAAATATTGTATTTCAGACCTAAACATGGGGGTTAACACCATTCTGGCGTGGTTCTACCCTTAGATCACACGGCCACGTGCCCATGAAGCATTTAAAAGAACACGGCTGTATTCATGACGGTCTTTTTGTAGCTCTCCTTTCCCGTATGTTGGAAGAAACTTGGCAACATAGCAGTTGCCACATTCTGCAGTCATCGACATGAAAACATATATCGCCGCCATATTCTTATTTTATTAAATGGTTCATCACTGCTGCTAACTTGACTAGTTACATATTAAAATCAGGAAGCATCACCATCAACAAAGTAACCTAAGTGTAATTATCAGTAATGGAGATTGGCTCAATCAAGATATTCATAATTAAGTCGCTTTTCAAGCCCATTGACGAAATACATTCACTCTCTCTCACCCTCACTCAATTTAATATTATATATTTCTGCCTTTATTTCGATTTACGCATTACTATAACCATATTCTTTGAGGTTTGCCTGGTGTAAATACAAGTATTGGACGAAATAAGACCGTAATGCTGTGTTCGTCATTTAACACTACGTTATGAAATGCATTATTGGAACTTGCCACTATTCTCGTATTACTCGAACAGATTTACAATTCCCCGAGTAAAATAAAATATGCTTTAATTTAACCCGCAAATGTAACACGACTGTATAGTGCTTTCCTTCAGTTTGTTATTAAACAATGTTGATGATTATTTTTGGATGTTAATAAACCAAATAGCGTGTTCATTAACTTTTCGAGCATGTTGATAAACAACATTTCTTTCACTTTTGTGAATGAAACTTTTCATTAACTTTTCGTGTTTTGGTTAACATTTCGGTTCGCACATGCGTAAGGACGCAGTTAGAGCACGCAAATTCTTAGCGCGGAGTACGATTATTTCTTATTTCTTCTAAAAATCGACTGTCAAATCACAAGCGTAAGTTCTAATATACGGTATTTTAATTCTGTTTGATATTATTTTAGGTGGTTCTAATGTTGTTACATTTCCAGCTGTGTTCCTCGCTGAATAACCTAACCTTCCATAATCACTTCTATATCATCAAAATAATATCTTAACTGGGTTAAATGAAGATTTTCTTTATTTCGTACCTTAAACAATTCTTTGATATTGTTGCATAAAGCTTCAAACACCTGAGACACAGTAACTGAAATTCCTTTTTTTGATACTCTAGAGAAACAGGTATATAAGTGAAATGTCTGAGTCACCAGTTGCTAGGAATCTTAAAGTTATACGTACAAAAAATAGCCTGTAGTTAATGGAGCCAGTTTTCCGATAATCTGTATCATTTAATGCATTTTCAGGCCAAATTACTGTCAACAAGAATTGAAAGTCATGTAGAGGCATTCTCAACAAAATTTTGAAAGCCTGCTGCATCATGAATTAAAGTTTCTGACATAAGTGTTCTTTCCAGAGTTAATGCTAAACGCCTTTCCAGTATCTTTAATTGCCACACTTTGCGACTGTTCTTCTTCCTGACCCTGTGCATCGTAACCTCACAAACAGTTTTTCTGGTGTGGATGTAATGTTGAAAAAGTTTGTTAACAAAAAATTATTAACTATGTTTGGAAATGTTTTCATTAACATTGTTTATTAACTTTGGTGCGGACGTCGTATCGGCAAGTAGGCTCCCTAAATTGTATGGTTAGCGACACTGAATCGAACGCAACAGTCAATATTAACAAGGGAGAAAGAGTGAGGTGTATAAACGTAAGTGCCGGGGAGTAGATTTGTGAACTTCACAATCAATATAAATACTGATCTGCATTTATGGCAGTCGCCCAGGTGCCAGATTCCCTGTCTGTTGTTTTCCTAGCCTTTTCTTAAATGATTTCAAAGAAATTGGAAATTTATTGAACATCTCCCTTGGTAAGTTATTCCAATCCCTAACTCCCCTTCCTATAAATGAATATTTGCCCCAATTTGCCCTCTTGTATTCCAACTTTATCTTCATATTGTGATCTTTCCTACTTTTAAAGACGTCACTCAAACTTATTCGTCTACTAATGTCATTCCACGCCATCTCTCCACTGACAGCTCGGAACATACCACTTAGTCGAGCAGCTCGTCTTCTTTCTCCCAAGTCTTCCCAGCCCAAACTTTGCAACATTTTTGTAACGCTACTCTTTTGTCGGAAATCGCCCAGAACAAATCGAGCTGCTTCTCTCTCTCTCGTTCGCCAGCACCATGCGTAGGGGGGTTTCAACCACAAAGTTTTTGAGACTGGACACTTGGGCGCTGTAATACATCTTCCGCATAGTTCACTAGATGGCGACAGGAACAGTTTTGTTAGAGCAGGCTCTGTTTTCTTTTTATAGAAAGTTTCAACCCCCTTTCTCCAATGAAGATAAGATTGCTCATGATAGGAACTGTATGAAACTAAAAACATAAATGAAGTCAAAAAAGAAATGTTCTTGCAGTATTTCTTGTCATTGTTTTAGAGTGAACCAAACTAGCGATCCCAATGTAGCAGTTATTCCACTTGACTTAGCGGATTCGTAATGTTTCTTACAGGAGGAATTTTGAAAAATAACGCTGTATTTAAGTACGTAGTTGGTGATTATTTCAACTTCCTCTAGGGGCATAGAAACATTCCTTTTAATTTATGACTAGCAGTTTCCTGCTGGCTCCGCCCGCAATGTACAAAGTATGGTGTTGTTCGTTACTATCCTCACGGATGTATTTCCAAAGTTTCGAGTTAATGAAATAAAGCACACGATATGCTGTGGTAATAGAATGTAATATTAAGTCAATAAAACACTTGAAAATACATCACACAAAGAAATTGAATTAAACGTTCCTTGGAACAACACTACGCGCCGAACTGTTAAAAAGTCCTTCAAAGATCTTCGTCATGGAGACAAATGTACTCATAAGTTTTCTCAGAATCTACCAATTTAAGTAGGTATTACCTCAAAAGAAAGCGCTTGATCCACTGAATGTTTTTAGACCAAAACGAACTCCGTACCTCAATTATGACCAAAGATATGATTGCTTCAAAGAGACAAAAAATTGAAAAATCAAATAATTTGAGGAAGGCGGAAGTTAAGTGATTTATAGTATTTGATGACAAATCTGTGCATGAATACCTTTCAGTTTTTAAAAAATGGAGATCGACCGGATAGAATGGCCGGACTGACTGACTTTAGTTTAATGTATAGATAAGTTGTGTAAAAACCAAGTAGTTCCATCAACCTGTGACGGACTGTGTTTGAGTACGTTGTGGCAAGATTTGTGAACGATACCATTTGTACTTGTCGGCACGAATCTCTGACAGCCTTTTGCAAACATGAATAATGTGATGTTATTATTAATGTAAATTCCTTTTTGGCCATTGACTGCAATAAAAATGTAATTTTATTATTCATTTATGATAAAGTAATTAACCTGCAGTTGTGCTGGCCAGGCCGAATCAAACACACAGGGCGCGCTTACGGTGCATCTCGCTATTTCATACTTTTTAGTAAAGTTTTTTTTTTTTTTTGTGGTTACTGAAGTGTTACTTACATGTGACGTGTCAGCTATATTTGATTACTTGATTTATTGACAGTAATTGAAATGAATCAAGTGAAATCTGTATTTACAAACGAAAACTCTAAATTACGAATACTGATCACTTTCAAAGGAATTAGGTCCACCACAACCGGAGCTAAACTACATCAGGAGAAAGTACAAGGATCACCGTGTTTGTATGTTGTTTAGTCCTCAGCCCGAAGGCTGGTTGGATCCTCAACAGCTCCGCCATCAGCTGTCATAAATGGCCTAGGCATCACTGAAGAGGCGTACTAGGGAAATGAGGAGTGAGGTAGTTTCCCGTTGCTTTCCTCACCGAGCCAGAAGTTGCTATTACATATCAGCCTGCCAAGCCCACTGAAATGCATGCACCAACTGACCCTATGAGCAACATTTTCACACCATTCATAGCAGGGACTGGTTTGGCATTACTAGCATCACTCATACCTCAGTCACTTTCATATTGTCAAAGCCAAGGATAAAGCTGAGACAGATCTATGAAAGTAACAATATTGCTCTAGCCCGTACCAGAAGACATAGTGCACTGTTAACACTACGTCCTGCCAGCAAAGGCATCTCAAGGATCACCATAAATTCAAAATTTACGTCGTGACTACTAAAGTTATTTCATTAAAAAAAGTCATAAATTTCCCAAGAATTCGTTATAAGATATGAATTAAAATGTGCATGAAAACTTAAGAAAGGTTCGTCCATCGGGCTATAAAGGGTTAATTTCTTGAGAAGTTCTATTTTCGCTCACTGTAATGACTTGAATGATGGAAGACATGTCTGTATCAAATGACGGCATGCGCCACATCGCGTGTGGAACGTAAACTAAGGTCAGTGTTATTATGACGTAACCGTGGGAGAAGTTTCAAGGAGAAGACACGCAGCGTCCTTGATTCCTCGCGGTGTTTTTGTAGCTCGGAGCGATTTAGCGGGTGAAGGTTCTCCATTGCTCTCAATCAGTGTTTCGTTTAACCTCTCGTTTAGGAAATAACAAAGGGGAATTGCTGGACACAACCTACTGCTAGTCTTGTTATCTCTGTGAGCTGCATCGTCGTCCTGCATTTCTTGTACCTTTCGTAGTATAAAATATAACGTGGCTCGTTAACCGTTTATGATCTATTGTTTCCAATTGCTATCCCTTGCCTGTCGTAACAGGTGATGTTCTTATTGTTATCATTGTCATTACTGAATGTTCTAGGTTAAGTGTGAAAAAAGGACTGCATCCCGAACTCTGCCAGGATAAATAAAACATCTTATCTGTGTGGACACATTGGCGACCAAGACTGCAGCTTTACTTCCACCTACTGTCCTTGGTCAACTCTTGTTGTTTTTCATTCTCATCCGTTCCTTTTTCCAATAGGAAGTTTAATTCTTCTTCTAAAACAATAATCAGCACTACCACGCAAAAATGTTCCAGAACAGTATGAAGAAAGTGGTGGTGATGACTGTAATCCTCTACAGAACACTAATCAGGGAGAATAAAATGGAAGGGATGTGACACTTCGAAAAATGAAGATATCGGCTAAAGAAAGAAAAGGGCCACGGAGGACGTGAAAATGAAAGACTCCCTATGCCTGGAATGTTCTAATAGCGTCGGGGTCGAAAATGAACAAAACTTCGGTAAGGGAGGTGGGATAGGACAAGTAAATAGAAGCAATGCGAGGACTCGGCGAAAGGCCCCGTGGTCGCCAACTGACGGTCGCAGGGTCACCGCCCCTGGGCCTTGCAAATAAGGGGACAGAAGGCGAAATAAGAATGCGACTTGGACATGCATCTTACCCCAGTCATCTGTTCAGACTCAAAGTCATAGACTCCCTAAATTGTCCCTCTGACCCCAATCAAGAAGCAGACCTCAACCATACAATTTTAGGATGCACTAGATACAAACCACAAGTGACCAATTTATATCAAACGCTTATACAACTGAAAGTTCCACTTCCCACTTCCGTTTCGTCGTTGTTCAGCAGCTATGACATCCGTATATATCAAGCAATAGCCAAATTTTTAAGTGAATCCAAGTTAACATTGTGATACGTTTGTTCTGTAGTCTGTAGTTAAACTGTTCTCATCCAACCAAAGTTCCTGTACCGTGGCTTTCCATCACCAATTAGTCACAATGCCATTAACGGTCCCATGTTGTAAAGATGTTGCTCTTTGACTTTCCTGTTTTCTAAATGTACAGAGCTGGCAGCATGGTCTTACGGACCAAATGCCAAAATGCTAAAAAAAAAAAGGCGAAATAAGATGTGTATTTGTGAATTAAGTAATACATTCCAGATCGTCATCAAAGAGGCCGCGCCAAGGAACGAAATTCGTCCTTGATCTCATTAAGCATCCGAGTGAAATAGCGAGAATGAAGGAGTGCGAGGACAGCCACTCGTAAATTTTACCGCACAGAAGTACGGAAGTATGCTGTTGGGGTTAGAAGGCGAGATAGCGCAACAACGTGCAGATGACGCTACTGGCCCAGTATACACGGTTGCTATGGTTACAGTGGTACTGTATGTCCGAAAACATGTCCATGTTACAAGAAAATGGACCTGAATGATGCGCTGACGGCATCCAGCCGTGATAATGGACCTGTTCTGCAAATAGCAGAGCGACCTTGGGTGTGACGTGATTTGGCAGCCAACACCTACTGGCAGGTTTAGCCCAGTTTGACGCCACAGGTCCCTTCAAAGCGGGTGGGCAGCCTGAGAGAGTGGGGTAAACTCAACCGCCTGGCAATGCACTATTTTATCGAAATGCGAGGATATTCTTAAAACTGGTGTTCATCTTATTTCAAACAAGAGAATTTTGAAAGCCATCTTCTGCGACAGCCAGTTTTTATGCACTAGAGTGTACTTTCAACCTCTCTCGGTGAACTCCTGTTCTCTTCCGACCTTGATAACATTAAGTGTGTGAGGACTACTTCCCTTTAAAACAATAATCCCTACCATTTCCTACACGAAAAATAACATTCGATTATACTTTGACGTTATTTTAATTACATCTTTATAGCGTTCAGTCTGCAAGCCTCTGTGAATTAACTAAACGCCTTTACAATCCTCTGATCTCGTTTAGTTTTGTATCTCTTATTTTTAAATTATTAGCAAATGTGTCCAGCCATCGTCGTCTTGGTCTCCCTGTACTTCTCTTACCCTCCATAACAGAGTCCAACCTATCATTTTCCACTCGGCTTTATCTCCTCATTCCGAGTACCATCCTCCCATTGTTCCTACTTGTTTGTACCAACAATCACTCTTGCTACTTTATGTCTGTTACTTCTAACTTATGAATAAGCTTTCGCTCCCGTAGTAGTATAATATACGGGTTCGGCCGCCACCGCCACCTCCGGCTCTCGGGAGAGGCCTCCTCCTCAGCCAGTGGCCTCCTCCTCCTCAGCCAGTGGCCTCCCAGTGGCCACCTCCTCCTCCTCCTCAGCCAGTGGCCTCCCAGTGGCCTCCCAGTGGCCTCCTCCACCTCAGCCAGAGGCCTCTTCCAGTGCTGCCAACTTAACCTAACTAGCGCGAGATAAACAAAGCCACGTGCTTTTTGACAGACAACAACGCACCGCTAACCTCAGTACTGCCATCTTGACGGGCCTAAACCTCAGTAGTGCCAACTTAACCTAACTAGCTCGAGATAAACAAAGCCACGTGCTTTTTGACAACCACGTGCTTTTTGACAGATTTGTAAACAAAGCCACGTGCTTTTTGACAGACAACAACGCATCGCAAACCTCAGTACTGCCATCATGACGGGCCTAAACCTCAGTAGTGCCAACTTAACCTCACTAGCGCGAGGTAAACAAAGCCACGTGTTTTTTGACAGCCACGTGCTTTTTGACAGATTTGTAAACAAAGCCACGTGCTTTTTGACAGACAACAACGCATCGCTAACCTCAGTACTGCCATCTTGACGGGAATAAACCTCAGTAGTGCCAACTTAACCTAACTAGCTCGAGATAAACAAAGCCACGTGCTTTTTGACAGCCACATGCTTTTTGACAGCTGCCATCCGCCATCTTTAAACTACAGAGCGCTGTGCTGCCCTCTTGCGTCACCTGTCATCGGCAGTGCTGCCATCTTGGCGGGCCTAAACCTTAGTGCTACCAACTTAACCTCACTAGCTCGAGATAAACAAATCCACGTGCTTTTTGACAGCCACGTGCTTTTTTGACAGCTGTCATCCGCCATCTTTAATCCATAGAGCACAGTGCTGCCCTCTTTAGCTACTTACCTTTGAAATGTGGTGGCGGATAATTTGAAAAATGCTTTTTGACAGCAGCCATCTTGCATCGCAAACCTCAGTGCTGCCCGCTTTAGCTAGATACCTGTGGTAGCAGACAATTCCACGTGACAGCAGCCATCTTTAATCAAGAGAGCACCGTGCTGCCCTCTATGTGGTGGCGGCAAATTGAAAAATTCCACGTGCTCTTGTTTGGAAACAAACTCACGTGCTTTTTTGACAGCTACCATCCACCATCTTTAATCAACAGAGCACAGTGCTGTACTCTTTAGCTAGATACCTTTGAAATGTGGTGGCGGCAATTTGAAAAATTCTATGTGCTCTTGTTGGGAAACAAAGCCACGTGCTTTTTTGACAGCTGTCATCCGCCATCTTTAATCAGTAGAGCACCGTGCTGCTATCATGCGGGCAATTTCATCACCTATCACCCGCCATCTTTAATCTACAGAACACCGTGCTGCCCTCTTTATGGCTACTACCTTAAGCACGTAGTAGCGGACAATTTGAAAAGTTCTGTTAGCTATCATCCGCCATCTTTAATCAAGAGAGCACCGTGCTGCCATCTTTATCTAGATACCTTTGAAATGTGGTGGCGGCAAATTGAAAAATTCCACGTGCTCTTGTTTGGAAACAAACTCACGTGCTTTTTGACAGCTACCATCCGCCATCTTTAATCAACAGAGCATAGTGCTGCCCTCTTTAGTTTGAAATGTGGTGGCGGCAAATTCCACATGCTCTTGTTTGGTAAACATAGCCACGTGCTTTTTTGACAGCTGTCATCCGCCATCTTTAATCCAGAGAGCACCGTGCTGCCCTCTTTATCGCAGTAGATGTAAATTCGTCACCTGTCATACGCAGTGCTGCTATCTTTAGCTAGATACCTTTGAAATGTGGTGGTGGATAATTTAAAAAGAAAAATTCTACAGCAGTCCTCTCTCGACGCTAATTGCATAAGATGGCGGCTATACGTGACTCCTTAAGGGTGCTTACGCAAGATGGCTGCTATACACAGGTTCTTATGAGACGCCCTTGGGATGCTTGCGCAAGATGGTGGTTATACAAGGCTCCTTATGAGACACCCTAGTGATGCTTGCGCAAGATGGCGGTTGCTCTTATGAGGCGGCTTAAGGGTCCTTGCGCAAGATGGCTAGAGACGCCCTAAGGATGCTTGCGCAAGATGGCGGCTATACACGTTTCCTTATGAGACGCCTTAAGGGTGCTTGCGCAAGATGGCTGCTGCTCTTAGCTTAGAGGCTAACGTGTCGTGCTAGTTCGATTCATTAAATTTAGGGCTTAAATGCAAAATGTTAAATATCTCGAAAGCAGTGCACCGTAGAGCAAAACGGACAAAATTTTTCTGCCTAATACCTAGGTTCGCAGTATGAGGAACAAGAAAATCATAGTCTAATGATGGGATCAACGGTTCGGTTCCTACTTAGGCCCTTTGGCATTTGCTCTGTTTTAGCTTGTATTGAAGCGAGTCTTCGTAACATGATCAGGTTTAGCTATGGTAGAGAGTATAACGTACCGTGCAGGTTCGATTCATTAAATTTGGAGGCTTAAATGCAAAATGTTAAATATCTCGAAAACGATGCATCGTAGAGCAAAACGGACAAAATTTTTCCGCCTAATACGTAGGTTCGTAGTATCAGGAACAAGAAAAAACATAGTCTAATGATGAGATCAACGGTTCGATTCCTACTTAAGCCCTTTGGCATTCGCAGCTATCTATTTCCACAAGATGGTGGCTGCTCTTATGAGAAACAAGATGCCTTGAGACGTCCTAGGGATGCTTACGCAAGATGGCAGACACAAAATGGTGACTATACATAGCTCCTTATGAGACGGCCTAGGGGTGCTCGCACAAGATGGCGGCTACTCTTATGAAGAAAGCTAGCTTAGAGGCTACTGCGCAAGATAATAGCTGCTGTTATGCATGTGGTGGAGGGCAATTTGAAATTCTATGTGCTTAATCAACAGAGCACCCTGCTGCCCTCTTTAGCTGAAATGTGGTGGTGGATAATTTGAAAAATTCTTTTGACAGCTATCATCTTTAAAAACAATGGCGACTATACATAGGCTGTTAAGGCCTTATCATTCTCCTCCTCCTCCTTCTCCTCCTCCTCCCCCTCCTCCTCCTCCTTCTCTACCTCCTCCTCCGCCTCTTATGTCAAGGCATAGCTTTATATCGAACAAGTTTAAACCTGCATCGCGAAGGCAAGCGTGTGCAGCGATAACATTATTGTGCATGTTTAGACTTTCGAAACATAAGAAGAGTAGAATCAAACGCTGTACTCGATACGACATGTGATCAGAACATTGATTGATGCGTTCAGAAAACAAAATAAGTGATCAAGACTAGAATCGAACAATGTACTCAATACATCATGTGTTTAGAATATGTCAGGGGATACGCTTGTTCTAAGAAGATCAGATTGAAACATAACAAGACTAGAATAGAACACTGTAATCGATGTTGTTAACTTCAACATGTGATCAGAACATTGACTGATGTGTTCAGAACACAAAATAAGTGATCATGACTAGAATCGAACACTGTACTCGATACAACATGTGATCAGAACATTGATCGATGTGTTCAGAACACGAAATAAGTGATCAAGACTAGAATCGAACACTGTACTCAATACAACATGTGTTTAGAACATGTTATGGGGTACCCTTGTTCTAAGAAGATCAGAATGAAACATAACAAGACTAGAATCGAACACTGTAATCGATGTTGTTAACCTCAACATATGATCAGAACATTGTTTGATGTGTTCAGAGCAAAAGTACAATTTTGATGATTTGCGCAGCTAACTCGCTCGGTAAACGATATAGCCAAAGTATAACTTCAAATTATTTACCTTCCATCATTCGTCTTGTGTGTAAAAATCAGTCGAACAAGTTATCGCATAAACATGGCCGAAAAAAAAATCGTGATAGGGTATGGAACCCAGGGGTTACATCTTATCAGAAGGGCAAAAAGGATGAAAGGACTCTTCCTCCTCCTTACCGCACATTCCTTGGCTAAAGGGCTAATGGGCTAAAGGGCTAATGGGCTAAAGGGCTAAAGGGCTAATGGGCTAAAGGGCTAAAGGGCTAAAGGTGCAACAACCTCATCGATCGCTATCAGCAAGAACGCTTGTACTTTGTTAAGTGTAGAAAATTAATCTTTATTGGTAAATGGTTTTATGTTCAGAACAAGGAATGGAAAATCCCCGAGGTGCGATGAGTTACGTTTTTCGAACTAGTGTTTGGAACACTGAACTTTTCAAGATGATAGCAGAGAGTTTAGCAATGTTCTGTTGTTGGATTTTAAATTCCGCGCTACAACATGCATAAGGTGGTAGCCTTGAGGTTTACCGCCGTAAAGATGGCAAGAGTGAGGTTAACAATGTTCGGTTGTTGGATTTTAAATTCCGCGCTACAACATGCATAAGGTGGTAGCCTTGAGGTTTACCGCCGTAAAGATGGCAAGAGTGAGGTTAACAATGTTCGGTTGTTGGATTTTAAATTCCGCGCTACAACATGCATAAGGTGGCAGCCTTGAGGTTTACCGCCGTAAAGATGGCAAGAGTGAGGTTAACAATGTTCTGTTGTTGGATTTTAAATTCCGCGCTACAACATGCATAAGGTGGCAGCCTTGAGGTTTACCGCCGTAAAGATGGCAAGAGTGAGGTTAACAATGTTCTGTTGTTGGATTTTAAATTCCGCGCTATAACATGCATAAGGTGGCAGCCTTGAGGTTTACCGCCGTAAAGATGGCAGCAGTGAGGTTAGCGACGCTCTATTGTCCTTCAAAGTGAGGTTAGGGTTCGTCAAGAAGACAGCTGTCAAAAAAGCACGTGGCTATGTTTACCAAACAAGAGCACGTGGTCGTGACGTCACGGTCACGTAGTATGTTGCCTCAGCATGTAAAGTTCAATGTCTACACCTACGTAGTTAACACTCTGCTATGTTCACAAGATTTTTTACACATAACTATTCTTTATGCTTTAAGTTCATGCACATAGGCTATGCTAAGATAGCAGCACAAACACGTGCGAACTTTGTACATTCTAATGGAATAAGTTTAGTACTGTGTGCATCATGGATACATGATGTGTGCACGCATTTAATCTTGACTATACGTAATGCTGCTGCTTTGTTTACAAGATTTTTATACATTGCTATTCTTTATGCTTTAAGTTCGTGCACGCACAAGCGATACTCGTACGCTCTAGCAGGAGAAGTTTAGTACGATATTCGATACATACATTATCGATAGGTGATGTGTACACGCTTTAGAACATAGCTCATCTTTATGCTTTAAGTTCGTGCACAGGGGTTTGGGATACACAAAAGCGATTGCTACATGCTCTAGCGGAAGAAGTCTAGTACGATAGTCGATGCATGTAAAATCGATAGGTTATGTTAAGATAGCAGCACACTTACATGATTTTAGCACAATCTAGTGGAAAAAGTTTAGTATGATAGTCGTTTCGTGCAAAATCATTAGGTAATGTGTAAACGCTTTGAAACAAGGCTATTCTTTGTACTTTAAGTTCATGTATATGAGTTATGCTAACATAGCAGCACAACCTAGCGGAAGAAGTTTTGTACGAGAGTCGATACATGCAAAGTCGATAGGTAATGTGTACACGCTTTGAAACATGGCTATTCTTTGTACCTTAAAGTCATACGTATAGGTTATGCTAAGATAGCAGCACAATCTGGCGGAAGAAGTTCAGGGTGATCTGTACACTCTTTGAAACAAGGCTATTCTTTGTACTTTAAGTTCATGCGTCTTAGTTATGCTTGCGATAGTCGATGCATGTAAAATCGATAGGTTATGCTAAGATAGCAGCACACTTACACGATTTTAGCACAATC
This sequence comes from Anabrus simplex, assembly GCF_040414725.1. Lineage (NCBI taxonomy): Eukaryota > Metazoa > Arthropoda > Insecta > Orthoptera > Tettigoniidae > Anabrus > Anabrus simplex. The sequence continues at coordinate 97,560,461 of NC_090278.1, forward strand.
TAGTGGAAGAAGTTTAGTACGAGAGTCGATGCTTGCAAAATCATTAGGTAATGTGTACACGCTTTGAAACAAGGCTATTCTTTGTACTTTAAGTTCATGCGTCTTAGTTATGCTAAGATAGCAGCACAATCTACCTGAAGAAGTTTTGCACGAGAGTCGATACATGCAAAATCGATAGTTGATGCGTACACGCTTTAAAACATGACTATTCATTGTACTTTAAGTTCATGGGTATAGGTTATGCTAAGATAGCAGCACAATCTAGTGGAAGAAATTTAGTACGAGATTCGATGAATGCAAAATCAATAAGTAATGTGTACACGCTTTGAAACATGGCTATTCTTCGTACTTTAAGTTCATGTGTATAAGTTATGCTAAGATAGCAGCACAACCTAGCGGAAGAAGTTTAGTACGATATTTGTTGCATGCAAAGTCGATAGGTAATGTGTACACGCTTTGAAACATGGCTATTCTTTGTACCTTAAGGCCATGCGTATAGGTTATGCTAAGATACCAGCACAATCTAGCGGAAGAAGTTTAGTACGAGAGTCGATGCTTGCAAAATCGATAGGTAATGTGTACATGCTTTGAGACATAGCTATTCTTTGTACTTTAAGTTCATGCGTCTTAGTTATGCTAAGATAGCAGCACAATCTACCTGCAGAAGTTTAGTACGAGAGTGATACATGCAAATTCGATAGTTGATGTGTACACGCTTTGAAACATGACTATTCATTATACTTTAAGTTCATGGGTATAGGTTATGCTAAGATAGCAGCACAATCTAGCGGAAGAAATTTAGTACGATATTTGATGCATGCAAAATCAATAAGTAATGTGTACACGCTTTGAAACATGACTATTCTTTGTACTTTAAGTTCATGTGTATAAGTTATGCTAAGATAGCACAACCTAGCGGAAGAAGTTTAGTACGATATTTGTTGCAAGCAAAGTCGATAGGTAATGTGTACACGCTTTGAAACATGGCTATTCTTTGTACCTTAAGGTCACGCGTATAGGTTATGCTAAGATAGCAGCACAAACTAGCGGAAGAAGTTTAGTACGAGAGTCGATGTGTGCAAAATCGATAGGTGATGTGTACACGCTTTGAAACATGGCTATTCATTGTACTTTAATTTTATGGGTATAGGTTATGCTAAGATAGCAGCACGATCTAGCGGATGAAGTTTAGTTCGATGGTCGATGCATGTAAAAATCGATAGCTGATGTGTACACGCTTTGAAACATAGCAATTCATACTGCTGCTCTGTTCCCAAGACTTTTAAGCATAGCTAATCCTAATACTGCTCTTAACGACGTCGAGCTAAGGATTGATTACGTGACCGTGACGTCACGACCACGTGCTCTTGTTTGGTAAACATAGCCACGTGCTTTTTTGACAGCTGTCTTCTTGACGAACCCTAACCTCACTTTGAAGGACAATAGAGCGTCGCTAACCTCACTGCTGCCATCTTTACGGCGGTAAACCTCAAGGCTGCCACCTTATGCATGTTATAGCGCGGAATTTAAAATCCAACAACAGAACATTGTTAACCTCACTCTTGCCATCTTTACGGCGGTAAACCTCAAGGCTGCCACCTTATGCATGTTGTAGCGCGGAATTTAAAATCCAACAACAGAACATTGTTAACCTCACTCTTGCCATCTTTACGGCGGTAAACCTCAAGGCTGCCACCTTATGCATGTTGTAGCGCGGAATTTAAAATCCAACAACCGAACATTGTTAACCTCACTCTTGCCATCTTTACGGCGGTAAACCTCAAGGCTACCACCTTATGCATGTTGTAGCGCGGAATTTAAAATCCAACAACCGAACATTGTTAACCTCACTCTTGCCATCTTTACGGCGGTAAACCTCAAGGCTACCACCTTATGCATGTTGTAGCGCGGAATTTAAAATCCAACAACAGAACATTGCTAAACTCTCTGCTATCATCTTGAAAAGTTCAGTGTTCCAAACACTAGTTCGAAAAACGTAACTCATCGCACCTCGGGGATTTTCCATTCCTTGTTCTGAACATAAAACCATTTACCAATAAAGATTAATTTTCTACACTTAACAAAGTACAAGCGTTCTTGCTGATAGCGATCGATGAGGTTGTTGCACCTTTAGCCCTTTAGCCCTTTAGCCCATTAGCCCTTTAGCCCTTTAGCCCATTAGCCCTTTAGCCCATTAGCCCTTTAGCCAAGGAATGTGCGGTAAGGAGGAGGAAGAGTCCTTTCATCCTTTTTGCCCTTCTGATAAGATGTAACCCCTGGGTTCCATACCCTATCACGATTTTTTTTTCGGCCATGTTTATGCGATAACTTGTTCGACTGATTTTTACACACAAGACGAATGATGGAAGGTAAATAATTTGAAGTTATACTTTGGCTATATCGTTTACCGAGCGAGTTAGCTGCGCAAATCATCAAAATTGTACTTTTGCTCTGAACACATCAAACAATGTTCTGATCATATGTTGAGGTTAACAACATCGATTACAGTGTTCGATTCTAGTCTTGTTATGTTTCATTCTGATCTTCTTAGAACAAGGGTACCCCATAACATGTTCTAAACACATGTTGTATTGAGTACAGTGTTCGATTCTAGTCTTGATCACTTATTTCGTGTTCTGAACACATCGATCAATGTTCTGATCACATGTTGTATCGAGTACAGTGTTCGATTCTAGTCATGATCACTTATTTTGTGTTCTGAACACATCAGTCAATGTTCTGATCACATGTTGAAGTTAACAACATCGATTACAGTGTTCTATTCTAGTCTTGTTATGTTTCAATCTGATCTTCTTAGAACAAGCGTATCCCCTGACATATTCTAAACACATGATGTATTGAGTACATTGTTCGATTCTAGTCTTGATCACTTATTTTGTTTTCTGAACGCATCAATCAATGTTCTGATCACATGTCGTATCGAGTACAGCGTTTGATTCTACTCTTCTTATGTTTCGAAAGTCTAAACATGCACAATAATGTTATCGCTGCACACGCTTGCCTTCGCGATGCAGGTTTAAACTTGTTCGATATAAAGCTATGCCTTGACATAAGAGGCGGAGGAGGAGGTAGAGAAGGAGGAGGAGGAGGGGGAGGAGGAGGAGAAGGAGGAGGAGGAGAATGATAAGGCCTTAACAGCCTATGTATAGTCGCCATTGTTTTTAAAGATGATAGCTGTCAAAAGAATTTTTCAAATTATCCACCACCACATTTCAGCTAAAGAGGGCAGCAGGGTGCTCTGTTGATTAAGCACATAGAATTTCAAATTGCCCTCCACCACATGCATAACAGCAGCTATTATCTTGCGCAGTAGCCTCTAAGCTAGCTTTCTTCATAAGAGTAGCCGCCATCTTGTGCGAGCACCCCTAGGCCGTCTCATAAGGAGCTATGTATAGTCACCATTTTGTGTCTGCCATCTTGCGTAAGCATCCCTAGGACGTCTCAAGGCATCTTGTTTCTCATAAGAGCAGCCACCATCTTGTGGAAATAGATAGCTGCGAATGCCAAAGGGCTTAAGTAGGAATCGAACCGTTGATCTCATCATTAGACTATGTTTTTTCTTGTTCCTGATACTACGAACCTACGTATTAGGCGGAAAAATTTTGTCCGTTTTGCTCTACGATGCATCGTTTTCGAGATATTTAACATTTTGCATTTAAGCCTCCAAATTTAATGAATCGAACCTGCACGGTACGTTATACTCTCTACCATAGCTAAACCTGATCATGTTACGAAGACTCGCTTCAATACAAGCTAAAACAGAGCAAATGCCAAAGGGCCTAAGTAGGAACCGAACCGTTGATCCCATCATTAGACTATGATTTTCTTGTTCCTCATACTGCGAACCTAGGTATTAGGCAGAAAAATTTTGTCCGTTTTGCTCTACGGTGCACTGCTTTCGAGATATTTAACATTTTGCATTTAAGCCCTAAATTTAATGAATCGAACTAGCACGACACGTTAGCCTCTAAGCTAAGAGCAGCAGCCATCTTGCGCAAGCACCCTTAAGGCGTCTCATAAGGAAACGTGTATAGCCGCCATCTTGCGCAAGCATCCTTAGGGCGTCTCTAGCCATCTTGCGCAAGGACCCTTAAGCCGCCTCATAAGAGCAACCGCCATCTTGCGCAAGCATCACTAGGGTGTCTCATAAGGAGCCTTGTATAACCACCATCTTGCGCAAGCATCCCAAGGGCGTCTCATAAGAACCTGTGTATAGCAGCCATCTTGCGTAAGCACCCTTAAGGAGTCACGTATAGCCGCCATCTTATGCAATTAGCGTCGAGAGAGGACTGCTGTAGAATTTTTCTTTTTAAATTATCCACCACCACATTTCAAAGGTATCTAGCTAAAGATAGCAGCACTGCGTATGACAGGTGACGAATTTACATCTACTGCGATAAAGAGGGCAGCACGGTGCTCTCTGGATTAAAGATGGCGGATGACAGCTGTCAAAAAAGCACGTGGCTATGTTTACCAAACAAGAGCATGTGGAATTTGCCGCCACCACATTTCAAACTAAAGAGGGCAGCACTATGCTCTGTTGATTAAAGATGGCGGATGGTAGCTGTCAAAAAGCACGTGAGTTTGTTTCCAAACAAGAGCACGTGGAATTTTTCAATTTGCCGCCACCACATTTCAAAGGTATCTAGATAAAGATGGCAGCACGGTGCTCTCTTGATTAAAGATGGCGGATGATAGCTAACAGAACTTTTCAAATTGTCCGCTACTACGTGCTTAAGGTAGTAGCCATAAAGAGGGCAGCACGGTGTTCTGTAGATTAAAGATGGCGGGTGATAGGTGATGAAATTGCCCGCATGATAGCAGCACGGTGCTCTATTGATTAAAGATGGCGGATGACAGCTGTCAAAAAAGCACGTGGCTTTGTTTCCCAACAAGAGCACATAGAATTTTTCAAATTGCCGCCACCACATTTCAAAGGTATCTAGCTAAAGAGTACAGCACTGTGCTCTGTTGATTAAAGATGGTGGATGGTAGCTGTCAAAAAAGCACGTGAGTTTGTTTCCAAACAAGAGCACGTGGAATTTTTCAATTTGCCGCCACCACATAGAGGGCAGCACGGTGCTCTCTTGATTAAAGATGGCTGCTGTCACGTGGAATTGTCTGCTACCACAGGTATCTAGCTAAAGAGGGCAGCACTGAGGTTTGCGATGCAAGATGGCTGCTGTCAAAAAGCATTTTTCAAATTATCCGCCACCACATTTCAAAGGTAAGTAGCTAAAGAGGGCAGCACTGTGCTCTATGGATTAAAGATGGCGGATGACAGCTGTCAAAAAAGCACGTGGCTGTCAAAAAGCACGTGGATTTGTTTATCTCGAGCTAGTGAGGTTAAGTTGGTAGCACTAAGGTTTAGGCCCGCCAAGATGGCAGCACTGCCGATGACAGGTGACGCAAGAGGGCAGCACAGCGCTCTGTAGTTTAAAGATGGCGGATGGCAGCTGTCAAAAAGCATGTGGCTGTCAAAAAGCACGTGGCTTTGTTTATCTCGAGCTAGTTAGGTTAAGTTGGCACTACTGAGGTTTATTCCCGTCAAGATGGCAGTACTGAGGTTAGCGATGCGTTGTTGTCTGTCAAAAAGCACGTGGCTTTGTTTACAAATCTGTCAAAAAGCACGTGGCTGTCAAAAAACACGTGGCTTTGTTTACCTCGCGCTAGTGAGGTTAAGTTGGCACTACTGAGGTTTAGGCCCGTCATGATGGCAGTACTGAGGTTTGCGATGCGTTGTTGTCTGTCAAAAAGCACGTGGCTTTGTTTACAAATCTGTCAAAAAGCACGTGGTTGTCAAAAAGCACGTGGCTTTGTTTATCTCGAGCTAGTTAGGTTAAGTTGGCACTACTGAGGTTTAGGCCCGTCAAGATGGCAGTACTGAGGTTAGCGGTGCGTTGTTGTCTGTCAAAAAGCACGTGGCTTTGTTTATCTCGCGCTAGTTAGGTTAAGTTGGCAGCACTGGAAGAGGCCTCTGGCTGAGGTGGAGGAGGCCACTGGGAGGCCACTGGCTGAGGAGGAGGAGGAGGTGGCCACTGGGAGGCCACTGGCTGAGGAGGAGGAGGCCACTGGCTGAGGAGGAGGCCTCTCCCGAGAGCCGGAGGTGGCGGTGGCGGCCGAACCCGTATATTATACTACTTCCCGTAAAGCAAAGTTGGTCTGAAAACAGACCGATATAAAGATAGTTTCATCTGGGAGCTGACTTCCTTCTTACAGAACACTGATGATCGCAACTGCGAGCTCACTGCATTAGCTTTACTACACTTTGATTCAATCTCACTTACTATATTACCATAATTAAGAGGGGAATTCCTCAAGGCAGTATTATTGGACCTTTATGTTTTCTTATATATATATCAATGATATGTGTAGAGAAGTGGAATCAGAGATGAGGCTTTTTGCAGATGATGTTATTCTCTACAGAGTAATAAGTCACAAGATTGTGAGCAACTGCAACATGACCTCGATAATGTTGTGAGATGGACAGCTGGCAATGGTAAGTTGATAAACGGGGTTAAGAGTCAGGTTGTGAGTTTCACAAATAGGAAAAGTCCTCTCAGTTTTAATTACTGCGTTGATGGGGTGAAAGTTCCTTTTGGGGATCATTGTAAGTAACTAGGTGTTAATATAAGGAAAGATCTTCATTGGGGTAATCACATAAATATGATTGTTAGTAAAGGGTACAGATCTCTGCACGTAATAAATCAACGCCTAAAACCATTCCTGCAACCTCAGATATCCGCAGAACAAGCAGGCTTTGTTGCAGGTAAAGGAACACGAGAATCTATCCTGAACATGAGACAGATAATTGAGAAATGTCGCGAGTTTTGTGTCCCTACCTTTATTTGCTTCCTGGACTACAAAAAGGCCTTTGATTGTGTTATGTGGGACAAGTTCTGGCAGGTGCTAAAGGAATTTGGGGTTCCACTGCACTTAATATCGTTACTGAAAAGCCTGTATAAAAACCACGCAGCAACCATAAAGGTGGATGGTGATCTCACAGCCATTTTCAGTGTGACAAATGGAGTAAGGCAAGGTTGTATATTATCACCTCAACTCTACAACATCTATGCAGAGTGTGTCATCAAAAGAGCTCTCAATGGCTGGAATGGTGGAATTTCGATTGGTGGCAGAAAAATTAATAACCTGCGCTTTGCAGATGACACGACACTTCCCTCATCGCTGGTAGTGAAGAGGAACTTCATGACCTGCTTACAAGATGAAGAACACTAGTCTTCAGTACGGTCTAGAGATAAATATAAAAAAGACCAAATTAATGGTAGTTGATCGGCAAGGTCAAATCCAACTTACGGGATGCCTAAAAGACCTGGATATAGTTAAGGAATTTGTATACTTGGGGTCTGTCATCAATGACACGGGAAGCTGTGATAAAGAGGTATAAAGACGTGCTGCTATGGTTAAACTTGCTAAGATCTGGCAGAACCGGGCAATATCAAAAGCCACGAAGATGCGCTTGGTAGAATCACTAGTGTTCTCCGTCTTTTTGTACGGCTGTGAGACCTGGACCGTGAATGCTAAAGAGATGTGGTGTTGGCGCAGAATGCTACGTGTACCCTGGACAGAAAGAAGAACTAATGTTCCCATTCTGGATGAACTCTGCATCAAGAAACGCCCGAGTGAACCTTACCTCCAGTTCCTTGGCCACATTCTAAGACGAGACGGAGAGAACTTGGAAAAGGTAATTTTACAAGGCAAGTAGACCACGAGGAAGAACAGCAAGCAGATGGATAGATCACTGGTCTGCCACTTCAGGTCATATTAACGAAATGTGAAAACCGCTCGGGATGGAGACATCTTGTCAAGGTTGCATCACGGAAATGATGGAGTTATGAGGTCACGACGCTCAGTAATGAGCACAACGATTAATGATGATGAGGGGTTGTAGTAAGGATATAAAGGAGAGGGCATTACGTCTCTGGTAAGACCCCAACTAGAGTATGGTTCCAGTGTATGGGACCCTCACCAGGATTACTTGATTCAAGAACTGGACAAAATACAAAGAAAAGCAGCTCGATTTGTTCTGGGTGATTTTCGACATAAGAGTAGCGTTACATATATGTTGCAAAGTTTGGGCTGGGAAGAATTGGGAGAAAGGAGACGAGCTGCTCGAGTAAGTGGTATGTTCTGAGCTGTCAGCGGAGAGATGGCGTGGGAGGACATCAGTAGACTAATAAGTTTGAGTGGCGTCTTTAAAAGTATGAAAGATCACAATATGAAGATGAAGTTGGAATTCAAGAGGACAAATTGGGGCAAATATTCGTTTATAGGAACGAATTGGAATAACTTACCAAGGGATATGTTCAATAAATTTCCAATTTCTTTGCAGTCATTTAAGAAAAGGCTAGGAAAACAACAGTTAGGGAATCTGCCACCTGGGTGACTGCCCTAAATGCAGATCAATTGATTGATTCAAATTCCCGAGCCTGCCGGGAATCGAACCCGGGACCCCTGTGACCAAAGGCCAGCACGCTAACCATTCAGCCATTCAGCCATTGAGCCGGACAGTAATAATAACTTCTTCAGCGGATGCCCTTCCTGATGTCGCGTGATTCTTGAGATGAAAATCTCGATCCAGGATTGGAAGCTCAGCCTTCCGTATGGGAAGCCAGCAGCTAAACCACTGAGCTATTCAGCCCCCAATAATAATAATAATAATAATAATAATAATAATAATAATAATAATAATAATAATAATAATGCAGCCGGGCTGAGTGACTCAGACGGTTAAGGCGCTGGTCTTCTAACCCCAACTTGGCAGGTTCGATCCTGGCTCAGTCCGGTGGTATTTGAAGGTGCTCAAATACGGTAGCCCCGTGTCGGTAGATTTACTGGCACGTAAAAGAACTCCTGCGGGACAAAATTCCGGCACCTCGGCGTCTCCGAAGAGCGTAAAAGTAGTTAGTGGGACGTAAAGCAAATAACATTATTATTATTATTATTATTATTATTATTATTATTATTATTCATGAGTTGTATTTTTGGGCTTATGCCGTGTAAATAATTATAAACACACTCAACGTTTCAAAAGGAACCTTGCCTTTCTTCATCAGGAGACAAAAGAGAAGAGAAACGACGTATTGATGGTTGCTAGGAGAAAGCAACAAGAAAGCTTCAAATGGTGCCCAAAGATGTAAAGGGGACGCCATTTTGGCCCAATGCTAGAGACAATGAATAGTAACAGCAAAGCATTACTCTCTAATGGTTCTGATTATAGGTAGCCATGATTCACTGAGGTTGTAACCTGTATCGCGGTTGAAATTATCTGGATGTTTACGTATTTCAACCGCCTCCCTGATAATTCTTGAGCGATATTGCTTTATACGGGCAAGAACATCCACTTCTTGGAACAAGACATCATGACCAGGTGTTAGGGCATGGTCAGCAACAGCTGATTTATCAGGTTGGTTGAGTCTGATACATCTGGTATGTTCTTTGATGCGAGTACACACCGTTCTCGAAGTCTGCCCAATATAAACCTTGCCACAAGTACAGGGAACTCTGTAGGTACCAGGTTGTTGTAATTTAGGCAAACTATCCTTAGTTGGTCGCAGGAGTTGCCCAATCTTAACTGATGTTCCAAAAACAGTTCGTACATGGTACCTACGTAAGATTTTAGCAATACGATCCGTCGTGTTATGTATGTAAGGTAGGTAAGCAGTTCCTTTTACATCTTTTTTCTTAACAGACGTCCGATTATGTGCCGATTTCAGAACCCTTGAGATCAAAGCTCTGCTGTAACCGTTGCTCTCAAAGGTGGTTCTCAAGGTGTTAATTTCCTCTAGTAGATCTGACGCTTCACAAATCCTCCTGGCCCTGGTAGTCAGAGTTCTAAGGATACCATGTTTCTGGGCAGGGTGATGGTGAGAATCTGCATGGAGATATCTATTGGTGTGTGTAGGCTTACGATACACGCTGTGTCCTAAAGATCCATCCTCTTTCTTGGTGACGAGAACATCTAAAAATGGTATCTTGCCGTCAGATTCCATTTCCAAGGTGAAACAAATGGAAGGGTGCTGGCGATTAAGGTGATCCAGAAAGTGACCAAGATTGTCTTCACCTTCTGTCCATACGACGAACGTATCATCCACAAATCGCCACCAGATCTTCGGTTTGCAAGGTGCCGACGACAAAGCTTTCTCTTCGAAGTTTTCCATGAAGAAGTTGGCAACAACAGGAGAGAGAGGACTTCCCATGGCCACACCATCTGTCTGTTCATAATATTTCCCATTCCATAGAAAGTAGGAGGAGGTCATGCAGTGATAGAAAAGCCTTGCGATCTCTTCAGTAAAAATATCAGTAATAAGAGACATAACACCGTCAACAGGTACTCTCGTAAACAGAGACACCACGTCGAGACTCACCAAGATATCGCCTGGCTGAAGTGATATAGTTTTTAACTTCTCAATGAAGTGTGTGGAATCCTCGCATCAAAGAACATACCAGATGTATCAGACTCAACCAACCTGATAAATCAGCTGTTGCTGACCATGCCCTAACACCTGGTCATGATGTCTTGTTCCAAGAAGTGGATGTTCTTGCCCGTATAAAGCAATATCGCTCAAGAATTATCAGGGAGGCGGTTGAAATACGTAAACATCCAGATAATTTCAACCGCGATACAGGTTACAACCTCAGTGAATCATGGCTACCTATAATCAGAACCATTAGAGAGTAATGCTTTGCTGTTACTATTCATTGTCTCTAGCATTGGGCCAAAATGGCGTCCCCTTTACATCTTTGGGCACCATTTGAAGCTTTCTTGTTGCTTTCTCCTAGCAACCATCAATACGTCGTTTCTCTTCTCTTTTGTCTCCTGATGAAGAAAGGCAAGGTTCCTTTTGAAACGTTGAGTGTGTTTATAATTATTTACACGGCATAAGCCCAAAAATACAACTCATGAATAGTTACACGGGCCGTGAAAGTCTAAATGATATTATTATTATTATTATTATTATTATTATTATTATTATTATTATTATTATTATTATTATTATTATTATTATTATTAATGTATGTTGGGTATTCAGCCCGAAGGCTGGTTCGATCCTCAACAGGTTCACCATTAGCTGTCACAGATGGCCTAGGTGTCACTGAAGAGGCGTACTAGGGAAATGAGGAGTGAGGTAGTTTCCCGTTGCTTTCCTCACCAAGCCAGAAGTTGCTATTGCACATCAGTCTGCCAAGCCCACTGAAATGCCTGCACCAACTGACCCTACGAGCGACATTTTCACACCATTCATAGCAGGGAATGGCTGCATAAAGAATGGCATTACTAGCGTCACTCATACCTCAGTCACTTTCATATTGTCAAAGCCAAGGAAGAGACTGAGACAGGTCGACGAAAGTAACAATTTTATTGTAGCCCATACCAGAAGACATAGCGCACTGTAAACACTACATCTTGCCAGCAAAGGCAAACTAATAATAATAATAATAATAATAATAATAATAATAATAATAATAATAATAATCGTATGGCCTCAGTTACCGTATCCAGGCATTTTGATGCCCCCCCCCCATGTGGTTGGCTGCTCGTCACTTTTGACGTTCTGTTTTACTCTAGGCCTACTAGATGGCAGACCGAGTAAACCAAATTTCTGTTGGGCGCCTATGGCTGAGTTTTAATTAATTTTGTCAGGTAAACAACAGACAATTACGAACTTTTGACATAATATACTGGGGGAACGTGATGTGACGAAAGTGTAACCATAGCAACTGCGCAGCTGGTTGATGGATGGCCATGACCGGGAGACATATTTATGATCATTTGATTTTCACAAAGGAAAAAGTGGTTTCTTGTTAAGAGTTTATTGCAGCTAAATTAACATAAAAGATTCATGTTAGCATAATATATCATCGTACAGATTACAAACAGATTCTTAAATTATAACCTTATTAATATATAAAAAGCGTACGAAAGGTTTACATAACGTTGATTTTCCCCCTTTTTTTTTTTTTTTGAAGTGAGTTGTATGGTATAATCACAGTATAATCACGTAATGTAATAATCTGCTGACGTGACCACAATGGTCTTCAGAGCACGTAATGGCAACTGTCACTCCATAGTAGCCAGAATCAAGACAGAGAGTTTATAGTGGTGATTATTGTTTTAAGAGGAAGTACAACTAGGCAACCATCCTCTATATAAAAGTAATCAGAGAGAAAAAATGGAAGCGATCCGACACTTCGAAAACTCAAGATATCGGCCAAAGGAAGACAAGGGCCACGAAGGGCGTGAAAATGAATGACTCCCTAGCTCGCGCAAATGTAATAGCGTCGGAGTCGGAAAATAACAAGACTTGACCAAGAGAGGTCGGATAGGATAGATGAAAGTGAGGAGCCTGGCAAAAGTAAGTGGAAGCAATTCCAGGCTTAGCTAAGGGCACCGTGGTCGCCAATCCATGCTCCAAAGTTCAGAACCTCTGGGGCCCCTTTTAGTCGCCTCTTATGACAAGCAAGGGATACTGTGGGTGTTATTCTACCGCACCCACCCACAGGGGGAAATACAGGGAGATCCTGTTAGAAATGTAGTTCATTCAGGGCCTCCAAAGTCAAGGAGTAATACTTTGACGAGTTAACATACATAATGACCATCAACTCATTTTTTATGCAACTTCTGTCATTTATAAAGACAAACGTGTTATACGTAGAACCATTCGTGAGGCGATAGGAATCGCTAAACACCCGAATAATTTTAACACATGTGACGGCTATGTACTGAGTAGATCATGACTACCCTCCACAGTTAATTGGTCAACGTCTTTCTCCTTGACTCTGGCGGCCCCGGAATGAACTAGAGTATCTCTGTCTTGAGTTTGGCTGGTTGTCATGGAGTGACAGTTGCCAATACATTATTTGTTATTGCTCTGAACACGATTCTGGCCGCAGGATGGAAACGCGTCAGCAGATTAAGCGACCTAATATCCCCAAATTGTTATAATGTCATTTAGTGTTCGTGAAAGTCTACGTATTAAGGTAAAATTAATTAATAACTTAAAGCAGCTTTAGGTTCCTTAGTTCCTTCTTCTGAACCACAAAGATCTCGCTCTTCAATTCAGTATTGATTTCCCTCTATTAGGCCACATTAGCACAGAATATGCGAGTTTGTAAAATTGCAGTATAACGATACAAAGACGGGAGCAAAGATTTTAAAGTTTTTATTTTGTTTTCTGCCATAAATAGCCCTCGAAAAATTAAAAACTGTTTCTATTTTTTACGTACTTTACCCGCTTTTTACATGCCACTTAAAAAGCTTGTTTTTACGAAATTGCAAGGCCGTGGTCTAGAGCCGCTTTGTGTACTGGACACCCCCCAGGAACTTGGCACCAAGTGATTTCCTATCTGTTTCTAAACTGAAAGGCTTCCGCGGCGGCTGGCACGATGTAACTCGTGCTTTATAGTATGGCCGGGTTTAAGGCCCAGTGCAATTAGGGTAAAATATAATTTGTACGGAATATCAATTATCTGTCTCCCTTAGGTGACCAACAGCGGCGAATATCTGCTGGAGTGTGGTTCCAGTGTGAAGAGCCTTCGCCTGGATTACTTGATACGAGAAGTAGAAAAGATCCAAAGGAAGGCACCTGTGAGCTTGTATTCGGGAGATACTGGGTTTCGAATCCTACTGTCGGCAGCTCTCCCCTTAATGAAGGCCACTTCTGTACCATCGTCGCCATAAGACCTGCCTGTGTCGGTCCGACATAAAGCAACTTGTTCAGGGCGCCGGTCGTGTTACGAAAATATTTGAAATTTTAAGTCAGGGAAGACTTGGGAGAAAGGAGACGAGCTGTTCGACTAAGTGGTATGATTCATGTTGTCGGGAAAGAGTTGGCGTTAGTAGAGGAATAGGCTTGAGTAGAGCTTTTAAAAGTATCATAATATGAAGATAAAGCTGGAAATCAAGAGGGCAAAGGGGCAAATATTCGTTTACACTGACTGACAGAGCAAATGCAACACCAAGGAGGAGTGGTTCGAAAGGGATGAAAGTTGGGGAAAAAACAGAGACGGCACGGACGAATAATTGATGTTTATTTCACACCGATATGCAGGTTACACAATGCGCACGGCATCGACTCAGTAGGATGTAGGACCACCGCGAGCGGCGATGCACGCAGAAACACGTCGAGGTACAGAGTCAATAAGAGTGCGGATGGTGTCCTGAGGGATGGTTCTCCATTCTCTGTCAACCATTTTCCACAGTTGGTCGTCCGTACGAGGCTAGGGCAGAGTTTGCAAACGGCGTCCAATGAGATCCCACACGTGTTCGATTGGTGAGAGACCCGGAGAGTACGCTGACCACGGAAGCATCTGTACACCTCGTAGAGCCTGTTGGGAGATGCGAGCAGTGTGTGGGCGGGCATTATCCTGCTGAAACAGAGCATTGGGCAGCCCCTGAAGGTACGGGAGTGCCACCGGCCGCAGCACATGCTGCACGTAGCGGTGGGCATTTAACGTGCCTTGAATACGCACTAGAGGTGACGTGGAATCATACGCAATAGCGCCCCAAACCATGATGCCGCGTTGTCTAGCGGTAGGGCGCTCCACAGTTACTGCCGGATTTGACCTTTCTCCACGCCGACGCCACACTCGTCTGCGGTGACTATCACTGACAGAACAGAAGCGTGACTGATCGGAGAACACGACGTTCCGCCATTCCCTCATCCAAGTCGCTCTAGCCCGGCACCATGCCAGGCGTGCACGTCTATGGTAGTCTTCTGAGCGGACGCCGGGAGTGCAGGCCTCCTTCAACCAATCAACGGGAAATTGTTCTGGTCGATATTGGAACAGCCAGGGTGTCTTGCACATGCTGAAGAATGGCGGTTGACGTGGCGTGCGGGGCTGCCACCGCTTGGCGGCGGATGTGCCGATCCTCGCGTGCTGACGTCACTCGGGCTGCGCTGCGCCTGGACCCCTCGCACGTGCCACATGTCCCTGCGCCAACCATCTTCGCCACAGGCGCTGCACCGTGGACACATCCCTATGGGTATCGGCTGCGATTTGACGAAGCGACCAACCTGCCCTTCTCAGCCCGATCACCATACCCCTCGTAAAGTCGTCTGTCTGCTGGAAATGCCTCCGTTGACGGCGGCCTGGCATTCTTAGCTATACACGTGTCCTGTGGCACACGACAACACGTTCTACAATGACTGTCGGCTGAGAAATCATGGTACGAAGTGGGCCATTCGCCAACGCCGTGTCCCATTTATCGTTCGCTACGTGCGCAGCACAGCGGCGCATTTCACATCATGAGCGTACCTCAGTGACGTCAGTCTACCCTGCAATTGGCATAAAGTTCTGACCACTCCTTCTTGGTGTTGCATTTGCTCTGTCAGTCAGTGTATATGAAGGGGAGTTAGGGATTGGAATAATTTGAAATAATTTATGAAAAGGCTCGGTAAACAAATCATCTGCATTTTACATAATGTGCAAAATTGATACTGAAGTTCCAACATGAGCTGGCATAGAGGATATTTCGATAAGCAGAAAACATTTATTCTCGAATACTAACATCATCTGACTAGTAAACATGATTCGCATAAAAATGTGAGCTTGGTAGGCCGAGTTGGATGTTGTCAGTTACTTACTGGATCCATCTTTACTCTAACAATAATATAAGAGTACAGGGACAACAGAAATGAATACTAACATGGAGTACAATAGCACAGTGCCTTGCTGAAAGCGGTTGTTACATGCATTGCTAAAATTTGGCGGTTTATTCGTTGTCTTGCCACTATTGAACTGGCAGCTCATGGTCCAGTCAACACGTGGAGCTCTGTGCATCATGACCTGGGCCTGGATTCTTATGTAATTAGATATTCCCTTCATGCGTGTCATTTTCTAATGTTTACATATCCTTAGATATAACACATATTATGAGAAAAATGTCACATTTTGTACATATCTATGGAATTATTCAAACATTTAAAAATTCTGTCAGTTCATTTAATTTTCAGACTATAATGAAATAATTGGAAAATTTCATCTATAGAACATATTTCAACCGCTAAAGTTGGGTTTTAAATTCTTTTAAAATTGAGACTTCTAACCCTTTGTGTGTGAAGGTTTGAGTGCCTCAACAAGAAAGGCTAACAAACTCCATGCAGTCTTGACAGGAAATCGCGGTTATTCAAACTCTCTATCTGTTCGGTCACCAGGCTCGGGTGACTTCGTGCGGTGCTTAGCCTAGGAGAAGTACTGCACATCACTAAATTATTTTACATAATACGGGTTTAAACACACATTCTATGTTAGTAACATGTTTTGTTTGCGTTTCAACGCATGAGGCCAACAGGAAATTATATACAACAGTGCATAGTATTACTTTTAAATATTTTGAAGTATTTTGATTAATCCTTTAATTTGATTATTATTTTAATACTGTCAAAGTTAGAAAAGAATAGACTTTATAAATTATTTAAAGCAACATGAGGTTTTCGACATAAAATATAGAGGTATTTAAAACAATTTTATTGTCTGATATCATAATCACATGCATAATAAAATATAGAAACATTTCTTGTAAATGTAGTGCATTATCTTTATTTTACAGTAGGTCCAGTGCGTACTGCCCCAAAACCCTTACTAACGTATATCAACTACATTAAATTAAAATACAAATAAATACTCCTCCAAAAATTCCAAATATCGACATCATAAATGTGCATTCTGGCCGCACAACGTCGAACAGTGATCCCCAACGCTTACTACATCCAAAACCCATAAGCAACTACATACAACGCCTCCATTCGCACCATCACCTTAAACGTTTTTTACCTAATTAAGTGCCTGATTAAAAATGATTACTGTGATAGAGTAAATCATGTAATTATTTATTTAGTAGATTTAAACTACTCCGTAAACGATCACAAACTTTTGTCCTTCATACACCTAGATATACAAAGGTAGTCACATAAAAAGGTAAGCTAAATATAAGCGAATGGGTTCATACCCCATAAATAGTATTGTTCTCCTTTTTAATCTTTAATAATCCTGAAAAAAAATATCTGTATACCGCCATTTCAATACTAGGTACTACTACTGCCGTGACCTGGGCTTTGAATCCTTTATTCATTTAATAACATTACATCAACACAAGCATCATAGCTGTACTACTATTCTTTTCCTGATATTTACATTCTCAAGTATCCCTTTCATTACAGAATCTACAATCTTTCAAACTCTTATGTGTCGAACGTTGTTATAAAAAATGGGAGCTCACCCCCCCCCCTCCCATTTTTGATTCCCCTGGTGCATGGCTCTGATTATGTACTGAAATAAGAACTCGGATATGTTTTATGGACTGTCACCAGCTGAGACGCACAGATAAGGGCGATAACTACTGTGTGAGCCACTTACAGCGACTAAGTGCTAATTCCTCGCCCCGTGTCCTAATGCCTGTTTTATGTTATCAGATCGTATTTCATTTACGAGCCTATTGGGAAGAAACCGAAGGACTGGATGTGAGGTCGGGAATGTAAAACTCGAACAGATCTTTTCAAGTATTTAGAACGTGCGTTCTCGTGTCTTCTTCCTGAGTAATGTGTAGCGAAGTTAATGGAGAAATAAATTATTTTTACATCGGCCTATTTTCAGACCAACTTTGCTGCAGTAGTGGTGGTGGTGATTATTGTTTTAATAGGAAGTACAACTGGTCAACCATCCACTATTATAACACTAAAAACAGAGGGAATAAATGGAAGGGGTCTGACGCTTCGAAAAATGAAGGTATCGACCAAAGAAAGACAAGGGTCACAAAGGGCGTGAAAATGAGACTGCCTAGGCCTCGAATGTTCTAATATCGTTGGGGTCAGAAAAGAAAGAACAAGTGTTGGCCATGGGTGGTCGTATGTGATAAATGTAACTGAGGAGCCTGTCACAAGTAAAATGAACCAATGCCAGTACTCAGCTAAGTGTCCCGTAGTTGCCAAACCATGCTCCGAAGTTGGGGCCCTGGGATCCCTTTTAGTCGTCTCATGATCACCTCCACGCACAAAGGTCGTAACTCGGCAAAGATGCATGTTCTGTACGTGTTGCGGGCAACCATACCTTCCAGGAGACCGTCACTGTGTCGGCGAGTGTAAGCCTTCGACAGCCAAAGTGCAGCAATTTAACATTTGAAATGCTCGTAGGTTGAACTCATGCCCACCAGTGTTGCCGATTCTCGTTATCGAGAAATTAAAAGAACGCTAAATTAAACCAACAGCCTTTCACTGATTTCTTTTTAAAAGCTGAGAATGTTTTCAAACAATAACCCGCATGCAAGCAAAGCATGTGTGATACAAACCTTACAAGACCAGTCCAGATCTAATTGCTCATTGTCTTTGATTATGTAAATAATGGACGATCGGTTACAGTTTTGTTTGAGCAAATTAACTAAACGATCTTGCAGTCTTTTGAAGTTTCTAAAAGCCAGTTTTTTTTAAATTGGCTTTTTCCAGCCATTCTTACCTAAATGTCTAAACGAGTAGAACTTTGTTTTCCCGTCTCTAAAGACAGACTAATAAAGTCACTACGATTAATGTTACTGTACTGGAGGCGCGAGGATCAAATGTTACTTTCAAAAAGAATCACACTGTTGGTGTATTACTGAGATTTGTCATTGATGTTCTCTTCAGCGTTATTTTTGACGTTACAAGCGGAGAGACAATACGAGACAATTCTCTGCATCGACCTTCAAAAACCTCTGAAAATTGACCACCGATTGCAATTTCTCCGCTCTGAGTATCACATGAAAACCACCGGATTCGGAGGGAAACCACCGATGTTGGCAACACTGATACCGACTTAGAAGGTTCGATGTGGTGGTAATTGAAACGTTCTCCTTTTCGCAATATTGCTCTGAGAGGGATATCCACTTTGAGTTCGCGGATCATACGACATTCATTCTCGAAAGTGCCATCAGACTGAATGTCGGTACTCCACTTTGCTATCGATTGCGCCGCGCTTCTGTCAACACAACACTTTCTCGTCTCATGAACACTCAGCGTGCCCATTGGCTCGGGTATCCACACTCTTTTTATACGATTGCTGCAGTTATAAACGTTATCGCAGGGATGGCACGGTGTTTTGATCAGATGTTGTGTACGGGGGCATATTCACTGCACTATGTTTGACAGTCACCGAGCTAGACGTGGTTACAATACCCGACCTTGCGGGGCTCTCTAATTATTATTATTATTATTATTATTATTATTATTATTATTATTATTATTATTATTATTCCGAAAAATCTTCCAACCAGATGAATTCACCTATGTGGGCGAAATTATTCGACCAGCAGGGATAAATCGCGAAGCAAACAAAGAAGAGATTACAAAATCACCTGGAACATATACAATAAAACATCTACCTAGAAAAACGTTTCCCTTTGCGAAAATCAAAATATGAACATAAATATGTCTCTCAGTTATGGCCATCCATCAACGGTTGCTAATTTCAGATGGCAAACAGTCATAGTTGCTAGGTAACATTGTCCCATCCATATCTTACATCACAGCCAGCACGGTTGCTATGGTTACACTTCCGTCACACATTTTGTGGCGTTAACTTCCGTAACGCAGATGACCATATAACTACTGTATTCGTGTCAAAATGACGACACTACAATCCAGCCATGCATCCGACACCCGGCGGTAGGTCACGAGTAACACATCGAAAAACAAGAGAGGAACATTGTCAGAAACATCTTACATCAAAATACGAAAATGTAATTTGGATTTTAAAAAAAGCACGGGAAATTTATTAAGTCAAGGGAAAATCTCGCAGATTCAATTAGGAAAAGGGGATTGAAATTCTACGGACACCTACACAGAAGCATAACAACAGACTGACTAAGAACCTTCTAAACCTGGCACTATCCCTGAAAAACCGCAACAATTGGTTAGTGGAAATAAACGAAGAAATCGGTATAAGCGAGGAATCCATTCAAGATTGGTCAGAATTGAAAAGCTTAGCAAGCAAATATAGGCCTAAATTTACACAGAAGGCGAAAAGCAAATATAGAGGACGGACAGAACTCAGAAAGGCACCCAGTGCACGAATCTTGAAATATTGGGAAGGAAGTTGGACTGAAGTTCAAATGCGCCCTTAGTTGCACATAATGAATAAATTATTATTATTATTATTATTATTATTATTATTATTATTATTATTATTATTATTATGCTTTCATTTAGTGGTAATTTGTGTCCCCCCTCGAGCCCGTAAATCTAGCATAGCACTACTATAAAAATGTACTGTACATGTTCCAAATTCGCGATATTTAGACACAATAGAAAGTCGTCGAGAAAAATCCCGGATATGTATATATTCATTTACATTTCGTTGACTTCATATGTAACCAGCTTCACACACAAACTATAATACAATTCGTAGTAACTACGACAAATCGTCATTACTTGCTTTCACTCCCTTCAATTATTGTTCATAGTTATTTTGTTTGCGAAGACCTTGATAAGACGGTCCTCGCTAAGGTAAACGTTTTCATTGTGATAAGATTGTTTACATTATGGCCTTGCAGGCATCATTTTGGTGGGTTTGTTTTTTATAACATCATTTTCCCTGATGGTTCTGTAGGAATGTCCAACCAGCTTCGGGCCTGATGACCTAACGGCAGACATTACAAGCTATAGATTTCCGTACGAAGGTGAAGTTCATCTTGAACACGCAATACTCTCTACACACTATAGTTAGTTGAACTGCTGTTTCGTATTAGGTAACTCCCAAGTTGCTATGAAAGCAAAACAACAATGGCGGCTCCGTTACTTGGCGATTTGCGCGACTCTGGAGGATATTTTTCCAACGAGATTCGTGTTTTGAATTTCACATTAGAAGAAGGACTTAGCTACCCCGAGTGGTTTGGAGCTTACGTCACCGCTTCTGTCGACATCCGGATATTTGCGAAGGTGCATATATGAGTTTTACGTAACTGTATTCGTAGAATTTTTGGTTACATAACGGTCAAATTTGTCCCGTAAAAATGCCCGTGATCTGCTTATGCCTGTCTGTCAGTTCAATTTACCGCTGAACGGTAATGATATCCAGTTAACTTCCATCCACTGAAGTTTACCTACATCCATGCCCACATGTAACATTGATAACACTAATATAAAGATATTAATGTTGATTTTTAGCTAATTAACATTTTGTTCTCAAGTTTGCTACTATATTGTAGTGTGGCAAGATTCTCTGCGCTACAAGATTGCTAGTAACATTCGTGGGACGGAGTGTTGTTGTTCGGGATGTCATGATCAAGAGACCACTAAATATTCCCATAAGTTTTCTCGTTATATTCACTACCAGTGCCACCTTCTAACTAGTATCATAGGGGAAGGTCCTCCTTGGTTCAATGGAAACGTCTTTTAAGAAGGAAATAATTCAAAACGAGGGGTCAGAATTATGTTCAGCGTGACCCTAAAAAAATATTGCCGTAGTGTCACCAGCCCTCTTACCCGGAACACAGGATTCGATTTTTATCTGGACCTGAGAGCTGGTGCGAGTTGATGCGAGACGCTCACCATTGAGGTGCTCAAACCCTTTACTTGGCAAATTTTTCTTATATACATGTAAATGTCATGAGTAAAAAAACGGGAATCACAAATACGGTTTTTTGTAGATGATGTTGTTCTGTGTAGCGTAATAAGAAAGACCTCGACAGGGTTGTGACATGGACAGCAGACAATGGGGTTAACGTCCTCTCAGTTGTAATTATTATGGTGATAAAGTACCTCATGGGGAACACTAAGGTCCTAGGTGTTAATATAAGGAATGATCTTCATTGGGCTAATTACATTAAAAAGGTTGTAAATAAAAGTTACATATCACTTGATATAGTTGTAAGAGTATTTAGGGGTTGTAGTAAGGATGTAAAGGAGAGGGCATATAAGTCTCTGCTAAGACCACATCTAGAGTATGGCTCCAGCGTATGGGACCCTTACCAGGATTGCCTACTTGATTCAAGAACTGGAAAAGATTTGTTCTGTGTGATTTCCGACAAAAATGTAGCGTTACGAAAATATTGCAAACTTTGGACTGGGAAGACTTGGGAGAAAGGAGACGAGCTGCTCGACTAAGTGGTATGTTCCGAGCTGTCATTGGAGAGACGGCGGAGATTGACATTAGTAGACGAATAAGTTTGAGTGGTGTATTTTAAAATGTCGGCTCCGCAATGTAAGGCGTGCCTGCGTCTTACCCGGATCACCGGGTTCGATCTTTACCTGGACCTGAGGGGTGGTTCGACGTCCACTCAGACTACGTGATTACAATTGAGGAGCTATTGAGGGTGAGATAGCGGTCCCGGTCTAGAAAGCCAAGAATAACGGCCGAGAGGATTCGTCATGCTGACCACACGACACCTCGTAATCTGCAGGCCTTGGTGCTGAGCAGCAGAAGCTTGATAGGCTGTTTCACCGTGGGGTTTGGTTTTAGGTTATTTTTAAAATTATGGAAGATATGAAGACAAGATTTGTATAATTGAGGAAGGGAAATGTTCAATAGATTTCCAAGGCCTTAGGAATTATTTAAGAAAAGGCCAAGTGATCAACTGATAGGGAATCTGTGGTTGACAGCGGTAAATGGAGATCAGTGGTGAGTGGCTGATTTTTGTGAAAACCGCGATCAAATGTTTTTTTCTTAACAGAAATACACCCAAGTTCATAAAAACCAGAACATGTTGAATGACAAGTGGTAGGACATGTGCACTAGTATGTTCTGCAGAAATGATTAGCATTTGAAGGTTGAAGGTCCACATCGATATCTCGGTGCACCGACACCAACTGTTAAAATGTTGTCGCTATTAAACCGAAGATAATGGATCAGTGTGACGTGAGCCGACGTGCAGGATGCCTCGCAGACGTATGCGAGAACCGTACCGTCAAATGAATGGGTTTGAAATTGAGATTATTGACATGACAGAACGTGATGCATCCTTCCGGGAAATTGCTGCACGTGTGGGACGAAGTGTGTCGGCAGTGCAACTGGTGTGTACAGAACACGGTGAGATGGGTCTGGTCGCACCACCCAGACTCCCCCTCTCCTGAGAAGATCGAAACGTCATCCGAATGGCATTGTAGGACAGATTGGCTCTGGCGCAACACTGTAACACATCGTACACTATCGGGAGTGACAGTCTGAATTACCGGCACGTCGTCCAATTCTCCGCCTACCTTTGACTAGACTGCAATGGTGTATGGAACGACGTCACTGGGGACAGGAATGGCACCAGGTAGTGTTTTCTGACGAAACAAGGTTCTGTTTGTTTGAAAATGATGGCCGCATTTTGGTTTGCCGCAGACAACGGGAGAGACATCACATTGACTGCATTCGCACAAGACATACATCGCCAACTCAAGGGGTGCTATTGGTTACAACCACTAATCACAGTTGGTGCGTGTCCAGGGCGCTGTGACCAGTTTGACCTACGTGAATGACTTCCTGCGACCCGTAGCCATACCCTTCCTGCACGACACCCCAGACGCCACATTTCAGCAGGACAATGCGCGACCACATGTTGCTGCACGAACACGTGCCCTCTTGTTGTCAGGGATGTCAGACTGTTGCCCTGGCCTACCCGATCACCGGACTTGTCGCCAATCGAAAATGTGTGGGATATGGTGAAACAAGGGGTGCGGCGGGACCAAAGATGAACTGTAGAACCAGGTGAATGCAGCATTCGCGCCGATACCATCACGCACGGAACAAGTTATCAGTGCCCATGGAGGACCCAGTGCCTACTAGGCAACAGGACATACGCTGAACCTAGGTGACTGAAATGCTAATCTTTTCTGCAGAACATACTATTGAAGATGTCCTGTGAATATGAACTTCCTACCTCTAGTCTTTCAAGGTGTTCTGGTATTCATTTACTTTGCAACAAATGCTTATGCAGCGGAGAACGAGTCGAGTCTGTGCCCCAGCACTGTTCCTTGATGTTGTTCGTCTCCGCCGTCGAGCCGGTACTTTGTTGTACATCACTCCAGGTCTCATCACAGGAGAGACACGGGGTGGCCTCAGTTAAGGTACTCTTGAATTCCAACTTTATCTACTTTAATAAAGACCCTTGTGTGAAAATGGGAAACCATTGCCGCTGCCGCAGATTTAATCTACAAACTTTAAGCTTTTTCAACATACAAATAATGGTTAAAATGTTCCATGACATTCGCACAATTGTGGATTGACCTCTTTAGCTGTGCTCGTTCAACAGACCACACCCATGTCGCCCCGCCAGGCTGATACTGTATGGTGCCACGAAGCTGTGCGCTATTTATTTGCTCGTCTCTTTTTTCTTCTTTCTTAATCCGTCCACCGTCCGGAGTTGGACTCAGCGAAGGATCCCATCTCTACCGCCTCAAGTGCAGTGTTCTGGAGCGTGAGACTTTGGCCGAGGGGAGACAACTGGAGAGGAGGACCAGTACCTCACCCAGGCGGCCTCACTCGTTATGCCGAACAAAGGCTTTGTGGGAGGATGACAAGATTGGAAGGGATAGACAAGGAAGCCATGGTCCCACGTTGGGAACCATCCCGGCATTTGCCTGGAGGAGAAGGGGGAAACCATGGAAAACCACTTCGAGGATGGCTGAGATGGGAATCGACGACTTTTCAAAAATCCTTGCAGATTTGGGGATCGAACCCGGGCCTCCGGCGTAAGCAGCTAATCACACTAACGGCTACACCACAGAGGGGGGCCTCTTTTTAATTTACTGATATTTTATTTATATTCTGTGAAGAATTGAATGATGACCCCAAATCTTGAAATAAATACTAACCTCTGGCATATTAATATCTTTGTAAAAACAAACTTTAGAATTAATGAGCGAACGTCTTAGCACGCGTGTTGTAATGTTCGTACCATACTCCGATCATAGTAACTTATTAATATGAATTCTTCTGATGAAGAAATCTTCTAATAGTATAAAGACATATTAAGAAGAAGAATTTTGTCAAAAGGTTTAAGTTAAGTAAAGACTCGTGTGTTTTGTTGTTGTAGTTGTTAGTTATCCCCACCTGGGTTCATTGGAGTTTCCTTCCATGCTGCCTCTTTCTGTTTATTTTCAATACCAGGTAATGTGAACGTATCCCTCTAGTGTTTAAGTAAGAGGGCCCTATCATTGGCCCTGTCACTTTCCTTCAGTCTTCTTTGTCGAAAATCTAATCAAAACAAAGCCTCGAACCCTGGAAACTGCTATTTTCCCTCTGACAGAACACGATCAGCTGTTTCCTGATTCACTGCCGCTTTGATGTCCTAACTCGCCACCATCCTT
This sequence comes from Anabrus simplex, assembly GCF_040414725.1. Taxonomy (NCBI): domain Eukaryota; kingdom Metazoa; phylum Arthropoda; class Insecta; order Orthoptera; family Tettigoniidae; genus Anabrus; species Anabrus simplex. Next base: position 97,585,759 of record NC_090278.1, read on the forward strand.
GACGAATCAACATGGCAGTGGTCACGAATTGGGGTGTTGCCAGATTCATTTTCTTTGATTGGTGTGGATTTGTTGGAGCGAAGGTTAGGATTTCTGCAACGCAACCAGATATCAAGCTTGATGGGCTATCAACTGATCTACCTTCAAGGACTGATTTGATGGACCTTTCTGGAACCGGGCATAAGCGTCTTAGAACCAAGGAAAAAATTTAAATTGTATTTTTGATGTTTAAGACGTCTATATCGCAAGCTTAAAAATAAAAGCATGAACATTGTAGCATCTCACTGTAAAGAGTCTGGCCTCGGTATGACGTCATAGTCATCTTGAGGTACTTAAATACCGCGCGGCGTGCCTACGGCGTTTGAGGTGGTGGTGGTGATTACTGTATTAACGGGAAGAACAACTAGGCAACGATCTCTATATAACACTAATCAGAGAAAGAAATGGAAGGGATCCGACACTTCGAAAAAATGAAGATATCGGGGAAAGAAACACAAGGGCCACGAATGGCGTGGAAGGAAAAGACTCCCTAGGCCTGGAAATCCTAATAGCGTCGGGGTCGAAAAAGAACAAGAGTTGACGAAGGGAGGTCGGATAGGGTAGATGAAACTGAGGAGCCTGGCACAAGTAAGTGGAAGCAATGCCAGTACTCAGCTGGGAGCGCCCCGTGGTCGCCAACCCACGCTCCGAAATTCAGAGCCTCTGGGGCCCCTATTAGTCGCCTCTTGCGACAGGCAGGGTATACCTTGGGTGTTATTCTACCGCCGCCACCTACGGGGGGATACGCAGTGTGAGCTGACATTTGCTCAGTCTTTGTAAGACAAAAATACTCCGAAAAATTCGAATAGAGAAGAATTGATGCCAAGAAATGTGAAAAATGTCTCTTTCGCAAAATTCTTGTGGCAAATGAAAAATTATCCAAAATACATTGACCAGGACAGAGTGACCGCACTAGCTCGGTGCGGTGTTAAAACATGGAGGACTACTACCCCTTAGAGCGTGCCTCCCAGCAGTCCAGCATCCGGAACCCCGCTGTCGGCAGCCCTAAAAATGTATTTCCGTGGTTTCGCATTTTCACACCAGGAAAATGCTGGGGCTGCACCTTAATGAAGGCCACGGCCGCTTCCTTCCCACTCCTAGCCCATCGTCGCCATAAGGCCTATCTGTGTCGGTGCGAACTTGTAACAATCCGCGCTTCACGACCACCTGTATTTGCATGAAGAACCTACAGTATAATATATTTAAGATTCAATTTCCGTTAGACATCAGCAGAGAAAAATGAACACAAGGACTGCATATCCGTATGTGGTTGAAAGGCGTAACCTGTCTTAAGGAAAATAACGGACAGGAAGAGCATTGTGGGAAACGTGGTTTTGTTTCTTAAGTGACGTCAATTTGCAAAGAACAGTTTTCCCAGCAGAATTCCAGTTTAGTCATTCCATAAAAACGGTAGATAATCCAAGAGATGTTCATGTAGGCCTGTTTCACTCATTTCTATCCTGTCACTTCTGAAGTCATAGTTAAAGAAGAATGGAATCACAGACCTGTACAATTTAGTAACTGTTCTCACAATTCATGTTAAACACACACATCTATCTTTTAATTTTACTTTTTATCCTTTTTACTATATACCTGAGCTCAGTTTTCCCTTCACGCAGGCCTGCCGTTTCCCGCAACATGCACTTAATGTATAATAGTGAAATAAAGTGTGTCTTGGGCAAATATTTTACAAAAACTACAGTATTACGTTTTCAGAAATAATAACTCACATTTAGTAAAATGCGCTGTAGAGGTTATTTCTTTTGTTGGTGAAGCCAGTATGATCATAGTCACAGCCTTCTAGATTATATTTCTGATGCTCACTTCCGGGTTAGTTCAAAAATGTAACGTTAGTACACGCGGGTTAGGTTCACCTAGCTGAGAGGTGGAGGCTGTAACCCCACTGTCGGCAGCACTGAAGATGGTTTTCCATGGTTTCCTACTTTCACACCACGCAAATGCTGGATTAAGGCTACGGTCTCCTGCCTGGCGTGTCGCTGCGTAGAACACTGTATTGGATGCTGCAGACTCGCCAACATATTAATACGCATTCATTCATATCCTAAAGACAACGCCTTGTCGCTACAACCACATTTGTCGCTCCTCTGCTGAGCGTTTCAAGTCAGCATATTTCTTGAAGTTCAGTCAGTCCATCGTCTGTCTTTCTCTTCCCTTCTTTCCCGGAAGTTTCCCCTCCCAACATGGGGGTGAAGAATATGTTATGACGTACGGTATTGTTTTTCTCTTTTCTGTGGCGGTGACCAACTCCCTTCTTCCTTTCGTTTGACCTTTTCTCTGTCCACCTAATTTACAGTTTTGTGATAGGAGATGCGTGATAGGGTTCAGCAACTAAAAATGCAACTCCAGACCTTGTTACGACATGATGTGGGAAGTGTTTAAGTTGATACAGCTGCAAGTAGATTCGCACCTGCTTCCCGCTAAAACTCGCATTGCCATTTGCTTGCTATCTCCTTTTACCGGAAACGATGCGACGCACATTCTCCTTGAAGTGTCCTGGCCAGACGCGCTTCCCATATATTATGATGAAAATGAGCGTATATTTTTTCAAAGAGCTGTTATTTCATCTAACGACAGTGTGCATTAAAAAATACAGTACGGTATTCACAACTTGAAGGTCTTTGGAAGTTGGACATAATTATATGATGTCTGCCTTTTCACTCCCCTGCAAAGAAATGGTCAGGAGTAAGTGGTGGTGGTTGTTATAAGAAGAAGTACGAGTGGGCAACCATCCTCTATTACCACTAATCAGATATAAATATGGAACGGTTCAGACACTTCGAAAGAAAAAAAAAAACAAGAAGGTATCGGCCAGAGAAAGACAAGGCCGACGAAGGGCGTGAAAATGAGAGTCCCTAGGCTTCGCAGTCGGAAAAGAACAGAAATTGGCCAAGGGTGGTCGGATAGGAAGGGGAAGGTACGTGAAAGCAATGCCAAGACTTGGCGGTCCTTTCACTCACCTCTACGACACAGGGGACCAGGAGTAAGTAAAGAATATAATCACATACTGTAGGGTAATTATGAGCTTGCATTCGGGAGGTGGTTGTGCTTTAAGAAACGCCATGGTCATCATCGCTGTAAGACCTGATTGTGTCGGTAGGACGAAAAACTCATAGGAAAACATCTAATTGATTGAACACTTTCATTGCGGAAGATCTACAAGATGCATAGTAATCCTCATTTCTATGTTTATTAATAATGGTGTCTTACAGCACCCTCTGCTCTGAGAGGACTTCTTTGTGTCCACGTAACTCTACTTCTTCACTCCACCACGTTCTTTTAAGGCATTACGTTTTCAAAATCGAGCAAGTTTTTTTTTTTTTTTTTTTTTTTTTTTTTTTTTTTTTTTTTTTTTTTTTTTTTTGCTAGGGGCTTTACGTCGCACCGACGCAGATAGGTGTTATGGCGAAGATGGGATAGGAAATGCCTACGAGTTGGAAGGAAGCGGCCGTGGCATTTGCCTGGTGTGAAAATGGGAAACCACGGAAAACCATCTTCAGGGCTGCCGATAGTGGGATTCGAACCTACTATCTCCCGGATGCAAGCTCACAGCCGCGCGCTTCTACGCGCACGGCCAACTCGCCGGGTAATTGAGCAAGTTGTTGGGTATGTATGAGGAATGTGAATAAAAGCAAACAGGAAAGAACGTTTAAGAGATTTGTGCTCGAATTGGAAGACCAACACGTCGCTCAAGTAGACGTCGATAGTGTACGCCGGCTCCATGCTCCACGCGCGTCCATTCCCCAACCCAAGTTTCCCTATTCCTTATCTCTTGTGACAACAATGCATACATATTGTGTTCAGGCTTGCATTACTACCACATACATTTTAATGTTAGTTTTACACCTAAATTTATAAATAATTTTATTTATGCTGAGGGAAATGGTAGTTTAGGGAAGGCACCTAAAATTTAATTTTTTAATACGTATGTCATGTTTCTTATCGTAAAGTAATACATAACAAAATTTGTACAATTTACGATTTATGTTTTATACAGTTTTACCTAACCGACTATGATAACAAAATTCATGACTTAAGTCGTTGATTAGTCCATATCAACGCTATCATGGAACTTTGTGATGGTTCTTGTCAGCATTATCTTGAGCTGTAAAACTGCGTGATCATCGGTCCACAAGGAAAATTGTGAAGATGGTTGTAAAAAATGAGAGAAAGGAACGATCGTTTGAGAAATAAGACAAGGAAGGACTCACCTTACTTTATGGGATGCCCTAATATCACAGAGTCGGAGGAACACTTAATATGAGAGCGTACAGTGTTCATAAAACTGATCAACAATAACATTACATTGACCATTGCTGCCACTCATCTCCGACAGATGGCTGCGTCCCGAGATGATTGTCTCGTCAGCGACGCCAACTTCAGCTGTCCATTTCTACTCTCCTGTCTAGAGAGTCGACCATATGACACGTCGTAATCTGCAGACAGCGGTCGCTTGGTAGGCCAAGGCCTTTCGGGGCTGTCGCGCCATGGATTTAACTTCAAGTCTAATAAAAACAGTGGAACGCCATATATTCTCTATGCATGCTTTCCATGTGCAATCAGATCACCACTATTTTCAAGTTTCAAGTACTTGACTCGTCTAAACGTTGCCTTCTAAATTAGCCTTTTGGTAGACTTCAAAGTCCGCCTCTGTGGTTTAGGTGCTACCCCCGGAGGCCCGGGTTCGATTCCCGACTCTGTCACGAAATTTGAAAACTGGTACGAGGGCTGGAATGGGGTTCACTCAGGCTGACTAGACAGAGGTTCGATTCCCACCTCAGCCATCCTCGAAGTGGTTTTTCGTGGTTTCCCACTTCTCCTTCAGGCAGATGCCGGGATGGCACCTAACTTAACGCCACGGGCGCTTTCTTCCCTCTTCCTTGTCTATCCCTTCCAATCTTCCCATCCCTCACAAGGCCCTGTTCACATAACAGGTGAGGCCGCCTGGGCGAGGTACTGGTCATTCTTCCCAGTTGTATCCCCGACTCAGTGCCTCGCGCTCCAGGACACTGCCCTTGACGCAGTAGAGATGGTATCCCTCGCTGACTCCGGGAGAGTAAACAGATAAAGAAGAAGATGTATTACTCGCAGAGTGGTGGTCGTGGTGATTTTTGTTTAAAAGGAAGTATAACTAGGCAACCACCCTCTATACAACGCTAATCAGATAGAAAAAAATGGAAAGGAACCGACACTTCAAAAAATGAAGGTATCGGCCAAAGACTCCCTAGCCCTCGCAAACCTCATAGCGTCGGGGTCGGAAAAGAACAAGAGTTGACCAAGGGCAGTCGGATAGGATAGATGAAAGTGAGGAGCCTGGCACAAGTAAGCGAAGCAATGGCAGGACTCAGGTAAGGACCCCGTGGTCGCCAACCCACGCTCCACAGTTCAGAGCCCCTGGGGCCCCTTTTAGTCGCCTCTTACGACAGCCAGGGTATACCGTGGGTGTTATTCTACCGCCCCCACCCACAGTCCAAGTTCGTCCAGGAAAATAACCGCAGAGTCCGAGGGAAACACCAACCCTGGTGGGCAAGCAGATTAAGAAAGGAAGAAAGAAAGAAAGAAAAGGTAGACTTCCAAACGATGCTGTAAGTAAAGAGCGACTCTTTTCGAAATGCCTAATCTTTTCCCCACTTTCTTGTTAGTTTTGGTTTATCTGCTTTTGGAATATGCACGATAAAATCAGCTCATCGTTGAAGTACAGTTCCAGCAGGGATATCCTCAAAGCGAACTGCTTGGATCAGACTACTCTGTTTACTTTCAGTTCACATCCCTGCTTCCTATCATATTCAAACAGGAAGAAAATAGACCAACAAATTCAGCTCATGTTAGGATTTAGCCGAATGGGCTTACGCCGCGATAAATGTAAGTACATATTAGAAAATTGAGAATTGCTGTACTGCCCCACTGTAGCCTAATAACTATATTATGACCCATGGTCATGAGGTAATTGTTTAGTCTAGTGCTTCACATTGTTTCTACGCTCTGCAAGCAGCCACCGCATTCGTCCAGGAAAATAACCGCACTTAAAAGGAAATCCAATAATTCACCAAAGATTATAGCTTTAATTTTATATTCCGAGCATTAATATACTTCGTGGAACTAGAATACCATTGTCTAACGTCTGATTCCTGGACTGGTAAACTCTTTCGTAAAAACATTCTGCGTGCAAATATATATAGTCTATCTGAACAGACATTAACTCCCTTCAACTGATTGACGGGCCTTCTAAAGAAAAGACATAACTCAACATTTTGTGTATGTCTCTAGGGTGTAAAAATGATGCATGAAGTTAAAATATTGAATCTTGTTTTTAAAAGGAACATCATTATCTATTATTGGCTTTGTACATACTACGAATTTAGTATAGATTCAGTGAAGCAGGATCTTCATAATACTTAGTTTGAGGAGGGCTGTGGGCTTGTTATTTGGTGGCTGTTGAAGTAGGAAGTAGTTCAGGCTTCATTGGCCATATGGTGTTACAAGTAGAGAGATAAGATTGGTCTGACGGCAGAAGCATTAATAGGCTGAACAAACTGCAGCATACTCTCCAGCCTTTATCTCTCGTCCATTGCGATAGTTTGTTTACACGGCTTGAATGAAGACCGTGAGATTTGTGCAAATGTGCTTCTACCAGTGTTCGACTAAGGGTACGAACATGCCGAGTGGATTACTCCTCACTCAGTGCTCATAGCAGTGCTCTTCACTCATCACTCATCATTCAAAGGCGCACATACCGGGTAGGAGACCCTCGCTCTTTCTTCATTAATGAGGAAAAGTTTTCCATCCAGTTATGATTGTGCAGCATTCACGAGAAGATAGGGTTGTGTTCTTTAAATGTAATTTTGTTTCGTGAAAATGTTCATACTCCTCTGTATACATAATAGTACTGGGCGAGTTGAGCGTGCAGTTAGGAGCGCGCAGCTGTGAGCTTGCATCCGGGAGATAGTGGGTTCGAATCCCACTGTCGGCAGCCCGGAAGATGGTTTTCCGCGGTTTCCCATTTTCACACCAGGCAAATTCTGGGGCTGTACCTTAATTAAGGCCACGGACGCTTCCTTCCCATTCCTAGGCCTCTCCTATCCCATCGTCGCCATAAGACCTATCTGTGTCGGTGCGACGTAAAGCAAAATAGCATACATAATAGTTAAGTATAGTAGCAGAAGTGATGATGAACTTATGATAGCAAGCAAACTGTACTTGATTTCAAGTTCTGACAGAAGATACAGCGCACATCCAATCAATAAGAGAAGGCAGAGATTGGGTGAATTCCATCATTTATACCAAGAAGTGAAGAAAGACCCACAGAAATGTCACGACTATTGAAGAATGTCAATGCAGACATTTCAGTATACGACTCCTTGGCTGAATGGCAAACGTTGATCCCTTCGGTTCAGTGCATCCCGGGTTCGATTCCCGGCCGGGTCGGAGATTTTATTGGCGACATTAATTCTTCTGGCTCGGGGACTGGTTATTTGCGTTTTTTCCAACACTCTCCTCTTCATACTCAGACAACACACCATACTACAAACTACCACCGAAACACGCAATAGTAATTACATCCCTCCACACAAGGTTGACGTCAGGAACGGCATCCATCCGTAAAACAGCGTCAGCCAACATGTGTGATACGGTTGGCATCCGCGGCCCCACAAGGTGTGCCAAAAAGCGGTAGAAAAAGAAGAAGAAGAATGCAGACATTTCAATATTTGCTGAAAGGAATTGAAGGCAATATGAAACCACGGAAGTACAGCAGCTATCGTGTCAGTCATATTTGCATTGAAGAAGAACTGGTCATTACAATAACGTAAGCAGTAGTAATATAATATTAGTCTCCACTTCAATAAAGCAATCTGTACTTCATCGAAATATTAAATTTACCGAGTATAAAGATAATATTCATCATGGATATCTTACCTTCAGTGAACGCAGGCCGATAATATTATGAGTAGGCGGCCGTGGCCTTGAGCCAACCAATCACAGAACAGCGCTCAAGAAGCACATCGCTCCAAAATCAAACCGATTTGATTCTTGAGGGAGGAGCGGAGAGAAGAGGGATGAGTGAAGTGCCGGCATGAACGCTACTATTGAAATGTATGGGTTTGTTTTGCATCTCTCAGCTTCCTGTGTGAAGACACGGGAGTGATGAGCGCTGAGCGAGGAGTAATCCACTCGGCATGTTCGTACCCTAAGGTGCTCCGATTATCTGACGTTCTCCCTGTGGGTGATGCCTGTAGAATAACATCCACGGTATTCTCTGCCTGTCGTAGGACATCCCTGGGGCTCTTAACTCGGAAGCTGCATTGGCGACCACGGGGCCGTTAGCTGAGTCCTAAAATTGCTTCATCTTACTTGTGCCAGGATCCTCAATTTCATCTATCCTATCCGACCTTCCTTGGTCAACTCTTGTTCTTTTCCGACCCCGACGCTATTAGGTTACGAGGCCTAGGGAGTCTCATTTTCACGACCTTCGTGGCCCTTGTCTTTGTTTGGCCGATACCTTCATTTTTCGAAGTGTCGGATTCCTTCATGCCGGCACTTCACTCATCCCTCTTCTCTCCGCTCCTCCCTCAAGAATCAAATCGGTTTGATTTTGGAGCGATGTGCTTCTTGAGCGCTGTTCTGTGATTGGTTGGCTCAAGGCCACGGCCGCCTACTCATAATATTATCGGCCTGCGTTCACTGAAGGTAAGATATCCATGATGAATATTATCTTTATACTCGGTAAATTTAATATTTCGATGAAGTACAGATTGCTTTATTGAAGTGGAGACTAATATTATATTACTACTGCTTACGTTATTGTAATGACCAGTTCTTCTTCAATGCAAATATGACTGATACGATAGCTGCTGTACTTCCGTGGTTTCATATTGCCTTCAATTCCTTTCAGCAAATATTGAAATGTCTGCATTCTTCTTCTTCTTTTTCTACCGCTTTTTGGCACACCTTGTGGGGCCGCGGATGCCAACCGTATCACACATGTTGGCTGACGCTGTTTTACGGATGGATGCCGTTCCTGACGTCAACCTTGTGTGGAGGGATGTAATTACTATTGCGTGTTTCGGTGGTAGTTTGTAGTATGGTGTGTTGTCTGAGAATGAAGAGGAGAGTGTTGGAACAAACGCAAATAACCAGTCCCCGAGCCAGAAGAATTAATGTCGCCAATAAAATCTCCGACCCGGCCGGGAATCGAACCCGGGATGCACTGAACCGAAGGGATCAACGTTTGCCATTCAGCCAAGGAGTCGTATACTGAAATGTCTGCATTGACATTCTTCAATAGTCGTGACATTTCTGTGGGTCTTTCTTCACTTCTTGGTATAAATGATGGAATTCACCCAATCTCTGCCTTCTCTAATTGATTGGATGTGCGCAGTATCTTCTGTCAGAACTTGAAATCAAGTACAGTTTGCTTGCTATCATAAGTTCATCATCACTTCTGCTACTATACTTAACTATTATGTATGCTATTTTGCTTTACGTCGCACCGACACAGATAGGTCTTATGGCGACGATGGGATAGGAGAGGCCTAGGAATGGGAAGGAAGCGTCCGTGGCCTTAATTAAGGTACAGCCCCAGAATTTGCCTGGTGTGAAAATGGGAAACCGCGGAAAACCATCTTCAGGGCTGCCGACAGTGGGATTCGAACCCACTATCTCCCGGATGCAAGCTCACAGCTGCGCGCTCCTAACTGCACGCTCAACTCGCCCAGTACTATTATGTATACAGAGGAGTATGAACATTTTCACGAAACAAAATTACATTTAAAGAACACAACCCTATCTTCTCGTGAATGCTGCACAATCATAACTGGATGGAAAACTTTTCCTCATTAATGAAGAAAGAGCGAGGGTCTCCTACCCGGTATGTGCGCCTTTGAATGATGAGTGATGAGTGAAGAGCACTGCTATGAGCACTGAGTGAGGAGTAATCCACTCGGCATGTTCGTACCCTAAGGTGCTCCGATTATCTGACGTTCTCCCTGTGGGTGATGCCTGTAGAATAACATCCACGGTATTCTCTGCCTGTCGTAGGACATCCCTGGGGCTCTTAACTCGGAAGCTGCATTGGCGACCACGGGGCCGTTAGCTGAGTCCTAAAATTGCTTCATCTTACTTGTGCCAGGATCCTCAATTTCATCTATCCTATCCGACCTTCCTTGGTCAACTCTTGTTCTTTTCCGACCCCGACGCTATTAGGTTACGAGGCCTAGGGAGTCTCATTTTCACGACCTTCGTGGCCCTTGTCTTTGTTTGGCCGATACCTTCATTTTTCGAAGTGTCGGATTCCTTCCATTTTTTCCCTCTGATTAGTTTTATATAGAGGATGGTTGCCAAGTTGTACTTCCTCTCAAAACAATAATCAACACCACTGACCTGTAGTCGCAAATTCAGACTCTTAAGATGAAAGTCACTGTGTCCCCTTTTACTCGCCTCTTACGACAGGGGTTGCCGCCCTAACCGATAGGGGTTATAAGGCCTGTCACCATTAGTCCTGGGTAAAGTCGGGGCGGGCCGCTAGTTTCAGTTCACATAACCAGTTGCACAAACCAAACCAAACCCAACCCCATGGCACTACAGCCCTTGAGGGCCTTGGCCTACCAAGCGACCGCTGCTCAGCCCGAAGGCCTGCAGATTACGAGGTGTCGTGTGGTCAGCAAGACGAATGCTCTCCGCCGTTATTCTTGACTTTCTAGACCGGGACCGCCATCTCACCGTCAGATAGCTCCTGAATTCTAATCACGTAGCCTGAGTGGACCTCGAACCAGCCCTCAGGTCCAGGTAAAAATCCCTGACCTGGCCGGGAATCGAACCCGGGGCCTCCGAGTAAGAGGCACGCTACTCGTATTTGTAGCCCGGTGTTGTTCTACATCCTCGCCGAGGATTCGTCAATAAACACGTACTGTGCAATGGACCGCTCGCATCTTTATGGCACTTTGACTTGCTTTGTTGTCACGCAGAGTGAATGAATCTACTTGTGATTGTAACACATAGTGACTGGGGGCATACTTTGTATACCTGTTGAAAGACGGATGTTTATTGCATGATTGTTTTCTAAATTTGTCACATCAAGAGAACTCATAGTTTACGTTAGGTTCGTTTTCTTAACTTCGTGAAATTTAATTCTTTGAATTGTTACTGTGTAACTTTCTTTGCCGTTTTTTTTAAACACATTGTGTTGCGAGTCTAAATACAGCGTGTGCAAGTTCGCAGTTTCCTCAGTACCATGCAGCCGTGAGTGGCACGATGCAAATCGAATTAATCAAGTGAATATACACTGTCATTTCCTTCGAATGAGGGCAGAAGACATTTATGAAAGAGGAAGCTCTCCACCGAAAATGTAATTATAAAGAATACAGGAGTATTTTTTTTATTACTAATTTTCAAAGATCACATTATGATGGAAATTAGAACAACCCGTGCTATGGCCAGTTCAGCTTTTGATTTTCTTCCTATCATATTGAAGGTAGTGCGTTTGATTGCTGATATAGAAAAAAAAAACTAAAAGTGTAACCACGTGAACCTATCGCTTGGGCTAGGTAATATTGAGACTGCGCTGCATTATCCCCACAAAGTTAATGCGAATTAAAATAAAAACCAGTCTCAAATATGTAATTAAATGTAATTTGAAACCTAACCTTATATTAAATGATTCTGACATTATCACCCATACATTTCAAAATGTTGAAATTAAGTATTGCTAGTAGACAACATTTAGATATTAGAAACAATACAACTTAATTCCTCGGCTATTTCCGTAAATGTAGGAAGAAAATGGCAGATCCTGCTCGATAAACACAAGTCGTTCCTAAACATTTACAAAAAAAGTGTCATACAGATGTTCGTGTGGAAGAAGGGCCTCGAAAAGGTCTTTGAAGAACAGTGCGACAAGTTCCTAGAAAAACCGTGAAAGCTACCGTATTTATGACCGTCTAGAGATATAGGTAAGCCTTGTTTATTATCATAATGTCTATTTTTTTGTAAATTGGTTGTCTCTATATTGTAATTAATTCATAATCGGTACGATTTTGTTGGGTACATTTCAACCTCGGCACCTCGGCGTTAATGGAACGTAAAATAATAATAATAATAATAATAATAATAATAATAATAATAATAATAATAATAATAATGTTATTGTTTTTACGTCGCACTAACTACCTTCGACGGTTCTGGAAGAAGCCGAGGTGCCGTAATTTTTACCCGCAGGAGTTCTTTTACGTGCCATTAAATCTACTAATACGGGATTGACGTATTTAAGCACTTTCAAATACCATCGGTTTGAGACAAAAGGCCAGCGCCTTAACCGTCTGAGCCACAGAAATTACATATTGTAATATAAGTTACACACTTCAATAACAATGTCGAAATAACATTATGTGTTATGCAAATATCGCGTATTCATTCTCTTTTACTGCAATTTATTTTCACTACTATTCACACAAGTAAAATATCTCGACGTCATTCGAGACGCAGCATCTCTTCCCCTACTTATTATCTTCCTTTTATTTTCTAGAAGTTATTAAATTTTTGTTTTACTAAATCAAAGACATTGTTCTGCCAAGGTAATAATGCCAACTCTATCTCTACACAAACATTACCACAACCATCCAGCGAACAGGAAAATGTTTGAGCTGTTAAAAGCGGTGATCCTAATGTAAAGACGTGTGTCCCTAATCCAGCTGATCGTTCTGAGTGCTATATCTGTCTTTGTTTGGCAACGTACATTCATTGAAATGCATCAGAAATAACCGGTTGCACAGATTTAATGACATATTTGTTATCAGGTTTCATTCCTGAAGGAAAGACTACGTGCCATTTCAGTACTATTCAGGCTAGAGAGACTTATATCATCGAACCCGAGGTCCTATGAACTGCCAAAAGCCGGACAAATTCTTATTTACATTACTGGTGCTTTATTTATTCTCTCTTATTAACTGCATATTTTGGGAAACGTGTTTCTTCTATAAAAATGGCATCGCATGTGGTATGATATTTGTTTACATGTTCCATTTCGTCATTGTTGTGTTATTCTTATTTTAAACGAAAGAAGAGCACTGAATTAAACTAACTAACGTAATGAGACCATGCGTATCTCTCTACTTTTAAACTTTAGGCTTGAGTTCCTGGCGGAATATATCAAGGATTCTCGTCGAAATGAGGTTATTTACGTGACGCCCTAACCTAAAACAGTCTGCAGTCTCACGTGCGCCCCACCACATGCACCATCTTGGTTTTGGAGATATTGTATCAGTTTTGCGTAAATGTATTATTGAAGAAGCGTGATATTAGAGCAAAGATCGTATCTATAAAGATGTTTGAGTGCGCTGTTGTGATTAATGTTGTGGAAATTATCAACACAGCGATCCGACTCTCCCAGTGATTCCCAACGGATAAGGCTTCCGTTGTGTTTTCTACATTCACTTCTTTGCATTGTTTTATAAATTGTAACTAACTTACTTGATTGCGGAATATACGTACTGTATATAAAAGATAAAGAGGATCGTATTATTTGCTGTGCTGTAACTTGCCGCAATTTACTAAACATGTTTAAAAAAATGAAGTGGACGGAAATAGGTGTGATAATTCGAAATCGATAGTTTTATCACGTAACAGCTGTTGTATAGGTCACTGGAGCCATCTGCTGTAGTACGCTCTGGGTCTGTGTTCTGAATGTCCCTAGAACACGCCAAAGCGTAAAGACAAACTGATAGAGTTGGAAAGAAAGTGCATAAATGTGCGTGGTCGACCTGAAGGGTTCCGCGTGACTACACACATATGAACTTTTTTGGTATAGAATTAACAAGTAGACTTGATGACAGCAGACAAGACAGCGAATTCATTGTGAGAGTGCCGAACGCGCAGTGAACCTGCTCCCCTGTAACGGTGAAGTAATTATACTGAAATCGCTCGAGTGAGATCACGAACTCGCATATAAAAAGTATTGGTATATATTAGAAGACATGTTCAATTACTTACCTAACGCTGGATGTTTTATCACCGGAGGCGCTAATTCCTGAGCTCTTGTTTTTATGGCACAATAATTGATTGATTCTCGGGTCGCTATGCGAATTCTTGAAATCTCCTCCTGACCTAGCACTTTATGGAATTCCGGGAAGGTCATTTCTCTGCTGCAATGAATAGTTTAAAAATATCCTCCAAAAACTTTAGATAATTTGTCAGTTTTAATCTCCTTAGTGTGCTGACTACAAGAAGTTGAGCGATTTTTTCTTGTTAAAAGTGGAAACTATGTTCTTTTCTGCAGCTTCTAGCAGCAGCGTAGCACACCACACACTCACAAGCGCCGTGATTATGTTTGTGTGATTCTCGTCCCCCCCACCCCCCCGTCGGTCAATCCTTACTACGCCACTGACTTCTATAGTATCATGTCGTATATCCAGTGTCGAGTAACTAGGATAAACATTAAATAATTATATAAATAACTATTTGAATATGACAATAGACATCGCATGAGCTACATTTTTAAATCACTCGGCAATGAATAACTCAAAGTCCAAATGTAAAAAGTGCAGATGCGTGACCATGTGATCGCTCACAACCAATCAGTAACCAGAACTAAATCTCGGATTTCTAATATTTTGATAAATGTAGGGCCAAGGGCGGGCTACTGGTTGGGAACACGTTGAAGGCAGCGGTCGGCCGACCCCAGAGGGAAAACCAGAACCATTATCCCAGATGTCTAAAATACAGGGAGGACTTTTTGTCGGTTTGTTTAAAAGTAGGTCGTTAGACTTTGGGTCGGCGAATACAACTGGGAAGAAGGACAAGTACCTCGCCAAGGGGCTGGGGGATGGGAAGATTGGAAGGAATAGACAAGGAAGAGGGAAGGTAGCGGCCGTGGCCTTAAGTTATGAGAAGTGAGAAATCACTTCGAGGATGGCTGAGGAGGGAATCGAAACCAGGCCTACGGTGGTGGCAGCTAATCACACTAACCACTACACCACTGAGGCGGGCCGATACATTAATTATAGTAAATCCTTTTGCACATACTGCATACAAAATCAAATTCATGGTACTTATACAGTACTTGATGAATGGACTTTCTTAACTTCGTTGTCTTTAGAACTTCATTACCCAGTATCTCAACGAGAACGTTCGACAGTGATTTGTGGTCTCGGGGTAACGCACTGCATTGTCAATGCTGAACGCTGGAGTTCGAATCTCCGTACCGCGGACATTTTTTGTGAATAGTAAATAACTCATCGTTATTTAAGTCAATACATTCATTACGTATTTATTTTTTCTACATTCTGTCTTCTTCTTCTTCTCCTTCTTAATCTGTTTACCCTCCCGGGTTGGTTTTTACCTCGGGCTCAGCGAGGGATCCCACCTCTACCGCCTGAAGGGCAGTGTCCTGGAGCGTGAGACTTTCGGCCGGGGGATACAAAACTGGGGAGGAGCACCAGTATATCCCTCCAAGCGGTCTCACCTGCTATACTGAACCGTGGTCTTGCAGAGGGATGGGAATATTTGAAGCGATAGCCAAGGAAGAGGGAAGGAAGCGGCCGTGGCCTTAGGTTATTTACCATCGCGGCATTTGCCTGGAGGAGAAGTGGGATACCACGGAAAACCACTTCGAGGATGGCAGAGCCGGGAATCCGGGAGGGGGGGGGGGGGGAGTGGCAGCTAATTCACGCTAACCACTACACCCGAAATTCTGCCTACTAAACCAAATTCGTTGCACTTGTGCGAATTTCTTATTACTACGTCCATTTTCTTTTGCATTTTATTACTGAAGATCTCAATGCCACTGTGCTGTAGTATTGTATAGCCCCGGGGTAACGCGCTGGAGTGCGGATAGTGAGTGCTGAAGTTCAAATCGCAATGTTGAAATTTTTTTCTTCTGAATATTAAATGGATATAACCTTTAGGAAGAGAGTGTCAAGGAAGTGAGTGGAGCAGAACAGCCAATAGGCAGCTAGACGCGAGGGCTGAATAGACGATGTCAAATGGTCGATATGCAGAATGGAAATCATGGATAAGGGTAAAGGACTGCGTTCAAGGGTTGGACTAAAAGTGAAACGTGCGCCTGTGAGGTAGGCAACCCGCACAGTAGGATTCAACAATGGCTTAGAGACGTCCTTGTATTTGACATATGGCCTTTGACGAGTTCCCAACAACTAGCCCTCAATGATCAGCGCGAATGGAATTTTTAGCCCCCTTCTCTTTGGAAGTTCATTACCCAGTATCTGAATGCCAGCACTCGGCAGTGATGTGTGGTCTCGGGGTAGCGCTGTGGAGTATGGATGTTGGGCACTGGAGTTCGAATCCCAGCAGGGCGGAGAATTTTTACTGAATAGTAAATAACTCATTGTTACTTAAGCCAATACATTCATCACACACTAATATATATATTTAATACAGTACGCCTACTAAATGAAATCCATGGTACTTAAACTTTATTAGCCCCCTTCTCTTTGGAAGTTCATTACCCAGTATCTGAATACCAGCGCTCGACAGTGATGTGTGGTCTCGGGGTAGCGCTCGGGAGTATGGATGTTGAGCACTGGAGTTCGAATCCCAGCAGGGCGGAGAATTTTTACTGAATAGTAAATGAACATAATGTTCAGTGATAGAGTACCAGGGAAGTGAGAGGTGGAGAGCAGCTGATAGGAGCAGGTGTCATGACGGCGACATGGATGGCTTCAGAAACTTGGTAGCAAATGTCTGAAATATGGCGGATGAGAAAATATGAACTCGGGAATTCTGAAATACCACAATGTCCACGAAATGGTGCAGAAGAAATGCGATGTGAGTAAGGCAAGTTGTTCAAGGGTTGAATTGAAAATGGGGGTGGCGCCTGTGAGGTGGGCAACCCACAAGGCAGGGGTCAATGACCTACTTTTAAACAAACCGACATAGCGTCCCTCCTGTATTTAAGACAGCTGGGGTAATGGCTCCGGTTCGACCTCTGCCTTCGACGTGTTCCCAACCACTAACCCGCCCTTATACCTACATTTATCAAGAGACCAGCTTGGTTCTGGTTACTGATTGGTTGTGGGCGATCACATGCTCACGCCTGCGCACCACTGTACACTTGGGACTTTGCGTTATTCACTGCGAAGTGATATCAATCTGTATCTCATACTCTTATCACTGAAAGTTGCATTCAGTTACTATTCAGTAAAAATTCTCCGCCCTGCTGG
The DNA here is from genome assembly GCF_040414725.1 of Anabrus simplex. NCBI lineage: Eukaryota > Metazoa > Arthropoda > Insecta > Orthoptera > Tettigoniidae > Anabrus > Anabrus simplex. The sequence goes on from NC_090278.1 coordinate 97,602,984, forward strand.
GATCCGAACTCCAGTGTTCAACATCCATACTCGAGTGTGTTACCCCTAAACCACACATCTCTGTCAGACGTTGTCAAAGATATACTGGCTAATGAAGTGCAATAAATAAAAGGCTTAATGAAATCCATTTCTACAAGTAAAATGTACCTGGACTCCGGAAGGTGGCAGCTAATCACACTAACCACTACACCAGAGAGGCGGACCATAGTAGGGTACATGCTAAACAAAATTCAGGTACATTTTACTTGTAGAAATGGATTTCATTAAGCCTTTTATTTATTGCACTTCATTAGCCAGTATATCTTTGACAACGTCTGACAGAGATGTGTGGTTTAGGGGTAACACACTCGAGTATGGATGTTGAACACTGGAGTTCGGATCCCAGCAGGGCGGAGAATTTTTACTGAATAGTAACTGAATGCAACTTTCAGTGATAAGAGTATGAGATACAGATTGATATCACTTCGCAGTGAATAACGCAAAGTCCCAAGTGTACAGTGGTGCGCAGGCGTGAGCATGTGATCGCCCACAACCAATCAGTAACCAGAACCAAGCTGGTCTCTTGATAAATGTAGGTATAAGGGCGGGTTAGTGGTTGGGAACACGTCGAAGGCAGAGGTCGAACCGGAGCTATTACCCCAGCTGTCTTAAATACAGGAGGGACGCTATGTCGGTTTGTTTAAAAGTAGGTCATTGACCCCTGCCTTGTGGGTTGCCCACCTCACAGGCGCCACCCCCATTTTCAATTCAACCCTTGAACAACTTGCCTTACTCACATCGCATTTCTTCTGCACCATTTCGTGGACATTGTGGTATTTCAGAATTCCCGAGTTCATATTTTCTCATCCGCCATATTTCAGACATTTGCTACCAAGTTTCTGAAGCCATCCATGTCGCCGTCATGACACCTGCTCCTATCAGCTGCTCTCCACCTCTCACTTCCCTGGTACTCTATCACTGAACATTATGTTCATTTACTATTCAGTAAAAATTCTCCGCCCTACTGGGATTCGAACTCCAGTGCTCAACATCCATACTCCCGAGCGCTACCCCGAGACCACACATCACTGTCGAGCGCTGGTATTCAGATACTGGGTAATGAACTTCCAAAGAGAAGGGGGCTAATAAAGTTTAAGTACCATGGATTTCATTTAGTAGGCGTACTGTATTAAATATATATATTAGTGTGTGATGAATGTATTGACTTAAGTAACAATGAGTTATTTACTATTCAGAAAATATCTCCGCCCTCCTGGAATTCGAAACAAACACGTCGAGGTACAGAGTCAATAAGAGTGCGGATGGTGTCCTGAGGGATGGTTCTCCATTCTCTGTCAACCATTTGCCACAGTTGGTCGTCCGTACGAGGCTGGGGCAGAGTTTGCAAACGGCGTCCAATGAGATCCCACACGTGTTCGATTGGTGAGAGATCCGGAGAGTACGCTTGCCACGGAAGCATCTGTACACCTCGTAGAGCCTGTTGGGAGATGCGAGCAGTGTGTGGGCGGGCATTATCCTGCTGAAACAGAGCATTGGGCAGCCCCTGAAGGTACGCGAGTGCCACCGGCCACAGCACATGCTGCACGTAGCGGTGGGCATTTAACGTGCCTTGAATACGCACTAGAGGTGACGTGGAATCATACGCAATAGCGCCCCAAACCATGATGCCGCGTTGTCTAGCGGTAGGGCGCTCCACAGTTACTGCCGGATTTGACCTTTCTCCACGCCGACGCCACACTCGTCTGCGGTGACTATCACTGACAGAACAGAAGCGTGACTCATCGGAGAACACGACGTTCCGCCATTCCCTCATCCAAGTCGCTCTAGCCCGGCACCATGCCAGGCGTGCACGTCTATGCTGTGGAGTCAATGGTAGTCTTCTGAGCGGACGCCGGGAGTGCAGGCCTCCTTCAACCAATCAACGGGAAATTGTTCTGGTCGATATTGGAACAGCCAGGGTGTCTTGCACATGCTGAAGAATGGCGGTTGACGTGGCGTGCGGGGCTGCCACCGCTTGGCGGCGGATGCGCCGATCCTCGCGTGCTGACGTCACTCGGGCTGCGCCTGGAACCCTCGCACGTGCCACATGTCCCTGCGCCAACCATCTTCGCCACAGGCGCTGCACCGTGGACACATCCCTATGGGTATCGGGTGCGATTTGACGAAGCGACCAACCTGCCCTTCTCAGCCCGATCACCATACCCCTCGTAAAGTCGTCTGTCTGCTGGAAATGCCTCCGTTGACGGCGGCCTGGCATTCTTAGCTATACACGTGTCCTGTGGCACACGACAACACGTTCTACAATGACTGTCGGCGGAGAAATCACGGTACGAAGTGGGCCATTCGCCAACGCCGTGTCCCATTTATCGTTCGCTACGTGCGCAGCACAGCGGCGCATTTCACATCATGAGCATACCTCAGTGACGTCAGTCTACCCTGCAATTGGCATAAAGTTCTGACCACTCCTTCTTGGTGTTGCATTTGCTCTGTCAGTCAGTGTATAAGTCGCAAAAGCGAATGATCGACGTTACGCAGTTGTGACACGTCTTTGTTTTGTGTGACGAGACTAATGAAGGAACGCTAACCAATGTAATCAGAAAGAATAAATGGTAGGTGCCACGAAGATAAACTTGCAGTTAAATCAAATACTTTATTACGACACGAAACATTCTGTACTGTACGTATACAGAGTAAGAAAAACAAGATTGTAATTTCAATACACATTATAACAAATTAATTAATTTCGAAGTATTCCTGCACTGAATGCAGTAAAAGGGATGGATGGTGACCACTTCTTAAGCTTATTTCGGAATGTATTAGTTATTTTACATCTAATGGCAGTTTATTAAACGTCTTAATCTGAGCAATGAAATGTATTGAACCCGTCTTTGTAACCTACTGTACAGCGAGATACATTGACTTGGTTACCTGACCTGGTACTATATTTGTGAACATCAGTTCTGACCTTCATTTTTATCTGTTTAACATATCCAGCGTAACCAGTGTTTATACCAAAGGTATCCCTCGTCATCTTCTTCCTTCTTCCTCTCGTGTTTTATACGAGTTTCCAATGTCTTTGACTGACGTTTCGTTTAGGTCACAGCAAAGCCCCTTACGCAAGGTGGCAGCTTCATTTTCTCATAAGTACGTATCTTACGAACATTTATTGCCATAAAATCGTGTTCTGGTGCTAAATCAATAATAATTTTGTTGGACGTAGATCTGGATAGGTAGGGCGATGTTTTGATATGGTATGGGAATGTTGTGTACGAATGACATAAAAAGATATATGCCCGGATTCACCAACCTTCGTCAAGGGAGATGATCATCGTCACATATTTGATGCTTAACATACTCTTTACAGCGCCCCTGGTTGGACCACAGTGAACTAACTTTTGCCTCTAACTGTCATGGCGGCTGCCACTTCTTGGTCCTATTATCAGTTCAATGAGTTGATGAGATTATATGTTATTGCAAATTGAAGTTTTATTAAAAAATAAACACGACATTTTCAAACACTCGTAATGTTGCATGAATGTTATAATGAAATAAGCGCAGTGAATATGGTAGGCATTTGCTTGGTTAAAAGAAGAATTACGTATGTAGAAAGACGGCATCATACACTACCTATAAAGTCATTCAGTACAGAAAGACTTGTTATACGTACAACTGTTCATTGAGGAATTCGCACGCGTAGAGAAAGATACCACACCCTTTTAATGACATTCATTCAGTGTCATTCTGGTATAATTTTTGAATTCTGCTTCTTAGTCTAGTTTGTTAGGTTTTATGCTTTTTGCTACTTATGGCTACTTTCTGAGAATTGCTGTGCAACAAGCAACACATACGTCCGTTGGTTGTGGCATAGAATATCTCTACGGCATCCTCTGACTGTCGTAAGGGGTCACCAAACACGGTAACCCCAGACGTCCGGACCCGTGGCTGAGTGTAGCATTCCTTCTACCAGCATCACCACTTTATTATTTCTATCGGACCTCTCTTGGTCAACCGTCGCCTGACTTCATTCTTCTGAATTCATAAGCTGCATTTATTTACTTATGTATTTAGTTAGTTAGTTTAACCTTGGACGCCTTCTCAAAGACCGTACTCCATCACACAGCATTTCCAACTCATTTCTATGACAGATTAAGAGGAAATAAGCATACGTTTTGCCTTCAAGTGCCATGGTCGCCAGTGGTTCAAGTAGATTCAAAAAAGGCTATCAGCTTAGCAGTCTATATTTTTAATGTCGTTGTTGAATGAGCTGCAGTATTGTTGGATGTAGATGATGATGCTGCTGCATACCTGTTTCGATTTACCGGAACTCTTTATCACCCCTCTGGGTGGAATCAAACGGTCTGTGCCCCTGCATGTCGTGAGAGGGAACAGCCACGCAATCTATACTCGCTCTAAGCCGATAAGCATATCCGTGATTCTATACTTCTCCGTCTCGCGGACAAATGTATTGTATTTGCGTATACTTTAAGAAATGCATTACAAAGAGATGTGTTCACAACAGAGAGCTTATTGAGCTCTAAATGCACTCAAACTAGGATCTGCAGTCATGTGTACCGCTATGCCTGTAGTGGTCGCTCTGTTGTTGAAAGAAGGTTCGAATGAAGTAGCCTTGACAGTTTTTAAAGTATTTCAGAGTATTGTATGCATAGGACTGAACACCAGTCCAAGCAATGTAATTCGGAACTACATTTGAGAACAAAACATGACGACCTCGCGTCACATCACTACCCGGTGTCTATTATCGGCTTCGAGGATTTGTTACGTCTACTGTAGCCGGAGTTGCCAGATCGACACGAAGGAAGACTGAAGAGAGTGGTTTGGCAACCTCTCCACACCAAACAACGATCACTCAGCAGGGTGCTGTCTGTTGCTTTCCAGGAACTGAGGCCATCATGTTTTTTTCCCCACGTGGCTTACGTGGGATAAAGTTGCCCGAAAGAGACCTTAGGAAATCCTTAACATTCCTTCCTTGTCAGGAACATCACTTGATGCCAATATCCTCACGTAACTCCATCTACAATAACCGTAGTTGGCATTATGTATTTCAGTCTTGAGAGGTGGTGTGGTGGGCAACGCTCTCGCTCGAGACTCTCCAGACTGATCCTCCCGTAGTGCAAGCTGTGCGACGCAACCAGTAACTACGGCTGTAAACTTGATGATATATCATTGGGAGTTATTGCGTGAAATAACGTTCTCATATGAAAACATGTCAGGCAAAGTACTGCATGTTCAGCTATGAACCCCTTAATACCATTAACGAAAGTTGAAGCAGAATGTCAGTAACTTAAACTGTTCACGACTTATTTGGAGTGGGCATCTTAGCTGAATAACAATGCATAATTTGTGAATAACTGTAGATAGGATGTACGTAGGTAGTTTGAAAAGTTCTCGGAATGTGCTAGAATTAAGTATCTTACCTCGGTGGAACTACTTTTATTTTTCAACGTAGTCTCCCTGAAGACTAATGCATTTCGTCCAGCGATGTTCCAATGCCTTGATCCCATCTCGAAAATGAGATTCCTCCAGGCCTGCAAAATACCTCTCCAATTCAGCTGTCAGTTCTTCCCTTGTAGAAAATCTCCGTCCACCGAGGAAAATTTTCAGCTTGGGGAATAGGTGAAAGTCTGATGGTGCCAAATCAGGTGGATAAGATGGATGTGGCAACAATTCGTACCTCAGTTCATGAAGTTTTGCCATGGCAATAACACTTGTGTGCGGCAGAGCGTTGTCCTGATGAAAGATGACCTTTTTCCTTGCCAAACCAGGCCTTGTTTCGCGTATCTTTTCCTGTAGTTGGTCTAGGAGGTTTGCATACTATTGCCCCGTAATTGTTTGGCCAGTAGGAAGATAATCTATCAGCAGAATACCTTTTGCATCCCAGAAAACTGAGGCCATGACCTTTCCGGCCGAACGCACTGCCTTTGCTTTCTTTGGTGGTGGTGAATCAGCATGTTTCCACTGCTTTGACTGCTGTTTTGTCTCTGGGGTATAGTAGTGGACCCATGTTTCATCAGTAGTCCCAAACCGGAGCAAAAAATCTTGTTGGTTGCACTGAAAACGGGCCAGACTTTGTTCGGACATTTCCAATCTGGTGCGTTTATTCTCCAATGTCAAGAGCCGCGGCAACCATCTTGCGGATAATTTTTTCATACCCAATTCTTCGGTTAAAATATAATATACCCGTTCAGAAGACATGCCTACAACTTCAGCAATCTCCCGCACTTTCAGTCGACGATCCTCCATGACCATTTTATGCACTTTTGCGATAAATTCTAGGTTCGTAACACTTTTTGGCCGTCCACTACGCGGATCATCATCCAAGCTCTCCCGACCAAATTTTAACTCGCTGGTCCACTTGGCAACAGTTGAAAATGAAGGAGCAGAGTCCCCCGAGTGTGTTCTGAAAGTCGGCATAAATTTCCTTTGCTTTCGTACCTTTCTTTACAAAGTATTAATCACTGCTCGAATCTCAGTTTTTTCCATTGTCACAAATCACTACGCAGGAACAACAACGAAGAGTCGTCACTACCACACTCCTGCAGCTAGAGCACTGACGCGCCACGTGTTCACTCACTAAGGATGTGTGATTATTGGACGGGAATCTCGTTGCTCTAGCACTGATTCCGAGAACTTTTCACACCGCCCTCGTACACCTACTTGGATACTAGGGGCGTGCATTATTCGAACCTGAGACGGGGAAGATGTACTCTGCTACATATGCAACCCCCATTACACATGCGTGGAACGTGTAATCTAAAATGCCCGATTTCGCTCAAATTCTTTCAGCAGGGGTGATGGGCAACGGTCTCGAGACCCATTCTCGTGTGCTGCGAGCTGTGCGACGTCCCAGTTACTACGAGTGTAAGCTTGATAGTTATTATCAGCAGTTCTCATACGGAAATGTGTGTGACGATAAATTTTGTCAAAAGCCTAGGAAAGCACTGCATGTTGAACTATGAGCTCCTTAATACCATTAACGAAAGTGAAGACAGAATGCCAGCATCTTAAACTGTTCACGAGTTATAAATCAGGTGGACTTCTTAGCTGAATAACCCGTAGAATTTGTTAATAACTGTTATTAGGATATACACCTACCTGGATGCCTCACAATCGTTGTCGGCAGGGTAGCTTCTTGTGATTCAGACCGGGCCGGAGTATTCCTCTTCAATTATATTATTTGTTTTTAAGTGTCGGAACATCCCAGAAGTATTTCTGCCGACGTATTTTACTTCTTTTGAATAAACAACACAGCGGGCTGTTATATGTGGCATCTCTTCAAAATAACCGACATCCACGACTTACGTTGCGTTTCGGACATCGTCTTCAAGTTGTCGCGTACAATTATAGACAATTTCACATTGCACCGTCATATATCGAAGCACCTAATTGTGACGGGAATACTCTATAACATTGTAAGGAATTATTTCCTCCGTCACCAAAATATCGGTAAACACAAGCAGTGGTCGTAATATGATATTGAATGTGCGGCCTGATAACGATTTACACCTATATGTCGAAAGCATTGGAGCAAACTCAAGCATTTTAGATTACACATTCCACTCATGCGTGATGGTGGTTGTATATGCGGCAGGGCGCATCTTGCCTCGTCTCGAGTTCGAATAATGCACGCCCCTGGTATCCAGGTAGGTGTACCTATAGTAGCCGTCAATTTCTGTACTTAGCCTATTGATTGGTATACTTACCACTGTATACAATGTCAGAATGTGTATCCTTCATAATTATGTTATACTGTGTCAAAATAGACCTCGGTAGAAATAAACGCCCTAGTCGCTTGTTGACACGTATTTACGAAATTGAGAAGGGCCGTGGTTGGCTATTCCCATACTCGGCACAACATTCAGTTTCGACTACCTGCAGGCCTACGACACGCTGTTCGCCACACAATGCGGGGACAACGGTCTCGAGATCTCTCGAAATTTCTCGCGAGAAATAATGGCTACGCTAGTCTCGGGAAATCCCGAGAAATTTCGAGACCTAATCTCAGACCGCCCATCACTAGTTAACGTCATTAACTGCCATTCCCAGAGGCCCGGGTTCCATTCCCGAGTCTGTCAGGAAATTTGAAAAGTGGTACGAGGGCTGGAACGGGAGGTCAACTGAGTGGACGGGGTTCGATTCCCACCTCAGCCATCCTCGAACTGGTTTTCCGTGGTCTCGGTCTCCCACTTCTCCTCCAAGAAAATGCCGGGATGGTACCTAACTTAACTTAAGGCCGCGGCCGCTTCCTTCCCTCTCCCTTCGAATTCTCCCATCCCCCACAAGGCCCCTATTCAGAATAGCAGGTGAGATAAGAGTGACGAATTGCCCGACTCATTGGCTGAATGGTCAGCGTTCAGGCCTTGGGTACAGAAGGTCCCGGGTTCGATTCCTGGCCGGGTCGGGGATTCTAATCGTGTTTGATTAATTCTCCTGGTTCGGGGACTGGGTGTTTGTGTTTTTCCCAAGACTTTCCTCACAACACACCACACTACCAACCACGGAATAGTGATTGCATTCTTCCAAATAAGATTGCGTCAGGAAGGGCATCCAGCCGTAAACATGGCCAAATTCACATGTGCTATTTAGTTGGCAGAGGTGTGAGAGAGCGGTAGAAGAAGAAGAGTAAGGAATTACATTACTCGCGTACAGTTTATTGTGAGATACATATATTCTCAGACATTCTGTACTATCGCGTAAATTTTATATTCTGAAACATTTTCAAATAGCTCTAGGCATGAGATTTCGGAAGACGTAACTACAACATGTGGTTCATCGACACATTTTTCGACCTCCTCCAAATTTTGGAATGGCCAGTAGGATTACTGATGGTAGTAAAAGAGGAGGGCTGTAATGGACAACGGAGCATAATGCGTACTATTTACGTCGCTAATTGCCAGTGGTTTAAAACATCGGACGTTTTTGGCAACACGACGAGAGAGAAGGCTAGGATTAGGAAGTTAATGTCCGTGGTCTTAATTAAGGTAGCGCCTCACATTTGCCTAGTGTGAAAAGAGGAAACCACGGAAAACCACCTTCAGGGCCGCCGTTAATAACAGTCGTTATAATGTTGTCCTAATGTGTTTTTCAGAGGCCCGCAGATACCGTTCCTGGCCGAGTCGGGATTTTTAATGGCGTCTGGTAATTTCTGTAGCTCGCCAACTCGCGCAACACCACCATCGGGTCTAATCAAGGAGTCTTGATGCACGGCTCGTATTGCATGCATATTTCCGATGAGTGGAGACGTGTGCGCAGTTCCCGAGCTTGCCACACCGTGCTGCTAGTTGTGCGGTATTGGCTGGTTAAATATCAATTAAGAAATGTCACAGTTACAGTTATGTCTGAATATTCCCCACGCACAGCGGTGAAAATGTATTTCCGAGGAAGGGAACAACTTGTTTATTATCAAATAATAATAATAGCAAATCTAATGTACAACTTATTAAAAAAAATCCATTAAATGCCATGCACACATCCTCATTATAGACTGTAGCGTTCAGTCTGCAAGCCTCTGTGAATTTATTAAACGCCTCTACGAAGCTAGTAGTTTAGTTCTGTACGTCTTATCTTTAAAACGTTAGAAACGGTGTCCAGCTATCATCATCTTGATTTCCCTATTACTTCAATTACTAGCATCCAGGAAAGGTGATTTCAATCGGTGAAGGAGATAGCGGGGGGGGGGGGCTTTTGGCTAAGTGCTTTATTGATTTTCGAAACTTTTACAATTTATAGTTTTTGTAATTATACAGTTTTACAATTTTAGATTTTACACTGTTTTCTTTTGGATTGGCGTTTGATATACAGAGAATATAATGACAGAATTTAGAGCTGGATAGTACGAAGATGGTTCGTTTCATGGAGTTGATTTACAATGCCAGAAATTTTACATAGATGTTACCTTATAATGACATGAATTACTATAGATTACAAGAATAACATTTTTCAATTGTACAGGTCTTTTAGAGCAATGCAAGAACATCTACATCCACACACATACGATACACGTATACTTATTTTTTTAATGCAGAGACTTACGGTTACAAAGAATGTGTACAGAGATTTACAGTTACAGCAAATATTTACAATAGATTACATGAGTAACATTTTACCGTTTTTTCAGGTTTGTTTTAATAACATCCAGTTTTCTCCAGCTGCTGCAGTATTCTAGGTGTACATACATACACACATACATACATACATACATACATATACAGTTATTTACAAGTTGGAAATATTTACAAAGTTGTTTGGTTACAATATGGATGCATTCTCAGAAGAGTTTACATCGGATAAAATATGCTGAATATCTGAAACAGAGAAAAGTATTTTATTATCCTCATTCACAATAGTTGAGGTGATGGTTCGTGGTGCACTGTGGAATTCTATTACCTTTCATGCTGGACTCCATTATCATCTTACGTAAGCTATCCTTGTCCAGTCGCCTCATTCGACCCCACCACCGAACACGGTTTATGTGTACAATTTCGAGGTAGTAACGTAGCTTTTATCTGAGTACCCTTCTGCCATTGTTCCTGTCTGCTTGTACCAGCAATTATTCTGGCTACTTTCATGTCTCTTACTTCTATCCAGCCAGCCTTAACTCCCGTACAGCAAACAGACCGGCCTGAAAGTAGTTTCGCCCCCTGAGACTGGGGTCGGTGGAATACACATACGGTATCCCCTGCCTGTCGTAAGAGGCGACTAAAGGGAGTTAACTTGGGAGCATGGGTTGATATCCTCGCGGCCCATAGCTAAGTCCTTGTATTCGTTCCACTTGTGTCGGGCTCCTCACACCTCCCGTGGGTCAACTCTTGGTGTATCCCGATTTCAATGGTATTAGGTTCGCGAACCCGAGGGAGTCTTTTAATTTTCACACCCATCGTGGACCTTGTCTTTCTTTGGCCGATTCCTTCATTTTTCGAACTGTCGGACCGCTTCCATTTTTATTTATTTACTTTTACAATTTGTTTTACGTCGCACCGACACAGATAGGTCTTGCGGCGACGATGGGATAGGAAAGGCCTAGGAATGGGAACGAAGCGGCCGTGGCCGTAATTAAGGTACATCCCCAGCATTTGCTTGACGTGAAAATGGGAAACCACGGAAAACCATTTTCAGGTCTGCCGGCAGTGGGGTTGGAACCCACTATCTCCCGAAGGCAAGCTCGCAGTTCCGCGTCTCTAACTGCACGGCCAATTCGCCCGATGCTTCCATTTTGCCGCCGTGTTATTGTCTAGTTGTTATTCCTCTTAAGACAGTAGTGATTATTAAGAAGCGACTTCTTTCCTACAGAATGATCACCGTTGCCACGCCGGCTTTCTATAGTATAGAACACAGCTTGATCGATTTGAAATCTTGATAATGATACAAACAGTCGGTTGTCTTACGTTCAACACACATACTGTTGGCCTAATTATTGAACTCGTTCAACTTGTTTTTGGAAGAACTTGTGCACCTTAACATCAGCACATGAGAAGACTTATTACACTTCATATTAGGACGTACGATATAGAGCCACCTCTTGGATGTTTCATTAAGTCATTTCTGTCTTTGATGATGACAATTGGAGCATACTCTTTCGTAAATGTGTTTTTTTTTTACGAACATGTCCAGCCTCCATAACCTCTACATGTTCTGTGCCTTCTGTGTTACAAATATCGTCGAGATCTTCAACGTTATTTTCCATCCTTTCAATGTGTACTTAATGGATGGATAAGTCAGAAGTTTTAATACTATTATATTACTGCAGACAGTAAATACCACTAAAATAAACTGATCACTCTTTTCTTTTTCGTCACTCACTGCTATACAACGCTTATACAAGGGTCCTGGTCTGTATAAGCAATTCAGTGACTAAATAAATAAATAAATAAATAAATAAATAAATAAATAAATAAATAAATAAATAAATAAATAAATAATAAACCGCGTATAAAAGTTATACAGAGTTTATTAGTAATACTACGAGGTTATATGACGCTGTTCATGATGATTCATCCGTCGGATGGAGATTTTAAGCCTTGAGCAGATTCTTCGGTGTTGTTCGACAGGAGTAGGCTTTGCGCAATCGCAGAGTTTCACCCTCTGTCTACCTCATTATCGTCATTCCACATCGAGACGCGTAGGTCGCCGATGGGCGTCAAATAGAAATATAATCTGATAATAGCGACGTGTTCGCCAATTAATTGAGGTGAAGAAGAGATTGTCCACTCCGCACTGGTGGAGGTCGTTGCCGGCATAGCGCCGTTGCTGAGAACAAGGAGCTAATATAAAATGTAATTACCTACGCTGCTTGGTGTGAAAATAACCACGAAATTACGGAACAGACTGCAGTGACAACATACCACACTTGTGTGCGCAATGGAAATAGCACGTAACACTAAATGAAAGAATATATTAGAATATCCCTTTATAGGATGAATTAAACAATGCGACACACTTGTCAGAAGATCCAAGTGGCTGTGACTTCACGAGTTACTGCTCAACTAGATGTGCCAGTGGTCATATTCGAACTTATAACCGTGGAATTAAAGATCGTATTCGAATGCTTCAGGTACCATACAATATGAGAGAAAATATGAATCTGAATGTGATTACGTATTAAGTCCGAAATCAAAATACAATGGGTTGAGCACATTTGACGACTTATATTAGCATAAGAAAATGGACCGTACCACAGAAGAAAACCAAGGCAGGACACCAAATTCCAAGTTAGATTTTATTTTTAAAACCCCGCAATTTCACTGTCTCTATCATATCACCGTGTGAGGATTTATAATTTGCTTCATATAGACTTCTTAACGTGTGTATTATTGAATAGAGATACATAACGGTACAGTTACAGAAGTTTTGTCATGTTCGAGTCCGGCTCCATGGCTAAATGGTTAGCGTGGTGGCCTCTGGTCACAAGGGTCCCGGGCTCGATTCCGGCAGGGTCGGAAATTTTAACCATACTTGGTTAATTCCTCTGGCAAGGAGACTGTGTGTATTTGCGTCTTCATCATCATTTCTTTCTGATCACGACGCGCAGACCGCCTACGGGCGTCAAATCAGAAGACCTGCACGTGGGTTACACGCCATTACCAAGTGAGTATCGCTAAATAATGCAGCTGTAATCAGACTTGCGGCACTTTTCGTCTAGTTAATAATAATAATATTGATTTCGCGTCCCACTGACTATTTTTGACCGCTTTCGGAGATGCCGAGGTGCCGGAATTTTGTCCCGCAGGAGTACTTTTAGGTGCCAGTAAATGTACATATACGAGGTAGATGCACTTGAGTACCTTTAAATACCACGGGACTGAGTGAGGATCGAACCTGCCAAGGTGAGGTTCAGAAGGCCAGCGCCTGAAGCGTCTGAGCCACTCAGCCCGGCACTTTTCTTCCTGCTACTTGCTGTGCTTCCAGGCATCAGAATCCCTTGCAAAATCTTGTTTTGTGAGGATCAGTACTTTTTCTATCATTCTTCAATTTTCCTCTCTTACAGGGCAGTTTTTTCTTAACGAGTGAATAGATGGGATGGCAGTATGGCACGGATCCATTTCTTCTTTAGTAACAAGTATGTGAATGTGGACTCAGTTCCACTCTTCATAACTCGTACACTATTTGTAGGTGGTGGTGATTAGTATTAACAAAGTGCAAGTGGGCAACCATTCTCTGTTAACACTAATCAGAAGGGAAAAGTGCAAGGGATCCGACACTTCGGAAAATGAAGGTATCATCCAAAGAAAGACAACGGCCAGGAAGGCCGTGAATATTCCTAGGATCTAATACCTTCGGGGTTGGAAAAGAACAAGAGTTGACCGAACGAGGTCACGCCCCTTTTGTTCGCATTTTTCCTGGAAGCTACAAGCTTACTTCCATTCGCTGCTGGCTATAAGAATGTCGGGACATGAGCGGAGCGAACCCCATGTGCCATGTTCTAGTTATCGCACTTTCATGCAGATGAGTTGACCTAGAATTTATTCGGAGCTGCTCGTAGCGCCACTGCCGGGGAAGCACGGAGTCTCATTCATACACTTATTATTTTTCCCTGTTTTACGGCCGGATGTCCTTCCTGACGCAACCCTATATGGAGGGATGTAATCACTATTGCGTGTTTCTGTGGTGGTTGCTAGTGTAAATATGAACAGGAGTGTGTTGGGACGAACACAAAGACCCGGTACCCAAGCCACAAGAATTGTAATAATTTCGTGTGGCTATTTCTAGCCGAGTGCAGCCCTTGTAAGGTAGACCCTCCGATGAAGGTGGGCGACATCTGCCATGTGTTATTGTAGTGTGTGTGGCAGCGATGTTAGGGACAGCACAAACACCCAACGCCCGAATCATTGGAATTAACCTATGAAGGTTGAAATCCTCGACCCGACCGGGAATCGAACCCGGGACCCTCTGAACCATTCAGAGTCGGACAAGAGTCTCATTCATACAAATATCGCCGCCCTATTCTCTTATCACTGCTGCCAACTTGACCAGTGATACTTAAAGTCACGAGACATCACCATCAACAAACCAACCTCAATGTAAATATCAATAATGGAGGTTCTCTTACCCAAGTAAATGATCAATCAAGATATTCATAATTCAGCCTCTTTTCAAGCTCAGTGAGGAACTAAGGAAACACAGTGTCTCTCTCTCACCCTCACTCAATTTAATGTTATATATTTCTGCTTTTATTTTATACAGGCATTGCTATAATCGCATTTTTCAGTGTTTGCTTGTGTAAATAATAATTCAGCTCCTCTGCTATTACTTGTCGGAGTGAAGTAAAACAACGCTGTAATAATACACACAAGCACATGCATATAAATATTTCGGAAGTCAATAAGAATACAAAAGGCTAAGTCTGCAAACCGTCAAGTCGTGACAAGACAATACAAGGTTAGGTTAAGTTAGGATGATAACGAAATTTCCTTCCATTTCAACTGAACTGATCTTTATAGAGGTAGTAGTATTGCTTTCCTTTTCGGCGGAGTTCTTGCAGATTCTTCTTGCTTTTTATACGTCCTTCCAATTGTATTCTATGCATACGAATTGGACAAAATAACACCGTATTAATAAAATGCTGCGTTCGTCATTTCACGCCAACTACGTTATTAAATACATTATTCGAACATGCTACAATTCTACTCAGCTGGTATCATGCGAACAGATCTACAATCCCACAGAAAAAGAAAATATGCTGTACTTATACCCGCAAATGTAACACTAGTCATTTCCATAATACGGCAGCGGCATATCTCGCAAGTCACGCGACAACGTAGTGCCAACGGTAAGACGCCATATCGGTAAGTAGGGTCCATAAACTGTGAGGTTAGCAACACTGAATTAAACGCAACAGAATAACTATAAATCACTAGCTGCAGTGTTAACAGGGGAGACTACAGGCAGGGACTGCCTATCTGGCCTCCCGTGCCCAATCCTTGTTCTCTTCCTAAGTTTGCTAGCTCAATTACCGATACCTGTTCTCGGAAGAATCGAACACGTTCCTGTTTTCACTTGTAGTTCGTATTAAGAGAGGAAGGTTGTTGTCGTGTAGTGTTATTAGAAGCAGTACCTACGAAAGCTGCCGCACGATATTAGTGTCGTTGGTTGTATGCCAAGAGAATTACCTTTAAACAGGATCACTAGCGTTTTTCGTATGGAAAGCGTTAAACACATTAACATTTCCCAATTTATTTTCATACTAGAAGTGAATTACGGGTAGAAAAGTTATGTTTAAATTTTCTAAAACTCAATGTTAACCACACGCACGGTTCTGACATTTTATTGAAAGCGAAGCGCGCCTTCCCATCGCATTTAGCTAACCAGCTTTTGAATTGTTTTTCGAAATGGGCAAGTTATTTAGCTGTTTATTTTGTCTGTCATATTGCCATTGCTTTCACTGCCACTTATGAAGGCCGCGCGGTTAGGGGGCGAACCTGAATGTCGCTAGCCCTGAAGTTGGTTTTCCGTGCTTTCCCATTTTCACACCAGGCAAAGGTACCTTAATTAAGGCCACGGCCGCTTCCTGGCACTCCTGTTCCATCGTCGCCATAAGACCTATCTGTGTCGGTGCTACGCAAAGCAAATTTGAAAACCGTCACCAAGGTGTCCTGCTGAACAATCGATATAAAACTGAAAAGGGCGCGAGGGACAATGCAGAGGATGTATGGGACGCGCGAGACACCGGACCATGGTGCTGTAACGTGAGAAAAGGAATGTGCTGACGTGTCCAAGATAAAGCCCGCACGTTTACAGCTCGGACTGTAGTGTGAGCATGAAGCAGAAGTTGTACTTCCACTGTTAGGAAGAACTATTTTGTATCAGGATATCTCTACCTAAAATTTCCCTGTCATCTTTCATTCCAGCAACACTCTCCAGTATCATTTCATTTCATCTCCCAGTCATTAATCATTGCCCCAGCGGAGTGCGACAGGCACGCCGCATCATTAATTCCAATCCTGACCTGGTCGAAACAGGTTCTAGAATTTCATTTTATATATTTTACCAAAATAATGACAAACTATCGGTAAAGTACGTGGCAGGTATTCTCTCACCGGCACGTACGCTCACTCTGGATCTCACCTTCAAACCTGCCAGAGGTATGGTCGAGTTTTTGAAGGGTATGAAAAAGTCCATTCGACTTGTCTGGTTACTTCCCCTAACTCGGCAACTTGGGCCGGCCGTAAAACAAATGACGACTTACAGTGACTCACATAATTATTCGGACTCGGGCACGGACACACTGGTCCTATGTTTCAGAGAAAATATTGTACAAGCAAACTAGTTTCTGACAGAACCCAGTTTGACAGATTCAACACTGCATTGAAATTAGTACTTTAGAAAACAGGAGAGAACCAGAGACCCTGGAACCTCAGAATGCATTTCCCGTGTTTCAACAAAATTATTCGGACACAAGTCAGTTGCCACGCAGAAGTCGTGTGTAGAAGAGCCATGGACAGTATGTACGTAAACATTCAGTGAGTTATAGAGTACTGTATAGAACTTAAGAGAAAATGAGCCGCAGAGGAACAGAGAAAACAATCAAACTGCGGCAGCACCATGCTAAAGGTAAAATATGTCGTAAAATTGCTGAAATGTTACAAGTGAAGTCTCACAAGATTCCAGGAGGAAGATAGAATTGACCATCTATCGCATGTGGGACGTCCAAGAACTTTTTCTGTGAGAGAAGTGTTATATCATCAGAAAAACAAAAAAGGAATCAAAGTTTAGTGCTCCAAAACTCATTACGGAGATTGCCGCACACACCGGAAAGAAAGTGCATCCCGAAACAATGCGGAGTGTGCTCAGAAGAGGTAACTTTCACGGCCGTATTGCAAGAAGGAAGCCCTTCATATATCAAATAAATCGAAGAAAGAGAATGCTCTTTGCGAAAGAGCATGTTGGAGAAGACAATGAGTGGTGGAATGACGTTATATTTGCTGATGACAGTAGATTTAACATATTTCAGTCTGATGAGAGGATAACAGTTTGGCGGCGTCCTAATACTGAGCTTCAAGAGAAAAATCTGAAAGCAACTGTGGAGGATGGCGGTGGACATGTAATAGTGTGGGGGTGCATGTCAACAAATGGAGTTGGTTTTTATTGGGGGTAAAATGGACTACTTTTCATACTTTAGAATACTGAGGGACAATATAAAAAAGAGTGCCGAAAATATGGGGGTTGGTGAACATTTTAAGTTTTATCAAGATAACGACACAAAGCATATGGCCTGGAATGTAAGGATATGGTTATTGTTTAACTGCCCAAAGGTGCTTCATCCTCCCACTTAACAACCAAACTTGAATGTGATTGAGGATCTTTGGGACAAACTTGATAAAGAAATAAGAAAAACAACAATCACATCTAGAGATCAGCTGAAAAACCGGTTTCAAGAAGAGTGGCAGAAGATATCTCCCGATTACACCCGGAAATTAGTGGAGAGCATGCCAAGTCGACTCAGGGAAGTAATTAAAATTAAAGGAAAGCCCACCAGAACCTGAACCTTTAGGATCATAAGTAAAAAGGAAAGTGTCCGAATAATTTTGTGCAATATTGGTTTTGATTTAATGTTTTAATGATTATATTTTCATTGACAGTGTGCATTACAAGAATGATGGATGTTTAGTTTTTATATTCCGCACAAAAACGTGTATTTAATTTATACCAGTGCTTTATTATTACTGAAATGACTAACACAAAAGCAAATGTAATAAATCGTGTCTGTCCGAATAATTATGCGAGTCACTGTAGTTCGCACCCGTCGTGGTTTGTGATAGAAGATTAAAATGGGTCGGACACGTGAAAAGAAAGACAGAATTACCGAGATGAAGCCAACAGATCGCTCCCAAACTGGTACACCTCTTTGTAGTATAAAAGGAAACCACTTGGTATGATTTAAACCGTTCTGGTTATGTTCTACAACTGAAAATTTTCATTTAAACACAAAATGAGTAGGATATAAACCGTATGTACTGCTGAAGTTCTGAATAAACATTTCTGAAAGCATGTCTTACTTGAGATTAAATTATACTGTCTCTAAGTTCACTACATATATAACTTAAGTAAATAGAAAACAAAATTACGCAGTTGGTACAAGTATTTGGTTATTAGTTCTTTTAGTTCGTACGAGGTCAGTTCACTTCTTTCTTTCTTTCTTTCTTAATCTGGTTACCCTTCAGGGTTGGCTTTCCCTCGGACTGAGGGAGGGATCCCACCTCTAGTGCCTCAAGGAAAGTGTCCTGGAGTGTGAGACTTTTGGGTTAGGGGCATACAACTGGGGAGGAGAACCAGTATATCTGCCAGGCGGCCTCACCTGCTATGCTGAACAGCGACCTTGTGGGAAAAATGGGGAGATCGGAAAGGATAGACAAGCAACAGGGGAGGAAGCGGCTGTGGCCTTGAGTTAGGTACCATCCCGGCATTTGTCTGGATGAGAAGTGGGATACCATGGAAAACCACCTGCCGAGGCTGAGTGCACCTTGTTCCAGACCTCGTACCACTTTTCAAATTTCTTGGCCGAGCCGGGAATTGAACCCAGGCCTCCGGGGATGTCGCTCATGTCTACTCAACCAGACAACACTGCTACAAACACAATGGGGCTCGGTGTACGTTGAAGGAAAAGAATTTTATTGTAGAAAATTCCTTGTTAATAACACATGCATGTATATCACCATTCTGCAGGTCTTTCTTTAGCATGAAACAAACCTTCTGATTTTATTACAACATTACAACATATAAAGCATCCAGTTCTTCCTGATATTATAAGTGATCTAAACATGGAGTCGAGTTACCGGGACATATTTTAGTGGCATCCAGATTCTTCACACTGAAACTTAGCGGGAGCTCTTCCTGGTTTGTGTACAGTATACACAGGGCACTGAAGTGCACCGTTTTACCTCGCAAACGTTGCACCCCACTTTGCGCTCTTACTACAGACCGGCACGGCACATTTCGGGTTTACCCGACAGAATCATAAATCACTCAATATCCCCATGCCTCTATCTGACTCTGGCGCTTGTTCCAGCCTCCCTCTCTTCCGACCCGAACGAGGTCTAGCCCCTGTGCCCTTCCCTTCCTCGAAGGAAGACTTAATACGGACAAGTCCTCAAGTGTGTGTGTGTTTCTGTTGTGTTTCAGTTTGACAACTTGGGAGTAAGATGGAGGACCTCGAGAACAAGAGTAAAATGAACCCCAACCCGCGGGCTTCTGCTGGACCCTGTTCTGCCCTCACCTTCTGGTGGATCTTGGGAACCTTCTGGAAGGGCTACAAGAGAGACCTCGAGGTGGAGGACATGTACGCTCCACTTAAGGAGCACCGGTCCGACTATCTGGGCGACAAGTTTGAGAAGTAAGGCTGCTGGTAACTTTTATCCTTCATTTCCTATAGCGATAGTTGCTTTGCGCTCACAGTATTGCATGCTAAAGGACTGAGGTCAAAGTCTCTCAAAAAGAAAGCTGATTTTTGACCTTTTCTTCTCGATTCTGTGGTAGTGGTGGGTGTTGGTTTAACAACTGGGATGTATTAACACTAATACAGTAATGTTATTGGCTTTACGTCCCACTCGATATCTTTGTGCATCATGACGAGCGTGGGCAGATCAAACGGGAAAATGGAGAAGGAAAACTATATGGTAACACAAAAAGCATGATCCCTGGATCAATACCTATCTTCATTAATGAGTTATGAGCATAAGTACACAACTCGCCACACCAAGTAACATTAAGCAAAGCAGTTCAAAGAAGTTAAGTGTTACATGTCTCCAGCGAGGTATACCATTAATGACAGTGAGTCCAAGACGTGAGCTACCACTAGACTTAGGTTACTGTACGTCAAGCCTACAGCCAATAGCCTGTTGTGTTGTGAATGCTGCTTCACGACCTACTGCCCTGTCAGTGCTCAACCCCTGATCAGTGGAGATGGTAGCCGAAGGTTTAGCAAATTAAAACCCGGCTTTGTGGCTAAATGGATAGAATGCTTGCTTTTGGTCCGATAGCCCTGGTTCAGTTCTCAGAATCAACCCCCTCGTACTGTTAATTCCCCTGGCTTAGGGACTGGGTGTTTATGATGGCCTCGCCATTAATTTCATCCTCATTAGGTCACCACCAAGCCTATACAATGCCATGCACTATTATTATTATTATTATTATTATATATAAATGTTGAATTTTACAGCATTACCAGAGGTCATAAATATCGTTCACTGGTTTATTACCTTCCTCAGGAGATCAGTGGTGGTGCCTGGCCCATGATCACGGGTTCGATTCCAACCATCAAAGGAGAATACTACACCTGGAAGATTGCATTTTATTTTAGCAGATCTACCTATAAAAAGAAAACTATATTACTCTAACAGCAGCCCTGCAGTCTTCCTACAAAGATGTAGAAGTAACGGGAGTGAAATACCAGCACTCTTGTTATCCATGAGGTACGATGAGGAACGCACGCCAGTGGCGATCTCGTGGACCGAAGCCTAGCACACCTATCTCCCACGGTCCCTGCACCTATACATCAGCAAGCCGCGCGAGGTGGGTCGAGGGGAGACGGACGCATACACTGGGCTGCAAGGTATGTCCCCGATACCTTGCTCTCAGAAAAACGCGCGACGTTTTTTAAATTGCTTTGAAGTTTTGTAAATGGAACAACGTGTCAGATGCTTACATTATAATGTGCTCATCGTTCTCAACTGAGGTTTGGGCTTCACCGATAGTCCTCAGTATACGCCACTGTTGAACAGGTTAATAATGAACTCACCAGCTCTAACAATATCGTGGATTTAGAAATCCTTGAAAACCTAGTCGTTAATTTACATAGAGAAGAGCATTCTTGCTCCTGGTAGGTACAAATATCTTGAAAGAGCACGTACACTTCACAGGAGTCTGAGCTCCAAAATACAGGAGGCATTCAGTTTCTTAAGCGCACTTCAAATTGCACTAGACAACCCATCGGGTGAACCCACTTCAAAGTTCTCATCTTTGCTCGAAAATAGTAGTAGTCACTCTTCCCGAAGGAGAACTAAAACCACGAACAGTTACCTTATGGATAATACAGGATAAACAGGGGCGCAATTACCCATACTACATGGCCTTAAGAGTAAAAAAGAAAAGGTTGCATATAATCGGCCATTATCAAAAGTCAAGGAGGCGAAAGACCAGCACGCGTTATAGAAATTACTAAAAACCTAAGTGGGCTTACGGCCCAAAGATACAGAGGATAATCCCATCCTACAAGGGGGTGACTGAAGGAGGAACCTTTAAAGCCAAGGTGAGATTTACAGAATTTAGAGTGCAAAATTTAGTCAACCAATTTGCAAGGTTGAATGGGAGACGGGAGCAGGTCACCACTCTTCTTTCCCTTACATTACATATTTCCCGGTAGGGAATAGAAACAGAGTCCTCAGACTTCGCCGAAAAACCTACATTTAAACCACCAGTTTACAAAATTACATTAAAAGAAAACGGCTAATACCTTCCCCTCAAACTACCCGCAAGCGCTATCACATGTTTAGGTAAATTCTGCCATTACCTTGTATCGCTGGATATTCTTCAAGCAGGCCGCGCCCCTGCCTCCTAGGCCTCCGTCAAGTCACATTCCCAGGCACTGGAGCAATTCAGACAAGACGGCCCTAAAGGGAAGCTTCCCGATTAAATTGAACCACACTTTGCTCATATGCTGGATTTCTGTTCACAACCCCGGTTTTGATTGGCTAGAGAACTTATTTACAAACATCTGATTACAGTACAGGAGGAACCAGCTGAAGTGTTGACAACTTCGCTACATTCAAAGAAAACCGTCTTCAGAAAAGGGTTACCAATAACAATAACAAAAATGAAATTTCATAAGTTCTAGATTTGTTTTCAGTGCGTGAGAGTGAGCTAGCAAATCCATGTTAGAGCCATCTAACTGTAGAAGACGAAATTCTTTGGGAGTTTACAAGTTCAAGATGGCCGTAGAGAGTTTAAATAGCCGGGGAACCCCTGCTACTATTATTATTATTATTACCAAATAGCTTAGTATGATAATAGTGGAAACTCTTGCGAGAAACTGGCGACACCGCTTCTGCCTGCCATCTAGCAGTTCGAGGAGATAACTACACTTGCTACTGCTGTCAGCTGTATATTAAGCTATTTGTTATTACTACCTTCATAAATACACTAAACACATCACACTGCCATCCACCACAGAAACACGTAATAGTGATGACGTCACACCACACAGCGTTGGCGTCAGGAGGGGTATTCAGCCGTAAAACTAGACCTAACTACGGTACGGGCTGGCTAATGAATTTAGTAATAGGACTTTACCCCTGTGGGTGGGGCCGGTAGGCGACTAAAAGGGGTCCCAGGGGGCTTTCATTTTTGTAGCATTTTCGAACCTGGCATTGCTTCCAGTTACTTCTGTCAGGCAACTCGCCATCATATTTCTTATCCGACCTCCCTTGGTCAACTGTTGTTCTTTTTTCTGTCGTGACGGTATTAGGTTCTCGAGGCCTGGGGTGTCTTTCATTGTCAAGCCCTTTATGGTGCATTGTTGGAACTTTTCAAATTTTCCCTCTACTGTCCGGCTTCATGGCTAAATGGTTAGTGTGCTGGCATTTGGTCACAGGGGTCCCGGGTTCGATTCCCGGCAGGGTCGGGAATTTTAACCATAATTGGTTAATTTCGCTGGCACGGGGGCTGGGTGTGTGTATCGTCTTCATCATCACTTCGTCCTTATCACGACGCGCAGGTCAAATCAAAAGACCTGCATCTGGCGAGCCGAACTTGTCCTCGAACACTCCTGGCACTAAAAGCCATACGCCATTTCATTTCCCTCTGATTAGGATGGTTGCCCAGTTATACTTCCCCTTGAGTCAAAAGAAACTTGATAAACTACATGAAACTGACCAATTAAAGGGCGATGTACATGAAATAGTGTAAGTAACCACCAAACACAGTATACTGGTGAATCAAATTTTGCACAATGAATTATGACACTACATAGATAATAATAGTTTGTATGTACATACGATAATAAGTGAACTTCGTTCTGCGCCTCATCTGTTCACGACCAAGACTTCTCTAAAAATGAATGAACGTTTGAATCACTTGGGCTTAAAAATGCTTTACCGTTGTCAGTGATACTCTCTCTGTAAAAATGAAATGGCGTATGGCTTTTAGTGCCGGGAGTGTCCGAGGACATGTGCGCAGTGTGAACCATCTCGTGATGTGGACAATACGAATTTGGAAAAATCGAAACGAAATAATAATAGTGAAAGGACAGGGAAGAGAAATCCTTAAAGGCTGGCAACCACAGACTGTCCCTGTTGAAAAACGTCTTTCCACCGCTTCCCGTATAATCTCAGACCTGTAGTGTTTAGTGTAAGAGCTGGAACATCTGGTCGGCGGATGCAGGGTCCGACAGCTCTGCACTCTGACCAGCCAACCGAACAGAGGAGGGTTGGCCACGGTTCTACCGTGACTACGCCCCTGTATTCGGAGACGGAGAGGGGCTAATTCCCACCTTCGGGTGTCCTGAGAATGGTTTTCCATTCTCCTGCACTAAGGTGAACTCCGAGACAGTTCCTAGTATAGGCAACGAACGTCAACCCCCTCACTTTCTCCAAGCATCTCCTGGTCTGAGAGAAGCTGTCACCGTCTAAGAGGCTCACCTCCTCCTCCAAGGAAGGAATGAAAACATGTTAGTAGTAGTCTAACATCTTGGAACGCGACATAGACAGGGCGTGCTCAGCTATTGCTGATTTGTCTGGCTGGTTGGTTGAGACGGACATTACGTTGGTGTTCCTTGATACCATTACCAAAGGAACCGGCCTGTTTTGCCATTGTATACCTTGCCGCAAGCACTGGGAATTTTGTACACCCCAGAATGGGCACCAGCAGGATCTTTTCAAGGATGGTGGTGGTGGTGGTGGTGGTGGGGGGGCACATTAAAATTTTTCTTGAATATAGAAACCAATATAGTTACAGAAATTTCCGGTTATAACAGATGCTAGTTGATTGTCAGTAAGTTCAGTTTATGAAATAATCTGGTATGATATTAAACAATTGAACATCAACCTTTTTAGAATTTCAGCGGGGGGCAGAAGAGGTTGCGCCCCCCCCCCCTCCCCCCTTGCGGGCGCCCATGCACCCCAGGGTGTGGTGCAGCCTTTGTAAGGCAGACGATGTCGGGCACCGTCTGTTATAGGTACAATGCACCTTTAAAAGCATAAGTACACAAGATCTTGCACGGGGAAACTTTATTTTACAGGCAGATAACAGAATAGATAGTAGTACACATTGCTATTCAACATACTCACTGTTCTTTTGCAAGCACTTGTTCCTCTACACCAAGACATCGATGTTGGCAAGAAAGAAATCTGCTTCTAGTCTCTGAAGCCACGTCATGACGTTCAATTGCTTGCCATTCTGATGCTTCATCAACGATCCCAAGATATGAAAATCACTGGAAGGCTCAGCCCAGCTCGACAAGGTTTGCCTTTTTCTAGGTGAGATGAAGGGAATAGAGTTGTGTTGGTATGTGTCTTTTTTGTGGGGGGGGGGGGGGGCGTGAGGCTCCGCCCCGCCTCACAGCCCGTGGTGACCTACCTGTTTGGACAAATGACC
Source organism: Anabrus simplex (assembly GCF_040414725.1). NCBI lineage: Eukaryota > Metazoa > Arthropoda > Insecta > Orthoptera > Tettigoniidae > Anabrus > Anabrus simplex. Next base: position 97,628,082 of record NC_090278.1, read on the forward strand.
GACAAGCGAGTATTAACGCAGGAACAGAGCCTAGTACAAGAGTACAGAATTACTTGAGGTGCAAAGGCTAGTCTTCTGCCAGCTACTTGCACCCCTCCGTAAAGGAGAAGTTATGAGAAACCTTCCTAAACCCACCAGGCAATCCCATATCTCCTTTCGGCACTGGTTACCCTGTCGCGGTCGTACGAAGACATCCCCGACGCTAGACCACTGCCGCTCAAGAGCCACTGTCACCCCCGGTCCATGGCCGCCTGCAAGGCTTTCAAGGTAGAAAATGGAGAAGATACTATTTTTTTAAAAAAATGGTGCGCGGTCGAGGTAGAATAAACAAACGAGCATGCGGATGTCCAGTAATGCGAAAGCTCTTCCCAAAGGAGCTACTTCGCATACTCCCTTCAAATTAGGATATTATTGCAGCCGCCACTTATAACATTAAGGACGGACCGCATAGAGAATGTGGTGCCGCACCATTGTTGTTGTAGCGGTGGTGGTGAATATTGTTTTAAGAGGACATACAACTGGCAATCATCCTCCGATAACACTAATCAGAGGGGGTGGGGGTCAGGTACAAGGGATCCGAAACTTAGAAAAATGAAGGTGTCGCCAAAGAAAGACAAAAGTCCACTACGGGCATGAAAATGATAGACTCCCTAAACTTCGTGACCTAATACCATCGGGGTCTGAAATGAACAAGAGTTGATCGACTGAGGTCGGGTAGGACAGATGAAAGTGAGGAGCCTGGCACAAGCAATGCCAGGGCTCAGCTAAAGACCCCGTGGTCACCAACCCACGCTCCCAAGTTGAGTCTCTGAAGCCTTTTAGTCACCTCTTACGACAGACAGGAGATATCGCGAGTGTTATTCTACTGCCCCGACCCAGGAGATCGATTGATTAATTGAAGATGAGTGGGTAGAATTAACTTCAAGAGAGCCAGGGCGGGCCTTTGTTGATAAACAGTTGCCAATGCTCTACGCACGCCAGCGTTGCTTTGGCGCGAACTGAACTGGGATAGCAGTTCTGCTTACAGCTACCACCTAGCGGTTTCTGTTTGAGGTATGGCGCGCCAGTGTGTGGTCGCACATGATAAGACAAGGTTTCTTCATAGCACAATATGTGGAAAAGAGAATGTTGCATTCAACCCGTCGTACAGTACAATATAACTCAAGAAACCGCACTGCCAAACACACAGCAATATTGCTATACTACATAACCATAAAAAATCTAGGAAATAACAGCTGTTATTCTTCTCCTACCTATTAAATATGATTTTCCTCACTTCCGTGCAGCTTTTACGTACCGGTAGATTTATTCTTTGGCGTGTATCGATTGTTAGGTTTGGCCAACGATCTAGAAAGAGGACTCTTTCCTCTTTCTAGCTCGTTGGGTTTGGCCATATTTCCCGATATTTAGATGATCTGTGGCAGTTTCCCTCGTTCCGATTAAACACAAATATTTTCCTGAATTTTTCCCACTTAAGATGACAACTTCATATAAAATAAAGTTCAACAACGTTAGTTTGGCCGTTGCCTACGAGATGTATCTCGTAATCTCACAGGCAACGGTTTGGCACAACATAATAAGTAAGGCCAAATACAGTATTTGGTAAGGCCACGGTACTTCGAATAATCGATTATTCCGGGACTACATACGAGTAATCAATCGCACGCACCTTAATCGACAGTTGAAAGACGACTTATTTAAAAAGCGGAAAATTAATTTGTCGGAAAAGATGGTTGTAGTTTGTGTTAGTCTGTTGGTTGGATTTAATGATGTTCTGCAAATATCTAGAAAAACAGAATTCTGAACATGACATTGATCATCCTTCAATGAGGAGAAAAATATCTGGATTACCTTACGTGGTTTTCAATTTCATTATAAGATCTGTATGGCAAGAATAATATTCAGACATGATAACAGCTTTTGGGCTTATGCCGTGTCAAGAAAACAAGGTGAAACTCTTGACATTTCGCGTTCGTGAATGATTTTTATAGTCATGCTAATTATCATTCTTTATATAATGGCTGCATTAATCTGATTAATAGTTGCTCCCTTGTTACCAAGCTTTGTGCGTAGTTGTACTTCCTCTTAAAACAATAACCTCCCCTTGTAGAATAAGACCCGCGGTATTCCCTGCCTGTCGTGAAAGGGGACGTAAGAGGGGTCCGGGGGCTCTTAACTTGGTAGCGTGGGTTGGCGACCACGGGCCCCTTAGCTGAGTCCAGGTATTTTCTTCTACTTGTGCCAAGCTCCTTACCTTCGTCTGTCGTATCCGACCTCCCTTGGCCAACTCTTGTTCTCTTCGACTCCGACGGTATTAGGGTTGCGAATCCTAGGGGCTCTTTCATTTTCATGCACTTTGTGGCCCTTGTCTTCCCTTGGCTGTTACCCCTATTTTTTGAAGTGTTGGATCTCTTCCATTTTTCTCTCTGATTAGTGTTAAGAGAGAACGGTTGCCTAGTTTTACTTCCTCTTAAAACAGTAATCACCACCACCACTTGTCACATGGTTATGAAGGTATTTAGGGGTTGTAGTAAGGATGTAATAGAGAGTGCATATAAGTCTGTAGTAAGACTCCATCCAGAGTAGGTTCAGGGTATGGGACCCACACCAGGATTACTTGATACACAAACTGGAAAAATCCCAAGGAAAGCAGCAGATTTGTTTTTGGTGATTTCTCACAAAAGTGTAGTGTCAAAATATTGTAAACTTTGGGTTGGGAAGACTTGGGAGTAAGGAGACAAACTGCTCGACTAAGCGATACATTCTAAGCTCTCAGTGGAGAGATGGCACGGAATTACATTAGTAGACAAATAAGTTTGAATAGAGTCTTTAAAAGTAGGGAAAATGATAAAATGAAGATAAAGTTGGAATTCAAGAGGACAAATTGGGGCAAATATTCATTTATAGGAGGAGGAATTAGGGATTGGGATAAATTATCAAAGGAGATGTTTTATAAATTTCAAACTTATTTGAAATCCCGTTAGAAAATTCTAGGTAAAAAATTGGTGGGGAATCTTCCACCTGGCTGACAGCCCTAAATCGAGATCGGTGGTGATTGATGATTTTTTTGAAACAAGCAAGTATCTTTAGTTCAAGCATATAAGAGATGAGGACTTTCAAATATAAAAAAGTGTCAGTTTTCCTAATAGGATAAAATAATTAGGGTATTTCTCTATTTTTTAATGAAAAATATCTGGCAACTCTGATCAAAATTCCTAATTTGGATACTTGTAACAATTGGGATATAAATGGCCTTGATTTCTTACTACCATATCTAGACTATTAGAAGATAAACATATAGTAAGAAGAAAGGTCTGATGGTTTTACATCCTGGAGATTGCTAAATTACTGGACTTAGCTCAGATCATTAGCTTTCTGCCTCAGGTCGGTTACAGTATGACTTAATGGCCCAAAGTCTTTAGCTGATCAGATGATTATGCTACTCAAGTTTCCTGTTCATTCTGTTACAGTATGAACTTCGTCCTTAATATCTTCCTGTATTCTAGTTACTGACACATTGCCCTCAAGTTTTCCTAATGTTTTGTAGTTAATGAACAATGCTTTACTTCAGCCTCACGTAATTACCAAAGTTGCTGAGTAGCTGTGAGCTTGCATTCAAATGAGAAACCATAAAAATGGTTCTCATTTTTTACAATGCGAAAATGCAGAAAACTAAGAAGATTGTTGGTGATAATTATTTTAAGAGGAAGTACAACTGGGCAACCATACACTATTAACACAAATCAGGGGGAAAAGTTAAAGGGGTCTAACACTTTGAAAAATGGAGGTTTCGGTCAAAGAAGGACGTGAAAATTAGACTCCCTAGGCCCTTCATAAATAATATCGTCAGGGTCAGAAAAGGACAAGAGTTGACAGAAGGTGGTCAGAGGAGCCTGGCAATGCTGGGCCCTGGTCGCCTTGACAGGCAGCAGATGCTGTGCATGTAGAATGCCAGTAGTTTTGAAGGTGGATATTGTCCCATTGGTAAATGTGTGTTACAGGTATTGGAACCAGGAGTTGAGGCAGTCGGTGGAGAAAAGAAAGAAGCCGAGCCTTACTAGAGTGATCGTACGCTGTTTCGGACTGAAGCTTGCCTTCTACGGTCTCATTCTCGCATGCATGGAACTGTTTCTAAGGTCAGTACTGTCCTACCATGCTCCATAGGGCGAAGTGTCATTAACTGTTTAGAAGAAGAACTCTTGGTGCCAAACAAAATTCCTTTTTTTGAATATTTGAATTTTCATCTTTTATTTATGTATTTATTAGCGTTTTGGGTTATGTGAACGAATCCGATCCGTGAAATGTCACTGTAATATTTGTCCCAAATGGAAGATAATTGCTTTTACTCAAATAAAGTGTAAAATCTGCGGTAAATTAAGAAATACTGTCGTTACTTTTTTTTTTTTTTGCTAGGGGCTCTACGTCGCACCGACACAGATAGGTCTTATGGCGACGATGGGATGGGAAAGGCCTAGGAGTTGGAAGGAAGCGGCCGTGGCCTTAATTAAGGTACAGCCCCAGCATTTGCCTGGTGTGAAAATGGGAAACCACGGAAAACCATTTTCAGGGCTGCCGATAGTGGGATTCGAACCTACTATCTCCCGGATGCAAGCTCACAGCCGCGCGCCTCTACGCGCACGGCCAACTTGCCCGGTGCTGTCGTTACTAGAGAAATATCTACAGAAATATGTATACGTACTTACACGCTGTAGACAAGGCTCCCTTGTGTTGCATTCCGCTGCTTGTGCCGTCTTGTGTTTCTTTCTTGAGGTCCAGGGCTAACATCAATGAATGGGAGTACTTTGTCTGTGAATTCTCTTTATCTTTGTCCATATGACTAGCGTGGGGAGTTCAAACAGCAAAATAGCATGATCCCTGGACCACTAAATATATTACTGTTTTGTTGAAAGGAAAATAGCATGATCTCTGGACCAATAATAATGAATGCGTTAGTGTACAAAACGAATGAGCAACATGAACTAAAAACAACACCTAATTAAATCAAACAACTTCAGTGAGCAAAGACATCATACATGAAAGTGTTAGACAAACAAAAAACGTACGGAAGTGCTGCGACGTAGCAGAAAAAATACTTGTAAGGTAGTAAAGTATGTATCCATATTATTCTCTACAAGTAAAAGATTCCATACTTTTTCTTAATTTACCGCAGATTTTACACTTTATTTGAGTAAAAGCCATTATGATCTTCCATTTGGGAAAAATAATACCGTGACATTTCGTGGATTGGATTTGTTCACGTAACCGTGGTTTGTTTTCCATGTACTAAACAAAATACCAACTATAATATTCTATTATAATCATCTGGGTTTCAGTATCTGAACCTCAAATTTTGAGGTATTGTAAAAAGTGAGAATGTGTTAATAATTAATTTATAAAGACATTATGGAATTGCTAATGTAGTCAGGAATATTATTTGTGGTTGCTGTACGTAAGTAGTTACCCAGATGAAAATCAGCATGCACCAACTCTTCTACTATAATCATTTTGTTCGGCAGATAAAAAGTAGATTTCCTCACTCATTGAAGACACTCTGACTTGTGCATTATGGTGTCTTTGTGATCCAGTTGTTCCCGCTGAAACTCTAGACGAGTATGTTAGGGTCGTTCTTGATACACAGGTCACAGGTCAAAGTAACTTGACACCAGCTAGCAGCTGAAAGGAAATGGACACTTCTTTATCCGAGGACCATCGCACAATAGAGGGGCCACTCAGTTAAATTTCTCAAATTATATACACAGATTCAGTTTTCTGAGAAGAGCGTGAACCTGTCCAATACAATGTTACAATCCAATATCTCTGCCATGTGAAAAGACTCCCTACAGTCTAATCATTTCTTAGATTATAAATGTTTCAACCAACATCATATATTTTTGACCGTTGGCAGTCCAATGAAGAAATGGAACACTCCTTTTCCATCACTATGATAAACATCACCCCAGGATCATGAACAGGGCATTGTATGGACTATTTTATACAACATTGTATACCATGGAGAAATCCCTTTTAATACTAACACGGCCCAGGTTGATGTGGAAAATCGCAGTCACATTAGTGAATATTTTACCGAGAGAGTTGGCCGTGAGGTTAGGGGTGCACAGCCATGGGCTTGTATTGTGGAGATGGTGATTTTGAGCCCCACTGTCGGCAAGCATTAAAATGGTTTTCCGTGGTTTCACATTTTCACAACAGGCAAATTCTGGGGCTGCACCTTAATTAAGGCTATGGCTGCTTCTTTCCTATGCCATTGTCGCCATAAGACCCATCTGTGTTGGTGCGATGTAAAACAACTTGTAAAAAGAACACCATTAATATTGGTTTTACTTGTCATTGTCAATGATTTTACTTGTTAAAGCAAAATTTTGTCATAAATTTGAATTTTTCTGTCCTGTTACAATGTATATCATCGTGTAACAGAACACTAATCTTAGATACTCTCCTTGTGCGTGGCCATCTCAAAGTGGTAAGTTTGGAATGGTGGTTGTTCTTGTGACACGAATATCTCTCAAGTTTAGATTGGCATAACAACTGCCTTACGACAGCAGAGACGATAAAGACTTAACCCTCGACCCATTAGTTAACCATATTCCAACGTGTTCCCTACCTCATGTAACAATAGGTCTTCTTTACCAACCAAAAATTACTAAAAAATATTTTTCATCTTACAATACATCATGTTTGTCTTGTACATGAATTTAGATGCCCTGTCTTTAGAACAAATGAATACCGTTATTCATTGACTGACATATGACGTAAATTAGTAAAGGGACAAGCAGAGAAACAGTATGGTGGCTGGTGTGTGTAAGAAACTTAAGTTTTTACTGGTTTTGGTAGACTGGCTCAACTGTAGCTGTAAAAGAAAGTTCTCTCATGATGTTTGAGTTATAATAACTGTTGTTGTCTGTTCCATGTTCCTACCTCATTCCATCCTGCTCTCCAGACTGAACCAGCCCGTCTTTCTGGGGTTCCTCGTCCGCTACTTCTCCGCCCGTAGAAACGCTACCAGCGAGGAGCAGTAATGAGACTTACGAGTATCCTTGTTGTCTACACCTCAAATTCAGAGTTAGCTAAAGCACCTGCACTAAGTTTTCACAAGGACATCAGCTTAGCAGGACTTTCGTTAAAGTAGAATATGTGAATAAGGGCTAGTGAGGCGCTGTCTGAGAGTGAGGATCAGTCGCACCTCCTTGCAGCTGAGCAGTGATCGCTTGGTAGACCAAGGCCCATTCATGACTGCATTGCTAAAAGTGGTGTGCAAGACAACAAGAACTGTCCAAGCTCTCTGGAAGCCAAGGCTGGAACACTTAGGTCGTCTCCAAATGTTTGTACAGGAGCAAACAAATGTTTGATTACAAAATTGAAGGGCACCAATCTCTGTTCGTTTTCTCTCAAGTCTGTGATCACTTAGTGCAAGTGCTTCTTTATGTGATAGACTAGTAACTTAGTTTGCGTAAGGTTAGAAACTAGAGTAGCTCAAATGTGACAAGTGACAAATGTAGTCAAATACGCTAATGACAAGTCAGCTTCAGAAAAGGAAGCAGCACAAAGAAATTCCGTTGTGAGTAAATTAAACGGAAAATACTAGACATGTTTGCTACCTACAGAAATGCTGTTTAGTGGCGAAATTGATGTTATTTACTATTATGAAGAGTAAAATATATCCAAGAGTTTTCATGTACACTTTTAGAAATCACACAAGATACTGTAATGGAGGGTGTAGCTAGGTCCATTTGTTTTCTTTTGATTTATGAACTGTATCTAGCTTGCTATGAGCAGGACGATGACTCTGGGTAATCAATGCTAGATCATGTAGAGTCAGAGGTCAGCATGACATACCATACACTAAACGTGTGCATCATTGTCAGAAAATTGCTATAATCTCAACACACACCCCTCCCCCACTGAGCATCTGCTCACCTTCCATGGCCAGTCCGGATTCAGTTGAGGGTTGTCCATATCCCTTGCAGATATTCAAAACCAGGATGCAGGGCAAGTTTCGGTATTTGAAGGAGAATTTCATTGTCAGGTTGGTACATGGCAGCAGATCGTAGTCTCATTCACCTGCATGTCTGCCTATTAATCCACACTGTTAAAACCCAAAACCCAAACCCCATGGCGCAACAGCCCCGAAGGGCCATGGCCTACCAAGCGTCCGCTGCTCAGCCCGAAGGACTGCAGATTACGAGATGACGTGTGGTCAGCATGACGAATCCTCTCAGCCGTTATTCTTGGCTTTCTAGACCGGGGCCGCCATCTCACCTTCAGATAGCTCCTCAATTGTAATCACATAGGCTGAGTGGACCTCGAACCAGTCCTCAGATTCAGGTAAAAGTCCCTGACCTAGCCGGGAATCGAACCCGGGGCCTCCAGGTAAGAAGCAGGTACGCTACCCCTACACCACGGGGCCGGCAATCCACACTGCTACTCCTGAATAAACAAAGCCAAGTGCTGAGCCACACACTGTTGGCAGCTGTCTTTCCTAGATGTTCCTTGTAGGAAACCTCCTGTCCTTCCACTTACTCTCTTATTTAATGTATGTGTGTAGAAGTGAAGTCTCCTCAGCCTCTTTATAGCTTTGTTTCATTGCAGAGTGGGTCAGCCCCTGTTCCTGGGGCGTCTGATCCGTTTCTACCGCAGCGACACTCGTGTGTCTGAGAACGACGCCTACCTGTACGCCATATCCGTGGTGCTGTGTTCTGTAGCCAACATCTTTGTGATCCACCCATACATGATGGCCATCTTCCACATGGGCATGAAGATGAGAGTCGCCTGCTGTTCTCTTATATACCGCAAGGTAACAAGTCGGCTTAATCAGTTCCCAGATATAAAACTTACATTTTGCCTGTTTATTATCACTATTTCTTCTTCTTTTCCTTTCCCAGTTCCCTTTCTCATAGCCTCCATCTTCTTCGCTATCCTTCCCTCCTCCTTTCTCTGTTCTGCCATCTTGACATCTTCTTTGTCTTGCCCGTAACACTTCATTTCACTGACTTGAATTTTGCTCTTGTGTTACTGGCCAGGTCTTGCTACTAATCTTTGTATTACTTCCCAAGTTCTGACCTCCACTTAGCCCAGTAACATTCTTACGCCATTCTGTTCTCCCAGCTTTGGTCTGGATGCAGCTAAAACATATGCCATAGAATTTCTGTTGTTTGTTTGCCAACTCACTCTCTTTCCTTAAATTTTCCCTCGGTATGCCTTTACTATATCAAGAAATCCCATCAGTAGATCTTTGCCATACACCCAATGGTAGCAACCACCACTGATCTGTATTTCTAAAGACATATTGCTCCTCTTCTGCCTGTCCTTCCATCTTTCCTCTGAGGCTACTTCTTTCCATGATTTTTGCAACTTGTGATACTTAATGCATACTTTGTTATCCTCCTTCTCCATTCCTCTGGCACACATTTCTGTATCCATATACATTTGACCAATCTGTACAACCAGATTCAGCTGCTTTCCCTATTTTCATTCTTCTGACTGCTAGTTCCACCTCTCTCACCTGTAAGTACAGCATATTTTCTGCACAATATTCCACATTTAACAAAATACACTTTCCATGTTTCCCATATCTTTTCTGACTGAGTATACTCTTTCTTCATGCAAATCCATACAGCAGCCTCTTCCTTTTCTTTTGCTGTATGTTTTTAGAGGCAAGGCATGATGCTAGGTTAATTGCTATTTAAATGCTTTCGTGATGTTTAACTTTATTTAGAAATGGCTTAAATTTAATTTCCAGCATTTGATGTAGTGACAACTTTTTTAATAGAAGGTTGTAGCGGTGATTATTTTTTCAAGAGGAAGTACAACTGGGCAACCAACCTCTATTAAAATAATCAGAGGGAAAAAATGGAAGAGGTCTGACACTTCGAAGTAGAATGTATCGGCCATGAAGGGCGTTGAAATTAAGGCTACCTAGGCCTTGAATGCTCTAATGCCGTATGGGTTGGAAAGTAACAAGAACTGATCAAAGGAAGTCGGATGGGATTGATGAAAGTGAGGAGCCTGGCACAAGTAAGTGGAAGCAATGCCAACACTCAGCTAAGGGCCCTGTGGTCGCCAACCCATGATCTGAAGTTAAGAGACAATGAGGTGGCTTTTAGTAGCCTCTTCCGGCAGGCAGGGGATACCGTGAGTGTTATTCTACCGCCCCTGCCCTCAGGACTTTCTATTTTTTACAGAATCGCTCCTCACTGACACTTGTGAATATCCACATCTTTTCATTTTTGAAAGTAGGGCTCAGTAGACTTAATGATTCCCGCATGTGACAGTAATAAGACCACATTGTGAGTATTAATATTATACAAATTATTTGTGTTTTAGTAATTCCTGAAATACGTGTAAGATGTCCGTACATTGTGGAAAGGTCGTAAACTTGTGCTAATAAACTTCACAGCAAAAATAATAATGGCCTCGGCTACTGTGTGAAAGTATTCGTATTTAATGTAATTCAACACATTGGAGACTGCCGTATTTAAATGTGCTACCTTCCAGAAATCTCAGGTTTTTGAAATTTTTTGAGTGTAAGGGAAAGCAATACTTTTGGAGTATTTAGAAAGATCACACTTTCCTCCACACAAAAAGGAGTTTTAATTATCATAATAGTGCAGCAATTTTTAAATAAATTCATGAAAATTATTTCTACAGATAAAACAAATTAATGCAACTATAGATGCCACTTAGGTTAATACTGTACTTTGAAATTTGACAAATATTGGACACACCTACTATAATTGGTCGGCTAGCACGGATATCCTTGTTTACAACCAGTAATATGTTTACCCACCACTTGTCGCTTGACAGTAGGCTTGCATTGAGGTGCTGCAGGTTGTCTTCTGTACATGGGAAACAACCCAAATTTTTAGGGAGCACAATAAAACAATAATACAGAATACACTTCACACTCTTGTGAAATTAGCTCATTATCTAAGTTTACTTGTCTGAAGCGTTCACTTGGTGTGTAACTGTTAACCTCATCCTCAATTTCAGAACCCCTGTCTTCCATAAGAACATCCACTCTGGATTCGTAGTGTGAATTTCGTACACTTGAATTAGACCACGTGCATCCGGGAGATAGTTGGTTCGAATCTCACTGTTGGCAGCCCTGAAGATTGTTTTTCCGTGGTTTCCCATTTTCACACTAGGCAAATGCTGGGACTGTACCTTAATTAAGGCCACAGCCGCTTCCTTCCAACTCCTAGGCCTTTCCTATCCCATTGTCGCCGTAAGACCTATCTGTGTTGGTGCGACGTAGAGCCACTAGCAAAAAAATGTTGCATACATTCCCGCTCATTTCACAGTAAGAGTGAATGATGACACAGCCTCAAGGAATGTGGCTGTGATATCAATTCCTTGAAGGAAGAGCTCGTAACCAGTGAGCATTGTGTTTAGAGAAGCATTCAACAGTATTTTGGTGAACTCAAAGCTCGGTGAATCTTAGCTACAGTGAAAACATGCTCATGTAGATTCTCTGAGGTCTGTCCGCAACAATGAGATAGCACGTTCTTAGTTTCTGCGAGCGGCGTCTCCACGTGTTAACCAGACTACACAGCAATTTCAACATTCCACGAGATTTCTGTTGTGTAATCTGTGATGGAGTTGAAACCTGTGGGATCATGGTTGTGAACTGTGTTGAACATATAGACTCGGCCCTGTTTTATGGCCGGATGCCCTTCCTGATGCCAACACTATATGGAGGGATATAGCCTAATCACTATTATGGGTTTGTCTGGTGGGTGATAGTGTGGTGTGTAATCTGAATGTGAAGAGGAAAGTGTTTGGACAAACATAAACACCCAGTCCTCAAGCCAGAAGAATTAATCAGATGTGATCAAAATCTCCAGCCTGGCTGGGAATCGAACCTGGGACCCTCTGAACCGAAGGCCTCCCCGCTGACCATTCAACCAAGGAGTCAGACGCCATAGGATTATTATCTTATCATCACTAAAATATTAAGAAATGAACTTTCTCGCTATACTTCATCCCTTTTCATTACCTGTGCATAGGTTCTCACTCAGTTAAGTTTTTGTTGTTCCAGGCTCTCAAACTGAGCAAGACAGCGCTGGGAGAAACAACAGCAGGACAAGTGGTGAATCTCCTGGCCAATGATGTAAACCGTTTTGATGTGGGAGTTATCTTCCTGCACTATCTGTGGATTGCTCCGCTGGAAACTCTGCTCATCACCTACTTCTTATGGAACGAGGTCGGCTTGTCAGCCGTGTTGGGAGTGGCTACCATCATCATCTTCATTCCTCTGCAAGGTGAGTCAACAATTGCAGCTGAAATGAAAGAATTCTTGAATTGTCTGATTTAAAAGTATCACAATCTCAGTTCAACCAATAGTTTGACATCTATCTAAATTTGATCATAAACAAACGTTGGAATGGTGCTTGAAATCAGATACAGCAACAACTACACCTACTGTGCTGCTGCGACCTGAGCAAGTTGCTTTTCTTTTCTCAACTCTTATATAACACTTTAAAAACCAACTTTTTTTCATCCAGAGAGAAGATCTGTACTTGAGGATCTCGTGGACTGACATCACCCATCACAACGAACTATCAGAATTGTATACTTTGAACTGTGGTCAGCCTTGCAGAATTTTGCTCAAGAAAGAGAGTTGTGATAACAAGCAACTATTAGAATGGATAAGTCAACACAAGAAGAAATCTCTGGGAGATGTGGGTCATAAAGTTTCGTTGTCTGCTGTGTAACTTTGAAGCCGAGTTGACACAGTACGAGTGTACTTGTTTGGTACAATGGGAGTGTGTTCGTAGTGTGCCTGTTGGAAGGGACATCACCTGTTACTTAATCCGTTAGCGAACACAGCGCTCATCTTTATGTTTAAAGGCCATATAAAGATGGAAGTATTTGAATATGTCAATTTGAGATATTTATTTCTTCAGGAACACGACTATGGAGACGCGCGACCATTGGCTAGGTTTTCTGTTTATGCTCCCAGCCAATTCCTTCCACCTCCTTGCACCATCATTTGTTTCGTCTCCATTAGCTCCTCAACTAAGGTTGACAGCAGGAAGGCCATCTGGCCATAAAACAGCTAACCTCATCCCCAACCCCATATCAAGAAACGTGACTGCACGGTAGACAAACAATTTATTTAGGTACACAAATGCGTAAATTAAAAAAAAAAAAGTTATTTATTTAGGAACAGGAATACTTACATTTAAACAAATTTGAGATATGAGTATGAAATAATGCAAACATATAATCAGAAACTCTCTGTTCCGGAGTTATGATCACTCATGTAAACCTAATCTGTTTCATTACATCACTTTCTCTAAAGTCCATTCGATATTCCATGTCGTACGATGTCGGCATGTAAAAGATCTCTGGTGATACATTTGGTATTTACCCGACAAAATTAATTAAATCTCAGCCAGAGACGCCCAAGAGAGATCCGGTTTACTCGGTCTGCCATCTAGTGGGCCTAGAGTAAAATGGAACGTCGAAATTGACGAGCAGACAGCCAGATGGCGTCAAATCGAAATGTCTGCACACGGTAGCTGAGGCCATACGATTATTATTATTATATTATTATTGTAAGTTTTATAAAGTCACTAACAGTGGTCACAGTATAAACATTTCACATTAAACACAAGCATAAGATAAACCTTGACATTTTACAATGCAGATGCGAGTAGCACTGTTACTCGCTACTGAGCGCACGGTCGCACCTAATAACGGATTGAGGGTCTTGGTTTTCAAAGTTAACGGAAATGACTCTCACATCCCCCTCCTAACAATCTGTTTGAAAGGTACAGGGTGTTTCAAAAGTAGAAGTCTTGAAACATTCCTACAAAATGCAATATTCTCCAGAGGTGAGCACAGTGGTCACCATGTGAGTAACCACAGATTAATAGTGTTAGGAAAAGGAGTATGTGGATGCGGGAGTGGATTTAAAGGTGCAGTGCGTTGGATGATTTGGCAAATTTTCTATACGTAGTTGAACACAAGGATGAATGCATATTTATAGTACACGGCATGGCTATTCGCTAAAAAGCAAATATTGCCACCCTGTTTTTTTTTTTTAATGACTCATTATTGCTGCCAACTTAACTAGTTACATACTGAAATCATGAGACATAACCATCAACGAACTAACCTCAATGTAAGTAGCAATAATGGAAGTTCCCTTACCAAAGTAAATGATCAATTAAGATATTCATAATTAAGTTGATTTTCAAGCTTAATGAGGAATTAAGGAAATACACACTTACTCAATTTAATGTTATATATTTCTGCCTTTATTTTGATATTTAACCATATTCTTCAGTGTTTGCTTATGCCATAAATCAGTAAGAATACACAAAGGCTATGTCTGCAAACTGTACCAAAGTCATGACAAGACAGGGTTAGGTTACGTTAGGTTAGCAACAAAATTTCCTTCCATTTCAGCTGAAATGATCTTTATAGAGGAGGTAACATTGCTTTCTCTTTTTGGAGGAGTTCTTGCAGATTTTTCTTGCTTCTTATACATCTTAATTGAATGAAATAAGACCGTATTAATAAAATGCTGCGTTTGTCACGTAATGACAACTACTTTATTAAATGCTCTATTGAATCGTGCCACAATTCTACTTACCTGGTATTACCCAAACAGATTTAAAATTCTACAGAAAAATAAAATATGCTTCACATAAACCCGCAAGTCACTTTTATAATACGACAGTGGCAATACGTAAACCGTGACTACATAGTGCCATCCTGCAAGTGTCGTAACAGCAACACTGAATCAAAGCCAACTGTTAGAAAATCACTACCTTCAGTATTAACAATATTAACTGTATATGGCAGGTATCCACTTCCATCATTACTCCACTTGGGAATCTCTCAGCAATGTCAAACCCCTCAATTGAGGGTAAATACATTTCTTCAGGTGGTTTAATTATAATATTTTGCTGTTTGTCCATGCCACAAATGTTCTTAATTTTTGTGTTGATGTCATTAACAATCACGCCAGGAAAACTAATTTCTTTCGCACAACTTCTTCTGCTTCTCACAGATGCACAATTTGTAACTGTTTGCACTTCACTCTGCTTTCTTCCCTTATACTCGCAGGTTGGAGAGATTTCACTCTGCATAACCCCATGGAGTGGGACTCGCAATACATGTTAACATAACGCACGTCGCGAGTGAGGGACGTGATAGCACCGTGTCAACCTAACTTTATTTGGAACAAGAAGCACTATTAGAACTAAGCGTGGTGATGCATGATGGTTCTTAATGCTCTTACCCTCGAGTTGTTTGTAAACGTGTTCTTACCTTGCCTTTAAATTTGGTTAGAAGCAGTTCGAACAACAACCATTTAGCAGCTTCATTCTTAGGTGAAGGCAGTTTAAATACTTCTTAGTGATCTCTTATGCTCGTGAGCTGTTCTAGCAGCTCTCTTTACCTTCCATTATACCCAAGAACATGACCAAGATTGCCGATAGCTCCATATGGACAGAACATATGTCATTCATAGATTTCCTTCATCATTTGCATAAACTCACTGATCACTAACTCTGTCCTAGTTTTGTAATTGGTAATGGAATATTATGACTTTGCATCTAAATATAAAATCCTTTTTGAAAAAGATCCTTACTGAATCTAAACTGAGAAGATGGCTTAAGTTATTACCAAAGATCAACAAGATTGCTGGTTCTTGCTTGCAGGATACCTCGGGAAGAAGACTTCGACGCTGCGTCTGAAGACGGCTATTCGTACAGACGAGAGGGTGCGGCTGATGAACGAGATCATCTCCGGTATACAGGTCATCAAGATGTACACGTGGGAGATGCCGTTCAACAAGCTGGTGTCCCTTGCTCGCAAGTAAGATGTATGGATGTTTCTGGTCTCTGTGTTACACTCAGTGCAATCTGTGTCGCGGTGTCTGTTCTAGTGCAGTTTGTTTGTTTGTGCAGGCACGAGATAGTCACCATCAAGTACACGTCCTACATCCGAGGCATCATGCTCAGCTTCATCATGTTCTCGACGAGGATTGCCATCTTCATCACCATTCTGTCATACGTGCTGTTTGATAACAGGGTTAATGCTGAGAAGGTGAGTTCAGTCAGAGCTATGAACATGTAGTTTACTTCCTATATAACAAGAAGGAAGCAGTCTGGTCATTTTTGTGTCCTTAGTTTCAGTTGTTCTAGTGGGCATTGAGTTGCATCTTAACACCATCATTTTAACAGTATTATGAATTTAATAGAACTCCAATTCTGCTCCTAACTCTCCTACTGGAGTATAATTTCTGGATTAAACTCATCATTTGAACAAATGGTTTATTGGTTTTCATTGCTCATTATTAAATAAGCCATGTATGTATATTTAACAGATCCTTAACAAAAAGAGTCTAGCTTTTAGCTTTCATCAGGGCAGTCCATAAGCTGATACCGCTGACAGTGAGTATAGAAATGCTTCATAGAATGTGGAAGTCTGTTGAGGGAATCACAAACTGATTATTCACCACCCCTTTCTGATGACCTCGGGATCGTCTTGCTGTGCTATGGCGATCTGGAGGGAAGTTACTGACTCGCCGCCCTGTTGTTGAGTTTATCATCTTAATTGGTCCATATTGACTAGAAACTTATTATCATTAAAATCACACAAACAGATACCATCAACCTAGTCAATACTTATAATTATTGTAAAATGCTTATTAACACATTACATTTCGTACATGTTTCGAGAGCATCAATTTTCTCTTCTTCATTGGTTATACAAATTGCCCAAAAATCTTAGACCTATTATCTATAACATTAGTGAAACTCTGTTAAGAAGTTTTTCAAGGGACCAAAAAAAAAAAACCTTCTTAAGCAGGAAACTTCTTAAAAGGGGTAATGCCTGAAAACTTATTCTGTACATTGACATACATGTGAAACACGCAGCCAACAGATTTCCTTGTTTGTGAACACTACCGAAATAGGCTGATATATAAGAGCTGCTAAAAGAAAGCCACAATATAAGTACAGCATTAGATTATCATGACACGTATTTTTAGAGATAAAATAAAATACTGTAATTGAACATACTGTATTATAAAAATTCTTGATAAGGGAAAGGAACATATTATATAAAACCTTGCACAAGAGATAAAAGAAAATGCTAAGAATATTAAAACGGTAGATGGTGACCGTACATTATGTAAATTCCATACTGCATTAGATATTAAATACATTTCCAAACACAAAAGTCTAGGCTCCTACTTGGAAAAGAAATTGTCCAGGGTTGACTGTTTTTAGGTTTTTACTGCTTTCTTGAACTACAAACCACCGAGCAGGATAGCTGCAGTCGGTTAAGTGCAGTCAGTATTCCGTATTTGGGAGATAGTGGGTTCGAACCCCACTGTCGGCAGCCCAGAAGATGGTTTTCCATGGTTTCCCATTTTCATACAAGGCAAATGCTGGGGCTGTACCTTAATTAAGGCCACGGCCGCTTCCTTCCCATTCCTAGCCCTTTCCTGTCCCATCGTCGCCGTAAGACCTATCTGTGTCGGTGTGACGTAAAGCAACTTGGGGGGGAAAAAAAGGAACTATAAACCTCCCACATTCCCGCTTTGCCTTCCATGTGTTCTGAGGCACACTGACTGAACCTTCCATAAACCGCCTCAGTTTTTCACACCCCCTGACATCTTCAAGTTAACGGCAGCAGACGGGACACTTTTGTGTTTTAATATTCATCCACCTATTCAATACAATACAATACAATTCTTAAAAAATTAGGACATTGTCCTTATTAAAATTGTTGACATGAAATTAGTATATTAGATGGTACATGTTTCGCCCATCAATAGTGGGCATCATCTGCCATATTTTCTACCTTAGAATAGATCAGGTACCTGATTGGAAATAATCTATGATTGCTGTTAAAAACTATGTTGTATAAAATATATTGGAGATTGTTAAACAACTATTACAATATAAAATGTAGTATGCTGTTATTTGACAATATTAGTGATAATATTGGAGTCTAAAACATGGCAGTTGTTAAGGATTATGACATAATAAAAGATATTACAATGAAGATAAAAATCAGAAAATACATTCCATTTTGTTTTCAAATGGCGTATTGTTAAAAAAAATTTTTTTCTATTTTTTATGGAAAGTTAAGCAATGGTAATGGTCGTTGGTTCTTGCAGTTAATAAATGTTGATTTTCATTTATTTGCTTATAGATTTTGAAGAGTTGTTATTTGTTTTTTTATGGCCTGTTTCCTTTTGAGATGATATTAGTTGGAACTGTTGGTGCCGTAGGCTATATTGAAATCTTTGTAGGCGTCATTAGACCATCTTCTATGATGTGGTAAGAGTTTTTGATGTTGCTGTTGCGCGTATTGAGCTAAGCGTGTTAGTTGGAAGGGAATGTTGTTGTCATTCGGTGATTAGCCAAAGGTATGATGAGTTCTGTAATTAAAGAGATAATTTGAAAATTTAATGAATTACCATAATTGGAATTAAGGGGCCGAATAGTGGAAGTTAAATTTGGAGTGTTGACACTTACCCCTTCGACCGCTGAGATGTTAGTTTACGTTGAGAGTTTTAGAGTAACTGGCAGTCACCGAGCTCTTACTACGCGTGTTGTATTTGTGAAGTCTTGGTGGAGGGGGTTGAGCTTGAGAAGGAGTGGCTGACGGCCCATTCGCTGCGCGTGAGGAGGAGTTGTCGGCAGTGGAAGGAGGGGAGGGGGGTGGTGTGTGTGTTGGATTGGTGGGCGTGTTTACTGATTTGGTGCTAAATATTTTGTAAAAATTATTCAGAAGGAATGGTTTTTGTAATAGAATTGAAATCTGTTCATGAAGAGGACTTTTGTTATCTATTACGTCATTTAAGTTCTTGTCTTTGTTAAACTGTTGATCTAAGAAGATGTTTAAGTTTTCATATTCTGTCATGAGCTTACATTTTTTGATTCTTTTTAAAATTTGTAAATCCTGATGTATTGTAGTGAATTTGTGATCTGTTTCTTTCATGTGGTTACTCATCGCAGAGAATTTATTATGTTTTAAAGCGTTATAATGTTCTGCATATCTAGTTGAAAAACAGCGGCCAGTTTGACCAACATAAGAAAAATTACATACGGAGCATTTAAGTCTAGATATACCTGAGCTTGAATATTTATTATTGGTTGAATTGACTGAGTTGTGATTAAAAAATAAATTTCGATTGGTATTCTGTGTTGTGTAAGCGATTTTTACCTCATGTTTTCTTAAGGGATTGGTGATTTGATGGATTTTTGGGTTGGTATATGTGAATTTCGCGAATTTTGGTTTGTTGGGTTTTATTGGAGAAAGGTTTGTGGTTAGTTTTAATCTGACTTTATTAATGATTTTGTTGATCATATCTAGATTGAACCCGTTGAATTTGGCTATTTCTGTTATGAAATGTAATTCATTTCTTAGATTATTTGGTGAAAGAGGGATTTTTAATGCTCTGTATACTAAACTGTAATAAGTGGCTTGTTTATGGGAATTTGGGTGTAAAGATTTGTTCTTTATAGTTATTGGGGTAAATGAAGGCTTGCGGTAAATTTGGAAATCAAATTTGTTCATAACTCGCGTGATTCTGATGTCTAGAAAATTGATTGAATTGTTGTTTTCGTTTTCTTTTGTGAACTTTATATTATCGTCTAAATCATTTAGAAATGTTAGGATGTTATCACTATTGTTAAGCTGTTTTTATCAATAATTGCCAATGTGTCGTCGACATAACGGAGCCATAAACTGAGTCCGTTAATGTTTTTTATTATTTTATTGTGTTCTGGATTGTCCATGTAGATGTCCGCTAAAATGCCGGAGATTGGATCTCCCATAGCTAAGCCTTCTTGCTTATATATTTTGTTGTTGAAAGGGAAGTAATTATTGTGTAAAACAAAACTTAGTAACTTTATGAATTCGTCTATTTCAATTTTGCTTTATGCGCTGTGTTTGGAGATGTTGTTTTTTATTATGGTGATAGTTTCATTAACGGGTATTTTTGAGTACATATTCGTGATATCAGAGGAACATAAGACATGATTTGGTTGTAAATTGAATTTGTTTAAATGAATTTTATCACATGTAATAGCAGACGGGACATCGGCAACTTATTCATAGAGATTCTTAGAACCTATTCATAGGCTTATATTGCCCCTGCATTCCTACTAGTTGTCACGGCCACGGGCGTAGTTTCTGGCTGTTTCGCAAGTACCGCATGGACAAGCCGATATTGAGTTTATTTTCCTGCTTTAATCCTCTTCATGCTAAAGGTAATGAAGAAAAGAAAAGCAGGTTCGAAGTTGCAGAAATGAGTGCTTGGGAAAGTATTGGGAGTATTACGTGCAAGTGATAAAGGCGCAGTAGCAACACTAGCACATCTATACATTAAGTTTCTTTCCCCGCGAGAATTTTGTTTCATGTCTCCTCATCCTTGTGCTACGTTCTAATAATGTGATGTAATAATTACGAGTGACACGATAATACAATGTTTAGCTCGTATAAAGGTAAAAATAAAAATAACTTTCAATTTTATGCCAACATGTGGTATCGCGATGCCTCTGAGTGCGTCTGTCAGGCCCCTCTCACCAACACCCAGCTGGTTATCTACATTCGTTCAACTTCGTAGACGATCGGGATCTTTCGGCCGGCTGTTTGGCGGCATAATATGTATCAGCTGGCAAGTCGGCTGCATTCTCTTTGGTTGGCTGTTTCCTGCATAGAGTCGGGATGTTTCTTCGTTTCGTAATAGTTTATTCACCTAACTAATAATGGACAAGAAAAATCTTATCAGTTTAGTTCCAAAACGTAATTTCATCTACAAGACCCATAAGCATTATTGCAACAACAACGTAAGAGAGAATGTCTGGAAGGAAATAAGCAAGGGAATGAAAAATCAAACAGGTTAGAATATTCAATTTTGTGGTAGATTAGGCCTATACAGTACTTTATTTTGCAATTATTGTTGACCTTATTTCAAATCGTATTATCATATTGGAGTCCATATACAGTACGGTATGTCAGTACGATAATTGACATGGCTTGGAATGTACAGTTTTTACCGTGAACAATTTTGTAAGTGGCATTCCCTATGGTTGTCGTTCATGTATTCCTAACAAACAGTACGGTAATGCATAAGAAGCTGCTGTGTTGAGGACAAATACATTTTTCGGTTTTTAATTAATGTTGATGCCAACTCGATTAATGACTTCACCCTGTTGCGGCATGCAACTTACTGCATTAATGTTTTATCAAACCATCCATTGCGTGCTTTGTATTTTCCGCGTAGAATCCCATTCGATTCTATTCTGCTTGATGTAAACGGTTGAGTGGAAATTACTACCGATGGGTTCGATTTGATTCTACAAGGTGAGAGTGAGCATCTGGTAGTGGTGTTGTCACAGCGTGACGTCACATGGCCTTGGCAAGCCCGAAGAAGCTCCACGACAGGCGCAAACGGTCTAACACAGGGTTCAACTTGCTCGGGGACTGGAGGGTTCTAACCATGAGCTGCTTTGAGCGAACGTTTTCTATCTCAAGGGGCTCTAAAATTTCAACTGTTTAACCAGGAAATATATTTACAACAGAACACTTTAAGCGGGATAAATATACATATATCTTAATGCAACCGTTCAAGGGACCAAGAATATCACACTTCTTATGCGGGAAAACTTCTTAACCGAGTTTCACTGTATAAAATACACCACCCTCTGCCGGCAGTTTCTGAAGTACAGCTGTACATGTATTTGACAACCTGAAGTAGTATGAGAGGGAGCATGCCCATGTCTCAAGTTGTGTGGTGCAAGCTGTAACTTTATGACTTACAAGTTTGAAGGGAAAGTTCTGGGTAAGAGAGTACAAGAGCTAAACTGAATGTCAGAAATACGACTCACTGAAGCGAGAAAAGATGACTCTGAATGTGTATCTCTCTCAACTCTCACAACCCATTTAAAATATACATAATGTTATTTTATGTTTAATTTCATTCTGAACATGATCCACATTCCCATGACCTAAAGCAGATAGTCAAGAATTTGCACTTTGGTAAAATGAGTTGAAGAATTCTTAAGATAACTTTTACTTTATTTTATCATAGAGAATGGTTTTAATTGTCAGTTATGTCCTCAGTGTGAGTGAATGTTCTTTGTTTGCAGGTGTTTGTCCTGACAGCATACTACAACATCCTACGGCAGACGATGACGGTGTTCTTCCCCCAAGGAATAGCACAGGTGGCAGAAGCCTTTGTGTCGGTCAACAGGTTGCAGGTGTGTGTAAGGAGTCTAATGTGGAGTCACAAGACTACTTAGCTCTTATCACTTCCACAGTAATCCCCTCTGCCCACTGAAGACCGGCCCTGGAGATCTCCGTATTACTGGTTTAGTTTTCAGCTTGTTGTTTTGTCTGTTCTACTTGCCATTATATCATGGAGTAATAGGATCATTGATGTTAGTGCCAATGTTTTTTCCACTTTCACAATCATGTAACCATGAAAACAACCTATATACTACATGTGTGCCTCCAGACAATTGTCGAGATGGCATGCCCATGGCAACGTGCCTTATGTCACGACAAAGTATTTAAACATTTATACGCAGATTCATTATCTGATGTGCCAGATGGCTGACAAGCCCCGAGAATTCTCATTATTTCTCAGCTGACAGTACGTGACAGGCTGCAATAATTCTCGCTTTTATGCCCCTCTTATTTCCTTGATCATTGATACAATTTTGGGTGAGATTATGAGTTCGAAATGGTGTAGTTATGGAATATGAAGTATTGCCATCACTGCTTCCCTCTTTAAACCTTCAGATATTTAACAAAATAATATCGTGTTTATAGACCTATTCCCTGGAGCTCCAGCACAGGTGTCAACATGGCACACCACATTCATTTGCTGACGAATACCGATATTTGTGATTGATTGTATTCAGACCGGTTATTAAAGATACCAAGTGACAGTGAACTGGATATTTGTAATGATTAATGGCGAACACTACATAGGGCGTAACCATAAAGCTTGTATACTGGAATACAATAAGTACATGAAAGGCACAAACAGGGCATTTCTTGGAGCCACATATGGCACTGCTAAGCAAACTAATGAGCATATGTTAAGTTTGAGGTCGATATCTTGAATACTTTTTGAGTTACAGTAGTTTGAGCGCAGCAGTGGAATTTCTTTCTTGGAGGTTTGCATGCGGTAGCAGGGCCTGTCCTGAGTGTGTTAATTTAAATACAACTAGTGACCTGCCTTGGCTTCTCATGGTCAGTTTTGAATTTATCATGATGTACACAATCAGGAGAGTGGTGGGAAGGATCAAAAATGGAGAATTTCTCTCTTAAATTAGGGGAGTTGGCATGTGTATGTTCTCTCAATCCAAGTGTTTCTCAGCTCATCAGGAGGGTGGACAGGAACTTTTCAGTCTTGACGTGGGATAAGAAGAAAGCTGGATAAACAGAGGAAAAGGGAAGAGAGAAAATAATAAAGATGAATAGATGTGGTAAAAGAGAGAGTGCGGTCACTATGAGGAACGGAAAAGAACAATTGGGCTATTTTGTGTTTTTTTCTATATATGACGACTCCTAAACCATTCATGCCAAAGCAATTTGCGCTGTAAATGGCATCTTTATCAGAAGTGAATAAACAATTTATTTTTTCAATGATTATGTGGTTAATCTTAAAATATGATTTCTTCCACACATAAGATCTGTCATTGCAGATTTAGGCAGCCTAAGCTGGTGGTGGTGATTATTGTTTTCAGAGGAAGTACAACTCGGCATCAATCCTCTATTAACACCAATCAGACCGATCAGGGCACGCAGCTGTGAGCTTGCATTCAGGAGATAGTGAGTTCGAACCCTACTGTCGGCAGCCCTGATTTCCCATATTGATACCAGGCTCTACCTTAATTAAGGCCACGGCCACTTCCTTCCCACTCCTAGGCATTTCCTGTCCCATCATCAGCATAAAATCCATCTGTGTCAGTGAGCCGTAAAGGCAACTGTAAAAAGAAATCTAACTAATCACTAATCAGAGCTCAAATGGAAGAGATCGAACACTTCGTAAAATGAAAGTATCAGCCAAAGAAAGACTAGGGCTATGGAGGGCATGAAAATGAAATACTTCCTTGGCCCCCATACATAATACTGTCAGTGTTGCAAAAGAACAAGAATTGTCCAAGGGAGGTCCGATAGGCTAGATAAAAGTGAGGAGCCACAGGTAAGTGGAAGCAATGCCAGGACTTAGCTACGACCCCTGTGGTTGCCAACCTACGCTCACCCCCAAGGCCACTTTTGCTCGCCTCTTACGACAGGCAGGGGATACTGTGGGTGTTAATCTACCACCCCCACATAAAGAGCTCAGATGGTCATTAAAAAAAATCTTTTCCTAAGTTCCTCCACTATAATAGCCACTACTCGGTTCCCATATGTTTTATACACCTAAATCTTCCTCGATAAAATCTAGATAAAAGCCCATACAAGCAGACTGTTTAGAACATATTTAAATTTTGTTGGAAGATTGAGGGGCAAGTATTTTGCTATTTTTGTTGGCTGTTGTTGCTTTATGTGCAGAGCTAGTTAGCCACTTTTGACTACATTTTCTATAAAAAAGCAGTATGGTATATGAGGTCTGAGGTGTTGAGTCTGATTGTACTGGGAACGGCCAGCTTGATATATAGAGGCCTGCTACCAACAGTTGTTGACGTCACGCGTATAGTGTTCACACTCCGTCGTCGCGTTTAATTCCTATATTGCTGATACGATACTTTTTATCATAATTTGACAAAGAAAATGCAATAATAAGCCTATAAACACAAAACACCGAAGAAACACTATCAAAAGTATCAATACACAAATATATGCACTCAAGGTAATATATTACATATTGTAAAATGTTCTACTGAAGGCTACTCACCTGGACTGTACGATGACGGTGAATAGGCGAATGGTTTTCTCTCAAAACAATGCAATTCTTTTATGCTTGTCTGAGCACATGAATAAATTAAGAAACGTATTTTCCAAAATATGACAGATCTTGGTCACAACACTCATTAACTCTGCAGCACACACCCACACTTGCAACGGGTTTTTCAACTTTCATTATCAAAACATTGAAAACATTGAAAGAAACATCCCTAGAATTTCCACTGTCTAAAAATATCAAGGTATGATTTAATGTGTAGCTTTCCACAATTTAAAAAGTAGTATGATGGTCACTCGGCAAACTGTTGCCGTTTCTAAAATGCCATTATATTACACTTATTTGAGCACATAGTGTTATTAATTAATTATTTATGAATGACAGGAAAATATTTGCTATGATATGATAGATCTTGGACACAACGCTCATTAACTCTGCAGCTCACACCCATACTTGTCACAGAAATTACCAGGTTTTTCAACTTTCATTATAAAAACATTGAAAGAAACATCCCTACAATTACTACTGAATGAGGTATCAAGGTCTGAGTTAATGTGTAGTTTTCACAATTTGAAAAGTAGTATGATGGTCACTCAGCAAACTGTTGCCGTTTCTAAAATGCCCTTATATTACACATTACACTTATTTGAGCATATAGTATTATTAATTATTTATGAATGACAGTTAGCAAAAATATGTGCCAGGATATGATGGATCTTGGACACTCATTAACTCTGCAGCACACACCCACACTTGTCACAGAAATTACCAGATATTTCAACTTTCATTATAAAAACATTGAAAGAAACATCCCTAGAATTTCCACTGTCTAAAAATATCAAGGTATGATTTAATGTGTAGCTCTCCACAATTTAAAAAGTAGTATGATGGTCACTCGGCAAACTGTTGCTGTCTGTAAAATGCCCTTATATTACACTTATTTGAGCACATAATGCTATTAATTGAATCGTGCAGTCGAGTAAGGAACTAAATCAGATTTTGCTACTTTTCAGGAGAGCAAAAAAACTGATTTTCTTCGACACGCTTCAATGAATAGTTCCCATTATTTTATGTAATATTTAGATCAGTGATAGATATGTAACGGAGGTAACAGGAAAATGTTCAAGAAAAATTTATAAATTTTATGACCGTTTGAACTTTTTTGACTTAGTTCCTTTCTCCAATAATACCGAAAAAAAATTTGAGTTTGGGAATAAATCTCTCGTACAAACTACACCAACATTTGTTATATATTAAACATAGCATAATGCAATACATAAGCACTGTTTACAGTTTATCCAACAGAAAAAAACAGGGAAAACAAATACAAATGACCTTGAAGCGCCAAATAACTACAGTATTACAAATGAGACTACTAACCTAAGGGGGATTCATTGGCTGCGAAATAATGTCCAAATAAAATGCCAAAGCATCCTCATTCGCAACATATTTCAACAGTTTACGCAAGTCCTTTATCTTCTCAGCTTTTATTGGAACCCCACCCTCTGGATATGCTGCCATTGGCTGCAAGGAAAATGTGCAAAAGTTACCTTTCCCAAGATGAAACGTGTTTCACAATGCTGTTTATGAAGGGAAGTGCTACAAGAACTCCTGGTTTCTCTGCCCTATATCTGTATTCTTTAAACGAAGAAGGAGAAAATGCAATCTTTCCAGCACGAGGAGTATTCTTTGTCGATGTTTCAGCTGATACAGTCACTTTTAAAAAAAACTCAGGCCACCACTTGTCAAAATTAAATACTGCCCTTGAGTCTACTAACTTAACTGTAACATTTGCTTTGCTGTTTACAATAATTGCCATATACTCTTCGATAGTATAAACTCTGTCTACTTTTTAATGTTTTTCTTAAATACCCCAAAGTCCCTGTCGCATGGTAGGAATGAATGACCCCTCTCGGGAAAGTACTGTCTAATCTCCTTAAATCATTTTGAAGCTGCCAGGCCTAGCATTAGTCTTATGACCGTATGGTTCTTATTTTGGCCTGGAGAACCATCAGAGAAAACGTGTAACTGGTCAACATTTTCTGACACAAATTCGTCTATATAATCTTTCAGGAAAGAAGCAACTTCATTCGCACCCTTCTTTCCTTGGCCTTCATGATACATATACACAACACACTTGTCCGTTGCAAGGTCATGAATACAAAACACATTCACCCACAACTGTCTCATGTAAAACACTTCTTGCACCGGTATGTGTGGCAGGGGCAGATTTTGCATAAAGTCAAAGGCAAGGCCTGTCACTTTGTCATTTGTTCTGCACAGTGTTGCAACTTCTTTCAAAGACCTGTAGAATTTCCTGCTTCTTCTTTTATGAACATCATATTCAGCCTGAGCTGCACGCTTTGCTGATTCACAAATATGTGGACTCCTAAGTTTAGCTGTGAACTCACATTTGCTGCAGACATCGATCTGTAGTCGTCCGAATCAGTAGTTATAATTCTCAACAAATTAAGTCCTGTAGAAGCTGTACTTGACTCCACACTCCGGGTATTTTGTGACAAACATGTTGTGCATTTCTTTAATAGTTAAGCGGGCATGTAAGTAATGCACTTCTTTCCCTCCATAATGAGTCCGTTTCAGAGGGAATGATTGAATATGATCGGATATCAGTTTAGTGACATCTTCCGGTATCTTTCTGGTATTTGGATTGGTTCCTCTCTTGTCCCTGGGAATTTCTCCATGAAGAAGAAGCATTGTGATACAGAATACTCTTTTCTGAGTGACGGCATGCATGCTCATAAAAGCTGAACGACATACCTTCTTTCTATTGTTGCCATCCATAACAAAGTAAGTGAAACTTGCTGCTCGCTGCTTTGAATTTTCATTCCTCGGTCTTCTGGTCTTAATTTCATTCTTCTCGATGAGGCGCTGCAAGTGTAAATCTTGTGCATCCTTACTGGGAAGTTGAAGAAACTTGGAAAGAATGGACATGCGAGCCTCTTCGTTGATAATCTCAAAGCACTTCTTTCTGCATCTAGAAGAATAACATATTATTAATACTAAGTATAAATCTGTACCATACGTATAGTTATCCAAAACAAGAGTAGAAAGTTTGGTTGCATGTTAGAATATTATTTACTAAACAATCCCTAGTAATACTTCTCAAGCTCCTTACTTACCTGCAGTCAGAACAGGTTTCTTTGCCTTCCAGAACTCTCCCACGTTTATTCACATATGCCAGTCCTCTGAGTCTTGCGTGTTTCAGAACACTATGTTTATGGCCCTCAGGCTGTGCTTTCCTTTTCTGAGTCATATTCTCAAACGTAATACAAAGATCACTTTGTCATCCACCGAGATACAAACTGAAATACTGTACACTATAACCCACCATGTACCGTACGATTTCTGTTTCCCTTCAGTATGTTGTCCTTTGTGTTGTACCAACACCGTAAATTGAAATATCCCCTACATCGCATGCAACGTGCGGCCAAGAATGGAACTAAGTCATGAATAGCAAGTGGTGAAGAAACGCATTAAGTCATCGACTTAGTGCGTTTCTTCACAATATGCCTGATATCCATCCACTGTTTCTCCCACAAGGAGAAGGCTGACTTATTTCTTTCCTTTACCAAATGATAGGTCTTGGTTATGTGAGGTAAATGAGGCAATAAAATGAAAATGGCCGATTTTGACTTAGTTCCTTACTCGACTGCACGATTCAATTATTTATGAATGATAGTTAGGAAAAATAATGGCCATGATATGATAGATCTTCGACACAACACTCATTAACTCTGCAGCTCACACCCACACTTGTCACAGAAATTACCAGGTTTTTCAACTTCCATTATCAAATCAATGAAAGAAAGATCCCTACGATTTCCACTGTTTAAACATACATCTTTGAATCAGATATCAAGGCCGGAATTAACATGTAGCCCTCCATAACAAATCATTTAATGCTCAATAGGCGAACTGTTGTCTCTAAAATGAATCAATTTTGGTAGAAAATTCAAGTACATTTAGGGTTGTTAACTTACCCAACAAGTCCTCATAATTTGATATCTTGTCTCCTTCTGGTGATTTTCGTTTGGCAGGTGTTGGTTGAGACATATATGACGGCTGCCCAGGAAATATACTTGGCACAGCTAGGAAACGCAAATGTTGAGATAGCCACCTCCTTATTTGAACGGTAATTGGATTTAGGCCTACATCCAGGCACTCTACACGTTTGCCCCATTTTACAAAGAGGAGCATACACTACACTAACACATTATAGTAATAATCATAATTAAATGATAAACTTTAGAGTACTTTAGACAGTTCATAATAGCTCAGTGGGTACACTTAATCTATCACATAACCTAGCAATACTTCCTAACATCAGGCTGCTCAAATTAGAATTCTATAGTATTTAACACATACTATTGCTGAAAATACATCCTTTACTGATGCATTTTCATACAGTTATGACTTTTAAACACGAACGAACACTTCTAATAAGGTTGAAATAACAACAACGGGCTATGAAACCACCATGTAAACAAGACTCGTGCCTATATATCGCTGCACTAAAAAACTGACGTCATCACTATGGAACTGTCATGTGTAGCAGGCCGGAACTTCGAGTTGGCCGTGTACTGGGCCATTGTTGGGCCAATAAATAAATATATTATAACAGTCAATATTGAATTTCTTATACTATTATATATTTGATTGAAACAAGATGTGCACTCGACCTACAGTACCAGTCTATCTCACCTAGTGCCAGCTCCTGCCAGGGCTGTCATCAACAGTGCTTTGCTTCTCCTGTACTGCCAAGGTTTTAATTGACCAATTTTGTCAGCATCAATTGAAGGAATGTGTTTACCTCTCAACACAACGGCAGACAGTGTTCACAGTAAAGTATGAAGTGCCAAGATCATGGGGAATGAACAATATCAGACCTTTTTTCATACCGGGCAGAGTGGCCTTCTGACCCCATCTTGGCAGGTTCCAACCTGGCTCAGTCCTGTGGTTTCGAAGGTGCTCAAATACATCAGCCTTGTGTCGGTAGATTTACTGGCACATAAAGGAACTGCTGCAGGACACAATTCCAGCACCTCGGTGGCTCTGAAAACCATAAACGTAGTTAGCAGCACGTAAAGCCAATAACATTATTTTTATTCTTATTATTATTCTTTTGTCGTATTACTCGTCTTTATTGCAAAAAGAAACGGAATTATGAAGATCTTAAATTTAGAATATGGTATTCAGCTCTCAGTCTTAAGCGTGGAGAGCATCATGGAGCACATTCTGGGAAACCAGCGACTCCTTTCTATGTAAATTAAATGGATAAAGAACTACTGGCTACTGGTTCAATATAAAAAATGTTTATTTTCTATAAAGCTGTAAGTGGCAACTACCCGATTCCTTTCTTATGAAATAGAAACACTGCATTTGACATCAAGAAAATTTTCTTACCAGAATATTATTTTATAGTGAATGTATTTAGGACTGGTTCCTTATTTTAAAAAATAGGCAATGGTAAACCACACTCAAAAATGCTATTAACTCATTTTTTAATAGCTTTGAGAGTTGGTTCCTTTCTGCTTAATGCCGTCCATTTTATTTTATGTCGCACAGACACAGACAGGTCTTAAGGTGACAGTCGTATATAAGACAGGATGCGACTGTGGCCTTAATTAAGGTACAGACCCAGCATTCTAGGTGTGTGAAAATGGGAAACCATAGGAAACCATCTTCAGAGCTGCCGACAGTGGGGTTCGAACCCACCATCTCCCGAATACAAGCTCGCTGCTGCGCGCCCCTAACCGCATGGCCAACTCGCCCGGTAACAGTGGGCCGTTTGAAGCCACTGTCAATAGCTACGTACCTCCAACATCATAGCCAAACTTGCTTGATCAGTCTGATGTATTCACACTAAATAATTACACTTGTTTGTTACATAGAAATTCCTGTTGTATGACGAGACGATGGTCCCTCACCCGTCCAAAAATCGAAGTCCCGAGGAGCAGCAGCGCCCGGGCAAGATCACCCAGGAGAACGGCAAGAAGAAAGAAAAGGAGCTGGGAGTGTGGCTGAACAACGGGACGGCCAAATGGACACCCCAGTCTGTGGAATACACTCTGAGTAACGTGACTCTGAACGTGGGGCCTGGGAAACTGCTGGGCATCATCGGCCCTGTGGGAGCAGGCAAGGTAAGCCAGCGGCCAGGGAGGAGACATAATAATCAACCATTCAGACCCTTTTCTCCTTCTGTGTTTGTCTTTTACCATCTTTATTCATCTCTATCTTTTTGTCTCATCTCACTGCACATCGAGACTGAAGATAAACTTGGGAAGTACAGGTGAGCTCATAAAGGACCGAGAAGAAGCACATCTGTGTAGTGATTGTCTCCTCTTCCCATACTCATTAATCCCGTTATATGTTCCTTATTCACCTCACTCTGTATTATTTGACAATCACAGGTCTCCTCAGGAAGAGGGAGACAGTAGAAAGTTGTAAACTTGGAAACTTACTTTGAAAAGACATTACCTCACCTTTTGATACTTGCTGTCTGTAGAATAAGTTTGATTGGTTTGCATAACAATCTGCAAAGTAATGGTGGTGGGGTTAACTATTTTAAGACCGAGCAAGTTGGCCGTGGGGTTACGCAGTCCTGAAGATGGTTTTCCGTGGTTTCCCATTTTTACTCCAGGCAAATGCTGGGGCTGCCATGCTGCTTCCTTCCAACTCCTAGCCCTTTCCCTGTCACCATAAGGCCTATCTGTGTCGGTGCGACATGAAGCAGATTGTAAAAATAAAACCTATTTCAAGAGGAAGTACAAATAGGTCACCTAAGAAATTGCAAATGTACATTTTTTTCAGACTTCCTTCTTGCCTGTGGTTTTTTGTTCGCAAGAACTGTGCAAATTTCCATTACTCTGACCATTTACCTCATTTAGGTTCCTGTTGTTCCTTGGATTATAATTCTGATTTGTTAGATTTCGCGATGCTAGTTCAACAATGTCTTTGTCCCTTAGTTTATACCACTTTGGTCCAGTGGCCTTGTTTTATTTTATGGAAAAGTCTGGTAGAATCCATTCTCTATTAACACTAATCAAACAGGAAAAAGGACGAG
The DNA here is from genome assembly GCF_040414725.1 of Anabrus simplex. Taxonomy (NCBI): domain Eukaryota; kingdom Metazoa; phylum Arthropoda; class Insecta; order Orthoptera; family Tettigoniidae; genus Anabrus; species Anabrus simplex. The sequence continues at coordinate 97,660,079 of NC_090278.1, forward strand.
TTCCAATCCTTTCAAAAATGAATGTAATCACCATAGAAAGAAAGACAAGGGCCACGAAGGGCATGAAAATAAAAGACTTCCTCCGCCTCGTAAATCTAATACCGTCGGGGTCGGCAAGAAGGATCGGATAGGATAGATGAAAGTGAGGAGCCTGGCACAAGTAGGTGGAAGCAGTCTCAGGCTGAGCTAAGGGCCCTATGGTTGCCAACCCACGCCCCCAAGTTGAGAACCCCTGGGGCCCATTTTAGTCTCCTCTTACAATAGGCAGGGTTACCATGGGGATATTCTACAGCTCCCATCCAGAGGGGGTAAAAATCTGCTGGGGAGATGCCGATGACTGTGAAAAGAAAGAAAAGTAGGTTTGATGCAAGTATCTATGTAATTAGAACATTGGTTGAAGTTTTAAGTTATCATTTATAATAATACAAGGGGGAATCAAATATAAACAGGATTTTATTTTTTATTTAAATTCAATTATTGAAAAACACAAGGCAATTACAGTTTATTTTTCCACATAGTTTTCTGCTTTGGATATGCATTTGTCCCAACATACGGGCAGATTTTTTATGCCCTCATCGTAAAAAGAACAGGGTTGTGTCATCAGCCAGTTGCACACACACTCTCGTCATCTTCAAATCGTTGGCCTCCTAGAGCTTCTTTAAGCGGTCCGAACAAATGGAAATTGCAGGGCGATAAGTCCGGGCTGTGAGAAGGATGATCAAGTGTAGTCCAGTTCATTTCCTGTAGTGTGGAGACAGAGCTGCAGTATGGGCCCGCGCATTGTCAAATCGGTTGGTCTTGTCTTTTGTGGCGATATGCAACCCTTGCCTTGTTCAACAGCTCACAGTAGTAAGCAGCAGTGATTGTGCGTCGCTTATGCAAAAAATCAATCAGCAAAATGCCTCGGCGATCGAAATAAACAGTTGCAAGGACCTTGCCAGCTGACAGTTGAGCCTTGGCCTTCACTGTTGCTGCCTCCTCTTTCCTGCGCCACTCCTTACTGGCTTGTTTGGAATCGGCCCTGTTTTGTTCCAGGTGACGACCCGACGCAAAAATGCATCACCTTCTTCTGCAAACCTTGCTGTGAGCCTCTGGCAGACTTCCAAACGTCTCAACTTCAGATTTTCGGTCAAAAGGCGAGGGACCCATCTGGAACACACTTTACGGAACTGTAGGTTGTTTTTGATGATTACTTGACAGTTCCCATAACTGATTCCAAGAGTTGTTCTGCAATTTCTGATACTCTCACCTGTCAATCGTCGTCTTTAACCGCACAAATGTTTTCGTCCATAATGCTGGTCCAAGGACGACGATCGTGTTGCTGATTTTCCACATTCTCGTCTTTCCTTGAACTTCTTATGCCATGCAAACACATGCGTCCTTGACAGTGTTTGATTATCAAACTGTGCAGTCAATCTCTGGCAAATTTCCACTGCTGTAACTTCTCCACGAGCAAGAAATTGTAAAATTATGCGTTGTGCAGTGGAGGGCTGCATCTCTTGCTCCGACATCGTGAGCATTACCGATGAAACGGCGGGAAATATCTAACAGCACGCTCTCCCCACTCCTAGCGGTCCTGCCTAAGCATAGCAGAAGCGTGGGGCCAGTCCTCAGTCCTACCAACTGTTGATGTTCAGGAACAAAAATCCTGTTTAGATTTGATTGACCTTTGTAATTTATTCTGAATTATGTATACTTCTTCCCTGGAATAGACTGTTGTAAAAGTTTATTCACCTAAGTGCATCATTTAGGAATGGGTCTGAAGTTACAAAAGGTAAATCAAGATAAAAGTTCAGGTTTTAAATGCAAGTAGTTGAGAAAGCTAGATGAATTTTAATTCAAGATGTAAGAGTTTATTGAGGTCAAGATAGAGATGAACTTAACTACAACAATGCAATATACAGGTTGGTCAGAAATAACGTGAACACGGTATATCAGCGTTAAGAGGGTTTGCTCACACTGATAAATAATTAGATATCCTGTGCCATTGTAATTTTGCTGAAATGAGCCAGTCAGGTTTCTTTGTAGGTGAATTCAAATGGCTTTGTGAGGCGCTGCACAGGGCCTAAGAGCACCAATCGAAGAAACATGGGAGAGGTTTGATTACAGACCTCCGAGCTGACAGGATCGTGCCAATGACATGAGCTCAAACCCATGAATGCCGATTTCTCAGCATACACATCACTCAAGCAGTTCTTAAGCCGTGTACTGATTTAATTATTATTATTATTATTATTATTATTATTTTTTACATTTTGCTTTACGTCGCTCCAACACGGATAGGTCTTATGGTGACGATGGGATAGGAAATGGCTAGGAGTGAAAAGAAATTGGCTGTGGCCTTAATTAAGTTAGAGCCCCTGCACTTGCCTGCTGAGAAAATGGGAAAACACGGAAAACCATCTTCAGGGTTGCCGACAGTGGGGTTCGTGTACAGATTTAACAACAGTGCCTCGCAAAGCCCATTTGAATTTAGCTGCAAAGCATTCTGATTGACTGACCTCAACAGCTGATGAAATGAGAACAGTGCGAGATTCCAAATTATTTTGTTCAAATTAGTCATTATTTATCAATATGACCAACCTTCTTAACTCCTTGGCATACTTTGCAGCCTCCCAGGCAGCACACAAGATGCTTGGCAGGTGGTCTGCTGAGAGGTAAGCTCTCTGCAACTAGTTCAAGCATTCTGTCCATAGATGGCATGACATGCAGTATACCAACTGAAAGCTGAGAATCTGCTCTCTCTCTCTCTCTCTCTCTCGAAGTTGGAATGCGCATCACAGATTGCATCACGCAGCAGGCAATTGCTCTCCAAGTAGGGTGATTACCCGCTTGATAATCAGCAGAAATGGCCGGCCCTACTAAACATTGTATTACAAGGAATGAAATCGAACGTATATTATGGGATAGTCAGAGTGAATTGGGCAGTGATGTAAAATATTAAACTATTTTATTTACTAGCAGTGATAATTATAGCAGCATAACAAAAGATTTCACGTGACAGTGATGACACTTTTGAAAGTGATGATGAGAGTGAAGTCCATCTTGCCAACAAAAACACAAAGGAGGATGGCTGAGAATTGAATAAAAAGGTGATGCACTATCCAAATATGATTTTGTATGTAATTCTGGAATAAAACCCGTCATAAATAGGACCCTCCCTCCAGGTACCACCTCTCTACACGTTTCTCAACATGTGATTCACAACTCTTTATGGGATGAGATAGCTACTGAAAGAAACAGTTTTGCCAATCAGTTATTCACAGAAAAAATCCCAACGCACCCTCTATGAGTTCACTCGGGACATTTCACAAGGCTTATAACCCTAAACCATGCCGTGAATGTGTTGAATGCAAGACCGGCAAGAAAAAGTGTAATGAGATACGACTGTGGAAGTATTTGCTGGCTTTGCATTTCCAGGAGTGTTTTAGGGTGTTTCACACCATTAAAACTTACAAATTGTTCTTCTGGGTGCTGCACTTCATCACATCAAACAAGTGCATGATAAAAATTCAGTAAGTTGCAGATTACATGTATAATAAATCTTAGTAGTGTAAAACTATGTTATGCATGAAAAAATGGTATACATGCGCATGCTCAGTACATTAAAATTAGTATGTCAATGGGTTAATGCTCATGTTATTTCCAACCAACCTGTCATAGTTTACCTCTGTTGAAGATTAAGTTTGAATGCTCATTACAATAATCGAGTTTTATTTTGATGTCTTGTTTTCACATTGTTCCAGACTTCCCTCCTGCACGTGATCCTAGGAGAACTGCCTCTTCAGTCGGGCTCTTTAGAAGTGAACGGCAAGGTGTCATATGCATCCCAGGAGCCATGGATGTTTGCTGGCTCGGTGAGACAGAACATTTTGTTTGGACAACCGTTTGATAAGGAACGCTACAACCAGGTGATCAAAGTGTGTGCACTCAAGAGAGATTTTCAGCTGCTACCGTACGGAGATAGGACGATCGTGGGTGAACGAGGTATCTCCCTCTCTGGTGGGCAACGAGCCCGTGTCAACTTGGCAAGGTATGTATTCCTAATTGGACAATATTGAACATTTTATAACTGCTTTTCTCCCCCGCCCCCCGTTTTATGACCGGATGTAGAACTTCGCTGTAGATTTACGTACCAGGACAAGGAAGGACCTGATGGCTTCAATGGAACATCTGAGTGAAAATGAATGTGGTGTTATTTTTCTCAGAAACTCCTCATTTATCTATAGTCCAGCTGCTGGCTCTGACGTTTCTCAGACAGTGTTGCCGATTTTGAACCATGTGATAGAAACAGACACAAACTCCTAAAATATTTCACACATACGTAGATCACATTCTGTGTTAATGAGATTGAAATGTGTACGGAAATATGTGCAAATGACCTCTAATGTATTGAAAACTAACAATATTGTAATCATAATAATAAAACGTTCCAATTCCAAGAACAGCGTAAATATAATAACAAAACATTCCAGTCAAAAAAACAATTATGTATTCACATTAACTAATTCAAAGGGAATATGCCAAGTTCTCTCAGTATTTTAATTAAACTGGTCTTTCCTCCACTGAATAAACCAGATTCTTCCAAATAGAAAGTAGTTTGTCACGTGTGGGAAATTCCCTTCTCGTGTAACAATCATAAATATGCCGCCTTATCACATCCTTTTCAAATGCATCTAGTGATGTCTTGGGACAATGTCTTGGTCTTCGTTTTTCAGGAGTACACAGCACCTCATAAGGTGTAGTAAGATCCACTGGACACTTTTCACAGTCGTCCTACGTACTTTTAAAGCATCACAAACTCGATCCACCACTGTTGTAACATGATGAAGAGGCCCACGGTATATAAATTCACGGCTTTGGCTCTTATAACAACTGATTTTTTTGTAGTCGTTTCCGATGATCCACTGACCACGTTACATTAATAAAAACAAATGGGTTACACACGCTGTGAACACATACACTTCATGCACGCTGGAGAGCAACTGAGGCCAGGTGTTTCTCTTCAAACAAGTGGCATCACCGCACCGGCAGTACACTGGACTCATTGCGACATGAACAGTAATTGGTGCTTGCTGTTAAATCTTAAATCTGGTGCGCCAGTGATGCCAGGCATTGCAAACTGTGACAATTATTCTGCCCCTAGCAGAACTCTTAGTATTCTTTGTGTAAAAATAACGTATTTACCCAAATAATCCCCGCCGTCGAATAATGCCCGCACCCTCATTTTAGAAAGGCTCGTTTTGAAAAAAAAATGAAATGAACTAAAATTCCTTTCATCGGAAGAGTAACTTAGGCATAAACAAATATTTCGTATCACTCTGCGAGGTCCACATGGTCTTTACGCAAATATCACTGCTATGAAATATATTTTCCATGAAAATGAGCAAGTAGGTCTACTTACGCGACAGGTATTTCATTAATCTGAACTTGCAATAGGCTCGATTCGCTGTAGATGGGAAGATTCATTGTCTCTTGCATCACCAGAATCCTCTCCTAAATTACTTAAAAGTTCGTCACACTCCACGTCTAACGCCCGTAGGTGGCTGGAATATCTAATTGAAAGATAAAATCACAGTGACGAGTAATATGATCAAGATTATGCAATTAATAAACGTCCGGCACATTTTAGGTTATCTAAAGCTTCTGAACATAACCTGGAATTCCCAACACATATGTAGGCCTAAAATGAATTCTCGATTATAGCTAATATCTTGTATGGCACACGACTGGGTGACTTTTAATGAAGAATAAAGGAATACTGACATTTTTTGAGTGACGTAAAATGTGTAGGCTATAATTGGTTTTTCTTATTCCCTTTGTTAATCTTTTCTGCCATCAAGTTCAATAACAACTCACTCTCTTGGAAAGTCGTATTAGGCTTCTTTCTCAGTTTCTGTTCAATAGCGGACATAATTTATGCAAATTATTTGCAAACCTGGATGGAATCAAAAACTTGTTTACAATTCGATAGTGGCGGCGGCACGTAGTCATTTGTTTTCTGTATGTCAGTATGAAAAAATGCGGTTTAAACTGAGATGGAAACGAAAACTTAGTTTTGGTAAACCGAGATAATAAATTCTGTGGTGAATGCGGAAGTGAGCGTTATCCGAAATAATGACATATCCAGCTCTCACATTACTGCTGCTGTTCTGTGGTAGTCCTTCAACATTTTCAAAGTGTAAATGATTGTTCAACTGAGCAGTTTGTTGCCAAACATTGTAACAGTGGTGTCCAGAGTTTCAAACTTTCAAAGTTGTATGAGTGAAGTGAAGTGTAGACGACCTTTCAATTTTACATCTGATACTGAAATAATTATTCAGCATAACCTAATTAGCAGGAAGTTTATTTGTAGTACAGTGTGGTTATAAAGGGTACTGTATACAGGTATTGCATTGTTGTCTGTCAGATGTTTATTTACCGTCCATCTCTCCAGACTCAGATATTCCTTTCCTGTGTCGAGTTACTCAAAATAATAAAAAATAGCTTTCCATGCATCGTGATTTTATTACGAACAATCCAATTACATGGCAGTATGCTGACAGTTTCTACTTACAGTGAATAAATAACAGTACATTTCTCTCGTTGGCATAAAGGACGCTGTTCATGTTATAAAAATTTGTACTGTCCCTCAAAATTTGCTGCTGTAGACCCAGGCCTAAATGGCCTTTAAGAGTTTGCTGTAACTTTCAAGTAATGAATGAGATTTTTCTTTCCCCAACTCTGTAAACTAGAATGTGTTAACGGGTCATGTTCTTTATTTACTACATGAAAGGAATGTTTATTTGCTGACAACTTTTTAAGGGAATGGCTTTAAAATTGCCAGAGTTATGCATGTTCCCCCTCCTCTCTGCAGTAATTTTGTTGCCCACGAGTACCATTCCCAGAGTCTCAGTTCTAGCAATCTTATCTTTGCAGGGCCGTGTACATGGACGCAGACGTGTACTTACTAGACGACCCCCTGTCTGCCGTGGACACTCATGTCGGCAAGCACCTGTTCGAGGACTGTATTTCAGGTTACCTGCGCTCCAAGACGGTCATCCTCATAACACACCAACTGCAGTACCTCAAGCATGTCGACCAGATCATAATTCTCAACAATGTGAGTAAATATGTCCTCTTGTATCCCAGCACTCTGTTGCTTCATTCTTTGATAAATCTCTTTCTTCAGCCATGGGTTTGTTTTATTTCTTTATGGCAAGTTGTTATTTTAACATTTTGAAGGTAGTCATCGTACTTCTTATAGGTTTTCGTTAGTAGCATGGGACATTTAAAAGATTCTGGGGATTTTCAGAGGAAATTTCACATGTAAAACAGTTATTGAAGGACAATATTGAGTTCTTTTTATTAAATAAAAGCATTTTTATCAAGCAGTTGCTTACTTAAGTTTGAGGGCGTGGGAACTGACCATTGCTTCTGCCACTGTCCCGTGAGCACAGTTCACGACGGTCTGTGACAGAATTCGGACTTAGAAATTTTGAAAATGTTAGTAAGGAATCGATAACTTTAATTATCAGTACTGTGATCTGTGAACCAAGTGAACTTCATAATGTGAGGAATGCAAATTTCAAAACCAGGAGGTAGCTAAGGCTCGAACTTACATTGTTCATCAGCATAGAAAGTATTCAAGACTGTGGAGGTAAAATTTCTAACCTGTAGCCAGACACGTCTTCCCTCAGACGGTAAGCTGAGAGCAAAGGGGAGTTGAAAAGAAAACACCTGGTGGAACTAACATTGAAATAAGCAAAAATGTCATCAAAGGAGAACATAGTATTCTTTCATGTCGCTCAAGACTCCAGAGTGGGAAGAAAACATTCTATCATGCTGGCAGCGATCAGATGGTAAGAAGTTGCCACTGAAGCGGAAAGCTATCCCAACGTAAGATTTCCCGAAATATATGTTCATTGGGGTGCGGAGGATCTAATGATTGATTGGCTTAAGACCGTTTGGGGTCGAGATCACGGTACATTTTAAAATTGCTGTCCATTTCGGTCTAGGGCTCATTCCTTCACCATGTAATCAACAAAGTGATCAGAGTGAACTTTTAGTAATCTATTCTTCAGTCCTTAGACGTCTTGGAAGTAATGGGAAGCATGAATGGTGACATGGTGTCAGTGCTCCATGAGGAATGGCTAGGGTTACACGTCAGGTATGATTAAATCTAGTACGTTGTAGTGAAAAACTGTATCTTACACATGCAAATTAAAAAATGAGTATGCTGATGGCTTCCTATTTCTGACAGAGCAGCACCGCCAGTTTGAATGTGGTACTTTGTTCCAGGGAGCTGTGGAGGCCCGAGGAACTTACAACGAGCTGCACGCATCAGGCTTGGATTTTGCCAAACTGTTGGAGGATCAAAAGGAGGAGGAAGAGGGAGAGAATTCTGAAGATGTGATTCCTCTCTCTACCAACCTCCGACATTCTATTGGGGTAAGTAAACACTTACTTAATGGAAAGGAACAAAGAAGACAGACTCTCGCCTATTAATCCTAGTTCTTCTCACTCCTCGTTTGTCCTGCGTTCCTAACCCCCCCCCCCCCGCTTTTATTCTTCTTTATCTCTGTGCCTGTTCCATCAGTGAGTGTTGATGTCCACCCTCCTGGATGCTGATGAGGGGAGAGCACATCTGTGTGGAGCGAGGAAGGAAGACTATCTCCTCCTGCCTACACGGAATAATAGCCCTCAATCAGATACTGTGTGGTATAAGTATTCTTTTCAGGGTCTGCGGTGTGAAGCTGATGTTTGCAGTAAGTGTTGGTTTATGAAAGGGATGGACATGACTTGTGGTTCAGAACATTCCATACAACCATCAAAAACTGTTACCTACTGGGCGGGATGTGTTGTCTTGTTGAGTGGAATTCTGTGATCGCTTTGTAGATGTCAGTGGGGTCTAGATTTTCTGCACCACACTGTATGTCAGTATTTCATTACCTCCCCTAACCCCCATACACAGTGGCTAAGCGTGCTCATTTGGATGATGAAACTATTCTTCATCTCATTGATTCAGATGACAACTGTTTGGATAGCGAGCATAACACAAGTGAGCATGAAGAAGCGGGAGAGCAAGTGATGCACCTACTTTGCACTGGCATAGCAACGTAATCCTCGTATGTATCGGACAGTAAAATAAATACAGTAATAATAATAATAATAATAATAATAATAATAATAATAATAATAATAATAATAATTGTATGGCCTCAGCTACCGTGTGCAGACATTTCAGTTTGACGCCATCTGGCTGTCTGCTCGTCAATTTTGACGTTCCGTTTTACTCTAGGCCCACTAGATGGCAGACCGAGTAAACCGAAACTCTCTTGGGCGTCTATAGCTGAGATTTAATTAATTTTGTCGGGTAAACACCAAATGTGTCACCAGAGATCTTTTACATGCCTACATTGTCCGACATGGAGTGTCGAATGGACTTTTTTCCGCCCTTCAAAAATTCGACTACCTCTGCCGGGTTTGAACCCGCTATCTTGGGATCGGGAGGCCGACACTCTACCACTGATCCACAGAGACAGTAGAAGTCCGTTACAGCGAGAATTTGTAACGATGAAAAAATGACTCGCTATAGTGGATTGTCGTTATATCAGATTGTTTTGTAAAAGTCGGGAAAACCTCACACACATTACAATCTGTATGCAACGGCAAGCAGTTTGTTTAAAACTTGCGTTTTCACAGATTTCCATACTATGGCTTACTCGTAAGTTATTTTTCTAGTTCCGAGACCACGTGTACATGGCTGTTCAATTTCATTCTGAAGAACTGGATTAATATCACTCCAGTGGATTCTGTTGCAAACTTTTCAGTTTTCTTATTCAAACAGTCACCTAACATAACTTCATATGTATCATGAAAACATATTTCTAGCACCAGTAATAATAACCTTTTCGCTATAAAATACTCGGGAATAGCCTTTCGAAATTTAACCAGATGCGAGAAAATATAGTGGAACCTGGTAGTGCATTCCTCATTAAGACGATTTCTTGCTTAGCATGTCGTAAATTTGAAGTGCCAATTCACGTTGTATTAAATCTATTTAAAATACCTCGTTCATTGCATCACAAAATTTCATTATTACTGCTCAGTACAATTACATTTTTCCCAGCCCTGAGATTGTTCTTTATCATCCCTTGTAAAAGGAACGTGGTTTCCAACACAGAGTAGAGCCCTCGCCACAGGAGGCAGGTCGGGGAAAGTTACACGAAAACGGGAAATGGTCGTGAATTTGGGAACTTTAGAGAGTAAATTATAGCCTCAGGAAAGTTCAGTTTTGCTCTCCGGTTTTCACTGATATTGCTGAATAACCCAGTAAGGGAGTTTGGGTTTGTATTTCGCATTCCATTCAGAAGTTAGAAATGTATTCAGTATTGATTGATGCAGTGATTGCGTGACAGACTACGTAAGGATTAGGAACATAATCGTGTGAAGTGGACTAGCATAGCACATATTTGTCTTGTAGTAGCCCCGTTATAGATACTGAAAAAGTCGTGACCGGGCGAGTTGGTCGTGCGGTTAGGAGCGCGCAGCTGTGAGCTCGTATCTGGGAGATAGTTGGTTCGAACCCCACTGTCGGCAGCCCTGAAGATGGTTTTCCGTGGTTTCCCATTTTCACACCAAGCAAATGCCTTTCCTGTCTCATCGTCGCCATGAGACCTATCTGTGTCTGTGCGGGGGAAAAAAAAAAAAAGTCGCGAAATAGTTTATTAATGAAGACAAACCCACAAAGTGGACAGGCATCCGCATCTTTCAATGGTGGTGCGTCTGTTGAAACTCGAGTCGATCGAAGTGTTGACACGTTCAAGACGACTGTCAAACTCATTTCTTTCTTTTACAATTCGCCGGGTTTAACCTCCAAATAATTCATGGTCGAAGCTTGTGATCTGCGATAATGCACTAATACTTTTGCGGGGCCCCACTGCAAATGTTTATGTACTTGTTGTCAGGTATTTTACAGGCCTTTTAATACTCTCATCGCATCTTTAGAAGCCTATATCTTTCACTGTACCCGCACATACATGGCATAAAATGCACGCATGTCAAATAAAAATCATATCAAGTGTTTATATATTCGTGTTGGATAGTTTTCATTCGTGTAGCCTTTTCAATGTATGTTTTCTCGCTTAACACATTTTTTCTTGTCCCCTGCAGAAACGCCTAACGAGATTTTACTGAATAAACTAACCTCCGAAATCAGCCATCCACTCTGTTCCTTATCTTGAGGTGTATCACATTCTTGCTGAATTTCAGTACATCGTTTTAAAATTAAGCGATCGTTTACTTCAGCCTTTATTTCTAATGAGTTAACTACTGCTATCGGCCATGTTATTTATGCATTTATTACGAAAATGTGTTCCCTTTCATTTCGAATTGTGCTTATAGAATACCAGTCGACTCCGATATCGCCTTTGAGTTCAAATGTCGACGAGAGAACTCACTAGTGTGCATAGCGAAAAATCTATAAGGAAGATGATCGTTCACATTCAATATAATTGTGGAGTGCATAAATATTAATAATGGAAAAAATTACGCACGCTTAATCGCTCTTAATAACGGTTGCATCAGTGATAGGTTTCTCGCTGTAACTGAAGGATAATACACAGTTTAACGAAGGGATTTTCAAGGGAGAGAAAAAGGCTGTCGTTATAACGGAGTTCTCGCTATATCAGAATTTTACTCTATTGATATAAACGATTCCAACAAAGCAAGTCCGTTGTTTTATTTTAACCACTTTGTAGAGGAGGATATTGTCAAGCTAATATGGAGCAGACAAATAAATATGCAGAACATTTTTCCGAAGTTCATACGGTACTGAAACTTCGGCTGCGATCTTGGGATTGTACTCCAACTACCACACAGAGATACTTATTACTTTCCCTTCTCATTCTTCCAGGAATAATAAAGCAGCTTACTTATGAACTGTGCTTTACTCGCAGGGATTCCATTTCAACAAAATGACGAGCGAGAGAGGGTTTTCATAATTGTCATTTTGTTGACAATAAGACTTACAATGTCAACGTGAGAGGGAAGTTGTTCAAAAACTTGCCTGTTTTGAATCAATCTGTAAGAAGTGCCAAGAATTGTTTACACCACAGGAAAACATTTGTGTGCATGAATTGCCGGTGCTGTGAAAAGGAAGGCTGCAGTGAAAGCAATTCATAGGGCACATTTACTGGGGAGGACACAGACTTCCCAATAGTCTTGTATCAAGAAACTGTCACATGAACTACTGAACACATGATGATGATGCTTATTGTTTAAAGGGGCCTAACATCTAGGTCATCAGAACCTAATGGTACAAAATGAGACGAAATGGAATGACAAATTAAAAGTCCAAAATCATCCACTGACCAGAATTCAAAACGTGTGGACGAAGAATGAATGGAAGGATATGAATTAAAACAATCACTGGATCCGACCCGCAATGTCTCGCATTCACAGAAACTGACGTGAAATAATAGGTGTGCATCATCTGCATCCCGCACCCACAGGGGGTCTGCTGAACACAGGATTCTCATTGTATCTAGATAACTGGACAATGATATGGTAGGAATGATGTGTATAAATAGAGATGTTCTAAAGAATAAATGCTTGAAGAAAGATGAGCACATTGCCAGATATAAGGAGAAGATGACAAAGCTGCACTGGAAAAATAAGAAGGAAGTTACTATGATTAGTACAATTCATGACAATACCTTCATAGATGTAGAGAGAGGAGCTAAGGTGAACGAGAACCCAAGCTAGCATTCGACTATAATAAGAGTCGAAGATAGTGATGTTTGATAAAGTATTGTGGTAAGGGGCTTAAATTAAATCAATCATTACAAACAGGACAGAGAAATATTAAAATGTGTATTACATTTTATGTGTGTATATTTAGTTATAAAAATGTTCAAATTATTGTTTATTCTGTTTACCAATTATTTTAATTTTTGAAATTGAAAGCCAATTACAAATTGAACCATTTTTATCAAGACATTGATAGAGACGTTTTAATGTGAGCTATTATGTGCATATTTAAAGTAATATAACATATTAAATTCATGATTGACTATAATGCTTTTATTTCAATTTGTGTTAATTTCAGTTTATTCACACAGCTGACACTCCCACGGTATATCTCCCTCACTGCTTCTTGACACTGTAAGCTACCAGTAATCGGGAGACAGTGAGTTCAAACCCCACTGTCGGCAGCCCTGAAGATGGTTTTCCGTGGTTTCCCATTTTCACACCAGGCAAATGCTGGGGCTGTACCTTAATGAAGGCCACGGCCGCTTCGTTCCCACTCCTAGCCCCTTCCTGTCCCATCGTCGTCATACGACCTCATAGCTCATTACCCACGTTTCTGCTGCATACATCACAGTAGGTACATAGAACGTCCTGTACATCTCTCTTTTGCTTCTCTGAGCGACATCCTTGCTCCAAACCAGGCTTCTTGCACTTTTCAGGAATGCTCCTGCTTGTCTTCCACGCTCAATTATTTCCTGATCATTTCTTGTATTTTCATCCACAATACTTCTCAGGTACTTGAAACGCTCTACCTACCTAAGCTGCTCCCCTCTCGAAGGCCTTACTTTCTTTTTAGTTGTGATCACTATCACGCTCTTTTTGGCATTAAATTTCATTTCATATTGTTCCACCTCATCTTCCCTAGCATCTAATTATTCCTGGATATCGTCTTCATTTTTCGTTCTCCACCTTTCCTTGTCACTTTCGTCATTAGCTTGTCCATTACCACACTGAAGAGCATTTCCCTGTCTTGTCTGTTCTCTCTCCTCGCACTTTCACACAGCTGACACTCCCATGGTACATCTCCCTCACTGCTTAAGCTGGAAGTGTGTGTTTAGAGCTGTTGCCCAGGTGGCATATCAATTGTTTACATAGTTTAGATTTCTAAAAATTTGGAACATTTCCCTTGATAAATTATAACAATCCTTAATTATTCTTCTTCATATAAATGAATATTTGACCAAATTTTTTCTGAAGTTCAATGAAACCTCCTTACTGCGTTCCGCTTTAACACGTTTTCCTGCTTAGCATGTAAACTCGAAGTTCCGATTCTCATCGTATTAAGGCGACACTCCGGAGATAACAATATATATTTTTATCTAATGCATGGATTTTCATGAAACTTTGTGGGAATGTCACCTACATAAAAATAGAGAGATTGCGAACATTTCTTTCATATACAGTTAATAATTTTTCCGAAATAAATTTTCATTTTAGAAACTTTTAATTCCATTTTTTTCATGAATATTAGCTAACAAGTTAATGTAAATTCGTAATTAGGTAGATAATACTTCTTTTAAAAGCACTATGTATCAATTTTTCTGTACATAATTTATGTAAGGAGATATATCACACTAAAGTTTGTGTAATTATTATGTTCTAAAATTTCAGAAAATGTGGAGTTTACGGACAGAATGATCTAGGTAGGTTGTAATGAAATGATGTAGCATTGAAACTACGTCATCTGCTCCCTTTTTTCCCACTGTCTGATCGTAAGTGTAAAACACCGACATACTAGTTGCTAAAACATGTATATTGAACACATAAAATTAAAGTTGTCTACGATAATACGCCTCACTGGTCGATATGTTTGGTAACAGGAGATTTCTACCAAAATCTATAGCTATCGCCTTGTATGTGTCATCTTTTCTAGCTTCTCTTCTTGCATTTCTTTTCCTTTTGTAGAACCAGTCGGCTCTAACTTTGTGCAGTTTCATTTTGTTATGCAGTTTCTTCAAATCATCTTTATTTCCTCCAGATTAGATGATGTTTCTTTTGCCTTTTCAAAGTTACTAGCTGATGCTTTCTGTTCATCGCATGTGCTGCATGTGTCGGTTCAGGGACGCCCGAAAAAGACCCCTTCAGAGAACTGAGAAATGTAGTCATTGCTTCATATGTTTCCTTAGGAAGTTAACTTTTGCCTCTTTTCTCATGTTTTCCCCTTTGGCAATTGGGGAGTATCCTGCTGTAGCCAGGGACGATTTAATTGTGTGTAAATGGTGGGCATTTACACCAAAAGAGGATAAGATTGCTTTAAAACAAACATTAATTTCAGCGAGTGTCCCTTCATGCATGACACAAACTTTATTCACATAACAAAAATCATACAGACGGGCCGCTTATGCTGGCTGCCGTGGTCGGCTTCGGTTAACAGGAGTTACGGTAATTAATCCCGCCAAGTATGGGTTCTGGTTATGTCTATCACCTAACTTAGTAAAATCCTGTATTCACTTATTCCGTTACTTTGCAGTGACCCGCTTAAAACATTTTAATGGTTTGCATTCACAGTTTTTACCAGATTCATACATAGTATCTCGTAACGTCTTCATAACACTTTTCACACTAGTAAATTTACGTTTCTTCTTTGTAGAATTCCCCATACTCACTACTTGGGTCTCCTCATCACTTGAATTGTAGACATCACTATTTATTTTACCACACATGTTTCGGGAAGGAATGGATGACTTTTCTCTCATTATAAGGTGTATTGACAAGGCGGACTCAACTAAAACTACTTTAAATAGTTCTGTAATAGATTCAGACAAGTCAATACGGATCAAACAACCATATTAACCTATTATCGTTAAGTTTATCAACAGTGGGACTAATAACTCATTTTTTGAATTTTTCAACAATGTTCGTTTTTTCTGTGTACCCTTTATATACCATACAAATTTTGTTACCTTTGGCAGAATATTATGGGAGAAAATGGGATTTAAATGTTAAAAATTACAATTGGCAAACAAAGCATTATTACATGATAAATTGTTTGAATTCAACAGAATAACTTTATGACAAGAAAAAAGAAACTCAGTCCTTTCAATTTCAGTCATTAAAAAATTTCACCAAAATGACAAAAATATAGATTTTTATCTTCGGAGTGTCACCTAAGTCTATATAATAATACCTCACCTATCACGCCATGAATTTTTGTTATTACCGCTGAGTACGATCACATTTTCTCTGAAAATGTTGTCATCCCTTGTGAAAGGAACATGATGTCCAACTTAGGTAAGAAAGGGCCGTCGCTACAGTTGCATAAAAAGGGGAAAAGGCCTTGAATTTCTGAACTTCACAGGATAAGATGCACCTTCAGGAAGCAAGCCATTAGCTCACGAATGTTTAGTTTGGCTTTCCGGTTAGCAACGAGATTGCTGAACACCACAGCGAGCCTGTCTATGCCTGTATTTCGCATTTCGTTCAGAAATTAAAAATTGATTTTGTGTTGAGTGGTATGGTGAAGTGTAGCGTATATTTGTCGCCTGATAGCCTACATCTGGATTAAGAACATAATTGTCTGAAGTTGACTAACGTGGTGTATACAGTATATGTTCTGTGACAGCCTAGTTATGGATTCAGAAAAAGTCATGAAATTCCTTATTAATGAAGACAAAATTAAAATTTATCCGAAAGCGGACTAGCTCCCGCAACTTAAAGCGTGCAGAGATAGCGTGAAACTCGCACCTTCAAATTTCGACTCGATCATTCGAGTTGGTCAAATCAATGTTTCAAAATGGTGGCCAAAGTCACAGGTCACACATGGTCGAGTGAAACCTCAAAGTTATTGTCAAAGAGTGTGACCAGAAAATAATGTTTAATAACCCACTGGTTTCAAATATAAGGCGTCTACTACCATTTGTTTAAGAAAGAGAGTGATCTGCAATAATACTTGATATTTTCATGTCCCCCCCCCCCCCCCCAAGGAAATGTTCTCAAATTATTGTTGTATTATGTTCTTTACACCTTTCAGTGCACTGTTATTTTATAATCCCCAGCAGAAGAGGATTTTCACATTTGTTCTCTTGTGTTTTTCTCACCTTTTAATATTATCTTCTCATATTTAGAAATGGTAGATTTAGTTCTGACTGCACGTACGGATATATGATGTAAAATGCCGTCATGTCGGAAATAATCGTATCTAGTGTTTCCGTATCCATGTTGGATAGCTTTTATTCATGTATTCATTAGTACATTTTCTCACTTAACACGTTTGTATGCCTTGTCCCCTGCAGAAACATCTTAACGAGGTTTTACTGTATTTATTATTGGTGTCATCACCTTCTTGACGAAAGAGGTGCGGCCTGTGATTGTGAGACTGTGTTGTTTAGAGCGTGAACTCGGAATCGGAGCGTTTGGACAGACCGGAGGAGGTGGCAGAGTTCCGCACCACCGGCCATGTTTCTTCCACCGTCTACACACAGTACTTTGCTGCTGGAGGCAACTGCTGCATGGTTCTCTTCATGTTCTTCATGTGTGTCCTGGCCCAGGGCACAGCCAGTGGAGCAGACTACTGGATCATGTACTGGTAAGATTATCTCTTTGCATACCCAGAGAGTACATTAAGTTGTGTAAAATGTAATTTGCAATCTTATCTTTCATGTACGTTTATGCTCAGAATAATATCAAAGATATTCATGGTTAATACATTTTACACAAACTTTCAAATACAGTAGAACCCCTTTTTAACGAATTTAAGGGGATTTGATATTTTTTTCTTAAAATGGGGTTTAGAAATAGGCTATACATCACAAGAAATAATAATACACAATATGTCTGTAACTAATATAATGTTAAGATATAATAAATGAACATATTAATACTAAAAACTCAAATTAATACAAGAATAACAGAAAATATTTAGAAAACAGCAGATGGAACAAATTCCTTAGTGGACCATCTACCTGAAAATGATAAATAACCTCTTCTCAACTTTTGACCCTACATCTAGTATTATAAATTTGTCTCTGACAATAAATTGATAATTTAAATCAACCAAGGTTTGAATAATTAATCATTTAGGTAAGAATCCTAGGAAGGGAGGTAAACCTCCAAGGGATAGTAGGAGGAGGAATAAACAAGCTTTTGTAATTTGGTTATTGTTAAGAAGTTTTGATTAATATGGTAAATGCGATGAACATTAAACATTAAAATAATGGATAAGGTAAGAGGAAGTTGCAGCAAGGAAAAGAGAAATAGGTATTACCGACTTGCAGTTTTAAATTGAAGGAACAGAGACTTAACATGATTTTAAAGATATTTGTGAAAAATAGACCATGAGAACCATGAGAATAAGCATATTAACCTTCACTTTCTGAAATAGTCCAGTACAGTAGTTTGCTTCCTCTGTCTCACAGAAAGAGGTTTTCATGAACATTGAAGGAGGAGAAGTACCAGCGGATAGTATCCAGTCCCCTCTTCTTCTTCTTCCTCTTAAGTAGTTTGTCTTTTTGCATCATCACAAAGGTCTCCAACATCTATCTGTGAGTGTTGAGGTCAAGATATCATCATCACAAGTAACAAATTCTTGGAATGTTGTGGCACTCGAGTCCTTTGATACAACTCCCCAATCTTCCCCAATGTCATCAGTAGTGTCTTCTTTATTAAAACTTCTGAAATGGCACCAAAACCTGCATGTCCAATGCAGTTTTAAATAGTGTCCGTAATGACTAGTTGCCATGCTACTACAAACATCTGCATGGCTTGGAATATATTCAATTTCATTTCCTCATTTCTTTCGAGGAAAGAAATAGCTCTTGAACCAGGGCCTTCCTGTACTTCCCTTTCACAGAACGAACAATGCCAGGGTCCAAAGGCTGCAGGTGACTGGTGCAGTTAGGAGGAAAGAAAACCACTTTGATATTGTACATGAAGGATGAGCTGGACATCTATCTTATCATCCTTCCTGCCAATCCAATCTTTGCATCCAAGCTTCGTAAAAATTTTAGAAATATCTCCGATGCCATCCATGCACTTTTGTTAAATTCATATTTACATGGGAGTGTATGGGTGTTCTTGAAGCATCTTGTATTCTTAAATTTTCCAATTATTAGTATGGGTAATTTTTCACTCCCATCACATAACAACACTGTCAGTCTTTCTTTACGTTTTTGCCTCCGTGGACGAACAGGAGCAAATTGTAAAACACTCCTTAGCATCATAACCTTCAAAAAGTCGAGCCAGTACGCAGCTGTATCTGCACTCTCACCGCACGATCAAACCAGCCATTAGAAGCTTGGAAATCGACCAAACCCAGTTTAAGTGCAGCGTCTCGAGCTTTTTGTTTGAGTATGTTCCCATCAGTTGGAACGTTCTCAGTCCTACCATTTCATTTCATTAAAATGTTTTCAGGTTCTCATACAGCGAACTAATATTCTTCCTTATTTTTGCCCCGGAACCGT
Source organism: Anabrus simplex (assembly GCF_040414725.1). Classification (NCBI taxonomy): domain Eukaryota; kingdom Metazoa; phylum Arthropoda; class Insecta; order Orthoptera; family Tettigoniidae; genus Anabrus; species Anabrus simplex. The sequence goes on from NC_090278.1 coordinate 97,679,269, forward strand.
ACTTCACTTCCCAGGTCAGAATTGCTTCCTTCCCCCATTTCATGATGCCAAACAGCATGGAGGGTGCCAAGATTTTTTTTTCTCCATCTGTAACAAAGGTACTTGGCTATCCCTTTCAACGTCGGTAATGATGTTGAATAGTCAGCTTCTTACGTTTAGCAGCCACAATGAACGCAGTCCGCCGGAACACTCCGTGCGACTCTCGTCGCAGACACAAATGTAACTCATAGCACAACTTGCAACACAGAAACAAAAACATAGAATGAAGTTGGAGATATGCTCCCTGCACATGATTCCTGAGCAGCGATTGGTGCCGCGAGATAGAAATGCCTAGCCAGTGTAACAGCGCAGCGCCTATAGGTTAAGGCAGCTCACCTCACTGGAGACATAACCACTGAACTATTGTTAGTGAAGATTCTCCTTTTTCAGATAATGACTGAACATAGGATATTTAATTTCATTATGGGGTTATTTATACAATTTTAAATTTTTGTTATTATTATTATTATTATTATTATTATTATTATTGATTGCCATTATTATGGATGCTGTCCAGCTCCATGGCTAAATGGTTAGCATGCTCGCCTTTGGTCACAGGGGTCCCGGGTTCGATTCCAGGCAGGGTCGCGAATGTCTGGCCCCACAGTGTAGGGGGCGACGCGACCGCCTGTCACCTGGCGGCCCCGGGTTAGATTCCCGGCCAGGTCAGGGGATTTTAATTGTAATGATTAATATCCCTGGCCTGGGAACTGGATGTTTGTGTCGTCCTCAATGTTCCTTTCCTCACATACAACATTCAACACTACCACCATTCCAATTACACGCAGGTTCATAAGCTATGGTGCCAGTAGGGGCAAAAGATCCACATGGGTTGACGCCCCGAACAAAAAGCATTTTTTAAAAAAAAAAGAAGAAGAAGAAGGGGGTTAATTTTGCTGGCATGGGGGCTGGGTGTATGTGTCTTCATCATCATTTCATCCTCATCACGACGCACAGGTCGCCTACAGGCGTCGGATCAAAAGACCTGCACATGGCGAGCCGAACTTGTCCTCGGACACTCCCGGCACTAAAAGTCATACGCCATTTCATTTTATTGTGGATGCTGTAAAATATGATGCTAGAAATGTTGCAGGCTTGATGTACATTATGAAATTAATCATTCTTATAGATATTTTAAGGTTAACTAGCTAACCATTCCGACTAAAATGGTCCTAACTCCCGAACCATTCATGCAGATTTATGTATTTTAAAGATTATTTTAATCCTTAATGAGTCCTAGATGTAAATTTTGGGAAAAAATCTCTACTTATTTTTTTATTTATTTATTTATTTGAATAGTTTTTTTTTTCTTACCACCAACTATGAACTAAAATTGCTCTAAAGGTCAAATTCGGAGATAAGTATTTGCCTTAACAGACTTTGGAGCTTGAAGAGCTCTACAATTCGTATGCTTACACTTGAGGTCTATCAACGACATTTCAGGCAGGGTAAACCATGGAAGGCACGACTTTCTACTTATTCCTTAATTTTTTCTGGAATACATTTCCATTTTGTTCAATACCCATAGCATTTTCAGTTTCTAATTGGTTTTAATCCTCTGAAATGTATCTTTCACTGTACATCACATGAAGTGTGGAAGAGACCTTCCACCTAAACATTTATATTTTGTGAAGTTACTTGTGTCTCGCGGCATGTTCGCGTACGCCAGTCATGCCTCTAGGCCGTACTAAAAGCAAGAATTCGTGCTACATGGATGAAGTGGCAAATGACAACAGGCATCACCTGTGATAGTGGCTTGAAAGATTCTCAAAGATTGTATCATCGGAAACTGCACTTCACTCCCATACAGCCGTCATTCCAGTACTACCCACAGTTCAATGGACATAACTCACCAACAGCATCTAGCATGAGAGTGACTGCTGCTTGTCGGTAACAGTGATTTCCAGAGGCCCCGCCAATTTATCACGGTTCCGCACATCGCTAAAGGAGCACTTTCATTTAAAACGTTAACTTCAGACTGAGATTACATGAAAACGGAAGTTAACCCTTTTAGTGGAGGATTCTGGCAGACCTCCTGTGCCAGAAAGGTCAGGTTTTTTCGGAGGAAATAATTTACTGTATTTACTTGCATCTTAGACCCCTTTTTCTTCCACTTTTACAGCCAAAAGAAGTAAGGGCAGGTCCAATATGCGATAACCTCAATTTTATGCAGTGAATGCATGGGTTCTAGGGTATAATGAACTATATCATGGCAGTGAGTTAAATGGCAATAATGGTGGTTGTTTTTATAAGGTACAAAATCATATGTTCAGTCAGCCCATATTTATCAGGAAGATAAGATGTCAAAGGCTTTTGATTGCATGTCGCATGACCTTATCTGGTTAGCACTGTGATAACACAGTGTCCTAGAGGACCTTTCTGCATGAGGAGCGGCCAATAATTTCAGGGTCATAGTTGGAGTTCATCAAGGTTCAGCCCTGTCATTAGTGTTGTTTATTCTTGTGGTGATGGACAGTCTTACAGCAGACTTGCACCATCCTTTACCTCTGACGATTCTCTGTGCTGACAATGATATGTTAGCTGCTGAAAACAAGCTGAATCTCCAAGTCCATATCCAGGAATGAACTGAGGCTTAACAAAGAGAAAACAATCCAGGTTGATAGCGAGGATCTGTCATGGATCAAAATATTTATGTATTTGGGATGTTGGCTGACTTACCAAAGAACTAAAAGCAAGAATTTGTGCTACATGGATGAAGTGGCAAATGACAACAGGCATCACCTGTGACTGTGGCTTGAAGAATTCTCAAAGATTTAGGTTTCTTATACAGAATTACCTTAATGGCCTTAAAAGGCTCAATATCTATTTTGAGGAACCATGTTTATGGACATGACCTTTTTTTAAAAAAAAAAAAGTTTTATTATACTTTGTCTCGTGCCAAAGTTGTTTTTAAATGAATAAGTATTAATAAGGACTATAAATATATTTAAAATTACTCAAGCCCATACCAAGCTGCTATGGGCTTTACGTCGCACCGACACAGATAGGTCTTATGGCGACGATGGGATAGGAAAGGCCTAGGAGTTGGAAGGAAGCGGTCGTGGCCTTAATTAAGGTACAACCCCAGCATTTGCCTGGTGTGAAAATGGGAAACCACGGAAAACCATTTTCAGGGCTGCCGATAGTGGGATCCGAACTATACCAAGCTGGGACAGGTTGCTAGTATTAAATAGAAGTTTATTTGATGATAAATATTTATTAGGTATTATGAGTATTTAATTTTCACACCTGTGTTATACTCAAAATAAACTTTCCGTATTATATCAGGGGGTTGTGAGTGTCCGGTTGGCAATTTTTGTTCTATACCAGCATTACTTCAATGTGTTCTACATGACCTAATAATTGCTAGTTGCTTTACGTCGCACTGACACAGATAGGTTTTATGGCGACGATGGAACAGGAGAGGGCTAGGAGTGGGAATGAAGCGGCTGTGGCGTTAATTAAGGTACAGCCCCAGCATTTGCCTGGTGTGAAAATGGGAAACCACGGAAAACCATTTTCAGGGCTGCCGACAGTGGGGTTCGAACCCACTATCTCCCGAATAATGGATACTGGCTGCACTTAAGCGACTGCAGCTATCGAGCTCGGTACCTAATAATTGCAAGTTTATTTAAGTATGTTGGTGATATTATGACTTGGGTATTTATACACGTTGTTTTCAAAGTTCAATTAATTTTAATTCATTTTTATATTTAAAATTAAATTTTAATCAAAAATTATAACACGGAAATAAATCACACATGTTATTGATAACCTGTTTCCTCTGTATTCATAGCTTTACTACATCAGGTGTAACTTGGATGTTTCAGGACAAAGATAGAGGAAGAGCGCACACTTTCAAGCCTTCGGGATGTAAACGGGACGGAGGAGATCTCCTCAAACAGTACTACTATCTCAGAAATCTCAAACAGTACTACTATCTCAAACAGTACCGTTATCTCAGGAAGTGAACTGTTGAGCACGGAGACTTGTATCTATATCTATAGTGCTATCATAGCGGCTGTTGTGGTGGTAGCACTGTGCAGGTCATTCCTCTTCTTCACCGTGTGCATGCGAGCATCTCGACGACTGCACGACAGGATGTTCAACTGTGTCACTCATGCCTGCATGAGGTTCTTCAATACCAACACGTCAGGTAAAAGTTCCTCGCTACAATAGAATGTAAGATATATTAAATATGGTATTGACCAAGATAAGTGCATGATGTAAATCTAAGAGCAAAATTGTTATTTTAATATCAAATATTGTGAGCTTTCTTCAGCCCTATCATGTGATTAAAAGACGAATTAAAATCTCTCCTTACAAGTTATGAGCCAGTTATAATCATCATGATCATCTAACGGCAGGCACCGAACAATGGTACTGTTGCATGTAATGAACTTCATTTTTAACATCCATATTGATGTAATACTCAAGTCAAACTGAGAAGAGTCAGTACTAAAATATTGCATTATCTTTTTAACGCGGCAATGGTCGCACCTTGTGGTTGTTGTAGGTCACTATGACCCACAAATTATTATTTGATTTGTATAACATGTTATATTTTAAACTCTTCTAGAATATCAGTTAACAGTGTTCTTGTCATATGAAAATGCCGTTACCTTTAGTTTAATCTTTATACTACAGTTACAAATTTATTATTGAAAAATATTACAAAAATACAAGTGTTTCAAACATTCACCATATTTTCTCAGAAGTTGAGGCACAAAAATATTACACTGGAAAGTTCTCTAAGATAATGTAACCAATACTTGAGTTTATTTGCAAATGAACATCATACTAAAATTTTCAATGATTTTCACTTTTGCTATACAAGAGAGAAAATGAACATCAGAATCAAGTCATGGATGTGACAGACAAGTTTATACTAATCCAGATTCCTGTAGCATTAAAGCACTAGTTTAGGCACTCTCCAGGCAGTCTAGGAAGGTTACATACTTTGCAGATCGCACAGGTTTGGTAATATTTGTTCCCATTTCTGGGGCATAGTGCACATCTCTTATATTTATCTGTTTGAGCTTCTTCACGGATCGGACGTCCATCATCTCAGATCTTAGCTTTCAGGCTGCAAACGAGACCTCGTATAAGGAAGGGCCAGTTACGTAGCAAGTTATTTTAGGAACTGCCTCCTTATGAGCTGCTTGTATTTGTTATTTCAAGCCATTGACAACTAACACATTTATAGTTGTAATCTGCAGGCCTTCAGGCTGAGCAGCGGTTGCTTAGTAGGCCATGTCCTTTCAAGGAGTGTAGTGCCAAAGGGTTAGGTTAGTTAAATCTCTTGTTATAAGCTAATTAATCTCAATCCAAATAAGAACAAATAGATTAGCTAAAGCACAAAAATTAACATGGGATATCTACAAAAAGAAATGTCTATCAATAAATACAAAAATAAAACACTACAACACAGTTATAAAACCGGAAGCTACATATGCAGCAGAAACAATCTTTTACCTGAATAAACAATCGAAGACTGACAGACTTCAGAAAATTGAAAGGAGGATTGGAAGAACCTACATCAACAAAAAATACCAGAAAGACAGACAGTGGCGGTTAATAACTAACAAAGTCGTGTACAAAGAGCTAGAACCCATTCCAGATGCTATGCGTAAGAGGAGACTGGGATTCTTTGGACATATCATGAGGATGCAGGTTTCGAGACTTCTGAAACAACTAGTACAACACAATCTCGTCTCAAAAAATACCACAACAAGATGTAAATGGATCTGAGAAGTAAGAGAGGATCTGAAGGAAATAGACCTTACAACAGAAGACACCACAAATAAAATAAAATTGAATACAAAAGTCAAGAATACAAACCTCCGCTTTACCCTTACACAAAACAAACCAACAACATGCACATTTTCAACTGAGGAAAGGGCACGAAGATCGGAGCGTCTGAAGTACTGGGAGGACCGCAAAGCCCAAACAATCCCTTCAAAGAGACCTGAACGACGGACTGACTAAAGTGATCCTATGTGGTCATAGAAGAAGAAGAAGAAGAAGAAGAAGCTGATTAATTTGTACTTGATGTTGAGAGGTGATAATTGTTGTAAATGTTTTATTGCAGTATCAATGTTAAAATTAGCAGGTAAAGCTTGAATATTTTCTGAAATATTTGTTGAGGAGTCTAGAAAAAGAAGTTCTAGTATTTTGTTGCAGGAAGTATGGAAATTATTAGTTACTTAAAAAGATTAGAAAAAGAGTTGAGTACTCGTTTCCCTGCTGGTCCCTTTAGAATGTTGCTCACAACTACACTTGTGTTGCCAGCAACTGACTGTCGGGCAGCTGTTCGGGAGGAGACATGGTACGGGCAGGAGAAATAAGGCTATGGTAAGGGCAGTGGCTTGCGGCGAACACATTCGTTACCCCAGCTGCAAAAATGTTTTTTAAAATAAGCAATCATAGCCCCACTACACTCTCTAAAGTCAACATTACCATTTTATAAGGCTCCATTTTTCGTGGAAAGGTCTACCTGAGAAACGTCTTTCAAGAATATTTTCAACCACACACACTCACATATTTCCAAATTGATATTCACAGCAGTGATGACACCATCATAAATTAATCTAGAGCAGATTTTAAACAATGTACTTACATTTTCACCCAGTGACGCTTCATGATAGTACAGTCATGGTTTTCACAAAAATACACTGGGACTAAATATTTGTTTTCAACTTAAAAAGCCTAACGTAAACTGAATCAGCACAATTTAACTGGTATTTTACTGTCGCCAATGTTCTATAGTTTCAGTTGCTTACTGAGTATAAGTGCAGCAACGACAAACGAGGGAAAATATTCGTCACGGCGTATAACATACGTTATATTCATGAAGAATGGCACAGAACTCATGAAAACTTCACCTATAATCCAGGAGGAACAGTACAGAACTTCACTATATACCACTATACAAAATTCTTTTACTTCACGCTTAGCTCTGTGTTCATGCTGGGCAACCTAACTATTTTTCTGCGGCTATTGGAAAACATACTCTACGCGTGCCATCAGTGAACTGCTCAAAAAAACTTTATACATGCCGAAATCCAAAATTAAAATACAGTATATTCTTCTGTATTACAATTGATTTCATAAATTAGCTCTATTTTTATTAGCAAGACAATGTGCAAGTGGCTATACTGTTAACATGTTGATATTTTTCTTGTAGTCTCTAGTGTATGGCGCTGAACACTTTGAGCGTCAAGTATTAAAACTAACATCCCTTACCTAAGCTAGCTGGCCTGTCGCCGTAAATTGCTGTCAGGGGGAGGTTTCATGGCCCCGCCCCACTCCCAGGACAAGGAAGCTTCAACTGCATGCGTCAATCAAGCGACTTAAATGTTGCTGGGGAAGCTGAACTGGGATAGTACGAGCGGATTATTGAGACAGCTGTACTTGGCTTTGCTTAGATGTTCGCAGCTTTTTAAACTTTGTAGAAAGCGTTCTAAGGAATAATAAAAAAATGTAAATACAAAATTATTTATCCCAGCAGCGCTGGAGTAGATGGGATTCAGTGCACACCACTGGGTAGGGGTACGTGTAGGAGGGGACTTTGTGCGATTAGTAGATTTATGTTTATTTTTCTGAGAAGATATTTTGGAGATTTCCTCTAGCAGAACATCAATACTTTTGGCAATTTTATTTAAGATATTTTTTTTTTTTCTTTTTGCTAGGCTCATACGTTAAACTTGGAAACACTAAACATTTTAGCAGCCTCTGCATTTGGCTGGCAGAAAATCCATAATTTGATGCCCATACCATAACTTCCCTCTTTTTTATTTACTGAAGTGTACACAACTTGCCACGACTAGAAGAGTGACCAAAACTGAATGTTGTCAACCCAAGCAACAATAAACAAAACAAAACAAAAACATTATAGCTAGAAAAATGTTGGTTTACTTGTGACTTTGAGTTCAGCTGCTGTGCATGTGATGACTTACCACAGAAGCCAGTACTTTCACATATGGATCTTATTAGTACATTTGAACATTAAAATAACCATAGTGTTCTATTCAGCCCAATACGGTATTCCTGTCCGCTCAGTATCCTCATAACTTGATGATCCACCTTGTTCCAGGTCGTATTCTCAACCGCTTCTCCAAGGATATGGGTTCCATTGATGAACTGCTGCCTCAGTGCATGATCGATACGCTTCAGGTTAGTGCATCATCTCAGTGAATACAGTCTCATGAAAAACTATCAGAATAAGGTTTCTATTTTAAAATAATTTTTCCAATGGTTTGTAACACACTGCTTATTCTTACATCCTGCGCTTCCTATCATTGTTCGAAGAGTAACTGCTCTGTGACAATTGCTTTAGGATAAAGGATCATTTATTTGCATGTGTTACACTTCTGAGGTCTAATTGTTGCATTTTCTATGCCACAAACAGAGATAGGTGCTAAATTTTTATGACTCCATTTCACTCCAGAAAAAGGGAAACTGGGGCAGGAGTAAGGGAACTACACCAACTGATGGCACAAGTTGAAGCACAGCCTATGGACTCAGTGATGCGACTAATATTCATTGTATACTTCTTGCAGGTGGAAGTAAATCTGGTAGGCAATAGAACACTGGAGAAAATTATTTTCTGTGATGAAAGTGCATTAGAGCTAGAGGGGCCAGAGTGAGGTAGATGTGGACGGGAGTGGGAAGGGAGGGGTATGTATAGGTACTTCAAGGCAGAAACAGATTCCAGGAATCATTAATGAACAAGGAACTTAGAGAAGGCAATGGGTTGGCTTCGACTACTGCATCTGAGAGTTATGAAAGGTGTCCCCTCATACTGCAATAGCACTTAACACCAACAACCTCAGTCCTCATCTTGCCTGATATGCCTGGGTCAGCTTGACATGTCTTGCATAAGCTCTGGGAAAGCATTCTTTATGATTATATTAGACAGGTTTGCAAAATTACTAACAAGTTTGATAAAAGGCAGTTCGGGTTTAGGGAAGCTTATTCCAGCGAGACTCAACTTTCAGGATTCCAGATATTTTATATTCAGGAGGTCAAAAGGACTGTATCACTAGTGATCTATCCAAGTCTTGATAGGGTGGATCATGGGAGGCTACTGACTAAAATGAGGGCTATTGTTGTTGAATGGGTGGCTATATTTCTAGAAAATAGAACTCTGAATTAGAGTAGGTGAGGTTCCACATGCTAGTTTTCTTATATAATAATTTCGTGTGGCTATTTCTAGCCGAGTGCAGCTCTTGTAAGGCAGACCCTCCGATAGGGTAGGTAACTGTGTGTGATTGTGGTGGAGGATAGTGTTATGTGTGGTGTGCGAGTTGCAGGGATGTTGGGGACAGCACAAACACCCAGCCCCCGGGCCTTTGGAATTAACCAAGGAAGATTAAAATCCCTGACCCAGCCGGGAATCAAACCCAGGACCCTCTGAACTGAAGGCCAGGACGCTGATCATTCAGCCAACAAGTTGGACGTTTCCTTATATATAAATATGAGTAGTAGATAAGTTGTGAGCAACTACAAAAAGACCTTGATAATTTTGCAAGGTGGGCAGCAGACAAAGGTATGTTTGTAAACCAGATGAAAAGTGAAGTTGTAGGTTTTATCAATAGGAAAAGTCCTCTCAGCTTTAATTACTGTGTTGATTGGGTGAAAGTTCCTTATGAGGACCACTGTGAGTACCTAGGTGTTAATATGAGGGGTAATCACTTTAACGAGGTGTTTTAAACTAACTTTCTCAGTTCCCTGTAGGCCTGTTCCCAGCAGCTTCGTTGGAGGTAGACTGAGTGCTGTCTGTCATTTGGAACGAGATACTACTTGCAATTCAAGAGGGGAGGGGCAGCAGACAGAAGAGTCTGGCCAGTGTGTTTGAAGCACCGATTGACAAACTTTTTGAATAAAAGTTAGGAATTAAAGGGATGGCAGTTTTATATAAAATGTCTTTTTTCTGTTATTTTATTAAGTTATAATCTGGATTAGCATGTTGGTCCAGATGTATGAAGCATTTCTCATTAATATTGACCAGGGTACCTTTTTGCATAGTTTTTAGAATTTTTAGATCCTGTTTGATGTTACAAAAAGTATGTTTAAGAATGATGTGACATGCTTCGGTCTGGTCATCCACCAGTAAGTGATGACGATTTTCAGACTGAGTCCACATCTGTGGAGATCGATTGGAACACCACAAGATACTGGACTGGTGGCTTAACTGAGCGTCACGTTCTGTAGGACCACATGGGAATGTGAAAAAATGCTTCAGGATGGATTCCACAATGAGTTAACAGAAATGCAGAATTGGGTACGATATGCTTGCTTGCTGCGTAAAGGAGAGCCGCTTTCATGGCGGATAACCATTGACGAGATCTTATGAACCAAAGTTGAAATGCTAATCGACTGAGTGGCGTCATTACGGGTCACCGCGAATAACAACAATTCGGTCCTCATCAGTGTGGCTCTGGCTACAATTGGGATGGTGGTGTTATAAAGCATACCACTCTCCCAAGGCAGACCATTAACACAGAGTACTACTGTTTGTTTCTAGAAAACGATGTAAGGGCAGTGGGCACCCATCAGACTGCACGACAATGCAAGGGCGCATGCAGCAGGAGCGGTGTCTGATTTGTTCAGTTGCAGGGGCTGCAATGTTCTCTACAACTCCTCATACTCTCCGGATTGAAGTTGCTGCAACTTCTGCCTAATCCTTTAAACAAAGAAACCACTGCGTAGGTTCTGCTTGCGAACAGTTGAAGACATCGTTCGCTCTCTTCGCATCATCCAGAGTTTGGGCAGTGCTGACGGTATAGGCTTCCACGTCACTGGGAACACGTATGTGTTGCTGGTGGCTAACCTAGAACCATGTACGAGTATCTGGTATATGGTACGATCAGTAGTATTGCTTTAGAATTCAGCTTGCAAGTAAGGAAAGAAGCAAGGCGTAAGGTCCAGACTTCCCTGAATTTGTTTTGTTTCATGGGAGAGCAGGGACGAACTAGGATTGATCCACATATACAAAGCTGTTGGTAAATGCTAATGCATGAATAAGCAGAAACCATGAAATATATTTGATCAGTTTATATGGGATTATAATAGAGAATATAATAGAGTCTCTGTAGTCCAACACAATGAGCCCCGACCACGTGACATTTTCATTGTCAGGGAGAGAGAGCAACTGAGTAAATGACAGTCAGCTGTTTGTTGCGTAGATTGTGCAGGAAAAAGTTCTGAAAATCTATTTATAAGCAAAACATCAGACGAAGATTAACAATTTCATTTTCCAGGATAGGCCTATTAATATTTAAAGAAATTATACATGGTTATATATTGTTGTTCATTGACTAAAAGATTTATTCATTTAATGTGTACTCTGAGCAGTACACAGTATTGTTAAGCTGTTTCACTCAATTGTGACTAAATGGTGAAGGTGTCAATACGCATGTTTTGGAGAACTCTATCAAATGAAAAAAAAGAAAATTTTGGAAATCATATCCGGTCCAAATGTTGTTCACGAAGAACCCATAAAAAAAGGGCAATTTTAAAAAATGAACTTGTTCCACAATTATTATCCGATGTCTGGCAGCTGATGAAATCGGTGACATTTATAGACATCATTGGTGAGGAGTTCAAGAAGCAAACTAAATTGTTTGAAAAGAAAGAAAGTCAAATACATCTGACAAAATATAATATTGTGTACATTTTGTACATTGTAAGCAGTCCAGCTCCATGGCCAAATGGTTAGCGTTCTGGCCTTTGGTCACAGAAGTCCCGGGTTCGGGAATTTTAACCATAATTGGTTAATTTCGCTGGCACGGGGGCTGGGCTGGGTGTATCTGTCGTCCTCATCACGATGCGCAGGTCGCCTATGGGAGTCAAATCAAAAGACCTGCACCTGGCGAGCCGAACATGTCCTTGGACACTTCCAGCACTAAAAGCCATACGTCATTTTATTTCATTTCATTGTAAGCAATCTCGCGGTTTACTTCTCCGTCTGTCCTAAAAGTTCCCTCTTCCACATTTCATGAGGGAACATTTTCGGTGTTGAGGTGCTTTGTAACTAAGAAATTGTCTGCAATATTGGTTAATATTTTAATCTGGCCTTTTCTCTCTTTTTGAGCAAGAGTAGCAGAACAATGAGTACATGTCATTTGTGCAGATTGGTCTGGCCCTGATTGGTATCATTGTGGTGATCGCGGCAGTCAACTACTTCCTGCTTATCCCCACAGCCATCATTCTGTTCGTATTCTACCTCATGAGGGTCTACTACCTGGCTACGTCACGCAGTATAAAGAGGCTTGAAGGAATCAGTAAGTTGAGCTATTTTCTACAGAAATTGTGTGCATTTTATAAAATTAAGATGCAAGGTTTTTTCCCTTTTTTTAAACATTTATTTGTAGAAACTAAACGAATTCATTAAAAGATGTATGTCGTATCTTGCTCTGTAATGAAGAAATAAATGTGAAGGTAAATCTCCACAGACTTGCAGTACTTCAGAATGTAACATCTTTCAGTAATCAAAAGAATATCATGCTATTCTCATATTTTTGGTGCAAAGTTGATTTTATTGTTCTAAATGTATCACATTTGTTGTTTGGGTCATCAGTTCATTGACTGGTTCAATGCAGCCTTTCATGCCAGCTGCCCCAGCCGAAGTTATGTTGTGGGTGGCCGCCCTGCTTAAGCGAGTATACAATCTCATATGACCTTATAAAAGACGCTGGAAGTATCGTCCTTCCTGGGTTATACACGCACTGTATCTGGTAACCACATTCTGGCTGTTGCGAGCAAGTTCTCCCACTGTAATATTTTCTTTCAGTTCCTCCAGTTTGTGAGGATTTGTTCGAGACACTTTCTTTCAGTTTACTCCACAAGTAAAAATCACACACTGTTTGATCTGGACAACACGGGAGAAATAGACCAGCACTGATCACACTCTCTGCAAACACTTCCAAGATTGTAATGAGGGAAGAATCTGCTGTATGAGCAGGGCTGAATCTTGTTGAAACCATTTACGCAATGATTCTTCTTCCATTAACTGATGAAAAACGGCATCAAAATATCATCTTGGTACCTCTCTGCATTTACTGTCGTCTCAAATAAAATAGACCCAATTATTTGTCTCGCAGTGACAGCACACCAAACACCAATCCTATCGTGAGAGACGTCATAAACACCATTAGGATATCCTGCAGACCAATAGCGAGATTTATGACTGTTCACACGACCATTAAGAAGAAACCAGAACTTTTACATACGAAAATACAGTGTTGCAATGATAACTGTCTCACCGTGTTAACAGCCTGGTGACTGATGCACGTGTTGGCTGCTTGCGCCTCCCATACTGCAGCTGCCGTAGCGTGCGTTCGTTCTGGGTTTTATGACACACCCTGTACTACAGCCTACATTTACTCTAATCTGTTTGTTATGTCTACTCCTACAGTTCTCTCAAAAACTGGCTGTTGCAGTCTCTCCACTCATCTGTTACACCATACATTTCCTTATAAAGTACAAACTTTACAGAAGAGTAGGACCTCAAGCCATGTTAAGTAAAACATTCTTTGAACCAAACATTATACGTGAGAACAAGTAAGTCTACTCTTATTTCCCTGTTGAGTGTGAAGGGATTGCTGAAGAGTATTTTAAGTTGAGCTGGTGTCATGTTATTGACCACCCTGCAGGACAAATTTTCTGCCACCAGCATCTTGTAAAGGGGCTTAAGTCACGTACTGACAACACAATAAAGCAAGCCTACTAACCTTGTTTTCTTTGCTTCCTCCTTGCAGCTAGAAGTCCTGTCTTCTCGCACCTGAATGCCTCCCTCCAAGGACTCACCACGATACGAGCTTTTGGAGCACAAGATATCCTGGAAAAGGAGTTTGACGCTCACCAGGTGAGCACACCTTCTAATTTTATAATTCTTTGATCATTTTCCAACACTATCATTAATAAATCTAAATCATGTAATATTCATTTAAAAATCAGATGCCAGTTCTCAATAATTCTATTCTTTTGCAACTTTTTGGAGATAGTGATGAGGTCCTTTCTCACTTTATTCTGTCAGATCCTTTTAACCTTCATTATCATCACCATCATATTGTGGTGGTGATGGTGGTGATTATTGTTTTAAAAGGAAGTACAACTAGGCTTCCATCCTCTATATAACACTAATCAGGCGGAAAAAATGGAAGGGGTCCGACACTTCGAAAAATGAAGATATCGGCCAAAGGAAGACAAGGGCCACGAAGGGCATGAAAATAGACTCCCTAGACCTCGCAAACCTAATAGCGTCGGGGTCGGAAAAGAACAAGAGTTGCCCAAGAGAGGTCAGATAGGATAGATGAAAGTGAGGAGCCTGGTACAAGTAAGTGGAAGCAATGCCAGGACTCAGCTAAGGGCCCCGTGGTCGCCAACCCACGCTCCATAGTTCATAGCCCCTGAGGCCCCTTTTAGTCGCCTCTTACGACAGGCATGGGATACCGTGGGTGTTATTCTACCACCCCCACCCAGAGGGGGTAGAAAATCTGTGATCCAAAGAAAATATATCCTGAGAAGGTCGCAGCTTATATACCTGAGGGGGCGGTTCGAGAGGGTTCTGGAATAAATCCGGACAGGTGGTGGGTGGTGATTACTGTTTTAAGAGGAAGTACAACTAGGCAACCATCCTCTAACAGTAATCAGAGGAAAAAAGGGAAGGGATCCGACACTTCAAAAAATGAAGGTATCGGCCAAAGGAGGACAAGGGCCACGAAGGGCGTGAAAATGAAAGACTCCCTAGCCCTCGCAAATCTGATAGTGCTGGGGTCGGAAAAGAACAAGAGTTAGACGAAGAGAGGTCGTGCAGGGTGGATGAAAGTGAGGAGCCTGGCACTAAGTGGAAGCAATGCCAGGACTCAGCTGATGGCCCCATGGTTGCCAACCCACGCTCCAAAGTTCAGAGCCCCTGAGACCCTTTTAGTCGCCTCTTACGACAGGCAGGGGATACCGTGGGTGTTATTCTACCGCCCCCTCCTACAGGGGGACATCATCATCATCATGTGTCCTACTCCAGTTGCTCGGGTGTGTTATGGTCTTTTTTTTTAATATCATCTTCCTTTCTTTGGCATCGATGTAATTCACTGTTGATGTCCTGGTTGTGGAGCTGCTGTTGCACTTTGTTGTTGGCAGCTCTTCATGTTTCAACATCATTTGAGCCGTGTAGTAGTAGTTGCTGCCTCATTAAGTGCATTTATGCAATTATGAAGAAAAAATGAGATACTAAAATGATGATACAAATCAAGTGTATCCACAAGTTTCTAGTAATGTGATCGTATTGCCAGATAATTACACTCCTGGTGGTGTTGTATTATGGAAGGAAAAGAAAAGAATATCCAATCATACAAGGATCATTTCATAGAGGCCACTGGACTCTGCATCTCAGATTGGGTCTAGGCATAGAAGCTAACGGTAAGGGGAAGTTTTCTAGATTTCTCCCACCTAGTGGCACCATCTCCTATGTGATGTTGCCTGCTCTCAATTTCAGCACAAGCCCAAACCATCATTAAGGGCCCTTTTGAGTTTTCTCCTTGATTGGAGCAACACCAAATTGTGATGTAATCCAACTTGCTGATGCCACAACGTCTAGTACCATAGAACAGTATATCCTTGATTTAGGTGAATGAGTTTGCCACTTTGTCCATGCAGCATGAATGATCAGGTCCTCACCATCAACTTGGATTGTTCTATTTTCTCTGGGATGCAGCGTCTTCCAGTCGAAAGATACATTGATAGAAATACGGTAATTGTTTTATTACACGCACACCCACCTGTCAACACAGAAATACTAATACATTTGAATAATTCCTGCACAGTCCAATGGCTGTCTTCTTTTAAACACTTCTGGGTAAGAGTCACCGACATCTCACATGGGACGTCCACTCTGTTCCTGCACCTTTATCACCCGGCACAACATTCTACTCCCAGAGAGCTGGAATTTTCAAATATGACTGCTGTTATCCATTGTGGTAGTTGCACACAAAGACCATCTGTTGAAGGAATTGAATAGAGTGCAACAAAGGGTCACTGGATTTCCATAGTACAGTTGCTATGACTTGTGAAATGAACTCTGTATTTCATCACTTGACCATTCTACATAGATCTAAAGTTGCAAAACTCACAAGATGTATTTCATGAAAGTGACACCTTTTTACTTCCCATTTCCACTGTTGTGAAATACTTAATAGATCTGGATAATGCAGTTTTGTTGAAGCGTTATCCCATTGGTATGAAGTCCTGCTATTGACATTGTTGAGTGCCTGCACTCCCAATCGGTGCATTACAGACATGCTCACATAGGGGAAAATGCCATTATCCTGAGTCACATGCTCATTTCCATAGTCTGGAGAGAATGTTCGGCTCTTGATGCTGTTAAGTTCAAATGGGCTTACTATTGTCCTTTAACCCTGGTCAAGTGAATTGCATTTTTGGTAGTGAGCGTAATTCATTTTCATGATTTCCTTTTTATTGTTAAAGAACACCAACACACTGAAAATATAAGTAGTCAGGCATAAATTAGCCATTCATACCCCAATTTCAACAGAATAGATTGCAGAACTGCATAAGATTTTCACTTTCTTGCCTACTTCACTAATACCACAGTACATTAATAGATATGCACAGGAAATTATATGTCGAAATGGAAAGCAAATTGAAACTTTATTTATGTAGCAAACCAGAATTGTTTGCAATCCTGGATCCTGATTTGTGACCTCGTACCATTCTATGCTTTCCTCAACACTATTGTTGACTTTCTGTCGTATTCTGGCAATTAATTCCACCAATAATATCTATGTACTCATTATCTGAATCTGCCCTGTTACTTATGTTGTTCTCACACTCATTTGTACCAATTTCACTTTTTCATCCATTATTGCACATTGTTGAGTATTCATCAACACTATCTAGTATTTATGACTATTTCAGACTTGTTTTGAATTATTTTTCGATATATAATGTCTACAATAGTCAAAACACGATCTTTTGCAATGTCAACAAAGTTAGGCCACAAGAAAACTCTCCGACAATCCTGCAGGGCACCATTCTCGACTGCTAGTGTTGTCGTAGAGCAATTTAACCCAATCATTGAGTATTTCAGGTACACAGTTGTCGATACGGCACACAATCAAAGGCATTCACGAGATCAAGAAAGGCTAGATCTAATGGTTTCTGCCATGTTTCTCTGTTACTTGAATGCTAAGATGGCATTTGTAGATAGAGAGATGGACAATATTGCGTAGGTAGTGATAGAGGGTGTGTGTGTGCCGGTAGTTACCACAGTCCCCTGGGTAGCCTTTCCTTTTAACCTCTTAACATGAAAGCTCGAGTATACTCGGGAATGTCGCTCATTGATCGGTACCTAATTTAAAAGCCCGAATATACTGGTTTCTTGTTGTTTCTCAATATTTCCGCCAGATGTTTATGAAATTATTACTTTAGGGTCCTATTTTTGCCAACAGATGTCTTTGACTCAAACGTAGTGGATGTCAGTGACTCAGGCAGTTCGTTTTCGCGGCTTTCCCGCATTTGTTGCTATCTAAGTGTACTTTGCCTGTTAGGTGAAAATGGAGAGTGAAGAAGGGTTTGACTTTGAGTTTAGCGAGTCTGATAGTTCTGAAGAAGTTTTTGAGGACAGTTCAGAAGAAGAAAGTGGTAGTTCTAGTTCATCTGATTGTGACATTGCAAGTGGTGTGCAGACAGTGGTGTGAAATTGATACTTCCGGAACACTACCACCTGCCCCACCACGTTTTCCTTTGAAAGCTAATATCCTGAAATACATTTCCAGCCGTGTCGTGAGGATGTTACTCAGTTCATTGACGATGATTTTATAGATATTTTGGTGACCGAGACTAACAGACTAATGTTCCGGAATGGAAGGACACAACAATTGATGAAATGTATATTTTTATCGTGCTGACAATACTGCAAAGCATTGTAAAGAAACCTACATATCAAGTGTATTGGTCCAAGGCATCCACATTTCGTCAACTTCTTCCTTTTCGAAGATTTCTTAACTTGACGAGGTGCCTACATTTTTCAGACAATAGTACATATGTTGCAGAAAATCATCCACAACCTAAACTAAACAAAATATGGCCTATCCTGAATCACATGTCTATTAAATTTGGAACTGTGTGTACCCCAGAAAGGGATGTGACAATTGACAAAAGCTTGCTGCTGTATAAAGGACGATTGGGCTGGGTCCAATATCTGCCTCTCAAGAGAGCCAGATTCGGTATCAAAACATTCATGCTGTGTGAGTCAGCTACAAGTTATGTTTGGTCCCTGATCATATACACGCGCAAGGGCTCTAAACATCTACCCATGTCATCACAAGTTTTTATGACACTGATGAAACCTCTGCTGAATAAGGGGTACTGTCTAACTGTGGATAACTATTACAGTTCTCCTCAACTGGCCGACATTCTGATTACCAATCGCACCATGTTAGGCACTGTGTGCCCCAATAGAGCAGATATGCCTCCAAATTTCCGGAGCATGAAACTCAAAAAGGGCGAGATTGCAGCATTCCAGCGAGGTAAACTGACTGCAATAAAATGGAAAGACAAGAGAGATGTCTGCATCCTATCTACCATCCATAATGCAGAAATGGAAAGACGCAGAGGACGGAAAAAGGAAGTTGTGAAACCTAAATCTGTGTTCGCGTATAACGAAACAATGGGGGGTGTTGATAAAGTAGATCAACACACTGCTACTAACCCCCTGCCACGGAAGAGAGGAAAAAAGGTTTTATAAGAAGATATTTTTTCACCTCTTGGAACTAGCAGTATGGAATGCTTTTGTCCTCTTCAAAAAACATGAGGAAGGACGAATGCTCTTGACTTTCGTGTGACTGTCGTTGAGAAAATGATTGCACATCATAGAGAGGAATTTTCTCCGAAAGCAGCAAGTCGTCCTTCAACAAAAGCAACCCCCATGCCACTTATTGGCCGCCATTTTCCTTTGGGGATTCGTCCGACGGATGAGAAGCAAAACCCAACAAGGATGTGCAGGATGTGTAGCAGTGTGCGCGATGCTAGAGGGAAGAAGGCACGGAGGGAATCCAGGTACATGTGTAAGGAGTGCGATGTAGCATTGGCTGTTGATCCTTGTTTTAGGGCATTTCACACAGCCACAAACATATGAACAGTATTGAGTGTCATGTTGTATTATTTGCAATCTGTTTAGTGCTGTGTTATTTATTTTAGAACCCGTAAAAAATACCACGAGTATACTCGGGACTTTAAAACAGGAACTTTTTGGTGGCTTATATTTCATTGTTAAGTTTGAAAAATGTATTTTCATTGTTACCACTGTCATTAGTTTTCAATAAATAGCCCATTTTAACAATAAAAAATTAGGTAAAAAATGATCACAATTTTGTAAATAATTGGTATGTTAAGAGGTTAAATATGGGCGTTGTGATACTTCATGAGTAGTCAGTACATGAAAGGTGGGGTTCTGTGACAGCATCAGAGAAGTCAGTCAACCTAGATATTGTATTGATTTGAAGGTTCTTAATTTCCCAGACGATCAGGACTGTGCCTTTGCATTTTTCATCTTGTGGACAGCATCTTGTGATGTGTGGAACTGGTCCAGCAATTGCCTACTCGTCTGAGAGTGGGGCCTGGAGAAATTCTGCATTTTATATTTCCCTGAAATGTTCTTGCCATTAATCCAATATCTTTCGTTGATCGTGCAATCAAGAACCATCTTTGTCCTTCACACGCGTAGTGTTCAATGTATAGGCAGCCGAGCCATCGCCTTTGTGCCTTCATTGGATTCCAACCGATCGTAGGTTTGTTGGTAATGATGTGCTTCTGCATTAGCGACTGTCTTCACTGCTTCTCTTTCTGCAGCCTTGTATTTCCATAGTGTGAAGGGTTTGCCTTCTTAGCATGTATCTTGAACGAAATCTGCCCACATCCATGTCCGTTTACCAATTTGATGATGGCATGCTTTTGTGATACCAAATACAGGCTTTGCAGTGGTTGTGATGGTGGTACCAATTATATTCATATCTGGTTGACTGATTACACTTTCACTTCATGTTGCTGAGGTCTCATGACAGAGGCACTCTTGCACTCTTAGAATATCTTAACTTTAGGTTCTGCAGGGTAGAAGTGGAAAATGTTTGGTACGCACTCCTGAAGCAATGTTGTGGTTGTTTGTTCAGGACCTCCATTCGTCTGCCTGGTTCATCTTCATAGCCTCAAGTCGAGCGTTTGGTTTCTGGCTCGACTGTATCTGTGTCATGTACATTGCCATTGTGACGTTCAGCTTCCTCATCAATAGCAGCAGTAAGTACAATATCAGTGGCTTCGCACGAGAGCAGTTTTTAATTTTGTCATAGGCCTTATAAGACTTCCTTGTATCGCCAGCCTGTTAGCTCCCTCCTTTCTCCCCATTCCTGCACTTTCACTCCTAAACCATATATACAAAAAATGTCATTTACAAAGTATTTTTCAAAGATCTTACTATCATTGAACAAACAATTTATTTTGATAAGGGTTACATTATTAAGCTGAAAATATTTTGAGATTGATTTATTTTTTAACTGCAAACTCTAACATAGAAATGTTATTGAGAATACATCTTACAGATAGATATATACTGTAGAGCAGTTCTCCCATGGTCTAGACAATGTCGACTCCCTCGCCTGCGCAGGCCTGTCCTTGTGCAGCAATGGCAGTTGACCACTGAATATTTTTAGATACAATTAAAGCAAACTCATTTCATTTTAAAGGAAAGGATATGTAAAATTATTTTTAATTTCAAGACAGGGTAGTAATACTTCATTTTAAAGTAATTGTAAACATCTTTTCTGTGGTGAGCCCAAAAGTATGTTTGCCTGATATTGTTCTTGTGTTTAATACATGTGATTTTATTGGTGAAACAAAATTCAATCTACACCTAGACACTAATATGGGTCTTTGAGTGAAGACAAAAATGACAAAATTAATAAAGTAAATAAACTGCCATTAGTCTTAACTCATAATTGAGGAGTGTATGTTCAAAACCAGCTATTTCCACTTTTAAAAAGAAATTCAGTATCTCATCCACATGCATTGCAGTTGTTGGGTTCTATTGAATGCCATAAGGAATCCAGATAATTCCTTAAAAGTTGTGCCATACCCAATCATAGGTTCATTCCATATGGCTTTTATTATACTTTTCTTGCATTTTCCCACAACTACCTTATGGTGGAAATATCGCCTTTTCAACAGACATCCCTCAAGTGCTGTCTACCTCTTAGTCCAGTTTCTGGTCGGAGATGCCAACCTCAGTTGAGGAGCTAATGAAGATGGTAAATGAAACTGACTGTGGCCTGTAAATAGGAACTATTGGCCTGGAAGAAAAAATAGGAAACCACAGGAAACCATTCCGACAGTGAGGTTTGAAACCACTGCTTGGCTCCATAGCCATAGTGCATTGAAGTAATAATAATAATAACTTAAATGTTTCCACCTTTTCAATACAATATATTCACAAGATTACAAAATTATACGGTACTAGTTTCGACCCATCTAGGGGTCATCATCAGCCGTATTGGAGCAAAGATCATTTGTGGCGAAATCCTAAGACAATATTATTTTAAAGAATAACAAGTGAAATGAGATGTTATGGTAATAGTTAATAATACAAGGAATATACATAATAAGAGGTTTTTAACAAAGAATAAAGTATAAATGGGGTGCACCCTTCAGCCCCACCTTAAGCCCTCTTCCTAAGCCATATTTCATTTCAATACAAGAACTTACTGATTTCCATGATTATAATTTTTACAACACCCCATTTATACTTTATTCTTTGTTAAAAACCTCTTATTATGTATATTCCTTGTATTATTAACTATTACCATAACATCTCATTTCACTTGTTATTCTTTAAAATAATATTGTCTTAGGATTTCGCCACAAATGATCTTTGCTCCAATACGGCTGATGATGACCCCTAGATGGGTCGAAACTAGTACCGTATAATTTTGTAATCTTGTGAATATATTGTATTGAAAAGGTGGAAACATTTAAGTTATTATTATTATTACTTATATATTGTTCAATACGGACCAAAAACATGAAATTCATAACCATCAATAGTGCATTGACACGCACTTTATTTATTAGAATAGGAACCTTTTTCCTCTGTATCACAATAAGTCTCATTTTATTATCAAAATACACTGACAAATGATATAAATCTCTGTCAAACAAGTCGCAGCAGGCCGCATGCACAAAACAAAAACCACAGGCCAGTTGACAATACCTGCTCTGTACAAATAAAACCTAAACAAAGTTGTTGCAGTTTTAATATCATTTTGGTATCATCAAAATTAATCTCTGTTAACTATGTTTGAAGCTTGTCGTTTCTAGCTGTAAATGCCTTCTTGTGTCTGTGTTTCTAAAATATCATATTCTATCTTATAATTTTATTGTAAGCTTGGTCAGTGTTAAACAGCCTCTAATAATGGGGAAAGCACAATAAAGTTTATTGAAAATCAAATACAGCCAAAACTGGTTAGGACATTTTTGTGGGGACTGAAAAAAATAACATCCTAAAGAGGGGACATGCTAAAAAATGAAAAACAATTACGATGAAAACAAAGAAACAAGTGTTTACAATAATAATTTATGAAACAAATAATGAAATAGTACATTTTAAGAACACCAACGTAGCAAAACATCAAGGAAAAATGTTATTAGAGATGCAAACTATACACATCACTTACAGTTATGTTTAAAGTTTTTCTAGGAATGTCCAACATCTGGGCAATTTGCACTCGTTTCACGTGTGGATTAGCATCCGCTTTCTCAATAAACTTTAATGTTTCATCATTTGTAAACTGTCTAGCTTTCTTCTTCTCCACAACTGAATGTCCTGCAAACCACTATGCATAAGTACAGTACGTTGTTACACAATTCACTTCTCTCTAGTCATCAGCCATGAGAGAGCTCTCCATTCTTCACGTTTCTCTGCTTTTCTTTTCAGTTCGTACTAGGAGTCACACATCTCATGTCATCTAATATTTGCGTCATGTACTCTAATCTTGGTCATCCTCGATAATTTTTTCCCCTCTATTATTTTCTTCAATAACTCGTCATGTCTTTAAGTATATGACCTATTAGATGATCCTGCCATCTTTTTATTAGTGTGATAAAACACTTCGTGACTGACGCTCGCTGCAGCTGTAGGCCGACACGGTAGAGCTATGAAATTAAGTTCTCTACCAAATCCTCACCCAGGCCAGTCGTTGCTGGCACATCGTGTGTGCAACGTGGCCGGGAACGCAAATTTAAATTTCATATGGTGAGAATATTACAAACATTCTAAAGAGTGACATAAATGTGCTATCCAGGTTTCTTTAACATGTATTTAACAGGACATGGGCTAGGACTTTGGAATAATGCGCTAGAGAGGGACGTCTTAACCAGTTTCGACTGTAGTAGTTTTTCCAATGTTCACCTGTCCATTGTGTGTAATGCTTTGGGAGGCTTATAATGTTGTAAGGAAGGGTAGAGGGTCAGAAGTATGAGTTATGTTGTGTTGGACAGATGTGTTCGGCGGGGACGTCGGGCTGGCTATCTCGCAGGCTCTCACCCTCACCGGTATGTTCCAGTGGGGAATGCGGCAGTCGGCGGAGATGGAGAATCAGATGACCTCGGTGGAGCGCGTTCTGGAGTACAACCAGGTGGAGCAGGAGCCACCGCTCGAGTCCGAGCCAGGTTAGTTTCTAATAATGTTTATACACTTCACCTTTCATACCATGAGAACCAAGACCATTCCAAAAATATGCTATTTCAATCAGTTGTTGTACAGTTTTAAGTTGTGTCAAGAGATTAGGTACTGTAAAATGTGCTAATGACTCACAATTAGAAATAGGAAAGGATTTCCACCTATCTATACTTGTTTATTGCACTTATTATGCTACAGGACTGGTTTTGACCCTTTACATAAGGTCATCTTCAGCTGAACCATGCATACATATCTATGTGATGAAGCTATGATTAAGATAGTATTGTCAAAGGAATGCCATACGATAATAAACATTAAGTCGCATCCAAATGGGGCATGTCGTAATGTGAACTGGCATATATGTCAGTATGTACAACATTGCATTGTATGTCTAAAATAGTATGTTTAAGGTCTTAAAATTAGTTGATAAAACATATCTCTACTTGTACATATATATATATATATAAGTTAGTTTTAAGTAGAGATATATTTTATCAACTAATTTTAAGACCTTAAACATACTATTTTAGACATTCAATGCAATGTTGTACATACTGACATATATGCCAGTTCACGTTACGACATGCCCCATTTGGATGCGACCTAATGTTTATTATCGTATGGCATTCCTTTGACAATACTATCTTAATCATAGCTTCATCACATAGATATGTATGCATGGTTCAGCTGAAGATGACCTTATGTAAAGGGTCAAAACCGGTCCTGTAGCATAATAAGTGCAATAAACAAGTATTGATAGGTGGAAATCCTTTCCTATTTCTAATTGTGTAGTTCACCAATACGGAAATGAAGATTATACATTACGCTAATGACTCATTCGGCCCGAGCCATGGAACCCTTCCGTTATCTCACCTTACTATGTAATTCAACTTTTCCTCAACAGATAGCAGAGTGAGTTACATTTGTAATTTGTGTAGGGACTCTTCCTCTCCAATGTTACATGCTCTTTGCTAACATATTGCAAGTTATAAACTTTATAGTGGGGTCCATATTGAACTTCGTATAAGCTTATGAAAGAAGTGTCTCTTGAAAGTCCACCTTTTCAATACAATGTTTTTTGATTTATTAGAAATCAAAAACAAAATTACATGTTAAAATTGGGACATGTTTCGTCTATAATGTCTCGTTCATTAGCCTACCCTTTATTAACGTCTTTAAAATGGTTAGATCTTGCTCTATAGTATGTATTCACGTAAGGACCGTAATGAGAAGTTCCAATTCATACGAAATATAGCTAAGTTTAATGGCTATAAAGTAAATATGGTCAACAAAACTATAAATAAAGTAGAACAAAAACAGATTTCAACATTAATCGCTGACAACCCAATAAAGACCAAGTACTCCACCTACACTTACAATAGCCCTAGCATACACCAAATTTCAAATGTATTTAAAAAATACGATTTCACCACTAGTAACACAAACCAAAATCTTTTTCTAAACCACAATACTGTTAACCCCGCAAGAGATTGGTTTTCTAGATCAGGGACTTGCAAGCTCACTTGTTCACAGTGCCGTTTTTCATACCTACGACAGACATGGAGAAGCTTTTCCACTAGATATTTAGAACACTTTAACTTTAATAAATACCAAAGATATTCAGCAATGAGTATACATATGAGTGAAACAGGACATACTTATACTACCATAGAGCAAGATCTAACCATTTTAAAGAGATTAAAAAAGGTAGGGTAATGAACGAATATGAAAACATCTATATTTATATTGATCGCCTTAACAACCAAGATCGTAACTTAAATGACGCCAATGAGTTACGTAGTCCCCTCTATGGAGTGCTTCCACAATTCCTAAATAAATTGAAATTAAGAGATACTTCTATTCGAAAGACAGATAAATCCTCTCAGCCTATAACGTCGCACACCAACAGGCCTCCTCCTCCTCCTATAACCCACTCTCCTTCTGCAGCATACCGTCCACACACAGCAAATACAACACTAGACACACGCAGCCTTGGCCACATCAACATACTCCAGCACCTAGGCTCTCAGCTGCAAACTGTGGACGACAAGAGGGTAAGCCTAACGCTATTTGTTAGACTTCCGTCAATTTTCCCCATATATTTTCGTGTGAGCTTATAATTAAGTTATTTTTCTTTATCCCTTTTTATCATTTCAGACAACTTCCCACCGCAACTGGAATTTTTAGTGCTAAACATGACATTCAGCTATAGGAAGAACCTTCTCTGGAGGTCCCCTCTTCCACTTTGTCCGCAGGAAACATACAAGTCAAGCCCGCTTATTTTGATTTTAAACAGCCACAATAGCATACTTTCATTCCATAAAAAAACAAGTTTTCAGAACATAAAAACAAAAAGAACCTGAATATTCACAAACATTAACTACCATATACTGTATGAGCCTTGTTATTTTATTCACTGCGATATTTTATAACTCAGTATTGTGTTATTTTCACCAAAGTGTTCATTTTATCTTAATAAGTGTGCTTATGTGATTTTTTAAATGTTAAAAGCCTTTTTATGTAATATCCTTTAAGCTTAGCCTTAATTCATTTCTACTTCTCAATTTTAACCTTAATATTAAGAATAGCATGGCTCATGATGCCTACATTATAGGAGAAACATGTCCCAATTTTAACATGTAATTTTGTTATTGATTTCTAATAAATCAAAAACATTGTATTGAAAAGGTGGACTTCCAAGAGACACTTCTTTCATACGCTTGGTAATATTAGTTTGAAGCGAGCTATCTCTAGACTTTGAGATTCGCTTGTAAACAAGATGGCTGCCTGTAGGCGACTGGAAGTTACCGCTTTATAACTCTTTTTAGAAAGTAATGATGATTAAGAATGGAATTTTTTCGGTGAAATTAGTAATAGTGTGATTAATGCTCCTGATGAACAAATAGATGTGGAAATCAAAGAGAAAGTGAAAGGAGATGACCATGTTACAGCTCAGCAGGCAGACAGAGTATAGACCTGTGATGCTAATAAAATAAAATGTATTTAATGTATTCCTTGTTCTGCAGTTCATGGTGTGAATGCCGTTTGTTTTCATGTATAAGTAAATCTTTAATGCTCTTGCAAATACAAAATTTCTCATCATGTGTAGAGTCACTAATCCCAGCCCGAATGCAGTTACAGTCCAGCAAATGTGCAGGACTCGGTGGATTAAGCACGATACAATAATGAACAGCAAAATGGAGAATTGTATGTTAGGCAACCTTAGTACAAGCCCCTTGCACATCTGTTCTATAGACTAGCAGGATAAGTAACAGACCGTAGTAGGCTCAGCGATTTTGAGTCCCACACTACACAGATATTTTTTTCTTGTGCATGGAGCTTAAGTTTTCAAACAGGCCAGTTATTGAAGGGCTCTGACTGCTAAAACACCAGTATTCGCTATAAAGCATAGGGAACCTCTAAACAAGGTGCTTGGCGCAAATGACAGCCTGTCAGCTGATGTCATTGGTATGATGATTTCCTTGCACCCTGTTTGTTGTTAGCTCCAAGCAGTAATTTTTGAGCATATGTAGTATTTATTGACAATGATCAGAAATGAAGGACAGAATAGTCATGTTCAGTTTAAAAATTTAACAATAGTGCATGGAAAATCAATTCACGATCAAATCTTTTAAACGTGAATGTGTCATTGATTAAAAACGGCAGTGAACAGCAGTAAGTACTGCTCTACTTCCTTTCCAGTTTTAAGTTATGGTACATTCTATGCCATGTATGTTTCGTTATATTAGTTTTTAGTCGCTACAAGTTGATGATACGGATTACTTCACTTTCGAGATGCGTGTGTTCTTATGCGGGTTTTTTTTTTTTTTTTTTTTTTTTTTTCATTACAAATTGTTTCTTGCATACCGAGCAAGCTGGCCATTTGGTTTGGGTCACATGGGCTCAAACCCTACAATCGGCATCCGTGAATAATGGTTTCCCCTATTTTCACACCATGCAAATGCTGGGATTGTACTATAATTAAAGCCAAGGTAGCTTCCTTCCCAATCTTAGTCTTGTCCTGTCCAATCGTTGCTCTTAAACCTGTTTATGTCGGTGTGATGTAAATCCTTGCATAAAAGATGGTGCTGCAAATTTTTAAAAAAATTGGAAAAAATGTGTTTCTTACATAGATAAATATAATAATTTACCTAATCACATCTCCTCTGCCTCTACCTGTAGTATTGCATCCCCCTTTAAGGGTCCAAGATGTGCATTTCCATAATAAAGTTAACCTCTTGCATCCCTTCTGGATACCAATAACTCCTGTCACCCTGTAGCATGCTCAAAGTGAAAATGCATATGGACATTTTTATGGAAAATATATCCTGTATTCATTCATTCATTTATTTAGCTTCCATAGACTGTACAATTACATATTTTGAAATATGCCAACAGTATAGGAGTTGTCAAGTGATTTCCTAATACTTGTTTGTCCAACCCTTGTCCCGTTTCCCTACGGGGTCGGGTATGAGGTGAGATGAATTTGTCGTGGCGGTTTTTTTATGACCGGATGCCCTTCCTGACGTCAACCTCATCAGAGGAGTTAATGAGAGATGAAATGAATGACGTGATATATGATAGTAGGGAGAGGGTGAAACCCGGTGCCGGCACATAGCCTACTCCTGTCGAATAGCACCAAGGGGTCTGCTCAAGGCTTAACGTCCCCATCCGACGGACGAATCACCATCAACAGCGTCATATGCCCTCACTCCATATGAGCACTGCGGAGAGGTTTGGAATTTAATCCAGGCTTTTGGCACGCAATCTAGTGATTAGAAATTGTATACCACCACCTCCCCTACCCTGCCGGCCAACATTCTGATGGTGAAAATTTTTTCGACCAACGGGACTCGAACCGGCTAACCTCGGTGTTAGACCGTTTTTAGACTTCAGCGCCTTAACGATCATGGCCACCAGGCGGGCTAACTGATTTCCTAATACTAACAATAATATATGCACAACAATGAACATTTTGAAAAAGAAGAACAGAAACACCACATACCTCAATGTTAGGACAGCACATCTTAATTTTTTTAAATAATATTAATAACCAATATTTACAAGACAAAATAAAAATATATTGGTGTGGTGTTAATAATGTGAACATAGTCAATGTGACATTAACATATTTTTAAGGCTATATATTAGATTACAAGTTAATAAGTAGTAGCATCATTACCAGCACTTCATCATGTATTCTTCTGTACTGTAGAAGCAGCTACTCAGCAGGAGATTTTTTAAAGCTGTGGTAAATGAACTGACGGGACTAATATATATATATATATAGGACTAGTATATATTAACAGTTTACCTATTTTATGAGATAAAGCAGGCATACCATAGTTAGGAAGAAAGTAGAGCTGGTAGGGTCCAATTTTAAGGGTACTAGATGCACTTGCAACACTTTTTCTATACCTGCCTGCTTCCCTGGTATTCAGGCAGTTAGTTCAGCTCATCACATTATCCTGCAATGTCTTCCAAACTTTCAGCACCACAGATTCAGTTGTCTCATTAACACATTTTCCCGCTTAGCACGTCATAAATTCAAAGTCCCGATTCTCATCATCTTAAATTTGTATAAAAATACCTCACTTATCACGTCACGAATTTTCGCTATTTCTGCTTGGTACGATCACATTTTTCCTAGCCCTGAAAATGTTATTTGCCATCCCTTGTGGAAGGAATGTGATTTCCAACTCGGGTAAGAGCCCTCACTGCAGTTGTGCGTGATAACTGGAAAAGGCCTTGAATTCTTGAACTTCATGGGATAAATTGCATTTAGCCTCAGGAATGTTCAGTTTTGCTTGCCGGTTAACAGCGAAACTGCAGAATAACACAATGAGCCTGTTTGTACTGGTAATTCGCATTCCATTCAGAAGTTAGAAATGTATTTAGTGTTTAATTGTACAGCGAAGGGTAGCGAATATTTGTCGTGCAGTAGCCTACATCTGGAACATAATCGTGTGCAGTTGACCAGCGTGGTGCATATCTGTCTTATGATAGCCTAATTATGGATACGGAAAAGGTCGTGAAATTCCTTACTAATGCAGACAAAGTAAAACGTATGCGTGACCAGAAAAATAACGTGTAATAACCCACTGGTCTGAAATAAAAGGCATCTGCTAACATTTGTTTTAGAAAGAGTGTGATCTGCAATAATAATTCAATATTTTTATGGGCCCCGTTCAAATGTTTTCACATTTGTTGTTTTTAACACTTTTGAATGCACTATTGTTATAAGCCCCAGTGGAGTAAGTTCTCATATTTGTTCTCTCGTGTTTTTTCACACTTTTAATACTCTCTTCTCATAGAGTTTTCACTGTACCCGTGGATATACGACATAAAATCCCCTTATATCAGAAAAAGTCGTATGTAGTGTTTCCATATCCCTCTGGGATAATTTTTATTCGTGTATTCAGTAGTACGTTTTCTCGCTTCACGTTCTTTTTCCTTGTCCCCTGAAGAAATGTCATAATGGGTTTTACTGTACCATATATAGTTTCATAAACAAAATCACTTGTGCTACACAAAACCTGATTGGAAGACATTCTGTTATAAACTGAATCTCGAATATCTGGGGTAATTGGGGCAGAGAAACCGTGGATAATTAAAAATCGTAAATGAGGGAAAATAGATTTTGATGAAGCAGTTTGCTAAATCAAAATACTGTGAAGTTACTTGGGGCTAAATTACTTTTATATACAGTAGCTAATGGCTAGCCAGCCAGATGATGCATTAAATTCACCTTCAGTCCCCACGTCTTCAAACGAATTGCGCCTCTTTGGTGCGTTTCATGCCAGATACTTGCATGCCTTCTGCTTGTTTCCATTGAAACTTCTCAAACGGGTAGAAATTCTCATGGTTTTCCTCTTCAGCAACACTTATTAATTTGTCTTTGTTTTTCTGGATATCCTGGATTGTTGCATTGCCCACACTGTTAATGCTACATGCTTTCGGGCATGAATAGTACTCTGTGTTGTTGGCACTACTGAACTCCAGCACTGTCGAACCCATTGCTCTGTAAGTCAAATGTTTGCGAGTAAACAGTCAAGTACAGAAAGTTGTAGGAATTCAAACTTGTCTTAATTTTTTCCCTTTTACATTTGCAAAGTGAATAACCAAGAGTTTACTGTATATTCTACATTTCTCCTCTTATCTGCGAACAATCTAAGTTACTCAAAGTACATTGCTTTACAAATATGTATAGTTTTGTTTTCACAATCAAATATGTAGAAGTTAAATTGGGACCTTTGTACAGGTAAGAAGCCTCCACCAGACTGGCCTCAGAGGGGTGAGATAGTGTTCAACCAGCTGTACTTGAGATACAGCAAAACTGAACCACCTGTACTCAAGAACCTCAACTTCGTCATCAAACCCATGGAGAAGGTAAGTGACACACAATACTGGAACTACTCTATATCTGTGATTCCACTTCTCTTCTTACATCAGAAAACATAAAGGCCCAATAATACTATCTGGCAGGAACCCCTACTCTGGGTTCTATCCCCCATTCAACACATATAGCGCTCATTTTCTTCAGTAGTCTCCCAACCTACAGTATCTGCTATATCGTGCTAACTATAATGAACTGCCTTGTATCAAACCAGACGTGTCAAGAGTTTATCACTCATACACTGTTGTACTTCAAGCTTTACCAACACATTCTTACATCTGAACTGAAATAAAACAACATTGAGAGCTGTTTCATAAATTTTTATTGTTTTTATGCCCCACTAACTACTTTTGATGGTTTTCGGAGATGCCAAGGTGTTGGAATTTAGTCCCATAGGAGTTCTTTTACGAGCCAGTAGCTCTACCGGCATGAGGCTGACTTATTTAAGAACGTTCAAACACCACTGGACTGAGCCATGATCGAATCTGCCAAGTTGGTGTCAGAAGGCCACTGACCCACTCAGCCCGGCTGAAGAAGTCCCCCTTGCTCGGCCAACTACAATAATTATCACCTCACAACATCAAGTACAAATTAAATAGCTTATAAAGAGATATTTTAATTTGTCTAATTTTAAATGTCAGTCTAATATCTTTTAGAATGTGGAATATCATTACCACAAGAACTGAAGACTACAGTGTTAATATACAATGTTCCAAAAACTTTAAAATTTATTTTAGATTGTTTACTTGTTGCTATTTGCCATGTATTTTCCTATACTTATGTATCTTCTGTAAGCTGAAGATGCCCCCAAGGAGGGACGAAACATGTTCTTTTACAAGGATAATACAGTATTCTAGTACTGAAAGGGGTGGACGTTTCTCAATATGTTTTGACCTGGATGAAATGGCACCAGGTGACTGGAGTCCTGTGTGATGATAGGATGCCTGAAATCAAAGGTGCAGAACAATAGTGGGCAGATTGGAGGTTCCACACAGCATGGAAATGAGATTGTTCCAGTGAGGACTGCGAGTAGCACCAACTGTAGAGAAACCATGGGAAGGTAGACTTGGATGGTATGGACACACCATTTGCAGGAAAGCCAGCAACCGAGTGGTCGACCAACAAAGCTGTGGATGGATTGCATCAGAGAAGACATGGTTGGTCTAATTGGAGACTGATATCCTGACAGTGGACACTGCTCGAGGAAGATGATGGTTTGTCCTTGTATCGTCTTCTCACACTGATCTCTTGTTTTGTTCTTTCCATGTATCTTTCATGCCAGGGAGTTAATCAGGTCCTCATAGTGCAAGTTACTGATTTCATTTTTAATAGCAGAAGAAAAATATTATTAAAAAATGAAAATAGAATCTTCTGAAATATGTTGATTGATACTGTCTGTTTTCAAAATTTCAAACTTATGTCCTGAAATGCAGCTACATTTGACTTATATTCTTTAGCCTTCGCTTAAAAGATATACGAGTTGATCCACCACTCGTTTGTTCCTTTGTAATTATGAGAGCGAATGCTGTAACTCGACAAACATTGACTGATCTTGTTGTGTTATTTCTCCTCAGATTGGTATCGTGGGCCGCACTGGTGCTGGCAAGTCGTCGCTCATTTCGGCTCTCTTCAGACTGGCCGAGCTGGAAGGCAAGATCCTCATAGACGGTGTGGACACCAAGACCATCGGCCTGCATGACCTTCGAGGCAAGTTATCCATCATCCCACAGGAGCCTGTCTTGTTCTCAGGAACCATGCGCAAGAACCTCGATCCCTTTGACGAGTACAGTGATGCTGTACTCTGGAGAGCTCTGGAAGAGGTGAGTTGTTCTCAGTAATGACTTTGATCCACTCTGCTATCTCCAGTAAGAAATTACACTATCAAAATTTGTATAAACTTACTTTATTAACTACTTGCTCTGTTGTTACCACACACTGGTGTGGACTTGGCTGTTCACGACTCCAACCCTATTCAAACAGAGGAATTAACCCTATGCAGTTAAACTCCCTGACCTGGGACCTCTGAACTTAGCTAGGCCTGTTAACTACCATTTAATCTCAAATACCATGCGCACTGTTTTTTCGAAAATATCACTTCCAAAATTGGGTGCGGGTCTTATTTTAAATTTTGGGAAATTTATCCTTCCAAACGCGTGTAAATCGGACATCACCGCCGGTGCGGCTTGGCAACAATGCTCTCTCCGCTCTAAGTATATGCTACTCCGCGCTTGGCGTCAGCTCACGCACGTTCTCGGAGTATCAACATGAATTTCACAAAAGCTTTGCGATCTTTTACTGCGAGTGAGAAACTGAAAGTAGTTCAGGAAGCCGAAATTATTGGAAATCGTGCCGCAGGTAGGAAATACGATATTGACGAGTCGTGTATTCTCGATTGGAGAAAGAAAAGTGTACTATTAACATGTAGTGGTGATCGTAGAGCTTTTCGTGGACTGAGTGTACAGTTTCCAGAAATTGAAAAAAAAAGTTTATAAATATGTGACAAAGGCAGGAATTGGGATATGGTGTGTCAACCGAAATGTGTCAGCTAAAGGCATTAGAGATCGCAAAGGAACTTTCATCGAAAGGGTTTAAGGCAAGCCAAGGATGGGTTTGTAATTTTTATAAAAGAAATGGGTTGAGTGTACGAAGGCATACCTCAATTTCACAGCGTCTTCCTGGTGCCTAGGATGAGAAGTTGTTGTTTCAGCGGCACATAATTCGGTTGTGAAGGAAAATGCATATTTGCTTTCTCAAATTAGCAATGCAGATCAGTCTGCTTTGAAATGCCAGTGGACAGGACTGTGAATGTTAAGGGCGTGAAAAGTGTTACCATTAGAACAGGTGGTAATGAAAAACAATGGTGTACGGTAATGTTGGGTATTCTCGCCGACGGAACATTGTCCTCAAGCAAAAGACGCTTCCTAAAAATCTACCCGCTGGTGTTATCGTCGGATCTCAGAACTTCGGCTGGATGGACTGTGGACTTGTGGAAGACTGGGTAAAGTGTGTCTGGCAACGTTGCCCTGGTGCATTATTGGGACAAAAGAGCTTGCTTGTTCTCGACAGTTACCGCGGCCACACAACAGATGCTGTGAAGAAACATATCAAGGATGGGAAAACCGACGTCTATGCTACAGCCGCTGGATGTCTGCATGAACCGTCCATTTAAAGCAGCCTTGAAACAGCTCTATACAGAATGGATGGCGGCTGATAATCACACACTGACCCCAACTGGTCACATTCAGCTGTGTTCGTGGATTTTGACGGCATGGAATCTTATCCCTGGAGACCTCATACGGAAGAGCTTCAGGAAATGTATTTCTAATGCTATGGATGGCAGCGATGACGACATTTTGTGGGAAGGTGATGGTGATGAAAGTTCCGAAGTTGGTACTGATGATGATGATAAATTAACTCGTTGGATATCGTTCTGGAAACGTTTGTTTAACTTTTATTTGTATTTTTTAATCATTTGATGTGTGTTAGTAAAGATTGTAAATAATTTTGACTTCCCTTTTTTTTTAAATTTTGTTCTTTCAAAATAAGGGTGCAGGTCTTATTCCAGATTATACGGTATTTTATTAAATTCTATTCTGAACAAGTTAAATAGGGTTTTTGCTATCAACTTCTTGGCTGAATGGTCACCAGCTCAGAAACACTCCACCTGTAGTGCAGGATATTTCTAAATGGAAAGAATGTCCTGTCAACCTTCCAGGATGTAATCAGGCCTGGACAAGATATGTCAAAGAAAATAAAAGTAGGCACTTACATAGATCACAAAATGGGTGCTAATGGTCAGAATGGGCATTCATAGGCACTAGCAAAATGCCTTTTATTAATCATAAAACTGATTTTTAAACTTTAATCTGCATGTACAGCAACAAATAGGCATTTTAGGAATGCTCATTTCTTGGACTGGTTCTGTATCCCACTTAATCTTGTGAGCATTCTCTGCCAATGTCCTCCTTCATTGGTTATTTTACTTCCTAGATAGCAAAATTAATCTACCCGTTAATGATATCATTTCCTAGTCTTATACTTCTGTTTTTGACTTGTTTATATTAATTTTGCACCGAGTTTTCAAAACTGTACCGCTTACGTTCAGCAGCTGAGTGCTGTATATGAGGGGAAACAACGGCTTCTCTGCTCTACTTTGTTCTCAGAAGCACAGGTCGGCCATTCCAAATATCTGCACCAGACCTCTCCTGAGGTCATGCCATTATTATTCTAATCAGCTTAGTCCAGTCTACATGATCAAAATAGACGAATGAAAAACTCGGGCTTGTTCTTCCTTATTTGGTCTTCTACTTTCAACTCCAAGGTTCCTACATTCTTCTGGAAACTACATTGGTCTTCCCCATTTCATTGTAATTTGTCTTTCTATCATTCTGTAAATAATCTTTGTTAATCTTTGACACGCAAGAGAACCGAACAAACCCCGTGGCTCAGAAGCCCCGAAGGGCTTTGGCCTACCAACCGACCACTACTCAGCCCAAAACCCTGGAGATTAAGAGGTGTCATGTGGTCGGCACAATGAATCCTCTCAGCTGTTATTCTTGGCTTTCTAGACCGGGACCACTACCTTGCCATCAGATAGTTCTTCAGTTGTAAACAGTAGGCTTTGTGGAGCTTGACCCAGCCCTGAGATCATGGTAAGAATCCTTGTCCTGGCCAGGTTCGAACCTGGCGCCTACAGGTGAGAGGCAGGCACGCGACCCCTACACCACATGGGCCTGCTCACATAGGAGATACAAGTCTATAGTGCGAGAGTGTTTGCATACGTCTACTCCCACTTTCTTATGTACTGGAATAATTACATTCTTCCTAAATTCAGCAGGTGGACTTGGAATCTCTCATACCTCTTACATGAA
Source organism: Anabrus simplex (assembly GCF_040414725.1). Classification (NCBI taxonomy): domain Eukaryota; kingdom Metazoa; phylum Arthropoda; class Insecta; order Orthoptera; family Tettigoniidae; genus Anabrus; species Anabrus simplex. Next base: position 97,715,321 of record NC_090278.1, read on the forward strand.
AATGAAAATCCACAGCCTGTTTCCAGTCATTCGATCGGGCGGCGAGGATAAGAATTGTGCCGGCTGCTGAAACATGTCGCACTCGTGTGGGACAATGATTAACGAATGACAGATGAAATAAAATTATATTGGTGAGTGTTGCTCGAATTGAATATGACAGGGAAAACCGGAGTACCCAGAGAAAAACCTGTCCCGCCCTTGCTTTGTCCAGCACAAATCTCACATGCAGTGACCAGGATTTGAACACGGAACCCAGCAGTGAGAGCCTGGCGTGCTGCCGTCTGAGCTACGGAGGCTCTTCATACCTCTTTCATATTGTGTGAAATAGCCATCCCAATGGCACCGGTAGCTCCGATGGAATGTGCTTTGTTTCTGCTTAGATCAGAGATAGTATGGCGCCTCCATAAACACTCTCTTTTCCTGCATGATCAATGTGCTAGGACAATGTAAATCCAACGTGTGTATTTTTGTATCAGTTTGCGAGGTTGAATTCTACGTTTCATTGAATGTTACTGAATGGGCGATATTATTTTGGACCATCACTTGACTGGTTGTGTTACTGGAAAAAAGGCATATAACAGGGAGATATGTGAGGAAAGTCCAGCTGAACTCATTGTAGTTGCCTTTGCTAGCATCATGATTTGGGGAGAAAAAGAAGAGGAGCAAGACTATTATGCTATGGCTGACATGTTGGAGAATGTACAGTCTCTTCTACCAAAAAGCTACTTCATACCCTCAGGAAGAGACTGCAGGCAGATCTCCAGAAGATGAGGACATCCAAACAGTAAGGACAGTCCAACTGCACTTGGAAACCACCTGGTTGAATATGGTAAGCACTGACATTGTATGATGATGTGAAGAAGACTTTTACAAATAGAGCAGAGTGGAAGAGGCTTATCAACAGTACCTGCCAACTGGAACTGATAGTGATGATGATAAAGAATGCCATTTGAGCTCTTCTGCAACTCGAAGGAGACTCGTGCATTATTTACTGTTAATCCATATCCACCCAGCCACAACTTTCTACTATGTGTTGCTGACTGGAGTCAAAATGACTTCAGCAGGACTGTTCTGAAATGCCACAAACTACTCAAGTAGCCTTATCCACAACAAATAAGGCATCAAGTTAGCCCTCGGCTACTGTCCTTTCTTTCCCCACTACTATTCCAACACTGTAATGGAGTCACTGGTGCCGATCAGTACTCTCATAGAAATTTAGCCAGGAAGATATGAGCGCTATTTTAAAACAATAACTTTTAATTCCTGTTAAGGAAAAGGCTGTTCATTTACACTTATTAGGAGCTATAATTCATACCAAATATATGTATGTCTACCCCAAAGTCCTGTTGGATGAGGCGAGATGAAATTAAATGGCATGATTCACGGCCGGATGCCCTTCTTGATGCCAACCTCAGTTGAGAAGCTTACTTTCCATTCCATGTCTGGGAGAGACACAGAACTCAGCTCCTCTTATCTCTCTGTCTGTGGCGAGCATGAGATTCGTCTCTCGACATGTTTGGTCTGCAGGGGCACTGTTCTCGTGCTAAAGCTCCTAAGGCTGGGTGCAGTCGTCATATAGTTGAACATTGGGTATCTGGGGACCTCTACTTCAAATGGTTTTGTAAGAAAATATTTTCCACCTAATCGATACCTTTTTATTTTGCCTTTGGCAATTTATAATATCATTATAAATAACAGTACATGTTTTGTTCGCTTTGCAATCATCATCAGCTGTTTACACAAAAGCTTAGATAAAAAAGCAGTAAAGTAAGGACATAATAAAATCCTTGTTGACTTTAAAACTATTGTTAGTATGGGTTGGAGGGGAGTTGCAGCGGGAAGGGGACAGATGTTGCAAGGAAGTTAATCTAAAATAAGTTAAAACCTTCTATCTTATTAATACTAAAGACATTTCTGCTCAATAAGATAGAAGTTTTTAAACTTATTTTAGAATAACTTCCTTGTAACATCCCTCCCCCTCTTCAACCCACACGTCCTTTACTAACAATAGTTTTAAAGTCAACAAGGATTTTGTTATGTCCTTACTTTACTGCTTTTTTTTATCTGAGCTTTTGTGTAAACAGCTGATGATGATCGCAAAGTGATCGAAACATGTAGTGTTATTTTTAATGATATTATAAATTGCCAAAGGCAAAATGAAAAGGTATCAATTTGGTGGAAAATATTCTTAAGAAACCATTAGATTATATCATCGATACGGCTATGAAGTGGATAGTTTGTAATCTCTATTTCAGTCAACCAGTAACTGTGCAGGGCTATGTCCACTAGCTTGGCATGAGCAGGTGCCCATTTTCCCATTGCGAAGCAGTTATGTGCTTGCTATCTGATTTGGAGTTCTCTGGACGGTTCTTAGGGTTGTTGCTCAGTTTCCACACTTCTGCTGTTCCGAGCCATGTCAAGGTTTGTAGCAAGCAGATTTGTCCACCTCTCCCTTCTTCGATCCGCGATGGTCCTCAAGAGTTTTTCACCTGCCTGGATAGCGTCCGTCTCGTACTTTTCCTGGTATTCCTTCAGCAGGTTCCTAGAATCACCATTGAGGTAAGAAACCAAGTGAGTGTGGCAACCATTTTACAAGTTGCAGTTGGGCCACCACTTGGCCTTTTTGAAACGTTGTTCAAGAGAAACTTCTTCATGACTGCACACGTGATTGGGGATGGGTTCTACCAACACTTTGGACTTCCTGTTGAATTACATGCTCACTTATCGGGATTGTACTCTTGACGCCATCTTGTGCTGTTGAAAGTCTCATTCAGTGGTGGTGGATCAACAGCCCAGAGTTTGAGCTAGTTGAGGAACTAATGAAGGTGAAATGAAATTGGGTAAGCAGGTGGAAGGTGTCTACTGTGGCCTACGGATAAGAACTGTCCTGGCAATTGGCAGGGAAACCACAGAATACCATTCTCAGGGCAGCCAACAGTACGTTTGAACTCTCTGAATGCAGAGCTTGACTCCACTCCATTATCTTCGGTTGTGCCATTGCTTTAAGTGACCTGTTGCAAAGAAATGTTGAGGACAACTCCATTTCATGCAAATTTCTTGTTTATTTTCCAGGTTGAACTCAAGGATGCTGTCAATGATCTGATAGCAGGCCTTAACTCCAAGATGTCTGAAGGAGGTAGTAACTTCAGTGTCGGCCAGCGCCAGTTAGTCTGCTTGGCTCGAGCCATTGTCCGAAACAATCGCATCCTCGTGCTAGATGAAGCCACGGCCAATGTTGACCCTCAGTAAGTAGAACCATGAATAAATCATATTGTTGTTGTAAGTGTGCATTCTAGTGCCTACTCTTTCCTAAGGAAACTTCACAGTCTCTTTCAGTACAAAGTTATTCATAACCTGATAATATCAAGTCATCTTTAATTTGCTTCAAGAGCCCATTTAGCATTGAACCTCAACCCCCACCACCTGAATGTCCCCTTCAAATAGCATCTCATTTCCTCCTAACCTGTACCTGACCCCAAATTTCTTATCTGTCTTCCTACCACGCACAACATGTGAGGGGACTACAAAATAACCTGGACATGATCAAACTTTCTGCTGACAAAGGATCTACCACGGTCACCATGAACCACCAAGATTACGTCAACTCTCCGACACCAAATCTGATACTCATACCATACTCATTGCACCTATTTTCAAGTTCCAAGATATTAGACTGCAGGCTTTCGGCACAATCTACCGTTAAGACCAAGTCGTCAGCATAGGCCAGACTGCTCACTACATTTCCACCTAACTGAATCCCTCCCTGCCATTTTATACCTTTCAGCAGATGATCCATATAAACTAAGAACAGCAAAGGTGAAAGATTACAGCCTTGTCTAACCCCTGTAAGTACCCTGAACCAAGAACTCATTCTACCATCAATTCTCACTGAAGGCCAATTGTCAACATAAATGCCTTTGATTGATTTTAATAATCTACCTTTAATTCCATAGTCCCCCAGTATGGTGAACGTCTTTTCCCTCGGTACCCTGTCATATGCTTTCTTGAGATCTACGAAACATAAACACAACTGCCTATTCCTCTCGTAGCATTTTTCATTTACCTGGCGCATACTGAATATCTGATCCTGACGGCCCCTCTGTGGTCTGAAACCACACTGGTTTTCATCCAACTTCCTCTCAACGACTGATCGCACCCTCCCTTCCAAGATGCCAGTGAATACTTTGCCTGGTATACTAATCAATGAGATACCTCGATAGTTGTTGCAATCCTTCCCGTTCCCTTGCTTATAGATAGGTGCAATTACTGCTTTTGTCCAATCTGAAGGTACCTTACCAACACTCCATGCTAATTTTACTACTCTATGAAGCCATTTCATCCCTGCCTTCCCACTATACTTCACCATTTCAGGTCTAATTTCATCTATTCCTGCTGCCCTATGACAAAGGAGTTTATTTACCCTCCTTTCCACTTCCTCAAGTGTAATTTCACCAACATCATTTTCCTCCTCCGCACGAGCTTGGCTGTTCGCAACACCACCAGGAAGATTTCCTTTTACACTGAGAAGGTGTTCAAAATATTCCCTCCACCTCTCCAGTGATTCCCTGGGATATATTATGAATTCACCTGAATTACTCAAAACACTGTTCATTTCCTTTTTCCCTCCCTTCCTAAGATTCTTTATTACTGTCCAGAAAGGTTTCCCTGCTGCTTGACCTAGCCTTTCCAGGTTATTACCAAAATCTTCCCAAGACTTCTTTTTGGATTCAACACCTATTTGTTTCGCTCTGTTTCTTTCATCTACGTACAAATCCCTGTCTGCCTCGGCCCTTGTTTGGAGCCATTTCTGATAAGCCTTCTTTTTACGTTTACAGGCTGCTCTCAGATCATCATTCCACCAAGATGTTCGCCTTTTCCCATCTTTACACACAGTTGTTCCTAGGCATTCCCTTGCTGTTCCTGCTACAGCATCCCTGTATGCCACCCATTCTCTTTCTATATCCTGAACCTATATCATTTGAAAAAACAGAAATTATGCCCCAAAAACAAACAACTAAAAGAAGTTACCATAAATGGTAATAAAATCAAAATAGTAACTCAGTTTAAATATCTTGGAGAAATAATGACACATAACCTAAATGAAAAAATCTCAATCCAAACAAGAACAAATAGATAGGTAAAGCACAAAAATTAACATGGGATATCTACAAAAAAATGTCTATCAAAAATGCAAAAATAAAACACTACAACACAGTTATAAAACCGGAAGCTACATATGCAGCAGAAACACTCTTTTACCTGAATAAACAATCAAAGACTGACAGACTTCAGAAAATTGAAAGGAGCATTGGAAGAACCTGCATCAACAAAAAATACCAGAAAGATGGACAATGGCGGTTAATACCTAACAAAGTTGTGTACAAAGAGCTAGAACCCATTACAGATACTATGCGTAAGAGGAGACTGGGATTCTTTGGACATATCATGAGGACGCAGGTTTCGAGGCTTCTGAAACAACTAGTACAACACAATCTCGTCTCAAAAAATACCACAACAGGATGTAAATGGATCAGAAAAGTAAGAGAGGATCTGAAGGAAATAGACCTTACAACAGAAGACACCACAAATAAGATAAAAAAACTCAAGAATACAAACCTCCACTTTACCCTTACGCAAAACAAACCAACAACACGCACATTTTCAACTGAGGAAAGGGCACGAAGATCGGAGCGTCTGAAGAAGTACTAGGAGGACTGCAAAGCCCGAACAATCCCTTCAAAGAGACCTGAACGACGGGCTGCCTAAAGTGATCCTATGTGGTCATAAAATATTAATAATAATAATAATAATAATAATAATAATAATAATAATAATAATAACAAGAAGAATGAAATAGCCTCCATGTACAATCAGTCACAAAGTTTCTCTCATCATCATCATCATCATCATCATCATCATCGTAATATGGAGTTTCCAGCTGTTGGCCAGGTCTGCTTGGAACATAGCCTCTCCATCTCCTCTTGTCTTCCCATCACTTCTTCCTCTTCACTCTTGTTCAGTCCTCTCCTCTTCTCTGCATACATTCTTCCACTCCTTTTATCCACCTGTCTTGTTTGTTTTCCTGTTATCTCCATTTTATGCATCCTCCTCAGTATTCTTTGCTCTGTCATTCTCTTCATGTGTCCATACCATCTACACTGAGCGGCACGAAAAACGCAACACTTCAATTTCTTTCAAAAACTGAGATTTATTCTAAATTTATCACACTTTTATGACACTAATCCACTATCTTATGATAGAATATTGTGGTATGGCCCCATCTAAGTGTCTAACAATGAAAAGAAAAGACGATTATAAACAAATTAAGCGAGAGATGCACATTTCAAGGAAATTTTGAGTAAGCTCATAAAGGTCATGCACTCTGTTTTAATGTTACACACTTCACAGACCTCGGACATTATCTCGGGGACCTCTGTTCGAATCTTCAAAAGCGTGTATTGCCACCTATTGCAGCAATGACAGCATTCAACCTTTCAGGCATGCTCCTGATTAGTGCGGTAATGTTCTGTTGAGGAATCATCTCCCATTCTTCCAGGAGGGCGTTCCGTAGGTCCTGTAGGGTCTCTGGATAGCGCTGACGGACTCTTCTCCCCAGCTGGTCCCAAACATGCTCAATAGGATTCAAATCGGGGCTTCGAGGAGGCCAAACCATAACATGAATCTGTTTCATCCAAGAACTGTTGCACAATTCTCGCAACATGTGGGCGAGCATTTTCGTGCATTAGTGTAAAACCATCACCAATAAACGGAGCGAAAGGCACAACATGCTCCAGAAGGGTTTCCTCCACATACCAATGTGTGGTAAGGCTCCCATGCTCCACGAAGACTAAATCCGTCCTTGCACACACCACCACAGAACCACCATGAAAAGGCGTCCTGGATGAGAATGTGCAAGGGGAATACCTTTCCCCTGGCCTTCTCCAGACCCTCTCTCTACCGCCAGGTGATCGGAAGCCAAATCGCGACTCGTCGGTGAACAACACTTGATCCCATTGTTGTACTGTCCAGCCAAGATGTTCCCTTCCGAAACGCAGTCAAGCTGTGCGATGCTCTCTGGTGAGTTCCAGTCCTGTAGCAGGTCTTCTGGACTGAAGATTGGCTTCTTCCAGTCTTCTTCGAACGGTTCTCTCACTAACATTGACCCCTCGAACTTGGTGGAGTCGATTTCGTGCTTCAATAGCGGTGGTGTGACGGTTGCGGAGAACTTGAAGTTGTAAGAAGCGGTCATCTTCCTCCGATGGTGCTCTTCTCGGGCCTGATCCTGGTCTCCTTGCAAAGCCTCCAGTTTCCCTGTACGTACGTACGGTTCTGGAAATTGTAGAAGGTGTAGTACTCAACACTTCTGCAACGTAATGCATGCTGCGACCAACTTCCAACAAAGCAACAGCTAATAAGATGTACAATATTATAGGTTAGGATCCACCTTTCAATACTCCGTAATAAGATGGTAAAAAGTAGTTACAACCTGTTTAATGGGACCGGTTTCAACACATTTTAAGTGTCATCATCAGCCAATTTGCGAAGATCTTAAAACAACTAGCACATTGAATACAGGCAAAAAATTAACATTGTATCATAACGTAGCAATTCAGTAAATGTTCAAAACACAATAATCACAGTCAAGAGAGTAAACAGAACATCACTATCTTGCGCCGAAAACAAATATAGCTGAAGTTCATAAGCAGGTCAAATATTCGCTTATGTAAAGTCGTTGCTAGGCAGGTCTTGTAGGCATTTGTTTCTCCGGCCGAAGAGCAAAAGGTGACGTGAATGAAGTCCTAGGAAAACAGTGTAGGATTTAATTTCGTCAAATTTCAAAGTGGATATATAGGTTTTATAAAATAATTTAAAACGTTAAAAAAGAATAAAGCCAAATAAAAAATATATTTAAAAAAATAGGAAGAAATAATGAAAGAAATACGAGGTTCAACTCGAAACAACTTGCCGTAGTAATTGATAAAGAAATGATAAATAGAGAAAGGGGGGGGACGTTAATTAGAGGGTGGTGATGGTGGTGGTGGTGGTGGTGGTGGTGGTTATTGTTATTAGAGGAAATACAATTGGGCAACAATCCTTAATATAATACTAATTCGAAGAAAGAAAAAGAACCGACACTTCGAAAAATGAAGATATCGGTTAAAGGAAGACAAGGGCCACAAAGGGCGTGAAAATGAAAGACTCCCTAGCCCTGGCATTGCTTCCACTTACTTGTGCCAGGCTCCTCACTTTCATCTATCCTGTCCGACCTCCCTTGGTCAATTCTTGTTCTTTTCCGACCCCGATGCTATTAGGTTTGCGAGGGCTAGGGAGTCTTTCATTTTCACGCCCTTTGTGGCCCTTGTCTTCCTTTAACCGATATCTTCATTTTTCGAAGTGTCGGTTCTTTTTCTTTCTTCGAATTAGTATTATATTAAGGATTGTTGCCCAATTGTATTTCCTCTAATAACAATAACCACCACCACCACCACCACCACCACCATCACCACCCTCTAATTAACGTCCCCCCCCTTTCTCTATTTATCATTTCTTTATCAATTACTACGGCAAGTTGTTTCGAGTTGAACCTCGTATTTCTTTCATTATTTCTTCCTATTTTTTTAAATATATTTTTTATTTGGCTTTATTCTTTTTTAACGTTTTAAATTATTTTATAAAACCTATATATCCACTTTGAAATTTGACGAAATTAAATCCTACACTGTTTTCCTAGGACTTCATTCACGTCACCTTTTGCTCTTCGGCCGGAGAAACAAATGCCTACAAGACCTGCCTAGCAACGACTTTACATAAGCGAATATTTGACCTGCTTATGAACTTCAGCTATATTTGTTTTCGGCGCAAGATAGTGATGTTCTGTTTACTCTCTTGACTGTGATTATTGTGTTTTGAACATTTACTGAATTGCTACGTTATGATACAATGTTAATTTTTTGCCTGTATTCAATGTGCTAGTTGTTTTAAGATCTTCGCAAATTGGCTGATGATGACACTTAAAATGTGTTGAAACCGGTCCCATTAAACAGGTTGTAACTACTTTTTACCATCTTATTACGGAGTATTGAAAGGTGGATCCTAACCTATAATATTGTACATCTTATTTCTCTATTCAATACGGAACAATAATGAAGTTTTTAACTTTAAAAGCAACAGCTTTCGCAGCTTGTTCGGGGCTTAACGGCACGTTTACTCCAGATAGCTGATTAACCTGGATCCGCCCAAGATTGAATTTTTTGAGAATAAAGTTGTAACTTTTAGCGTTGGATACAGTGCGCGCGGTTACAATAATAAGAGTCCAAGAAGACTGTGTAGTTTGCCGTGCCATATATGGCACGCTGGGCGGATTCAGGTTAAGAGAATCACAGAAAGATCCTACAAACAAGTGTGATTGAAAGGGGAACAATTAAAGGTACAACAATAAGCGCTACAAGAGCGGGAAAGCATTATTGGCTCACATCCAGAAATGTGTTTTCCAGGTTGCGCGGGAAAAAACAATTGAGGCTAGTGCAATAAACAATCAACACTTCATTGTTTACTCGCAAAGCAATGCCAATAGCATACCCCGTCTAAAAACAATGGTTGAAGTGCTCCACTTCGATTAAATAGATAATTACACATCATTTATTGGGTGTTGCGTTTTTCGTGCCGCTCAGTGTAAGTCTAGATGCCTCTCCTTTTACTATGCCTCTAACCTTCTCATCTTATCCATTCTTGTCACTCCTATCCTGCTTCTCAGAAATTTCATTTCATTTGCCTGAATTGTAGTCACGGCTCTCTGCCTCATTACCCAAGTTTCTGCTGCATACGTCACAGTAGGTACATATACGGGACGTACTATCACTCTTTTGCTTCTCTGGGGAACATCCTTGGTCCAAGCCAGGCTTCTGACACTTTTCTGGAATGCTCCTGCTTGTCTTCCATGCTCAGTTATCTCATCATTTCTTCCTCTTTCCTCTGTGATACTTCCCAGGTACTTGAAACTCTCTACCTTCCTAAGCTGCTCCCCTCTCGTAGGTCTCTCCATCTTTCTAGTTGTGATCAAAACCTCCCTCATTTTGGCATTAAACTTCATTCCATATTGTTTCACCTCCTCTTCCCATGCATCTAACTGTTCCTGGATATCCTCTTCCTTTTCTCTGCAGACTAACAAGTCATCTGCAAACATAATCACTTTCATTTTTCCTTGCCACTTTTGTCATTAGCTCGTCCATTGCTACAATGAAGAGCACTTCATTGTCTTTATCCACTTCTTTTGCTCAAACCAGTCTTTTCTCTCATTTCATGTACTTTCACACAGCTGACACTCCCATGGTACATTTTCCTCACTCTTTCTATTGTCTGCTTCTTGACACCTTTTATCTAAGTCTTCCCACACCTTGTTTCTGCACACATGACCATATGCTTTCTCACAACCCAAGAAGGCCACCAGCAGATCTTTAACCCACTCGTAATGATGCTCTTGTACCTGTCTTACTGTGAATATAAGGTCTCGTATGGACCTTCCTTCTCTAAGCCATACTGCTCTTTTCTTCCACCCTCTTTCTGATTCTATTCTCCAGAACCTTCTCAAACACCTTTGCACAGTAACATGTCAGTTCTTAAAATCTTTCCTATTCTCCTTCTTGAAGATGGATATGGTTATCCCCTTCTTCCAGTCTTCAGGAGTCTTCCTCTCCTTCCCTACTACTTTCAACACAAAGTTTCTCTCTTTATAATATGTAAATGTCTTGCGGCAATAAAAACTAGAACTATTTCTTTAGTTGGCCGTTTAGTTTGCATAACTGTGAGTTTGCATTTAGGAGGTGGTGGGTTTGAATCCCACCATCCACAGTCCTGAAGATGATTTTCCATGTTCACGCCATGCAAGGACATGGCTGCTACCTCCCAGTCCTCACCTTAGATGTGCTGGTGCAATGTTAAGCCACTAGCAAAAAAAAAAAAGTTTTATTTCCTTTCTCAGTGGACAGTTCAGTACAATCTCTTTATGCTCATCTCTCTCTAGAACGGACAGTCTGATCCAGACCACAATCCGCCACAAGTTCAAGGACTGCACAGTTTTAACAATAGCCCATCGTCTCCACACGGTGATGGATAGTGACAAAGTGCTCGTCATGGATGCTGGAACTATGGTGGTAAGTAAAACCTAACTTTAAGGAATGAGAATGTGTGGATTTATCTTTTTACTTTGCATAGAAAGAAAGCCATTGTTATTCTGTAGTGCGAGTCATGAAGTATTTTTCATATTCTTATTATTTACGTGCAAAATGTAGAACATTTAGAGAAACAACAAACGAGGAAAGGCATACTCAACATGAATCAGAAGAATACTCATACTGTAACTTCTCACAGCACAGTAATTTAGCTAACACAGGATGCTGAATATTGTCACAAGAGCAATACGGCTTTGATACAAATGCGACTCAAATATCAGAACTACTTGAAGATATAATAACTGACAAAATTATACTTTTCTCCAGTAAATCGATAGATAGTACTCATTCCACATTCACTTTCTCTTTGAAGGTTATACAGTTTGGTTCTTGTGATCTGCCCAGTACTTTTTCATTCGTTCCAATCGTGACTTTCTCAGTTCATCTGGAATTGCTGTAGCCTTTCTGTGTGTCATTTCTGCTGAAAATGTGTGTGTCTTAAGAAAGGTATTAATTTTATTTTTTCCTCTGCATGTGCTATCTCGAGTACAACGGCTTCAAGATCATACTGAATTTCGTGGATCCATTGTCCTCCTGTCTTCTTTCCAAGATTTCTCATCACCAGTTGTCGTAAGAGCAGATTTTCTGGCAGTAGCAAGGTGTGAGAGAAACACGAGATTTGTTTCTTCATTGTGCTACTGATTGGGTTAATCTCGTGATACACAGTTTTATTAGGAAGGATTCTCCAGACTCCTTCGACCTGGTATTTTTTATGTAAAAAACATATCAGATGTAAGGCTTTTCAGGTGTTTGCTCTATTAACCAGTGTTTTGTCTTAGGTCTGACACTACTGTAGACTCATCAGAGTGGGATGTGTCAGGCGCTGGTTTAATAGAGCAAACGCCTGAAAAGCCGTACATCTGATATGTTTTTGACATGCTCTATTGGTGAAAAATATCCAATTCCCTCCACGGGAATTTAGAATTTTCCTAGAATTTTTTATTTTTGCAAATTCTGACAATTCTTCTTTCAGTTTTGAGGAGCTAATCAGTTCTTTCATTTTTAATTTGGAACAGGGTTTCACAAGTGTAGATGTCTTCCAGGAGAGTTATGGTTTTATAATGTTGATCTTAGTGTCTGTTGACAGGCATTTCTTATTATACATTGACCGGTTAGATTTTTTTTTTTTTTCCAGTTTATTAGTTCTATTTATCTATGTTTCTTTGTGTGATGATGATTTGTTTGAGATATTTATGCAACCTTGCAAGGAATGCACCAAACAACAACGAAAACCAAACACAATACTTACCATAAGGGCAGTAGCACCAAATACGAAGTGTGGAGGGCAAAATAGGGAGTGAAAAGGGCCAGATCTCACGTTAACATTTGACAAGTTGGCAGGTCAACACTGTTAACTACTAAATGACAGACGAAATAAATTGTAAATAAGATGTTTACTTAAAGAGAGAAAAAAAAAAAAAAATCATAGCATTTATAGTTAAATAAATACTTTCTTTCTTAAAAAAAAAACAAAGGGTAAATAACTTTCTTTCAAAACACTTAACATTTAAATAAATGAACTGAATTCGTTAAAACTTACAGTAAGAGATTCCTACTTTCAAAACTTTAATAATTAAAGAAGCAATAAGGTAAATAAATTAATATTATATTACTAAATTGTACTAACTCAGACCAGTAGCAGAATTATAATACAGAAGAGGATTACAATCTTATTAACAAATGCCTTTTGTAAAAATATTATTTTTAATTTTAATATTAGACTTATTCATACAATATTACAAGGGGAGGAAAAAAAATAACTATGTTCCACAATGTAAACAGAACAACAACACACGCTAAAGGTCAGCTAGCAACTCACGACCCAAGCTATTAAATTTTTTTTTGATAATAGGCAAAGCCTGCCAAAATCTTTAGCGTTCACCAGATAATAAATATTTAGGCTAGTGACGTAACAAAGCAAGAAGAAAACAAAACTACGTAAGAAGAAGGAATGTGAACGTTAATCACCTCGAAATTCATGAACCGGGCAAAGAAATTTCAGATTTCTACAACCGAGGAGTACTGACATGACTAGTAATAATAATAATAATAATAATAATAATAATAAAAAATTATAATTACATGTATCATGAGATTAAATTCATAGAAGGTGGCATTTCCCATAAGGAATAATTTTACAAAAGACCAAGATGGTCATTATTAAATCAACTACGAGGTGGCCTTGGAACCACGACAATGAGCACATGAGAGAAGACCGAACGCGGGAGATATCGGAAAGAAAGGATTACATAGCAACAAGACACAATTTGGAAAATCACATGAAATCAAATACAATCACAGTACGCATTTCAAAATCAGAGAAAACAGGCAGTGAGAGAAACACACCGTGCAATAATAATAATAATAAAATAACAATATGAACAACCAAAACAACACGCACACCGTATATGGAGCAGAAAACCAAAAATGTACAACAATCTCAATAACAGCAAGGTAGGAATGACATAATGCACATATGCTCACCGTGAGTTTCCAATTCGCCTCGTAATTAAATTTACATATCACTTTTACATGAGAATTTTATCAATAGTGATTTAAATTTTTCAGTCGGCTATTAAATTTCCAAATACCCGGTATAGAGTTCAGATTCAATTCACACTACATTGGCGATAACTCGAGGTAGGCCTAAAATTAAATAACAGTGACACACTGGTTCGTAAACGGACAAGATAATGTTTTTGAAAATTCCAAGATGACGTCACAAACTTACACCAGAAACATGTTTTCAGAGGTAATCTGCCTGCCTTGGCACGCAGGCCCACACTCAACACTCACATAGTAGAATTAAAAGAATCAGTAAAATACCAAATCACTATCACTAGAGGAACATAAGACTGAAAACGTATTTAGGCATATTGCCTACTGTATCTCCTGCCTAACCAGGAGTCTCCAGCTCCATTTCGTTACTTTTCAAAGTCTTTTAAGGAACAAGGCTAATGGCGTCCATCTCACAGCTCGCTCAGAACAAGACTCCTCGCTCGCTAGTTGACGAGACAGAAAAACAACTGCAGAGCACTCCGTTCAAGAGAGACACTACGCATGCTCAAGTCAAGGATTAGCTTATTGGGCCAATAAGGAAAATCAAAATTATTGACGTAATAATGGATTTTAAATGCAATTTTAAATAGCCACAGTACCGGCACATAAATTAACGGCAATGCAATAATGGCCGATAATTGCAGATAAGAGCCCCCACACACAAATATATATGTTCAACAAATGAGGGTATTGTAAATTATTGTCACATAACTCCCCCCCCCCGAAAGCCAAAACACGGGGAGGCAAAGGGTCAAGACGTTGGGATACAATATTACATGGTACAATTTCAATGTCCAAAATAAATCTTCACACGTTGATTACAGAAGGTGATAGTCCAACACATTAAGTACAGTAAACATGGAAAGGATTGAAGGATAGCAGAACTTCACCATATACCAGTAGATAAACACGTTACGTGTGACCGAAGAGATACAACGGGGCCAACGTCACATCACACACCACACAAGTTGACAGTACATAACGTAGTTCAATCACACCAGCACACAGCATAGTAAGCAACCATAGATATTTCATACCCTAGTTCTCCGTTCAGCAGATGCATGGGTGTAACGCCGCGCGATTAAAACTGAAACACCACACACACGAGCAAAAGCGAGGGACCAAGTGCATATTTACAGACCATAATGAACCAAAATGGTTCAACCACATATGTTAGAGCAGACAAAATTTTTCCATCTAGGTTTCCAGGACACCTTTGTAATATTTCAGTATGTTCTGATGAATTACGCAAGTTCCACATGTCCAAATTTACCAGAGATAATAGTTCAAATTTTGCACCTGAGTTAAACATATAAGTAACACCGTTAACGTCATTACACCGGACCATTAGTTTGTATTGGCATTTGAAAAATTACCAAAATAATTTAGTTATTTTACATTCTTTTGTTGGCTAGTAAGCAAACTACACCAGTTTTTTGAATTACCAATTTATGAGTTATAGTATTACCCATCCAACCTTTGAATAAGATTTACATATTAAGATAAAGGAGAAAATAACTGAAATATCCCAAGACTTCAACATACTAGTATCAAGACTACCCCAAAGAGATCAGAAATATAATTTTGAATATTTAAGGTGGCTCATGGAATCCAGTGGCAAGTTACAGTGGTATTAGTCCCAACAAGTTAAGTAAAATTTCAATAGACTCAGGAAATTGATAGGTCGAAGACCATTATGGTTTTCACATTCATTTACATGAAATACTAGCATTCTTCCACACATTACATAATTCTACAGGACAGTACATATACCAGGATCGTCAAGACCAAGAACAGGAAAGATAAATGACCAGGGGGTACATGGAGGTAACAACGGAAAAGCATATTACTAGAGGAATGTAGCAGTACACATACCGACAAACCATCTATAGAAATCAGGTAACCCAGAACATGAAGATTAGGAAATAAAGAGACAAAAGAATTACAGTAAACAATCATCCATAACCATAACGCAGCAACCACACGGAAGATTGACCCAGAATAAGGAGCTAGCAATGGCAATAACTGGAGACTTAACTGGTATAATAATAGGTGGAGGGGTGTACACAATGTGTGTCCGCAAGAGATCACCATGCAACCATTACCGAGGCCAACAACCACATGAGAGCCAAATACCGGGTATAGAGTTCAGATTCAATTCACACTACATTGGCGATAACTCGAGGTAGGCCTAAAATTAAATAACAGTGACACGCTGGTTCGTAAACGGACAAGATAATGTTTTTGAAAATTCCAAGACGACGTTTGTAAACAATGTCTCCTCCAAGTAATCCACTGAAGTTGGCGTTGCTCCAAAATAATTTTTGAATAAATATTACTTACATGCTGGTGGTTTTGTATCCAAATTAGTGTAATCCTTTATCACAAACTTACACCAGAAACATGTTTTCGGAGGTAATCTGCCTGCCTTGGCACGCAGGCCCACACTCAACACTCATATAGTAGAATTAAAAGAATCAGTAAAATACCAAATCACTATCACTAGAGGAACATAAGACTGAAAACGTATTTAGGCATATTGCCTACTGTATCTCCCGCCTAACCGGGAGTATCCAGCTCCATTTCGTTACTTTTCAAAGTCTTTTAAGGAACAAGGCTAATGGCGTCCATCTCACAGCTCGCTCAGAACAAGACTCCTCGCTCGCTAGTTGACGAGACAGAAAAACAACTGCAGAGCGCTCCGTTCAAGAGAGACACTACGCATGCTCAAGTCAAGGATTAGCTTATTGGGCCAATAAGGAAAATCAAAATTATTGACGTAATAATGGATTTTAAATGCAATTTTAAATAGTCACAGTACCGGCACATAAATTAATGGCAATGCAATAATGGCCGATAATTGCAGATAAGAGCCCCCACATACAAATATATATGTTCAACAAATGAGGGTATTGTAAATTATTGTCACAATTTAAATTGTATTAATATGTTCATTTTTAAAATAATTTAGGAAGAATTTATGTTTAGGGGTTGCAAGGGCATGAACTCAGTTTTCTTAAAAGGATATTTGTAATCCTAATTTTAGGGCAAGTTTTTGGAAGACCGGTGATGTGGACACGAACTTCGTCCAAATCACAGGCTAAGACAACTAAATCATCTGGAAATCCCAGGCAGTTTATTTTATTGAAGGTTTAGCTCCAATTTTGATTGTACATGGGTTGTCCTTCTGCCAAAGTTTTGTGATGTCATCAAGAGCCTTACTGAAAGCTTTTGACTCTTCTCCCAAAATAAAAACCTCTACCACAATATAAAGAAAATTACAGACACAATTAAAAGACTAAGACTACAATTTTATAGTCACATACACAGAATGGACGACAGGCTAACTAATGGCAGGTTTACACGTGCTTGGATTGACTGGCGCGCAAGTTCAATCCCTGCATGCACCTGAAAAGTTGATAGCATTCCAGCTTTCCTTGCACCAGTAATGACTTATTGTGCCACAGAGATTGCTTGGCAACATGTAAAGAAGAAGAGATTAAAATCTGCTGAAGTTGCTTTTGTGTGAAGTGTTGTGTCGTGGGATCAGAATTTAATTAATAATGAATACAAAGTGAAATTCAGAAACAATTTATAAAACTCTTTCAAGGATACGAACATTATCCTTGTTTACGGGACGTGAACTGCAGTTTATATAAGAACAGGGATGCTTGAATTGTGCATTTTGGAATTCAGTACAAATACAGTACTAGTCAAAAGTTTAGAACCACATTAAAAAAATCATAAAGTGTCATCTAGAACCTAAAATTGTGCTGAGCTTTCGCATCTAATATGATATACGTCGCTTGATTTCATTAGTTTACGCCAAGTATCGTATAAGTTATACATTTTTAACTGTTGGAAGGTCACATCAGAAAGTCAAACCAGCGCTATAATGGTCAGTTTTCCCTTGTTCTTGTCATAGGTGAGCTATTGGCGTCAGAAATGTCTTCTTGGATGCCATCCGCAGAGTGCAAATGAAAGTGTTAGGGCAGATAAATCTGATGCAGACCTTGGACCATACATGACAAAGGCAAAGAAAAATCAACCATTTTGGTGCTGGTTCGAAAAAAATAAAACACACAAAAAAAAGTTGCCACACATGTTTGGAATTTTTATATTTATACTGAAATGGCCCCCACCTATTGATGGTAACCAATTAGAGCATACAGTAAATATTATTACCAACATTGTTGATATTCTGCTGTGACCTTCCAAGAGTTAAAAATTCATAACTTGTACAGTACTTGGACCAACTCAGTGAAATCGGGCGACATATATCCTATTAGATGTGAGAGCTCAGAAAGAAAGAGGTCTATTGGCACAATTTTACATTTTGTGATTTCTTTATGTGGTCCTAAACTTTTAACCGGTACAGTAATGTAAAGATGCAAAAGAATCTCCAGATACTAAACATCTCAGCATAATTTCCAGCTTCAGTTTTGGCGGTAAAGCATCTCTCATTGTAGTATGTGTTTTCACATCATTGGTATCACACGTTCCAATAAAAAAAGTTTTAAAAAATTGACCTGTGTCATTCGTAAATGATCTTTTAAGTCAAAGTTCAGCTAAAAGTCGCCCAGATGCATCTACATCATCCCTTCGTGCAATCCACTTTCTCACCCACAGGCGACTTTTTAGGTTTTTGTTTTTTATAGATAATTTATAATGTCCTTAACTAACAGTGTTGTAACTATTCTACAGGCTTCACAAACAAGTTCAACTTCAGTCGATGTCTTCTAATAACCTTTACTGGCTAAACCCACTTCAAAATGACACTGGTGAGACATGCGTATGAACCTGTTCTGGCATGCCAGTAGGACTGGTAAACTAGGGCAGTGAATCTATGCATGTGTAAACCCACCATAAGGTTTTATATTACATCTCCAAATTAAAGTAACACCACCAGTTGGCTGGAAGAGATACATTGGGATCACAGATGATATAACAACTTAACAGGGCAGACTTCCAGCGATTTTTCGCTTTTGCAAATTCGACGTCAACCTCGTTGGCGCTACAACATCCGCTTGAACAATTAGGGAGGAGAGGTTCAAGGGTTTCGGATTAGCTTGTCGTAGCTTGGAACAATGCCAAACAATCTCTCCTCTTCCAACCCTGATGGTGTTATATTCCCCATTTCTTCTCTTGAGGCTGCACAGGAAGTGCAACTTGGTAACAAACTAAAAAGAGAAGGGCGTTTCACTCCCTCCTTTCAAAGTCACTCAGTTTGGGTCTCGTAGCTGTTAACTTGGATATGGGAGATAGCGAGTTTGAACCCTACCATCAGCAACCCAGTTTCCCCATTTTCACACCAAGAAAATGCTGCGGCCGTACTTTAATTAAGATCATGCTCGCTTCCCTTTTAATCCTAGCCCTGTCATATCCCATGGTTGCACTTCTCTGAGTTGACAAGACACAGCCAAAAAAAAATAATGTTTAAGGTTTGCGTGCAGGTAGCCGAGTTAGTGAACATTAAAAAAAAACCATTTGCATAATACAGCATAAACAACATTGAAAGTTGCGACCTGTCAGTTTCCAGGAATCAGTGTTGTAAATAGAAGAAAAGGTTCCATGGATTTAACATGTTCTGTATAGAACACACACATGGTGTTATTCACTCGTGGTTGTGTCCAGCTGTATGACTGCATGGTGTCTCTCTTAAATATTAATTTTGCATACATGGTTTCTACTTTTGGAATGTACTTTAGTTCACTTAACCACTTACAAACTTTGAATGGAATCAGAATTAACACCTCGAAGAATTCCTTTAAGAGAGTAAATAATTAAACATAAAAATATACATTCAATGATGCATTTGAGTGTTAAAATAATAATTGTAACTTTGGGTGCTATAATGTAGATGTTTTTCTTCCTCTAAAGGCTGATTTTTGTGTTCAAATAGGGCTTCATGAGTGAATATTTTTACCAGAGAGCTTGAGTTCAGTATAATTACTAATTTTTTTGTCTGTCAGGAATTTGATCACCCGTATACTCTGCTGCAAAACCCAAACGGTTTCCTGTACAAGATGGTGCAGCAGACGGGGAAGGCTACAATTGATACACTCACTAAAGTTGCTCATGAGGTAAGAGTCTACTGATTTATGCTCACAATTTATACTTAGACAGTCTGATATTTCTTTAGGCCCAGTATGCTTCCATTGTAACATGTGCTTCTCTCCTTTCTATATTCCTGATGAACAAAAAATCTGGATTGAATAATTGCTGGGAAATATACGATAGTGTTATATTAATAGGTGGGCAGCTTGGAGCAGTTACCTCATGATGTAGCAAAAAACACTTTATACTGAAAATCAGATTTTGACAACACACACAGAATTTCATAATCAACGAACTTATTTTAATAACATAATAATATTTCTGTGTTTATAATGGAAGCTAAAATATTGTGTAGAATGCATGTTCACAACGGCTGGATTTCTGTTCAGAATCACTCATTTTTCTGTTTTGATGTCCTAATTGATCCTACTATCAAGTTCCCTTGCAACCGATCTGCCTCGTTAGTACTGCTGTTAACTTAGCATGTCCACTCCTCATGTTGTTCCTGAAATTCTGATGCAGGTAGATGGGCACACGCTTCTTGTTCGGGGCTTGTCATGTCGCACTGGCTTCCAGGCTTTCTGTTGCCCTTTGCAATTTCTCGCTCTTTGAGGTTATATTACAAAAGGTACAGAGAGGCGTACAGTACTTTTAAGATGTTGCTGCGATAATCTTTATAGTAATTTTGTATAAAGCTAGTTATTGGCTCTAGGACTTGAACCTTCACACAACTGTCTCTGGTATTTTCCCTTAAGATTAAAGAATTTTGTCATGAGCCAATTTTCCTGTAAAACAAACCACAAAAAGAGTTGCATTAAGTTTCAAGTTTTAGATGCCATCTGAAGCCCCCCCTCCTGCTGAATTATTTTGAACAGTATATAGCGAAGATCCTACTCACATTTAACCCTTTCAAAGTCAGGTTTTCTAAATACTCGCTTACCTCACAATTTAGATTTTTACAGGCACATAAACGTCTCTATAAGTCCGACTCGTTGGCTGAATGGTCAGCGTACTGGCCTTCGGTTCAGAGGGTCCCGGGTTCGATTCCCGGCCGGGTCGGGGATTTTAATCGCTTCTGATTAATTCTTCTGGCTCGGGGACTGGGTGTATATGTCCGTCCCAACACTCTCCTCATCATATTCAGACAACTACACTACCAACCACCACAGAAACACGCAATAGTGCTTACATCCCTCCATGGAGGGTTGGCGTCAGGAAGGGCATCCGGCCGTAAAAACAGGGCCAAATCCACATGTGCGATGCAGTTCGCACCCGCGACCCCACAGGTGTGGGAAAAAGCGGCAGGAAAAGAAGAAGAAGAAGATAAACGTCTCTATAAATGGTATAACACACTCATGGGACATTATATTCGCAAAAATGGGTTAAATACAGATGAATTAAATGAAAAACAACATCACACAATTTTCCTGCCTAAAAGTTTCTTTTGTATGATAAATCCCTCAAAGCATGGGGCTGGACACAGTTTTGTTGCAGTCCTTGCACTTCTGGTCTTTTTCTCTCTTCTTGCAGTGTGTGCACTCAGTTGACACACTCGTGGTGGGGAAATGTCGCTGGGTTAACCTTGCAGGTGAAGGCCAGTCTCCAGTAGGTTGTGTGGCTCTTGGAGGAGCATTCTCTGCTAGTGATCGGATGACTTCCATTCTGTACACATTACAAGATCTCTTCAGTCCTTTCAAAACCCTGTCCAAAATGAAGGTGTTCAGAATTACGTCTCCAACAGGTGGAATAATTGCTTTTTATATGGATTTTCGTGATGGCTGCACACCGGTAATCATCTGGTCACATCTATCAGCTGGTCCCATTTTCTGGTTGTTGTCCTGTGGCTCTAGTTGTGAGCAGATTTACTTCTCTTCTATCTATCCATTTGACAGCAAGAAGATTTGAGGCATGTCTCTCTTCTACCTCACCCCTTTGTAGTTTAGTAGAGGACCCTGGCACTCACTGTTCCACAGGCATGCAGAGCTTCTAGAAGTTCTGGACTGGTGTAAGAATGGCCAACAAAGTACATGTCCCTGATTAAGATTACGTTTCATGAGAGTGAGGACAATACAGTAGAAGCAGAAAGCACTATCTGTGAATCTTTGAGTTCTGTTATGACTTCAGTATATACAATAATATATATAAAATAATATATAAAATGTATCTACTCTCATAGTCACAAAGTCCAAATTATTTCTCACCAAATCTACTTTTTATTTTTTGAGGGAATGTATTGCTTGAACACTAAGCATTCTTTGAACAGAACTAGACTTTCGCAATGCACAAAATCTCTAAAAGGCAGGGAAAGTTTGTTTCAGGTGCTCAGTGATAGGCTGCGTTTTGGATGGTATGTCGCCTTGAGGTTGGAAGTTGTTGTCAATGAAACGAAGGAACCGTAGAATTGCTTGATACCAATTACAGGACTTGAACTGTGAAAATGCAGTTGTGTGGATGAGAGGATTGGTCGACCAGTATTCTTCTAAGCTATGTTTGTTTACATCATCCATTGGCATACTTATTGCTAAAATTAAATACATTTTTTGATAGTATCATCGGTCCAATTGGGATATGGAAGAAATGTCCAAATTACAGTAGAACCTCAATTGTACATCCCAGAAACTATATTTTCCCGGATTATTCGTTCAAATTATGTAGTCCCGCGTGCATCCTAATTGAATCACTCTGTAAAAATCCTGCATCATCCACTCCTCGAAGAAAGGATTTCCCAGATGAACCATCCAGAAATTTTACTCCCATCAACACTAAATCCTCGATCAAGCGTTTTTCAAGAAACTGTATCTCACGAAAGGATGGCTACGGCATACTTATGGATCTTGGTGTTAACGTTCCATCATTACGATAATGTCCGCCTCCGTTGCGTAACGGTTAGCATTATTAGCTGCCGTCGTCGGGGGCCCGGGTTCAATTCCCGGTACCGCCAGAAATTTAAGATTGGCAGGAGGGCTGGTATATGGTTGAAATGTATAGATAAGAAATGTGTTTTTCCACCATTCAATACACAATTTATTTTAATAGATTAAGCTAGTACCGGTTTCGGCTCTTTAACGGCCATCATCAGCTAGTACATGTTTTTGTTTTAGCCATTAGACAATACACAAGTTGTTATTGTATTAGGCATCCGGATGTCTAATGGGGGATGGAATAATAGCATATAATTAAAATATCAGTGGTCAGGTTGAAAAAGTTATAAACAGAGCATGAGTATATAAAACATGTTAAAAACACACAGGTCACAATATATAACATTTAAAAAGTTTCAACACATTAAAATTGTACGTATAGGTAGACACTTGTTAAAATTTTCAATTTATGTTATATGGATTCCATTCTTCTGTCTTCTGTGCAGATCCTTCTAAGTAATGTTGATTTTAGTTGCGAAGGGTAATCTTCGAGGACATTTTGAAGCTAGTGTACGTCTTATTGATGTGGGCCTTTGTCATGATGAAATTTCGTTATGTTATATATCCCAACTTGTGATATACTATGGCAAGTTTCAATACAGCAAACAGCAGGTCTCGAGCATGTATTTAGAAGTAGTCGGTGGTAACACTTCTCTCGTCTATGTTTGTTCTTGTAGTTATAGTTGTTGTGGAAGTCTTGTGCTGTTGTGTTCTACAACACAACAAGCCTTCAAACACATCAGCACAAGACTTCCACAACAACTATAACTACAAGAACAAACATAGACGAGAGAAGTGTTACCACCGACTACTTCTAAATACATGCTCGAGACCTGCTGTTTGCTGTATTGAAACTTGCCATAGTATATCACAAGTTGGGATATATAACATAACGAAATTTCATCATGACAAAGGCCCACATCAATAAGACGTACACTAGCTTCAAAATGTCCTCGAAGATTACCCTTCGCAACTAAAATCAACATTACTTAGAAGGATCTGCACAGAAGACAGAAGAATGGAATCCATATAACATAAATTGAAAATTTTAACAAGTGTCTACCTATACGTACAATTTTAATGTGTTGAAACTTTTTAAATGTTATATATTGTGACCTGTGTGTTTTTAACATGTTTTATATACTCATGCTCTATTTATAACTTTTTAACCTGACCACTGATATTTTAATTATATGCTATTATTCCATCCCCCATTAGACATCCGGATGCCTAATACAATAACAACTTGTGTATTGTCTAATGGCTAAAACAAAAACATGTACTAGCTGATGATGGCCGTTAAAGAGCCGAAACCGGTACTAGCTTAATCTATTAAAATAAATTGTGTATTGAATGGTGGAAAAACACATTTCTTATCTATACTTTGAGTCTGTCAATACGGAAAATGAAATTTATAAATAATAATATGGTTGAAATGGTACATGCAGCTCACCTCCAATGGGGGTGTGCCTGAAAAGAGCTGCACCACCTCGGGATGAGGACACGAGTTTACTTTATTACGATAATTAGAGCAAGCACCGGTACTGTACTGGAAAAGCAATCGGCGGTGAACTTGCATAAGGGCCCATCACATTCAGGTGGTATTGTTTAGAGAATCCTCGGAAATCATAAAGCAGACAGTGGCTACAACAAATGGAAAGAGACTGAGAGCATTTCGACAGCTCTATTTGAAGACGGAACAGGTTTTGTCAAATGTTCGTACTTGTGAAACATCTACATTATGTCAAGCGTTAGACATTATTTTTTTTTTTTTTTTTTTTTTTTTTTTATTGTATCGGTGAACAGGTTTTCGGCATTTCCCTCGGGGCACTGTATAATAATTTTTTCAGTGGTCTCTCCAGAAATGGAGAATCAAGGTTCCACTATTCTCTATGCAATGCATGGGATATAAGTTTATTTCTGTGACTACTTTTTCCACTAATGTACGCAGAAGAAGTCTTTTGAAAATTTCTACTTCTGGAGAGTTTTCAGTCAGAGATTGATCCTGACTTGATCAGGCTTATAGCTGAAATCAATAGGTAAAAATGTATTATTATCTGTTTCTTTTTCCCCTGATCTGATGAGGTCTTGATAAATTTCGTCCACGCCTCTTTGCGGTAGCTGGTTGTATTTCTTCACCTCTGTAACTCACACGTTCATCGTCGACAGTTGAAACTTCGGGTACATTATTGACAACACTTTTTACATCAGTTTCACACAAATCTGAACTCTCACTTTCATCTTTCATTAAAATTTCATCACTTTTCAAAACTTCCGCAAGCCTGCAAGCAGCCATGTTTATCAGATCGCATTGACTCACAGATGTGGTAGACATTCACATGAAAAATTAAAGTTAACAGTGCTCCCGGAGAGAATACAGCTTCCATGTAGCCAATAGATGGCAGATACAAGTTTTTCAATCATTGCAGAAATGCAAATAGAAGTGAAGATATGACACTCTGAAGTTTCGACACGCAATAAGGGTTAAATACAAAGTTTCATGAAAACCCACCATGCCATTTTTGTGTGACACGTTAAGAAATGGACAAAAATTAAACCACTATGCAGGCTATTTGGGTGCCGGTGCACTGTGAGAGACCTGGTCTCTATTATAAAAATCGATGCCTGGTAGGCCATCAGAAGATTTAGATTCCCATAGGGAACCTGAAATATTTGTCCAGAATGAGTAAATTCATCATTCATTATTATTATTAGTTTTTTGTCCCTCTACAGGGTGTCCACCAAATCCAGATTTTAAATTTCCCTGACATTTCCATGTTTTCCAGACATAAAAACAATTTTTCCCTGACACACATAATGAAAAAAAATATATATAAAGGAAGTTTCCAGGTCATATTAAATACATTTTGAAAACTTAACATACAAAAAATAAGTGAGCCATTAATGTGCATATTAAATTTCAAAACTTGGAAGTTGAATATAGTCTAACTAAAATCACTTTATGATTTTAAAAATTGTTTACCACTACTGCTTCAGCTAAGAAATTTCTTCGTCTGTAGCCACCAATGACTGTCGAGCTTCTGCCATCACACTCCGCTTCCTTTCTTCTAATTCTTTCAACAACAATAAAGCGGCCTTTCTCTTATCTTTTTTGCAAAGAATCTTCTACTTCCAATGCTTCACGTTTCTCCTTTAGATTTCAAATTTAATGTTGGCAAAACACTGCGGAGCCAAAAGTGATCTAACCTCTTGTCTTTTGAAGACAAAGAATTCGCTACTTCTTTGAAAGTATCATTCTCACAAACAGAAGTGAACTCCCCCTGTACATGATCGGCTTCATTACCCGAGATCCATTTGTTTTCAACAAAGGCATTTAAAGCTATCCTTAGCCGTTTGCTGCTTAGAGGTTGCTTGGCTACACTTGGATCGAATTCCTCTAGTCAGTTTATATGCCACCGGAGACCGTTTGAGTAACCTTTACCATTATTCTTAGACAATCTGTGCGAAACACTAATATATCTCTATCATTTAATCCAGGAGCACCACGAAGTGCTGCTCTAGCAGCATAACCTATGTCAATTTAAATACAGGCACAAGATTGTCTTTACTGTCTAAATTAATTTTGAGAACATTTTCTGAAGACTGCAGCGACTCAGACTTAACAAACCTTGTCGTGACATTTTTCGTTGTTGCATTGAGAGATTCATCCATCATCATCATCATCATCATCATCATCAATGTCTCACTCCAGTCTCCCCGGTGTGATTAGATTCATACAGGAGTGGTGCAAATGGAAGATCTGTCTGAAACTGTTTTAGGAATGGTTCCAAATCTCCAACAAGTGGTAGTAAAAATGACAACTTGGCCTTAAGAAGCCTATCTTTAAGTGAAGTTGATACTATTTTGAAGCTGTTACAGTTTGGGATTTTCTTGTCTCTGTTTGCTCCTTCCACATATTTGTCAACATTCGATAGGATATCTATAGCACGTTCAATGACTTTTGAATTTTCAAGCCATGTTATAGCGCAACATGCAATATTCCAACGTGTTTCTTTTACTGCCATTTTATATGAATTGTGCACAGTACACAAGCCACAAGATCCAATGTTCATCAAAATAGGAGCTTCTGGATCAACATTTCATAAATTAATGATATCCTGAAGAAACTTTTGAACCATCCATTGAAATTTGTAAGAGTTTTTTTTTTTTAAATTGAGCCCTTTTGAATTTGAGACATTTTTCAAGGTCTCGTTGAAACATGTTGTCATATTGGTACACATTACTACTGACATATTGGTACCACTGCTTCCAAATTTTCACCACACATTCATAGCTGCATGAAACTCTTGAAACTCTAGAATTTTAAGATTTGATAAATATTTATGTTTTCAGTTATAAATTAAAATTTAATCTTAAAACATTGAAACTTTTAGCAACAAAAGAAGGATTACAAAAAACACAATTTAGAAGCAACATTAAAAATTCTGGAGTTTTAGTATCACAGTAGTCATAAATGAGTGTGCAAAATGTAATATCTCTAGGTAGAGTAGTTTAGGAGCAATGTGTACATAAATGTGAAAGAAGAAAAAAAGTGTTATCAGGAAACTGCAGTTAAAATTTGTGCTTCACTCACACCTGTCTCAGAACATTCCAGGACCATATTCTTCCTGGTGCTGGCTCTTCTCATCTGCTCTCTTCCTTTTTCTGTTTCTTTTTTGAATTCTACCATCCTTAGTGGATTCTGCACTTGCTTTTTGGGATTTTTTCACACGAGTCCCTCATTGCCTTCAACATGTTTCCCCAGGCTCGATATCCATGACTTCAAGAACCTATTTTCTTGACATCATGCCCTCATTGAAACATATCATTGCATCCAGTACACCTATTTGAAGGGTTCTGAAGCCCACAAATTCAGTTTTTGGAATGCTTTGCCAGATACAGTGATTAAAACTCTCACTGAAATTCTGTGTGCCACCATGTAACATTTAGACAACTAGGGCCCAGATGTTGATGACGTAAAAAAAGTTTTAAAAATGCATTATAAAATGGAGAAAGTGATCTTATAATAATGAGCTCACCAATATTTCAAAAGTACCAGGCGAGTTGGCCGTGCGGTTTGGGGCACACAGCTGTGAGCTTGCATCCAGGAGATAGTGGGTCGGCAGCCCTGAAGATGGTTTTCCGTGGTTTCCCATTTTCACACCAGGCAAATACTGGGGCTGTACCTTAAGACCACGCTCGCTTCCTTCCCATTCGTAGGCCTTTCCTATCCCACCGTCGCCAAAAGACCTATCAGTGTCGGTGCGACGTAAAACAAATAGCAAAAACAAAAATTTCAAAAATAACATCTTAGTCAATCAAAATAGATTTCTAGCACTTAACAAAAGGTTTATGTTCACTTTAGTCTGAGTTGCACTGCACTCTACATTTTGCATAATGTTTTATACTCTGTGTTTTTGTCCAGCACTTTTTCCACTTTTGATGCAATACCCACAACAATTTTGCCACAATTGTCGCCAAGACTAGTTTTCCACCCGGTTTATTAAGGAAATGGAATCAACCATTTTCTCCAACGATGTGATTATTGCTGTCAATAAGGCGAGATTTGATTTTATGGATGCCAAACTACCTTCAATGTTTGGTTCAGATAGCATATCATGGGCAATTTTTATTGCTGCAGCTTCTTCACTGTGTATTTCCTTCACTAACTTGAAGTTTTCGCAATAATACATACACGCGTTTAACCACGTGCTCCAGCGTGGTATGATAGGTTGTGGAGGTAATGCAATGTCTGCTCAGAAACGTGCAACTCGCGAGGGTGCTTTTAAGAAAACTTTCTTAACGTTCGCTATAAGCCTGTCTACACTGGGGTAAAGAGCCCTTACTTCTTCACAAACTCTGTGCAGTCCATGGGCAAGGCATGTAACATGGATGATTTTAGAATAGAGTGCCTTCAATGAATTAGCTGCTCGTACCATATACGGAGCAGCATCACTTAAAAATAAAAGTACATCGTCAAGTTTGATGCTCTCAGGCCACAGGTGAAACATAGCACTATCAAACACTTCGGTAGTCATTAAAAATATTGCACCTGGTGTATGCACTTCTAAAGTCCCAATCACAACGTTGGCTATATAATGCCCCATCGCATGTGAAGTTTTATCGATTGACACCCATGTCTTCTTCCTGTGAGTTTCGGAACTTATTTTGTTTAATATGTCATCGTAACACTGCGGCAAATAATTCTTGCGTACAGTTGATTTGTCTGGTATTTCTTGATTCATATGTTTTTTCCAAAAATCCACGTAATTTTGGGCTGTTGAGTTTATACACAGCGGAATGTTTGCAGATACAAATACATCACACAATTCTTTACTGAACTGTGAGGACTTGCCAGAAGTCAAAGCAACTGAAGGCAGTAAGCGCTGAGTTACAGGTTTATTTAAAACACACTGAAGAGCACGAATGTGTTTTATCGTGACCGATATGTTGCATTACAGTAAATCGTCTTTCAGCAGCTATTTTAGTTCCACACAGTTTGCAAAACAATATGCTTCCATCGGTAGACCACGCATTGTCACCAAATTCAGATACTAGTTGTTTTAAATGCACTGACACACTCTGTTTTATTTTAGGCATTTTGAAAGCGGCAATGAACTAATATCTTTTGCCGTGAACTATACGAAACTGAGTCAAGAATATCTATCCCTTCCCCTTTCTACCCCACCACAGCTGACCTCGGTCAACAGAGCAGGTAACATTCCATTCCGCTAACAACTGGTTTGCGAGAAAAAAAGAGCATGTGTATACCTACCCCCATAACCTTCTGCATCCAAGATATATTTTTTACTACTAATAGCAGTACTGAAATATTTTATTTCAATATTTTAAATTATCTTATGTCAGCTACCAGCTTGTTCTTAACTCTGAGAGACTTAACTTCCTCATATAAAGCTATGACATGACTAAATTGGAAAAATAATGACCTTAAAAGGTCGATTTCTCTAAAATATGACCCAAAAAACCACCAAACTTTTAAAAAAATGCTCCAAAAATGGAAAAATAGCATAAAATGCAAAAAGATGCAAAATAAAAATGACATATTTGAAGACGGGGAGGCTCGGCCGGAGTTTCTATGTACTTCAGCATTGTTTTAGGCAGTTCAGTAAAAAGATGACATGTCATCAACGTCCGGGCCCTAGTCAGCACTAAGTCCCTTATATACAGGTTTTATGGCATTCAGAACAGCCAATGGAAGTGAGTTCTTGTGGTGGTATTTAGGCCCCCCTGCCTTTTATTTCTGAAAGCCGCGCCAACCTTCTGGACACAGGTCATGTCTTTGTTCTTCATCTGTTGACATTTTGTGGTATAATGTTGCTTTTATGGCCTGTCATTGCTTGAAGGTTTCCTGTATTTCTTCTTATAGCAAGCCCAAAATACAGCTGCAGCTTATCAATTTCTGCACCAGGTAACCTCCCTCGACCACTGATTACCCAAATCCTTCTTCAACTTCCTAAGCCTACCTCTTCTACACATGGCCAACACACTCAAGTTTTTTCAATTTTTACATTGTTCCCATATGGTTTACAGTCATTTTACTTTTTTTTTACTCCCTTGGAATCACCATCACCTGGTACTTCACATATCTCAAACCTCGCTCACACCAAGAACGTTTGAACATTGCCACAGCACCTGTAGCCTCCATGTTACCACTAGGCCCGACATTTATGATCATTCTGGGTTACAGCACAACCATGGCAGTACTTTGTCAGGCATTCTACAACCAAGACTTTTCCCAGAATCTACAGATGTTATACTTACAACACCATTCAGTGATGTATATCCAGCCAACTTCCATCACAAGCAACAACATCACTAATATTGTCATTTGATTGATGATGATGATGATGATGATTGATGTTTGTTGTTTAAAGGGGCCTAACATCGAGGTCATCGCCCCTAATGGTACGAAATGAGACTAAATTATATGACCACTTAAAAGTCCAAAATCCTCCACTGATCAGAATTCAAAATGCGAGGACGAAGAATGAATGGATGGACCGATATGAATTTAAAACGATCAGTGGATCTGACCCACAGTACCTCACCTGCACAGAAGATGGCACAAAACAATATTATTACTGACCAAGGGACTGCTTCTATAGCACAGTGCTGAATCGATTATGCTTATAGTCAAAACGGGTCCAAAATCCAGGTCATGATGATGATGCTTGTTGTTTTAAGGGGCCTAACATCTAGGTCATCGGCCCCTGATGGTACGAAATGAGACGAAATGCAGTGACAAAATAAAAATCCAAAATACACCACTGACCAGAATTCAAAGCAATCAGTGGAGTCGACCCACAATGCCTCAGTCTCAGAAATTGACGGTAAACAATAGTAATACTGACCAAGGGACTACTTCTATAGCTCAAAATACTGAATCGATGATGCTTACAAGCTAAAGGGGTCCAAAATACAGGTCATCAGCCTTTCATAATGGTACTTATCACTTGAAAAGTAGAACCACGGTATTTGTCATGGTGCGGTACTAATCAAAAGCATCGTAGACTCGCGGTATTCCACACATTATGGTACTACTGACAGGTGATGAAATTCGCACATGGAATACAGACCTATGGTGTTTCGCACATGGCGGCGCCATTTACAGGCAACACAAACCTATGGTTTTCATCACATAAGTGTACTAACCACAGGGACTCGTACTATTCTGTGGTGTTGTGTGTATAGTGGGTACTAATCATAGTCAAGCCAGTACCCTGGTGTCGCTCATATAGTGCTACTAATCACAAACCTATTTGGTAACTAACATAGTGGTACTGCGCGCAAGTAATAGAGACCCATGGTGTTCCCTGTGTGGTGGTACTAGTTTCATGGTTCTTATCCAATCATCCCTTTGTCACCCCTTTTAGTCGCCTCTTACGACAGGCAGGGGATACCGTGGGTGTATTCGTCTGCGTCCCCCACCCACATGGGGTTCCAGGTCATCAGCCCCTCATAATGGTATTTATCACTAGGAAAGTAGAACCATGCCATGTGTAATGTTGCGATACTAATCAAAAGTAACGGAAACTCGCGGCATTCCACACATTATGGTACTACTCACAGGTAGTGTAATGCGCACATGTAACACAGACCTATGGTGTTTCGCACACTGCAGTGCTATTTGCAGGCAACACAAACCTATGGCGTTCCTCACATTAATGTACTAACCACAGGGACTCGTACTATCCCATGGAATTTCTCGCATAGTGGGAACTGAGCATAGGTAAGGCAGAACCAGAGTGTTGCTCATCCCCTGGTGTCGCTCATATAGGGGTACGAATCACAGGTACTGTAGGACCCACCTCCTGATTCACACACTGTCGCTACTAATCACAAACCTATTGCGTACCTAACATAGTGGTACTACGCGCAAGTAAATGCAACCCATGGTGTTCCCTGCCTGATGATACTAATAATAAGTAGTTTCATGGTTCTAATTGGATCTTCCCTTGGTCGCCCCTTTTAGTCGCCTCTTACGACAGGCAAAGGATACTGTGGGTGTATTCGTCTGCGTCCCCCACCCACAGGGGGTTCCAGGTCATCAGCCCCTCATAATGGTATTTATCGCTAGGAAAGTAGAACCATGCTATGTGTAATGTTGCGGTACTAACCAAAAGTAATGGAAACATGGAGTGTGTGTTTGGTCCGCGAGAGGCATTTTATTTCCCTCAGGTACGCGGGCAAGCCGGTTAGGACCCCCCTATCCGCCACCTGGGACGCGCCACGTGGGAGTATCACTTCACCCCCTGCTACGCCAGCGTAGCAGGTTCGTGGACTACTGTCATTTAGAAAGCTTGGCTTCTTCAGCTGCATTTACCACACAACCCAAGGAAACACGTTTCAATGAATATAAAATTACGTTGTTGGCTTTGACAAATGTACTTGATTGAGGTGGCAGTTTCATTATGGAACAAAAAAACCTGTCTTGATTTCTTGCCTTTCCCAGTACATCTCATTGCATAGGAAAATCTAATATTTACCTTGTAAATTCTATTTCTATTCACACTTGATGACATAGACGAATGTTCTGATTTACAGATACTGCATACTAGAATGATTTTACTTGCTAGGCCTCTTCTACAGTTTACATCTTCTACAATTGACATTTTGACAGTACATACACATGACATGGTTCTGAACCAAATCAGATATAACATCTAAATCTAACATTACACTGCCACCAGAAGTATAATTTTCTTCCTTGTTTTCTTCTGTAAGATAACTAATCGTTTGAAGCTCTTGAAACACACACGTCTATTGTTTTTGTGGGGTTAGAAGATGAATTATTGTCTTGCACTGGACTCAAAAACTAGCATTCACTGTATTTTTCTTGTATCTGTTGCCTTTTTGGTGGTGTTTCCTATTGAAATTCTTAATTTGTGGCATATTTATACACGTTTCAAATACCACAGATTCTACGAAAGACGTTCTAAGAATTACAATTCGCAACTTTCGGAGTATGTTTACTTCGTGTAATAACAAAAGCAGCCACAATTCTTTCACTGTGTCCATGTGTAGTCTTTTGTTCACGACACACGGGAGGTACCAACTTCTGAAACGAGCCATCAAACAAGATCTTTGTGCAATTAGTAGAGAAATTATAGTCATTAGTGGAGTTTGAAAAGTGGGGCATGACAAAAATAAGGCCTCACATTATTCTTAATTTCTTTGTGAAATCAGATAAAAATACATATAAATTATACATATTCTTGTTCAGGAAGGCGCACTTTTCAAATTAAGAACAACAAAAAAATTGAAATTTCCGACCTGTTCACATACTTCTGCCCTTAATCACGTGGTGATGTAGACAATACAGTTGGAAGCCAGGTTTTGAGATTGCGCTCAACCAAGACCATCTACTGTATAATAGTATCAGACCAATACAGAATCAACATGGCCAACACATCGGTTGAATGTAAACGTGTGATACATAAACATAACCTTCTGATTATTGTATTGAATTGCTGAGTTGTAATAACAATGAACAGAATATTTTACTTTGGTAATAGACCAGTACTATCTAGAAATAGCCTATATTTAGATAAGCATACTGCCAGTTGATACCTTGTCCTCTAATTTAAAAAAGAGAATATAATGTTCATTCACAGATAAAATAAATAGCTTTATCACCTTTTTTATAACCTCACTTTTAAAAACCTCAAAATATATAGTAAATGAGAAATGTACTAGGATAGGCACCAACACAGAGTTTTGGCCTTATGCGGGAAAAAAATAGCTCTACAAGTACACAGAAAACATCCTCTCTATTCACAAATTTATCCTCAAATGTATTAATGCACCCTGATAAATTATTTGCAACTACACTTGATCTGAATGTGAGTGCATCTGCTGTAATATGAATTACGTCCAGGCACACAATATAATCGACATGTCCTAATATATCAAAATAGTTTTAAAACCAAATTTCAATAAGTACATCGCTACACTAACGTTTCCCAATCAAACCAAGCCAACAGACAGGACCAAACTGCTGCTTCACTCATGCTCATGTTTACATTTAAACAAACCAAACCATTTTAGCTAATATCGATAGCTGCATTAAGGTCTGATATATTGTAGTTGGTTTTGGCTCAACCGATATAAATCAATATGAATGGCAGCTTGGGGTTGGCTGGATCAAGACCGAATACATACAGACATACTTCACAAACTCGAAATCTCCAAACCAACAAACTTTCATCTTATAATGTTATGTCACTTAATTTTAAATCTTGTTCTGTATTCACAAAATTACATGTGATATTACAAGCTACTAGTCGTGCCTCAAAACGTCCGATCCCCTTGCATGAAAGATAGGTTAGGAACTCAACATGGCGCAGCCCGACCAGTGTTACAATGCATTACACATTTACATAAGGCTTACCTACGTCAGAGCATTTAATAACACGTTCAGTACCTGCTTCTGAGCGGGACACTTGAATGCCTGGACCAGACATTTTCATGCCCGGCCCTCTTGATGTGCATCACTTAATACAATTTACAATTACTCCTAAACTATAAATGTTAGAAAAATGTTACTTTGTGCTTACCTCTAGTAAATATTTAGGGTGTGATGTCTGGTGTCACAGGTTTCAAAATACATCTAATTTTATACGGCCTGTATTTTTGGCATAATGATTACTGTCACCGAAGTGAAGAAATGAAGGAATAGGAAGGAAGTGTATTCGGAACATTGTATTAGAAGATATCGAAGTATGAAAAACAGGGTCTTCGGTCCAGTACAT
The DNA here is from genome assembly GCF_040414725.1 of Anabrus simplex. Lineage (NCBI taxonomy): Eukaryota > Metazoa > Arthropoda > Insecta > Orthoptera > Tettigoniidae > Anabrus > Anabrus simplex. Next base: position 97,750,358 of record NC_090278.1, read on the forward strand.
TTTTATATCAGGATTTTGGACTGTTTCCACGATTGCATGATCGAATTCTTTGTGAAAGGCCGGGGCACCGCACTTATCACTTGACTCGCGTATAGCTTGGCCTGCTCAAACACATACTGATAAAATTCGTCATTCATGAAAATACGTAACTCAAAATATCCTGCTTATTTTCTATTTGAACGTTTATACCTGAATTATCTGTAAAGGGTGGAACAGGTGGACAATTACTAGGATGATATGTATCAGGCACTTCACTTTTCTCTATAGGCCTATCGGATTCGAGAATCGGAATTTCCTCGTCACTCTCACTATCTGAGTCTATTTCAGGAATAAGTTCATCACCAGAATAATCATTGTGAACAATATCTAATAATTAATCTTCCGTAAGAAACTTGGTTTTATAAGCCATTATACTACACTCGGTAAGAACGACACGCACTGCATTGGAATCTCAAGTACCGACTTGACGCGCGAGGAAGTGCTGAGATATTCCCGCTAAAACAGCTAAGATAAACATGAGCCCACTCAACGCGAGGATCAACCAACTTCCTGCTACAACCAGTAACGCTAACTAAGGTGTAAGAATGCATAGACGACGAATATTAACAGCATTGCTTCACGCGGAACATTAAACGTCTTACACGGTCCACGGTCCGCAATGAGATGATAATAATAATAATAATAATAATAATAATAATAAGTGAATTTCACTTTCCGCATTCAGTCAGTGTTTTTTTTTGTGTGTGTGTGTGTTTGTTTTTACATTTTACGGGGTAGTAACTATCGCATAATTCGTTACATAGTAAACAAACATTCGCTGGATTGTGGATATTTGTCTATATGCATATTTTTTTTTTATAGAAGCCATGTATTTAAGCGATTGGAAAAACTGGGAACGCAATATAGGCCTAATTTGTCAAGCTCGCCATTCCCCAACAACACAGAATATTCAATAGTAAACATTGAAAATTTCGATCGATCATAGTTGCTACTGTTTGGTAGATAGATAGATAGATAGATAGATAGACATGATTTATTTTAACTGGCAAAGTTAGGGACACGTGTCCCTGTCTTACACTTAACCAGTGAAATACATAATTAACATAAAAATATATAACATACTGAATAAATGAAAAAAAGAGACTGAAACAAATTACTACGGTACCATGCTATCCTGCTGTACATAAAAATAACTATTATAATACACAATATAAATTAACATTTTGCTTCCTGTGAAGAAAATAATATACAACAAAGAACGAATTACAATTTCAATAATAATAATAATAATAATAATAATAATAATAATAATAATAATAATAATAATAATAATAATAATAATAATAATATAGATAAACCTACTAATATTTACAATTAATTTGTCCAATTCCAGAAGTATATCACATTGACGAAATGTTCAGTTTTCATGTGTTTACTGTGGGTGCAAAACATTGCAAAATGGGGATAGGGATAAGGATAACTATGCAGGAAAACCACAGCTGAGTACTTTCTAACACTACTGATGAATAGTAATAATAATAATAATAATAATAATGATAATCAATAATGATGATAATAATAATAATAAGAAGAAGAAGAATGGCCAATAGAAGAAGAAGAAGAAGAATAAGAAGACTGTCGCACCACGAGCTCGTTTCATAGAGATATTTTGAACACATACTTTTAAATCTTCCGTGGTTTGATATCCCTCTGACCTCCTGCGGAAGGAAGTTCCATTCACGGCTGGCCACAACAGTGAAGGAATTGTTGTAGGTTGAGGATTTATGCTTAGGAATAGCGAGCAGTGTCGAGCTCAGCGCTTTGGTGTTTTTATCATGGTGTTCATAAAGGCTATGAAATCGTTCATACAGGTAAGATGGGGATTGTAAGGTAAGGATTCGGTGCAATGAAGTCAGGGTATGCAGCTTGCGTCTGTCTTCAAGGCGTAGCCATCCGAGGTCGACATAAGACTGGGTAACATGGTCTGAAAATTTCAGATTACAAATAAATCTTACACAGGCATTCTGTGCACATTGTAGTTTATCTCGAAGCTCGGTTTTCACATCTTTGTAAACTACGTCACAATAATCGAATATTGGAAGAACGAGGGTTTCAACTAGTTTCTTCTTTAAACTGAACGGAAAAGTAAATTTGAAATTGTTTAATGTGTGCAACGTAGCAAAAACTCGTCTACTCACCAATATTACCTGATCCGTCCACAAGAGGTGCTGGTCAATGGTTACTCCGAGATTGTTTACGCTCTTGCAAAAGGGCAAAACTTGATTTTGAAGTTGTACGTCGGGGATGGACATGCGGAAATTGTCGGAAATAAGTCTTGGGTGGGCAATTACTATAGTTTGGGACTTTTTTGGGTTCAAAATAAGTCCATGCTGGTAAGACCATTTACTTATGGCCTCTAGATCCATGTTAATTTTCTCGATTGCTGTCAGAACGTCTGTTGGTTTTGCATGGATGTACAATTGTACGTCGTCAGCATAGATGTGACGTTTACAATGTGTCAGCTGATTAGCTAGGTCGTTGATATAGACAGAAAATAGCAAAGGAGCAAGGATTGACCCTTGTGGGACACCTCCTTTTACATATTGCCACGAAGAAAATGCACCTTGATTGGTGACACGTTGTTGACGTTCGTGTAAATAAGCTCCCAACCATCTCAGAGTACTAATATATAAGTAATAATAACGTAAATGTTTCCACCTTTTCAATACTACAATATATTCACAAAATTACAAAATTATACGGTACTAGTTTCGACCCATCTAGGGGTCATCATCAGCCGTATTGGAGCAAAGATCATTTGTGGCGAAATCCTAAGACAATATTATTTTAAAGAATAACAAGTGAAATGAGATGTTTGTCTAAAAAAACTTAATGTTTTTACACTGAGTATCTTTGTTGAAGATGTCTCCTACACTATTATTCTGGTTTAAATTACATAGTTCTCTTTGTTGATCGTATAGATGGCATTATAGTAAAATGTGGTCCACAGTCTTTCTTTTTTTTTTTTTGAGAAGATATGTGCACGAGTCAGTTTGCTATGGCCTATACGTATTCCAGTAATGAGCACTTGTTATAAACGCTGAAGGAATGAAACATCAAATTTATCTGTAGATCCACGCCTGATATCATGGAGTCTTGTGGGTTGTTCCTGTGTCCACTCAGTTAACCATAACCATTGTTTTTGGATCTTTGTGGTAAGAAAACTAGCAACATCAGTGTGGGCACCATATAGCTGATGATGCTATTGGTTACCACATTCGAGATCACACGTATTTAAAAAAAAAAAATTATTAAGTTTTCTTTACAATTTATTCCTGGCATAAAAGACATGCCCTAGATTAATGTTATAAAAACTGAAAAATGTGCTTCTATTACACGGATAAATACGGTATGTCCATTTTATCTGGCAAAAGAATGAATTTCCAATTTTTTTTTTCTGAATTGCCTGACATTTCCCAGTTTTCCCATTATTTATTGAATTCTCTGACATTTCCCGTTTCCCTGGTTTTCCATACTGGTGGACACCCTGTAGCCTACTTTAGGGTTCTTGGAGATGTAGAGGTGCTGGAATAATATGCCAGTAAATCTACCAGCATGACGCTGGTGTATTTCAGCATCCACAAATACCACCGGACTAAGATGGGATCAAACTTGACAGCCTTCTACCCCCTGAGCCACTCAGGTGGGCAATATATGTGCTTGCAGATATGCCATGCAGTGTGGACTCTGAGGATACCTTGTTTTGATTTAGACAAACATATTTTTAAGTTTTTCTCAAATTTATATTATAAATCTTATTGTGTTATTGTTGTTTTGTAGTATACCGTCTTTGACGGTCTTGCCTGCATAGTATTTTCACTTTTAATAAGAGAAATAGAGCAAGTAGATCGCAATAACTACACCCTCTTTGACTGATGAAGACCTTGTGTTGAAATTTTTTTTATTTTATTTTTTGTGTTAATCTACTCTGTTGTGTTTACCAACATAACTTACTCATTTCAGAGTTTCAAGGAGAAGCAGAGGTGGTCCCAAGAATCTCCCAAGAAAGAAGCTTGACGATGGCTTGCTTAGTGTTTAACTTAACATTCCAAGCTAACGTTTAGTTAATTTATTCTGCTAGTCACTAGAGCTGAAGTGCCTGCAGTGTTAAGCTGCTGTTGACAGATCTGAGGGCTTGTTCCATATTTTAATTAAAGTGAATGTACTTACAGAATTCTCTTTACAATGTAGATGTTTAGATAACATTAGATAAAGATCTCTAATTGCAGCTAACAGGGAACAGTATCAGTTATAATGGGCATATTTTCAGCATTCAAGCCCCTTATGGACAGCGACATCCTGCATCATTATAATGAAGGCAGTGTTGAAGTACTTAAGGCAGAATGAGGTCTGTTCTTTAGCTCCTCTAGAATGTCGTCTATGGATTGGATTGAAGAAATGAGCTTTCTTTATAATGCTAGGGATGGGGCACGAGAGTCCCTCAAGAACAGTAAACAACATGCTGTTTGCTTCTTCCACTCACAGCGAATGTGATAGAAAGTCGACCCATGTGACAGCAAGCCTTTGTTTTATGGTGTCTTGTGTCCTATATTTAGCCTCACAGTATTTCACACATGTTCCAGAAATTAAAATGCAATGTACAGTAATGTTTGTCCTGGTGTAGTAGGTTCAAGGTTGGGCATGAAGAGCCACGAGACATTTCAAGGCAGGCAAGCATCTACTTTGTGTTGTTCTTAGTTCCTCCTTTGTGAATAAGTAGTTTACAGTTGCATACAAAGTTCTTACTTTAACATACAACAGAAAGCAACATTCAAAGGAATAACACCACTCACTTTTTATTTAGTTGCAAATAATATTTTGTATGTTTTTTGAATAGGTTTTGTTCTTTTTCATTTCTTTGTACAAATAAGCAGTTATGCCAATTATTACAGCACTCTCAAGGATGTTGTGCATGTATTAAGAAAGATAAAGCAAAAATGTGATCCGTAGTGTGGACATGTTGTGATGTTCAGTCCCAAGACTCTGGACCCAAAAGAATTCCCATTCCTCTTAGCGGTTAAATTCTTAGTCAACTACGAGTCTTTCTTTGATTGCTAACAAATGTTGTAGATTACAGTGAAGCTGGTGACTAGCATGACTCATCACTGTACCATCTGTAATGCAGTGGTAGCTTGACTTACAGACAGCTTCAACTTGAAAGAAACTGGGTTTTTTCACCTTTTCATGTAAAAAATATGATAGTGATAAGGTAAAAGAAAATTGCATACTTCTTAACTTTGTAATGGCTCTGTTTATTCTAAACAAGGATAACATTTTAGATTTTGACATGAAAAACATATTTTTACATTCTTTCTCAAACTTATATTAAACTCTTATTGTTCTACTGTACAATACTGTCTTTCATGTTCTTGCCTGCATATTTTTTTAATTTATGGAGATCCACTATGTTTAATTCTGATTTGAAATTTATTTATAAAAAGTTGAGTGTAATTGACATAATCAGATCATACATAGAAACATAACACATAAAGGGAAAACGACAATGACCGGTCAGTGTGGATGAGGGGACAGCAGAAAGAGGAGACAATATCTCCACATCTTCAAATAATAGGCTCTCTCTTCATCAATCTCATTTCTTCTGCGTGTCTGCTTCCTAGGGTGGACATCAACACTCGCTGGATCTTCAGTCATGATGCAGGAAGTTGGATAGAAAAGGGGAAGGGTGGTCCCACATCAAGACTGTGCTGATCACGAGAGCCTGTATTTGAGGATGGAACTATATTGTCCTTGCCCCTTTGTGTTTTCATGCTTGCTCTAGTCTTCTCGAAGAAAGACTCGTAGTTGACTAAGAATTTAACCGCTAAGAGGAATGGGAATTCTTTTGGCTCCAGAGTCTTGGGACTGAACATCACAACATGTCCACACTACGGATCACATTTTTCCTTTATCTTTCTTAACACATGCACAACATCCTTGAGAGTGCTGTAATAATTGTAATAATTGGCATAACTGCTTATTTGTACAAAGAAATGAAATAGAACAAAACCTATTCAAAAAACATATGAAACATTATTTACAACTAAATAAAAATTGAGTGGTGTTATTCCTTTGAATGTTGCTTTCTGTTGTATTTTAAAGTAAGAACTTTGTATGCAACTGTAAACTACTTATTCACAAAGGAGGAACTAAGAACAACACAAAGTAGATGTTTGACTGCCTTGAAATGTCTCGTGGCTCCTCATGGCCAACTTCAAACTTACTACACCAGGACTCCTTCCTCCCACACTGATCTGTCAGTGTTTGTTCTATTGTTTCTTGCCGTTACTTATTGTAATCAATTCCCATGCTTTCTGTTGATGTGTGTTTGTTTGTAGTATTGAAGAATTAAACTTGTCAACCCGTCAATCTTATCCATAGACAATATGAATGCCATTTCTCATTCATTCCTGCGACTATCAAAGCATTGTATACTTGAAAGACGTGGCATATTGAGAAGAACAGATTCCCAAAGGTAGCAGGAGTTAGTTGTTTTTGTTATGTACAGTCTTTGCAAAAGGCTTAAGGAAAAACCCAAGTGTACTTACTGAAATGACTTTACAAATAAAATCCTACATTTTGTACACCAATGTATTTTGATTTTCTATTTATGCAGAGTATAAGATAATAAATGTATTTTAAAACTGAACAGAACAGAGTGTTTCTTAATGTAATCTTATCCACCCTGACAGAGTACATCAGATCTAGATACTCTGCGAGGTCGTTCCCCGTTGCTTCTGTCACCGACCCAGAAGTTGCTGATATACATCAGTCTGCCGAGCCCTCTGAAACGAATACACCAACCCACATTTTTACACCTGACTGCATAATAAGTGGTGTTAATACTAATACTCACACCTCCTTTCTATGTTGTGGAAGACATTTCTTTTCTTTGCAGTATCAACTTAGTTGACCTGTAACCTTCCAGTCTCAAAACTGATGCAAGATCACTACAAAATATGTGGAAAAGAAAACATTTGTTAATAACACAATGGCATGTTTTGCTCCTGAAAGAACAGCATGTATTATCTTCTGTCTCTAAATATACAGTGGAACCTCAATTATCCGTTCCCGGAAACTATGTTTTCCCGCATTATTCGTTCAAATTATATGGTCCCGCAAACATCCTAATTAAATTATGTTGTAAAAATCCTGCATTATCCATTCCTCGAAGAAACAATTTCCCGGATCAACCATCGAAAAATTTCAGTCCCGTTGTTGTTGTTGTTTGAGTCATCAGTCCATAGACTGGTTTGATGCAGCTCTCCATGCCACCCTATCCTGTGCTAACCTTTTCATTTCTACGTAGCTATTGCATCCTACATCTGCTCTAATCTGTTTGTCATATTCATACCTTGGTCTACCCCTACCGTTCTTGCCACCTACACTTCCTTCAAAAACCAACTGAACAAGTCCTGGGTGTCTTAAGATGTGTCCTATCATTCTATCTCTTCTTCTCGTCAAATTTAGCCAAATCGATCTCCTCTCACCAATTCGATTCAGTATCTCTTCATTCGTGATTCGATCTATCCATCTCACCTTCAGCATTCTTCTGTAACACCACATTTCAAAAGCTTCTATTCTCTTTCTTTCTGAGCTAGTTATCGTCCATGTTTCACTTCCATACAATGCCACGCTCCACACAAAAGTCTTCAAAAACATCTTTCTAATTCCGATATCAATGTTTGAAGTGAGCAAATTTCTTTTCTTAAGAAAGCTCTTCCTTGCTTGTGCTAGTCTGCATTTTATGTCCTCCTTACTTCTGCCATCGTTGGTTATTTTACTACCCAAATAACAATATTCATCTACTTCCTTTAAGACTTCGTTTCCTAATCTAATATTCCCTACATCACCTGCCTTCGTTCGACTGCACTCCATTACTTTTGTTTTGGACTTATTTATTTTCATCTTGTACTCCTTACCTAAGACTTCATCCATACCATTCAGCAACTTCTCGAGATCTTCTGCAGTCTCAGATAAAATAACAATATCATCGGCAAATCTCAAGGTTTTGATTTCCTCTCCTTGGACTGTGATTCCCTTTCCAAATTTCTCTTTGATTTCCTTTACTGCCTGTTCTATGTAAACATTGAAAAGGAGAGGGGACAAACTGCAGCCTTGCCTCACTCCTTTCTGGATTGCTGCTTCTTTTTCAAAGCCCTCGATTCTTATCACTGCAGACTGATTTTTATACAGGTTGTAGATAATTCTTCGTTCTCGGTATCTGATCCCTATCATCTTCAGAATCATAAATAGCTTTTTCTAATCAACATTATCGAATGCCTTTTCTAGATCTACGAATGCCATGTACGTGGGCTTGTCCTTCTTGATTCGATCCTCTAAGATCAGACGTAAAGTCAGGATTGCTTCACGTGTTCCTACATTTCTTCTGAAGCCAAATTGATCTTCCCCCAACTCAGCTTCAACTTGTTTTTCCATTCTTCTGTAAATAATACGTGTTAAAATTTTGCAGGCACGAGATACTAAACTAAGAGTGCGGTAGTTTTCACACCTGTCAGCACCGGCTTTCTTGGGAATAGGTATAACAACATTCTGCTGAAAATCGGATGGGACTTCTCCTGTCTCATACATCTTGTACACTAAATGAAATAACCTTACCATGCTGGTTTCTCCTAAGGCAGTCAGTAATTCAGCGGGAATATCATCAATTCCAGGTGCCTTGTTCCTATTTAGGTCACTCACAGCTCTGTCAAACTCTGACCTCAAAATTGGGTCTCCCATTTCATCAGCATCAACAGCCTCTTCATGTTCCAAAACGAAATTATCTACATCGTTACCTTGATACAACTGTTGGATATGCTCCTGCCATCTTTCTGCTTTGTCTTCTTTCCCTAGAAGTGGCTTTCCATCTGAGCTCTTGATATTCATGCACCTAGATTTTCTTTCTCCAAAGGTTTCCTTGATTTTCCTGTATGCAGCATCTACCTTTCCCAGGACCATACAGCCTTCGACATCCTTGCACTTCTCCTTCAGCCATTCTTCCTTAGCTACCTTGCACTTTCTATCCACTTCATTCTTTAATCGCCTGTATTCTTTTCTGCCCTCTTCATTTCTAGCATTCTTGTATTTTCGTCGTTCATCAATCAGGTCTAGTATCTCCTGAGTTATCCACTGATTCTTAGTTGATCTTTTCTTCCTTCCTAACATTTCTTCAGCAGCCCTACTGACTTCATTTTTCATGACTCTCCACTCTTCCTCTACTGTGTTTCCTTCGGCCTTTTCATTTAGTCCTTGTGCAACATGTTCCTTGAAACAATCCATCACACTCTTTTCTTTCAACTTGTCTAGATCCCATCTTTTTGCATTCTTTCCTTTCTTCAATTTCTTCAATTTCAGATGGCATTTCATGACCAACAAGTTGTGGTCAGAGTCCACGTCTGCTCCTGGGAAAGTTTTGCAATCCAACACCTGGTTTCTGAATCTCTGCCTAATCATAATGAAGTCTATTTGATACCTTCCAGTGTCTCCAGGTCTCGTCCACGTATACAGCCGTCGTTTGTGGTGTTTGAACCAAGTATTGGCAAGGACTAAATTATGGTCAGTGCAGAATTCAACCAGCCGACTTCCTCTTTCGTTCCTTTGTCCCAATCCAAATTCTCCTACTGTGCTACCTTCTCTTCCTTGGCCTACCACTGCGTTCCAGTCTCCCATCACAATTAGATTCTCGTCACCTTTTACATATTGTATTAAATCTTCTATCTCCTCATATATTCTTTCAATTTCTTCATCATCCGCTGAACTAGTAGGCATATAGACCTGCACTATTGTGGTGGGCATTGGTTTGGTGTCTATCTTGGCGACAATAATTCTTTCACTATGCTGGTCGTAGTAGCTTATCCGCTGCCCTATTTTCTTATTCATTATTAAACCAACTCCTGCATTACCCCTGTTTGATTTCGTGTTGATAATTCGGTAGTCGCCTGACCAAAAATCCTGTTCTTCCTGCCAACGTACTTCACTTATACCAACTACATCTAACTTTAGCCTATCCATCTCCCTTTTCAGATTCTCTAACCTACCACAACGATTCAAACTTCTAACATTCCACGCTCCGACTCGCAGAATGTCAGTATCCATCTTCCTGATGATCGCCCCCTCTCGTGTAGTCCCCACCCGGAGATCCGAATGGGGGACTAGTTTACCTCCGGAATATTTTACCCGGGAGGAAGCCATCATCAGTACATCATTCATACAGAGAGAGCTGCATGTCCTCGGGAGGTGGTTACGGCTGTAGTTTCCCGTTGCTTTCAGCCGTGTAGCAGTATCAACACAGCTAAGCCATGTTGAGTATTATTACAAGGCCGTATCAGTCAATCATCTAGACTGCCGCCCTTGCAACTACCGAAAGGCTGCTACCCCCCTTTCGATGAACCATTCGTTAGTCTGGTCTCTCAACAGATACCCATCCGATATGGTTGCACCTGCGGCTCGGCTATCTGCATCATTGGGACACGCAAGCCTCCCCACCGCGGCAAGGTCACATGGTTCGCGGAGGAAGATTTCAGTCCCATCAACGCTAAATCCTCGATCAAGTGATTTCAAGAAAAAGTATCTCACGAAAGGACGGCTACAAAATACCTATGACTCCCTAAACCCTTCATTTTGATGGGTAATTTTAATAGCCACAACAGTTTATGGAGTAGTCGCAATACTGATGCAAGGGGGAAAGAAATAGAGAAGATACTAGATGAATTTACTCTAGTATCATTGATCAACTGCTCCAACCCGTTTTGATATAGCATACGGAACATACAGTAGCATAGATTTAACTATATGTACGCCAGACATAGCTGCACTATTTAACTGGTCCATTTATTCAACTCTACAAGGAAGTGACCACTTCCCCATCATAATTAACGATGATCAAAGTTCTCCTGACAACACATCAAAACCCCAATACTGTAAATGGAATTTAAATAAGGCAAATTGGCAATCATTTAGAAAGACTGTAAATAACTATTTAACAGTGGCGGCTCGTTTGGGAGGCGCTAAGGCGCGCGCCCCCCACGGGGTTCCATTCAATTAGGGAATTTTAATCTTAAATGTTAACAAGCGAAATATTTTACTATTATTATCAAGGGCGCGAGTTGTACTGTACTGCGGCCCGATGCGCTGCTGGCCCGGCGCAGGAGGGCGCTCTCTCAGAGCGGACCAAATACTCCGAGTCTCGCTTGACTGGCCTTGAGGGAGCCAATCAGAGGCACAGTAGAGATGTGCTGTTTTAACGGAGATTCCGGCGCGTTTCTGCCGCGGCCCATGGTTGCAGCCAACCTACCCGAAACATTGCTGATTTGATTTCTATTTAACAGGGGTCAGTTTGTGCCATTTCTCTCCTAAAACTAGGAACTATTTTACTGAGGCACTTACCTGAGTTAAATGTGCCGGTATATATTTCAAATAGTCTTGTAGTTTTTAGGATTATTAACCAACGAAACGAGTAACGACTGTAACTACTGTCTCCTCGCACTTGACTCATGTTGGCCATACTGGAGAGCGCGATGTTTAGCTGTGTGTTGATGAATGATCTCGTGAGGTGACTGTGACGAGGTGAAATTAGGAGAAAGGTTGTGATTTATATGTAGGCGTAGTGTTATGTTTGCATTTCGTACAGTATGATTACCATCGAACATATTAAAGAACTAACATTTTCTTCTCTTTCTATCGAGAAGAAAGTCGAACTGAAGGAGTGTGGTAGGCCGACACCAGACTTCTCGTTGAAAAGACCGGAGACCAAAGGAAATGAAAATAGAGCTTTCCAAAGACAAATTAATTCTCCTGACGTATATAACAAGAACGCACGGATATGTGGAAGTGATATCTCAGAAACCTTTTACTGCATTCCTTGCCTGCTATTCTCCCGTTCTGGGAAAGGACATAAATGGATCACCACAGGGGTGATATCAATAGTACCATGGACTTTGAAATGCTTGGTAAAGTCAATGTCGTGTCTTGTTTGAGTGATCACTACAGCGAAACTATTCGTAAACATAATTTGATCGTGGACAAGAACAGGCAAATGTTAATAATAATAATAATAATAATAATAATAATAATAATAATAATAATAATAATACAAACAAAAGCGGACATGAAGAACGCACAAATTCAACCCGAAGACATTTTGAATCGAAACATATATAGAAAGAAAATTGACACGTGGGAAGTTACTCCAGAGAATGAAGTACCAAAAAGAGCAGGTACCAAATGGACGTAAGAAAGGAAGAGGATCTTTAGTCAACAGATGAAAGCATATCATAAATAAAGCTTTGTGTGTTCCAAAAGGGACCATTCACGCATAATAATAATAATAATAATAATAATAATAATAATAATAATAATAATATATGCATTGCACCGTATAGTGTTCGAAGTGTGTATCTTGATGACGTGGTTTGAAGAACTTGAGATATATTATGGAATTATGAAACTAAGGCGCGCCCCCCACTGCTCATATCCACGAGCCGCCACTGCTATTTAAATGATCTAACTCCAACAAATAAATTTCCTTCTAAGAACATCAATGATATTGTTCAAGACTTCACTGAAGTAATAATTAAATCTGCTGACCAGAGCATCCCAAAAACAGCTCCTATGCCCTTCAAGAAAACGGTTCCCTGGTGGAATGACTCCTGTAAAGAGGCTATCAAAAATAAAAACCGTGCTTACTACCTATACAAAAGAAATCCTACGCCTGAAAATAAAATCAATTTTCAAAAACACCGAGCAATAGCACGAAATAAAATAAAATAAAGTAAGAAAACCTCCTGGTTAACATTCGTCTCCTCCTTAACCTCCCAAACTTCACAAAAAGTTATGTGGAATAAAATCCAAAGAAAAAGTGGTAAATACAATAAATTCTGTATTCCTTCTCTAAGAGATCCAGTCGCTGGGTCAATTGTAAATGAACCTCAACAAATAGCTGATCAACTGGCTAAATCATTTTCAAAAATCTCTAGCGATAACAATTATGAACCTGAATTCCCTCCAATAGACTTCAGTGAAACTGCGCCTACACCGAACTATGCTTATAATGATCCTTTACAGTTACAAGAAATTGTTACAGAACTCAACAAATGCGGCAGATCTAGTCCTGGCTCAGACCATTCCATATGAATTTTTAAAACAGTTTCCACATTGTGCACTCAATTATCTACTTGCTATTTTCAACTATATATATGGAGTTCCAAACTATTTCCAGATCAATGGCGTGCTATTGTAGTGCCTATACTCAAACCAGGAAAGGACATTTTGATCCCGGATAATTATTGTCCCATCGCCTTGACAAATCCAATGTGTAAGCTAATGGAGAAAATAAACAAATCCAATGTGTAAGCTAATGGAGAAAATAAACAAGAGATTACGCTGGTATTTGGAACATATACACTTTTTTAGTGATGCACAAAATGGTTTTCGTAAAGCACGTTCAAAAACAGATACTCTGATATGTTTAGAATCAGAAATCCGAGAACCTTTCCTGAAAAATCAGCACCTCTTAGTTTTAACATTGAGAAGGCACATGAGATGGTGTGGAAAGACTATCTAACTGAAACATTGATGAAACATGCTTTACTTCATTTCTAATTTCCTTAAAGATCGCCGAATTCAAGGCAGGACAAATGGAACTCTTTCACATGAAGTAACCATTGACAATGGAGTTCCCCAAGGATCAGTCATCAGTGTCTCATTATTCCTCGTTGCAATAAATGGCATCGACTCCAACATTCACCTACCAGTAAAGGCTTGCCTTTTTGCCGATGATCTGACTATACTAAGTGCAGGAAGAAATACAGTTACTTCAAGAATCAATTGATAATATCCAAAAATGGGCTAAAGTTACAGGGTTCAAGTTTTCCAAAACTAAAACCAAATGCATACTCTTCTCCAAATGTAAACATACTGTACAAGACCCTGAGCTGTACATGGACAATCACAAAATTGAAACAGTAACAACTATGAAAATCTTAGGAGTTTTATTTGACACTACGTTAAGTTGGATACCTCACCTGAAAAATCTTAAAGATGACTGCTTGCGAAGGCTGAACATAATGAAGATCCTGGCAGCAAAGAACTGGGGGGCAGACTACCAAGTGCTAATGAACACGTACAAAGCCATTATTAGGGCTAAATTAGACTATGGCAGCATTGTATACAATTCCACAAGAATGTCTTCACTCAAAATCCTTGATTCCATCCAGTCCACAGCTCTTCGAATTGCTCTAGGAGCCTTCCGTACCAGTCCAGTAGCCCGCATTCAAATAGAAGCAAATGAACCACCACTCGCAATTAGACGTAGACAACTAAGTTTGACTTAGAGCTCAAGGTAGCAACTTGATGAATCAAGAATTAAGTTGTATGCTTTTCCTAACAAGCACCAAGGTACACACACTAAATCAGGATCACAATCAGAGCCCTTCAATATCAGAATAGCCAAGTTCCTTGAAGAATTAAATTTAAATATCCCTCCAATACTCCTCACAGACAACACTCTTAATGTCCCACCATGGACTATTACCCTTCCAACAATTAACTTGGAAATAAATTACAGTGTCAAATATGAAATTGACAGATCTCACCACCATAAATTATTTCTTGAAATTTCTAATAAATACCCAAGGCACACTGCAATCTATACTGATGGATCAAAGTGTGAGGAAAGACATAAATGTGGGATTATATATCCTGAACGTACCATGCTATACCGATTGCCTGATTACTATACAGTCTTCTCTAATGAGCTGTACGCAAAAAAGCAGGCTATGCTATGTATTTTGAAAACCAGCACCTGTAATAACTCCATCGATTCAAAAAGTGCATTAAACTCAATAGAAAGTCCATCATCGAAACACATCCTTGTACAAGAAATACAACTGTTGTTTAACAACATCATGAAAGAAGGCAAACAAGTCATCCTTGTGTGGATACCCTCTCATAGAGGTATTCGAGGCAATGAATCTGCTGATCAAGCAGCTAAAGGCGCTATTTACCTCCCGCTAGGCGATCTAACAATACCTACCCCTCACACTGACATTATTGCCTATGCTAAAACAAAATTAAACCAACAGTGGAAGATAAAATGGCTTCAAACTTCGAACAGCAAACTCCACGAAGTAACAACGGAATCTACAGTACAACACTATCTTCATAACCTTCACAGGCAAGATCAAGTCCTAATATCTAGAATACGGATCGGCCACCTCAAGATAAGTCACAGCTACCTCCTTGAGAAGGTAAGATAGGAAAAAAAATGAAATTCTTAGATTTAAATCCTTGAGAAGAAACTGCGCCCCATTTGTACAACATGCAATAGTGTGTTGACTGTGAAGCACATCATTACAGACTGTACACTGTATGACAAATGGTGCCAGTACCACGGTATACCTAAGGATATTAAGGGGGCACTCTCGTCTCCTTCACTGTGCAAACAAATTATCAAGTTTTTCAAAGACACTGGTCTGTATTCAAAAATTTAACTGTTCAGTTTAAAATACCAAAATCTTTTATATTCCTTTCATTCTTCACTGTACTGTAATTTAATGTAAATTCTGCAGTTAGAAGTCACGATAAGACCTTAGGGTTAAAGTGACTAAATTAATAAAAAAATATATAAAAAATACCTGTGGATCTTGATATTAACATCCCGTTATCGATAATTAGAGCAAGTACTGTTCTGGGAAAGCGATCGGCGGTTTACTTGCATAAGGGACCATCTTAGAATCGCATTCAGCTGGTATTATTTAGGGAATCCTCGGAAATCATAAAGCAGAAAGTGGCCTCAACAACTGGAAGGAGACAAAGCACATTTCAACAGCTCTACATGAAAACGGAATTAGTTTCGTCAAATTTTGTTACTTGTAAAACTTCTACATTATGTCCACGGTTAGATGTTTATTTTTGACTTTTTTCAATTGTATTGCCGAACAGGTTTTTCGCACTTCCTACAGGGCACTAGAGTTTGTTTAGGCCTAGTGACTGGGCTTTCAGGCTCTTCCTAACACGAATCTAGTATTTTTATATGATCGGATACGATCATGTTCTTGAACCCAGAAGAGATGTTGCACCTGACATATATGAGCATTACTATTTTGGGGCTAATATGGGGCTTTTTACATTTTTATGTTTAAAGGTCCTTATAAAAACAGAAGTAGTTTTATTTGCACAGTGTAACATTTAAAAAGTTTGCATCATTTCCCACTGGCTTGTGCAGCAAGTGTGCTTTTCAGCTGAGCTCTAGATCAGGAATAAACCAAAATTTTTGGAGTTTCGATGATTTTTCTCTTTTTCCAATCTGTTTGTGATTAGTGACAAGCAGAATTGAATATATAATGCACTGGAGAACTTTTGGGAATCGATACTTATATCTGAAACCATATTCTGAGTTCAACATAACCTTTAAAAGTCAATTTAGGCCTAATTTACGCGATACAAGATTTCCAGAAACTTGCTACAAACAGTAAACCGGTGACCAAATTCAATGAAAGATAAAAAAGAAGGGATTTTATCATCATGTTGGGCATTTTTGTATCTGATGTGCTTTATTTTATTTTATTAGAGAATTAAAAACTATCCGTGATCGATTGCTCTTCGGCTTGGCTGATCAGAGTTGCTGACAGGAAAGAAGTTTTTAAGGAAAACTGACGAAGTAAAGCCGAATGTAAAGTATTGAGATTTTGAACTCGTGTAATTAATGTTTGAAGCCGACCGCATGGTCTAGCTTGCCTGCCTCTCACCCGGAGGCAGCCATGCCAGGCATTTTTACCTGGATATGAGGGCTGGTTCTAGGTCCACCACCTTACGTGATTACCGTTACCTGAGGAGCTATCTAACGGCGAGATGGCGATCCCGATCTAGAGAGCCAGGATTAATAGCCGAGAGAATTCTGTTACACTAACCATGCGCCACCTTGTAATCTGAAGACCTTCGGACTGAACAGCGGTCGCTTGGTAGGCCAAGACCCATTAGGGCTATAGTTTATTTTGTTTTAGGAGTATCTGTTAGATTATAATTATACACATTTAATTATTGTGATGTTTAGCAAAACTGTTGATGGTTTTAATTCGTTGCCAGTTTTTCATTTTCCCTGTAATGTACGTTTTTCCCCAGGGTCCGCTCAAAAACGAAGAATTGAGGTTCCACTGTACATATATAAAAGCAAAAGCCCTGACTCACTCATCACTAATACCCACAAAGCTAGAGGACTAAAATTTGGTACAGGAGTTCCCTGTAAGGTTTCATTCTGATGTATTGTGTGTGAAATTGCCCTCAACAGAATATCACTAAATTGCACACTTCCCACAATGCTAGAGGGATATAATGAAATTGAGCAAACTACCCTAATAACTCCATCACTGATTCTCTCACTTCCCACAGAGCAGAGGGCTGAAATTTGACGCAGACGTTCCTTACAAGTACATTGAGTTGCAAGTGCAGAAAGCGCGATTTTAAAAGGGAAAATTAGTATTTTCAATTGAACTTTTCAATGTTTTCAAACTCTTGCTCTCAAAATAAGTTCCAGAAATAAACCACTATATCTTCTTTGGACAAGCAATGGCACTTATTAGACAAAATATTCACAATCTACATTTCCACATGGCATCCATTATGCAAAATGAGCACAGTTCACAGAAATAATGTCCACTTCATCACAACTAAGCTACTTTCTGCAGATGTTTTACAGTTCTCACAAGATTTCTGTCACCAATCATCTGTGCAATTTCTGGCGAGTCAAATCACACTTGCAGCTTTGTAGAATTCACAAGCAGGATCACTGCCTGTGGGAAATACTGGTGTACACTGTACTGTCCAGAAACTTTGTGAACAGATGCTTTCGTTTCTGCATATTCAAAAATGCACTTCAGTCACAATGAGCAAGTGCTTGCCTAACACACTCAGCACAAAACTTAGCTTGTATATCACAATACCATCAGTTAATATTTCCCAGTATGTGAAAACATTTTATCATATAACGTGCTGAATTCAACACCAGCACCACAACATCATCAACATTATTTTAACCATTATGGTCCATATTGACTTATCTAATAATCACAATACTGAAAAAAAACAATGACTGCAGGCAGAATTCAGGCAACAGAAATGAGATTTTTTAGAACTATGAATCAAACTACTTGCAAGAAGAAAATCAGGAATGAAACAAACAGGAAGATAGTAGGCGTTGAGGTCCCTATTATTAGTGTAATAAGGGCACATTATGAGAATGAAGAGCAACAGGCCTGCCATAAAATACTTTGACCTTCCTGTCCAACGCTGGATACACACAGTGAAACCAGATGTGGAGGAGAGAGGTCTCAAATGGAAAGATGTCATGGAACAGAAGATGTATGCGGACAGGAAGAGATGGCGAGCGCTTATACACCACATGCGGAAAACTGGAGTTTGAAAATGACGATGATGTATTGACAAGGTGGACACGGTATTGTGATTATCAAATTGAATGTCGTAATATTTCAGGGTACCCAAAATAGCTATAAAGCATGTGTTTGAATCTGCTGTTTCGAGTGTACGTGTCACCAAGAACGACAACAGAAATTGAAGGTTTTATTGCTTTAAATATGATAACAAAAGAACATTCTCCACATTTATGATTTCATCTCAATACAGCACAAAGTTAGCTCTTAATTTCTTCTATCCTTTCATTCATCATTTCCGCCAGAAAGTACTTTTCCTTGATACACAGCCCACGAGGAATATCTTGAGCTAATGCAACGCATTAATATTTTAAAAAAATACTTCCCAAATCTTTTAAAAGGTTGCTGGTTAATATTTGATGATGGATAACATAAGTATTGGAATGTAGGATGTGCAGATGAGTTGCGGCTTATGTTGGAATTGAGGGGAAACATCAGTCACCTTTACAGGTCCCTCCTGAGCGTGCCAGAAGCCTCTTGATTGGAGACCATCACAACAGCAAACAATGGTGCATTTCAAATGACATCCTTCAATGCCAAACAGATCTTTGAGGGAAACTTTATGTCTGCTTTTAAAGTAAGCTAAGGTAATTCCTGCAAGACGAGAGCAGGGAAACATAAAAGATGTGCCAACATCAAAGACCTTAGTTATTCTTGGGTCCTCTTGTTGCAGCGACAGCTACACACCTGCAACCCGTATCACACAGTTAAAAACTTTGAACTGAAAGTGCTTCACCATCCATTCGAATATAGCATTTGAGGCTTTCATGGCTAGCATTACAAATCACGTCGGTATTTTCTGGGCTTGTAGGCTGTGGTCGAGGGTTCTGACTGACTTGGATAGGAGCGAAGGTTATACTGCTCCGGAGCAACAGGCGAGCAGCGCACTATATAATGAGGTGGAGTTGCAACACCACTTCATTCTACTGAGAGCTTCGCTGCTATCGAAGTCAGTCGGAAACCTTGATAATGCCCAACGCAGGGGACCATCACAAGCTCCTGGACCACGGTCTACAAGCCCGGAAAACACTGACATGATTTGTAACGTCAGCATGAAAGCCTCAATTGCTATATGAATCGCCTCTATGGGGAGGAAATTTCCAACTAATTTCGTCGCTTCGACAAACTACGTAAGAAAAAGTCGCAGCTCTTGTCTTCACTCACCTTTCTTCTCCGATGCAGAAATTTGGGAATAGTGCCTAAATTTCTGATAATGACGAGACTGTTCAGCTCAGCCCAGTTACATAGAATGGAGCGCTCACTGCTATGGGAACATATAAGCTCCACACACAAGGAGCTCGCTACTGTCGACTAGCCGCTTTTACAGCTTCTGAGCTCCCCACAATTGCACCACAGGACTGGGAAAAACCAGACTGAATCACCCACTCTTCGATCAGACGACCAACCGGCAGAAGATTAAGTTGAAGCAATATCAGGAGAATCGTCCCGTGCCTAAGACTATGCCTGCCTTGGATAGCTCACGGATAACCGTCAACCTGAGCAACCATTGCCTGTCAGAGACAGAAGCTGTCTACTGGCTAAAGGAGGAAACTTTGCCATTACCCCTCCCTCAATTCCCGTGGAGGAGATCGTTGCGAATATCAAAGCTGCTATTCGCAATTTACCATCTGACCAGGCAAAAGAAATCCGCCACAAAACATCACAGAAGGCACCAGCACCAAACAGCAACCTCACAGTTCAAGAGAGGAAGGCCTTTAAAACTCTGAACATGGACGAGATTGTACTCATTCTTCCTATGGATAAAGTGAATACCACTCATCATGGCTATCGCATGGCTTTTCTGGATCTAAAAATCCTATGATTATGTCTTTCCTTTTCATTAACATCCTGATCAGGTCTGTTCTTCTTCCATTCGCTCTGAATCTTTTTTTTTTTTTTCCAGGACAGGTTCTATTACTGCTCACAGTCTGGTTTCAATATTTTTTTACATTATGTTCAGACCATGGGAGAGAAGTGTGATGCCCCTATAGTTGCCTCACATTCTTCTGCATCCTTTATAATAATACCTTTTCTCCAGACCCCTGGAACCTGATTTTCACACCATGCCACTGCAGGCCGGGTATACCTGCTTTGATCATGTCAGCAGTAACTTCATCAATCCCAGCTGACTTGCCACCTTTCATCTTTTTTAAAGCAATTTTCAGCTCAGCCCAAGTAATTGGAATATCATCTGTTCTCCCATTTCCTCAGTAGTTTCTCACTCTTTTGTTTTTCTTTATGGCGATGATGTGACAGGGAAGGGCCAGGAGTATGAAGGAAGCACCTGTGGCCTTCATTAAGGTACAGCCCCAGCATGTGCCTAGTGTGAAAATTGGAAACCACAGAAAACCATCTTGAGGGCTGCCGACAGTGGGGTTTGAACCCACTATCTCTTGAATGCTAGCTAATAGTGGCACGCCTCTTACCGCATGGTCACCTCACTTGGTGGTTTCTTCCTCATTCTGGAGTGTATCGAAAGAGGTGTTCATTTAGTTTCCAATCTCTTGTCCGCTCCCGACTGCATTCTCATGTATTGTTTCTGGTGCTGTGATGTCCTTTTTGTCAGATCTCTTGCTTTTACTGACGCTCTACACCCTGTAGCTTTTGGCTAAATTCACCCCAGCACTTCTCTTCTCCCACAATCTTTTTTACTTCTAATTTCCTATTTTGGTATTCTTGGTCTAGCTTTTGAATTTTCCCCTCAGTTGGCAGTTGCCACTATTTCTGGCTCCTTCAACATTCATTACTTTCTTGACATTGTTTTAATCACCTCTTTCACTCTGTCATTCCACAAGATGTTATTTTATTCACTGTTTGTTCTTCTGCACTACTGAAGTGATTAAATACCTCCTCCCCTGCTGAACAACATTCTGATGGTGATCCAGCTAACCAGGGTTTCAGACCAAAGAGACGCGGGCCAGGAGAGCTGGTGTTCATAAACTGCAAGAAGTGATCTCAACACCTCATGCAAATACAAAGAGAGTCTTAGAGAAAATGATCGCTAGAAAGAGAGTTGAAGGAGATGAAGAGACTTCGTAGTGGGGAGTATTGAAGCAAAAGCCAATGGTGATCGAAGAGAATGGAGAAAAGACAAAGTGGTGGTGTTTCTTTTGAGAGGAAGTAAAACTAGGTAATCATCCCCTCTGAACAAATTAAGCCGAGACAAAATAAAAATTATTAAGCCAAAAAGGTCAGAAACACAGGAAAACGGAATGTAAGTTTCCTGAGTAACAGAACACTTGAAATTTACATACACTTGATTAATCCACACTCACACATAAAACAACACTATCATAATTTATGAGCTTCATGTTCCGTATTGATGATATGTACGAATGCAGCACTAGTGGGTGTTCCTCCTCTTCTATACAAGTCAAGTTGGTACACAGTTATATCTACTTGGTACTAATTTCAGCCCTACAATCTTGGCCCATGTTCAGCCATATATTGTCCCGTCAGTCTGTTCACTGGTTGCATTTATTTATTTAGCGTATGGCACATAAAGAAGCATTAAATTATCATTAAGTTACCAGTACCACATACATGAAATTATATGAAGGTTGCAGCTATTGAAGTATAACTTCCTACGTATATCCACATACAACTATTCAAGTTCTTTCATTGTAACTGTTAAAAAGTCCTTGAAGTACCCACAATGTGCATAGTTTGGGCACTCAGTCACCAAGTGATGAATTGTCTGTTTCTCAGCACCACAGTCACATTTTGGTGACAAGACTTTTCCCCACTTGTGGAGAGCATCTAAACATATTCCATGGCCAGTGCGGGTTCATCAAATCCTGGTGGGTTTTGCAGGATACATGGCATGCTACGACATCGTTCAGGGCAGTGTTGTTGCCATGAGAGGCGAATGTCCAACTTTTCTTCTGACAAAATTCTGGCTGTGGAAATAGCAGGGTGTCTTAATCTGAGCCGTCTTCGCTCCTCATAGACAACATCATTTAACAAAAGCTGATATTCTCGCATCAGGCGGTGGAATATGCCTCAGGAAGACAGAGTAGATCGTATGGTCCTACTAATAATACATGTGAGTGCTGTTTATCCACAGTAGTTCGCAGTATTCTGGAGCTGAATAAACCAACGTGTCCATAGCATTCCTTAAGCTACACGTGCCCCCCGAGTGGTGCTAAAGAACGGTCACTTTGAGGGAAACACCTAGACCAGGTTTAGGCAGCCAGACAATTCCAGCGATCTCCTGGCCTGAAACATTGCTTGAGGTCACAAAACGTGAATACAAATGGCCCTTCTCAGGGCTTTCCAGCTAAGAATCTTGGCCCTGGTATCAGGATTTGCCAAATTAACACAGAAGGCACAAGTACATAAAAATGTCACGTACTATAAAAAATCTTATTACAAAATGATTGGTTGCATTAATACGTATTAAATATTGCTTAAGTTTATTCGTATGTTATTGATATTAAAATAACTTGAATATGGTTAGGTTCTTATTATGAAATTGATATAAAATAATTGTGATATTGTACGTCATATAAATGACATCCTTGATCATTGCTGTCCATATGTGGTAGAATTGAACTTGGTTGGGTTCACAGTGTGTGTTTGAGTGGCATGTATGAATCCTGGCAAATGATTCTATGAAATAGATGTTCATTCCCATAGGGAGCCTCCGTGGTATGCAGTAGCCATGCGTCTCGGTAGGTGTGTTATTCACCAACTTAGCACACTGGGGAAAAACGCTGGCAACCAGGAATGAGTTAGCTGGAAAATTTAGAACGTCTAATAATGCTCCAACTATATTGGTATTATAAACAATTCTATGTCGTCAGTGTCACAATAAGTGACAGAAGACAGTGTGACCCAAATGCGGTTTAGGAAGATCCATAAGAGCTAATATCCAGTATACCCAATAGACTTAACAACTCCTGGGATCAAGATTCCATTCAACCAAATGAAATAGTACCAGAAAGGACGTTCCCTCTAAGCCAATAAGCACTTGCCTTCACGTATTGTGATAACTCACTGCGTAACATTGATGACATAGAATCATTTGCAAGATTCTTACGTGCCACTCAAACGCACACTTCAATTCTACCACATATGGACAACAACGATCAAGGCAGTGTCAATTATATGACGTACAATACCACAATTGTTTTATATCAGTTATATAATCAGAACCTGTGTTCAAGTTATTTGAACAACGTCAATAACGTAAGAACAAACTTGAGCAATATTCAACATGTATTAATGCAATGAACAGATTGACAGGACAATTTTAACTGTATATGTTAGTTTCCAACATATTTTATGGCTGAACATGGCTGAAACTAGTGCCATGTAGACCAACTTGACTTGTAGAGATTACGAGGAACACCCGCTAGTGGCAGAGTATATTCGAGATCAGATCGCCTAACAGGAGTTTGAGTGTCCCCTGCAGGCCGAGTGATGGGCACCCTCTGTGAGGATGTGGGCAGCGGTGAAGTCGACACCACAAGAACACAATGGGACTGGTCTTCCCTCTTAAAACACTTCCTCATCAACATCATTCTGTTCACACTTGTTTCAACTGAATCAAATTCAAAAAGATTCTTCAAGTGCTGGTATTTTAAGTGTTTGACCTGGTCTTCTGTGAAGTGCATTCTTCAAACTGGAAGAAAACCGAGAACTTACACAAAACATGTAATCATGATGACTGTTTAACATTCAACTCTTTACTTGTCTGGCTCCACGGCTAAATGGTTAGCGTGCTGGCCTTTGGTCACAGGGGTCCCGGGTTCGATTATCGGCAGGGTTGGGAATTTTAACCATAACTGATTAATTCCCCTGGCACGGGGACTGGGTGTATATGTCGTCTTCATCATCGTTTTATCCTCATCACAACGTGCAGGTCACCAGGCCTCTCTGGAGACCACATGCCATAACTCTTGATCTGTCTTGCACTGAATAAACATCAACAACACATGCTTCATAAACTTTTTCTATAATTCATGTCTTGCCTTAACTTTTGTTGATTTTGACTGATGATGGTCTCTAGCATGACCGTAAGTAGTTTCATCAAAGTATATGTAACTTCTGTTAAGGTTACAATAAATAGTACTGAATAGGTGGAAACCTTTATCTTTTGTTTAACATTATTTTGTCTTGATCACAAGTATAAAGATTTGGACTTTCCACGTAATTAATACCATTATTTATTATACGGTACTGAAAACATTTTACAGTACAGTACCGGTTCTGTCCCCATGTACGGGCCATCTTCAGCCGCTGAAGAACCTTGATCTTTTTTAAAATAACATATGTTAAAACATAATACATAGGCCCCCAAGGAAACAAAATAATACAAGAAAGAAAAACTTTATCAGGAGGATACAGTACTCAACTGTACGAAGAAGAAAGAAGACAATAACAGTGACGCACAATGTTTTTAGAACTTTTTAAAATGGTATCAATTTTATTTTAAGTATGTCTAATGTACCTTCTCAAACTGAAGATGTCCTGTAAATAAGGGATGAAACATGTACTTGTGACCAACTAAGCGTTTTGTTCATAAGACAAAATAATATATGTATTGAAAGGTGGAATTCTCTCAAATTAAAGTGAATATCGTCAATACAGACACTCAAAACTGAAGTTTATAAGCAGTCTGTACAAATGAAAAAGTAGCCAACTGCAGAACTTTTAAGAGCTCTGCAGAATACACACTACACACTAGGAAGCGATATTTTAGTACTAGCATTATTGGAGATGAAACAGCATCAAACATTTTCCCTCATCTTAGAACCATCACCGAAGACATGTCGCATGTCCGGATACTGGTGAACAAAGTCCTGGAAATTACTCTGAACAACAGAGGCATCCATATTCACCTTGGATCCATTCCTTGGAGTAGATCTAGCCATTTATCTGGCAACAGAACTAGGTACCTCGCTACGAGTCTAGCCACATCTAACTCACAACACAAGCTATCGACTCTAATTCCAAATGGTCGTGTGGCATTCGGCTGGTGGAATCGGGTATAAAATAGGCATTTCACAAATGTTGGCAGCGTACGCGAGGAGTAACAGCTGGCGCCCTATTCGTAAAGATGGAACTCCAAATTCAGCGAGCAAACTCCGGATAGATCCGGTTGCCACTGCGATGAGCACTGTCTAAAAGATTAAGCGAAAATCTCAATGCCAAACCATAAGCCGCACTACCATAGTCTATTCGGGATAGAACCATACCGTAACTGTGTATAAACATACCAGCACCACACAGTCATCTCCCCACAAAATGCCGCTGAGAAACTTCAGCATGGTAGTTATCTTCAAGCAGAGAACCTTCAAGAGATGGATGTGGTGCTTTAGTCGCTGATAAAATGGAGACCCAGAAACCTGCAGGAGTCCACCACTGGTAAGACACTGTTTTGCAATCAGAGCTCTGGTTGAGGATGCACAAGCCGATGTCAACAGAGGTGTACAGCTGATGTTTTCGTGGTTGGAAATAAAAAACCGTGTTCCAGGGCCCATCCAATATTTTTTTTTTTTTTTTTTTTTGCTATGGGCTTTACGTCGCACCGACACAGATAGGTCTTATGGCGACGATGGGATAGGAAAGGCCTAGGAGTTGGAAGGAAGCGGCCGTGGCCTTAATTAAGGTACAGCCCCAGCATTTGCCTGGTGTGAAAATGGGAAACCACGGAAAACCATTTTCAGGGCTGCCGATAGTGGGATTCGAACCTACTATCTCCCGGATGCAAGCTCACAGCCGCGCGCCTCTACGCGCACGGCCAACTCGCCCGGTATCCAATAATTTGATTAATAGCTTGGTGTAGCTGTTTCTCAGCAATCACCCTCCTTCCGGAGCTGAAATGTAGAGCTAAATAGTCTACATACATGGACAGAACGAACGTGGACCCAGCAGTGCCAACTATGCCAATGATGAACAGATTCCTATAGTACTCTAATACTGAGATTACACATTCACCACGCGAGTGGCTACAGGGTTTGGTCAGCTTGCATTTCAGCAGACATTAGCTTCGAACCCCACTGTCGGCAGCCCTCAAGATGGTTTTCTATTCTGCTGTACCTTAATTAAGGCGATAGCCGCTTCCTTTCCGCTCCGAGCTCTTTCCTATCTCATCGATGCCATAAGACCTATGTGTCAGTGCAACATAAAGCACATTGTAACAGATTACGCATTCCCTACTCGGACTCGAAAGAGCTGGAGGGATATGAAATTCTTGATAATTGGTGGATTTCTCTGAAATCCCCTCTGGTGTAGGGTGGAGATAATCCCACATCTCTGGTAGTATGTTAAGCCTTTTCCAGGTCAAAAGAACACTGTGACTAATTGAATGAAGTACATACCCTACCCAGTGTGTGTCAGAATTGAGGGGATAGAAAATAATAGTCAAATTAATGGAGGACATTAGGGGCACTAATTAGGGTTCTAATTGTTTGGTGCATAAAAATTTTGAAAATTTAATTTAAATGTTAAAAAAATAATGTTGTAATGATTTGTAACTCATCCAGTTCAGTTGTATGGCTTGAGAACTGGGAGTTTATGTTTGTCTCAGAACACACAGCTCAACAGAAACACGCAACAGTGAACGTATCCATCCACACACGGCCCATCTGACCACTAGGGTACGGGAAAAGTGGCACTTAAGCAGAAGAAACTGTTCTAATGTTAATGGACTTAATCAGTGACCAATGCTGGAGACAATATTCTTTAATAATAATAATAATAATAATAATAATAATAATAATAATAATAATAATAAGGAAGGTGCGAGTAATGGGCATAAGAGTGCATTACAAGTTATTCTAAACAGAATTGTGTCAGTGATGCTGTTCTGTTGGTACATTTCATGACGAGATATTTTTCACACTTTCTTCCACACAAACCGCAAATGCACTCGTCCGTTGCCTTGTGGAACGAATTCAGCCCGCAATTTTGGTGGTGGAAACCATGCGTTGCCAAATGTGTCACTAAGTGCCTCAGCTTTCATGGTGTAGAATTCTTAGTCTATGTTATTCCATTTCGTTTGCAACTCTTCTACGAGCTCCGTGTATGCAGTTATAGCTGGCAAGAGCAGTTGTAACCTCAGCACATCTACTAGAAAGGTTTCCCTCACCAGTACATAAGTGTAGCGAGACTGTGTGTATTTTGAGAGTCCTAGCACCTTTTTCAAGTATCTCACTTTTAGGTTTACAACCTTCCTTAACCCGTTCCAGTCTGGGCATTTTAAGGATATTTAAAACATTATATCTCTGTACCTGTAGGAGATATTGGCATGATTCTTTTTTCTTTATGCTTGTTTGGGCATCTAGTTTTGAAAAACACTGTTTGTATCATGTCAACTATCACTTGACATTTTAAAATTGTTTATATATTATACCATGTTTTGCAAATGGAAGAAAGGTCTGACAGATAACTAAGCAAGTACAGTTTTCTGAAATACTGTTATATTTACCCTATTTTGCTAATATACAATGTGCATTGCAATTACAAAACAACAACAATAATGAGTACGATATAAAAATAATAATAATAATAGTAATAATCACAATAATGAAAATGGGAACTCTTATGAAATTTTATTTTAATTTATAAATTCTGTCAAAAGTTACTCAAATGTAAAAATATTGTTCCATTTACCACAAAAGTCTTCTGAGAAAGAGAAAACAGACAACTTTACTAATATGCAGACAATCCTACATATTCACGCAAATCGTAATGAAATGTAAGAAGTTGTTTCGAATTCATATGTCAATAATATGTGCATTTGTGCATAAACTTATAATATATCATAAAATATCAATCACTTTCGTCAGGCACATGTTTGCCGCGAGAAGCCACGTCTTGGAGCTCACTGAGTTACAACATCTACTGATGCATGTTGATCGAAAATATCGTAAATTCTCTGACTTAGTCATATAATACTGCCATCTGCTTAAATACTCTCATAACCAATACACGAAGAAACACTATGTAACCGCCAGAATGCGTGCATAGTTCGTTCTCAATTTTTACTGAATTGTCAAACCTTGCTATGGGCTATGCTCACAGCGCGGTCTGAGTGCAATTTTGGCCGCTGCGAGCAGCTTGCAGTTAGACCGGAAAGAGTTAATTGCTTCTTTGGTGGGTGTTCCCATATTAATTCAAGTCCACAAATAAGTACTGGAATCACTTTCACCTCAAAATAATTTCATTGCTGTGGCTATGGACATTCTCGATATGTCTGATGTCCTTATGCTTTTTATAGCAGCAGCTAGTCTTTGCAGTTACTTAGATGATGATGCCCAGGTACTTGGAGTCAGCACTTGTCTTCTGCATAGTCTACCTCCTGTTCTAAAAGGTAAAAATTATTTCATTTATCACCAAGTCCCTTCAGTCCACTCTGTAATGAAGTCCATCGTTTTCTATTGATCTTCTATGTTTACTGAGGCGAGAGCCATATCATCTGCATAAATGTAGGTGCTTGCATTCGGTGCGCTGGTGACTATTTCTCTTGTGTAGACGTTAAAACAATACTGGACTGAGTGGGTCGCCCTGTAGCACACCAACCGTCTGACTTGCCAATTTGATTTTGATAGCCCATCCCACACCCGTGTCAGCTCTGACTGCACTAATAGGTTCTCCAGTTTTTCCACAAGCACACTCCTATTCACTGTGTCAAACGCTCTGCTGAGATTGATGAACATGGTAAACATCTTATGGTCCTTAACCCTTTCCCAGGGACTATCTTTGACTCACTGTCTGGCGAAACCTATTTGCTTCTCAGGTTTAGCTGTGCAGTACCTTCACTAAATCATTTATTCTGTAAAAAATCACTTAAGATATCAGTTTCAAATTTTGCAGCAAGGGAAAATACACTATACTTATTCTAAAATGATACAATGAGATCACCTAATTACACGCAGGAACCCCACAGTTCAAAACGATTCATCAAGAAGCATCCAGCATGGTGCAAGTTAATGTTAAATTGCTTCTTCTTAAAATCAGTCTGAATTGCTCAACCTGATGGGGCTCTTACTTTCTTGGTAATAGAGAGAACGCTGGACTTCACCCGGAATCCCGCAATTTATTTCATTTTCGGATCACTTGGATATTTAGACAGCAAATCATACTACATCTCGGACGTACAAATTATAAACTATTTTTCACTGAATGCGATTGGAAGATAAATTGACGTTGGTTGGAATATTATATAATTATGTAGAGGCCTACAGTCCTAAACAGAATTAACCGGAGGATTAAAACTGATAATTTTTTGTCCAAGTAGGTGTAATATTATAACAGGAGACAGTACCTGAATGCCCTGTGCAATATACCATATTTCGATTAGCCTCAGGTTCATCTTCTGAGCCAACTTCAAACTCACTACCATTGCATTGGTAAACATATTAATTTAATTTGTAAGAAATATCGTCTTCACTCAACTGGTTATGTGCAGCCATGGTGCTGCAATGTGTTTACATTCAGTCAGCTGTATCCAGGATGCATAGCAAAATTCACTGGTTCCAAGAAGTTATATGTTTAGCAGACAGATGGCAGAGGAAGTTGGTTTGAAAATTCAGTACGCTCTACTTCGCAACCCGCACGAAAGAGTTAATCTTCTCTTGGATCTCTGTGACTAGGTTTCCATCGGCCATCAAGGTGGATCGACCATGTCTAAAGCCAAATTGTTCTTCTGGTAGAATCGGGTCCACTATAGTACTCAGCCTTTGAGTCAGCAGTGGTGTTAGCAGTACTATTCCTATATAGGAGCCCAGGTCACTTGTGTCGCCTTTCCCTTTGTACAGTAACTTGATGATCGAATTGTACCAGTCAAGTGGAATATGACCTATTTTAACACGCTCATTAAAGAGTTCTGTCCAGATGGGCAATGATAGCTTTAAGTGTTCATTACAGATCCCCTTTAGACTAACTTGAGATAGGAAGCTAAAACACAAATTTCAGATATCTATATTTATATCAATCAACAAAATAGTAATGAGCAGTTAGGCCTATATCTTAATCCCTTAACAAATATCCTGGACATTTGAGTAATTTGTCGACTCAACTTTAAAGTCAGTCAAAACACGACATACCTGTAAAAGGAACGCATAATAATAAACATGTTTCATTCAACAAGAACATCCTCACTGTGTTATAATTAGTACTCTCAACAGACTGAAAATCCTCAAAGTTACATTTGACAAATACAACTCAAGCATACCTGCCAACTTTACAAAACCAAAAATCAGGAGATTGATATGAAAATCGGGAAAAATCACGATACAATTGGTGAAAACTTATTGTTCTACATGTATTATAATGTGGTATATATATTGTAATACTTATTGTCTCAAAACCCGACTGTTGCTATACGAGGCTAAAAATTACACATCTCTATTCCCTCACCCGAAGTATGCAAGTGAGATTATCAGTCTCTGATAAGCCTTACGAAAATAGTATGAGCTCATGATCAACACGTGTGAATCAGTCATGCACTTGGATGCTATTATTTAGCAAATACATTGATTAATATATTGCATCACGCGCCCGCGCAATTGTGAAAAGTGCAATGCCATTTTCACCAAGTAATAAATTAAAATTTGCCAGAATTGTCTCCAAATGGCTCCTAAAATCTCTAGAAAAGACACTAGTCGCTATCTTTGAAATTAACTCATTAAATTACGAAAATAAACTCCAAATCTAGGGACCTAGTCTCTAGAATCGACTAATGTGAACAAATACAAACATAGCATGCAAGAACAAGACATTTAAAATCGATATATGTATCGCGATGCAGGTTTCAATAAACATCTCATTCGCGTGTATTTCTCGTATTAATAAACGTCAATATTTCATTTGAAAGTGGCACTCCTAGCCACTGGCGTACAAAGCTGAAATGGCAGGATTTAAAAAGAAATGTTTGAAGTTCACAAAAAATAAGTTAAATCAGAAGAAATAATAGAATAATTGGGAGGTGGGAAAAACTGTCCAAAATCGGGTCTCCCGCCTAAATCTGGGAAGTTGGCAGGCATGATCAAGGTATTGTGTTACAACATTTTCAAGGAAGAAAGTTAAAAGTTAATTAATTGACAATTTGATACCAACCTTCCAAGAAAGAACTCTTCCAGTTGAAGTCCACACCATGGCAACCCCAAGTGTACTTTCTCCACTTCACTGGAATAGTAGCTTACTTTACTGTCCTAGTGAGAAGAAAGAACGGCATTAAACGCTAGAACTCAATATCACAAATCCTTACTACACACTTCATAAGATATCGTATGACTTCTAGTGCCATGAGTGAGTGCCTGATGCAGGTCCTTGTAACTAAAGAATCAACTGTTTAGCATTTAAACAACTTCTTATATCAAAATATTTTTAATGATCCAGCCTATGTTTCAAAATGGGATTATGTCTGTATGGCAGACTGCAGTTAAGTTATCATAGCAAAGTAGGCTGTAGTTTTAAAAGCAGGTAGCAGCTTACGAGGTTCTTGTTATAGTAGGCAGCTGGTCATCCGATCTTTATGCACAAACAATTAACATCAAGTGGAAGCAGGGATGGTGGTGGTGATTATTGTTTTAAGAGGTAACCATCCTCTGTGAACAAATTAAGCAGTTATTCAAAACGTGGTGCCTCCTCACCTGTTCGAAGTCAGCGTGCTACACTGCAAGTCTTCGGGAACACGACATGTTTCCCAGCCAGCACGCTGACCAGACTGTGACATCAGCCCACCTGCGGTGTAGCAGGCGAAAGAGACAGCAGCTGTTCTGCGACTAGCCTACACCGTAAGTTGGACACGGAGGTCACACCTCTTGAAAATGTGCACCAAACGCTAGCCGGAGTCTGCTCTGTTACCTGTAAACTTGTAAAGTCTTCTCATGATCAACTTAGGCAGTCAATTATAGGGATATTGATTTGCATTGTGTTCTGCCAAGGAGGAACTTATTGTACATATTAACTTAGATTTGTATATATGTATCATTTTTCCAAGACATCCTGAAGCTTATTCAGATTATAGATTTAATGTACATTCAGCAAAAGAAGCAAGTTAGAGAAACTTTTATTTTGTGCAGAATAAAAAGGCTTCAACAATAAACATTTTATTTGTATTGTATAAATCTTCTTCTTTGTCACGGAGCACTTTACTGGTCTTACTCACTTTTAGCCACTTCTTTCAGCTGTGCGAGGACACAGTATGGAGGGACAAGACGTCTAGTTTTGCCTTACTGTCTGTAGTAGATAGTAATGTAGTTCATTGTCCCTTCTTTTAGTGCAAGTGGGACAGAGAAATGAAAAAAGAGGAGAAGAAGGCATATAAATAAAAACCATCTTCCCGTTCAAAAATATGTGCTGAAAGTAAATCTGTCCATCAAGTCCTCAAATCCAAGACGTAAGATTGGAAGGACAGGTTAAGATCACTCAATGCTGGAAAAAGTTTTTGTGATCTTGCCGCACAGTCAACTACAATAAAATAAATTATCTGATCCTCCTTCATAGTTAAATGGAACTTCTGTGATATTAACTATGTCATGCAAAATTTGACAAAAATCACAATGAAAAAAAACTTGGATTTTTTCAAATTCAAAGAGTGTTCACTCTGAGCAGACAAAGTACGCTGCTTTTTTCTCTGACATGCGTAATGGGCAGGTTGAGAAATAGAAGTGCGTACTATACTCAGAAAGCAAAGGTAGTTTTTTCTGTATCCTCTCACCACAGGAATCATTCCTTCGTACACTGCGATTAACTGAACAAAATAATAGTAACGAACATCAATATGTTGTGAGAGGAAGCGTGCTGCGCTTTACATCAACAGTAATAACAAGAGTGTGACTGAGAGCCGTCGGTGTGATTTACATTTTCTGGAGGAAAAGACAATTAAATGTTTGCTTCAGACGGAAATGAAAACTTTGAGGGACTTCAAGTATTCATAGGTAAATATCACTGCTTCTTGAAGAATAGTATCAAAACACACAGAAACATATGGAGCAGCAATGCTAGTTATCTGTCAAAAACAATTTGCAATGAATGTAATAGTGCAGGAAATTAAGATATCTTAGTTCTACTGATACCATAAATTCCGATCAGCTTACTCTTACACTAGACTGGAACTCCTCTACGGAGATTCATATCTGACTAGCCGGTCAAACAGCAGGCTCATTCCCATAGAAGACATGAGAGGAAAAATATGGCAGGACAAGCTAGAATTGTCTCACTGTTATACTCTATAAAAGTCACTAAATGTTATATACATAGGGAAAATTATAGTTTCCTAAAATGGAATTTTCATGCATCAAATTTTATCATTAAACTTCAGAAGCTTATTTATATATTTTCCAGAATTAGAAATGTTATTTCAGCAAAAGTCTTGAAATCTGTACACTTCGCTTTAGTTAAGTCACAACTGTAATATGTTATTACCGAGCTCGATACCTAGTCACTTAAGTGCGGCCATTATCTAATATTTGGGAGATAGTAGGTTCGAACCCCACTGTCAGCAGTCCTGGAGATGGTTTTCTGCGGTTTCCCATTTTCACACCAGGCAAATGCTGGGGCTGTACCTTAATTAAGGCCAAGGCCACTTCCACTCCACTTCAAGCCTTTCCTCTCCCATCATCACCATAAGACCTACCGTGTCGGTGCGATGTAAAGAGACTTGTAAAACAAATAAAAATAAAATATGGTATTAACCGTTGGGGTGGAATACTCGATTCACACTTGGCTGGGGTAAATACATGCCAGAACTACATACTAGAAGTCATGTACAAAAAGCCGTTGACATTTCCAACATATGAAATGTTCCATCAAAGCATGGTGCTTAATATATGGCAGCTATTTATGCAGTTACTGACTCTATATATGCATAAAAATGTAAAGCTCTTCTGCTAAGAACACAAATTACATTACTCAAGACAGAACTGGAATAAGTATTCCATGATGAAATACAGAACTTGGCAGAAATCTAAGTTGTCTAGGCCCATGGATATGAATAGTAGCAACCAGTATACCCTGAAGAAAAGACTATTCACATGATTCCTAACTACTACAAAGTTAACAAATAAATTCCACCATCCTATTTAAATCAAGTTTCTCACTATTCCTCTTTGCTAAGAAACCCACCTTCTCCTGTTGTGACCCATGTCTCTAACTTACAGATTTCTCCTTATTACACCATATTATGTGGCAAAGAGAGATCATAAAATTATTATAACACCAAATACTAATGGAGTACATGCTATTCACTATCCTTCTTCTTCATCATCATCATCATCATCATCATCATCTTCTTCTTCTTCTTCTACCACTTTTCCCTCACCTGTGGAGTCGTGGGTGCGAAGTGTGTCCCACATGTGGATTTGGCCTTGTTTTACGGCCAGATGCCCCTTCCTGACGCCAACCCTATATGGAGGGATATAATCACTATTGCGTGTTTCTGTGGTGTGGTGTGTTGTCTGAATATGAAGAGGAGAGTGTTAGGACAAACACAAACACCCAGTCCCCGGGCCAGATGAATTAATCTGAGCCAATTTAAATCCGTGACCCGGCCAGGAATCGAACCCGGGACCCTCTGAACCAGAGGCCTCAACATTGACCATTCAGCCAATGAGTTGGACACATGTTATTCACTATATTCCATGAGTAAATAATCCAGCTACTGTAATCATGAAGCCCATACAAAAGTTCATCTTATGTGGGATTCACACTATCTCTTACCACCTAGCTCTGTATGAATGATATTGACTGAGTAAAAATATTTAAAATGAGAAAAAAAAGAAAAGAAATAAAAAGTAATCTAGCATTAGCCTTGTTTCTACTATGTTCAGCTCAGTAATTAAACCTTGCAGAGAGAGAGCAAAGCCAAGC
This sequence comes from Anabrus simplex, assembly GCF_040414725.1. Lineage (NCBI taxonomy): Eukaryota > Metazoa > Arthropoda > Insecta > Orthoptera > Tettigoniidae > Anabrus > Anabrus simplex. The sequence goes on from NC_090278.1 coordinate 97,785,685, forward strand.
TGTTGTCTTCAGGAAACACAATTTTTTGTGTGTTTCTTAGTTGTTCTCCCTCACATTGGCTGAAACTTTGAGATAACATAAATCAGGGTAACAGAAAAGTTGCTTCCTAAAAAATATCAAACTATGAACTGATTGGCAAAATTATTGTATCATAAATCTTGAGAAGAAAGTAGTCAAGATTCCTCCCAGAAACCAGAGTCCAAGCTGATGGGTAATGTATTTTCAGGAACTTGAAATAAAATTATTTTTAGCTATATTTTGGACGCCAATCAACATACAAATGAGGCGTTGCGAAGTGTTGCTGCTATCTTGAACAACATTGTACTTTATTTTGTATAATTCAATCAAGAATTATATCACTGGTCTTACAGAGTGACCTTGGTCAATTATTGTTCTTTTCTGACCCCGACGTATTAGGTTCCCGAGACCTAGGGAGCCTTTCATTTTCACGCCCTTCGTAGCCCTTGTCTTTCTTTGGCCAATGCTTTCATTTTTCGAAGTGTCGGACCCCTTCCAGTTTTTGCCTCTGATTAATGTTATATAGAGGATAGTTGCCCAGTTGTACTTCAATAATCACGACCACCATCTCTTAGAGAGGAATGAAATGTAAATGGTGTATGGCTTTTATTGCCGGGAGTGTTCAAGGACAAGTTTGGCTCGCCAGGTGCAGGTCTTTTAATTTCAGGCCCATAGGCGACCTGTGCGTTGTTATGAGGCTGAAATGATGATTAAGACGACACATACACCCAGCCCGCACGCCAGCCGAATTAACTAATTATGGTTAAAATTCCCAACCCTGCTCGAATTTGAACCCAGGACCCCTGTGACCAAAGGACAGCACATTCACCATTTAGCCATGGCGCCGGACGTCTTAGAGTAATTTTAATTTTATGAAGAAATGAGGGTGACAATATATCAGAGTACAGTAGAGCGTCACTAACCTCAACCCAAGCCCTGAAATTTTTGTTAAATGTGCATCTTAGAAACCGTGGGCATGCTTCACTCTCAGCCCTCTGAACCCTGGTTGCCTGTGCTGTAAGTCAGAGTGGCCAAGGAAAGTTGAAAGAACCCGACTCTCCCTCTACGAACACAATCGATAATGATGAGACTGTCACGAATACAGTTGGCCGTATTGTTTTGGTTTCTAATTTACATTGTTGAAAGGGAGAGGCACACATTTTTAACAACTGAACAAAAACTAAAAGTTTCAGCTAGACTTTACAGTGTGGGAAAAGCAACAATGAGTAATTTAAAGAAAACTAAGGACAGTTGAGTAAAGTATGCCTCTAAATTGGATTCTGAAGAGAGATCTAAGGAACCTTAAACATTACAAACAGCAAACAACTCTGAATTAGAAGATTCTGTTGTGTGTGGTTCACAAAAAAGGAAGCTTGGATGAGCCAATATAAAAACCTGTTACTTGTGAAAATCCCTTGAGATCAATGAAAAATTGGGTGGATCGCCAGATTTCAAGACAAGTTCTGGGTAGTTGAAAAAATTTAAATTACGGCATGGCATAAGAGAACTTCAAATTCAAGAAGAAAAGCCACCTGGAGGTCCAAAAGCTGGAGAATTATACGAAGTTAACTTTGCCATCTTTGTTTCTGAACAACGTTACAGACAAGATGAAACAGGCCCGGCCATACCAGCGTCAGCCCCAGGGTACAAAGTAAGGATGGAGCGACTGCAATGGTCAGTGGCACCGTTACTGATTATCAGGAAGATGTTTTCAAAACGTTACACAACCTTCAAAAGAGCTTGTCGATCACTGCTGATATTTTCAAGGATTGGTACAAAAAATACATTTATGCCAAATGTTAAAGCACACCTTCAAAAGGAACATAAAACAGGGAAAGTTCTTTAAATTATAGATAAATCCCCCACACCTCCAGCTGAAGTTCTTAATGTCGATGATAATTTCCAACTTCGGTTTCAGTGATAATACAGCCTATGGATCAAGATAATACAGAAAAGTTGAAAAAAGTTTACACAGGCTGTTGTGAGCTTTACAAATAAACATAACTTGAAAGGCTGTGTTTATATGCTTGCTGATGCTTGGCACAGAGTGGCCTGAAAGTATAGAAGAGGAAGAGGTTCGTGCGAAGCTGATGTTACGACTCTTTTTAATGCCAGACTTTACTTCAATAGCAAGATGCTAATGACCAAATTAATTTGCCTAGCAAATTTTGAACAATAACAAAATCCTGCTGTTGCAACAGATTGTGAGGAACCTGTAGATGAAGATGACGATGTAGCTGATAACCAGATGAACAAAGCCCTAGGCCTTCTCACGCTAAAGCCTTCAATGCTCTAGAGACGGCTGTAAATTACATACATACATACATACATTATGATTATAGACAGTTATGCCTTTCAGCATTCAGTCTGCAAGCCTCTGTGAATTTATTAAATGTTGACAAAATCCTCTTTTTGCAACCAGTGCTGTGGCCTCATTTAGTTCCATACCTCTTATCTTTAATTCGTTAAAAACTAAGTCTAACCAGCGTCGTATTGTCTCCCTCTACTTCTCTTACCCTCCATAACAGAGTCCACTATTCTCCTAGATAACCTACCCTCGTCCATTTGCCTCACATTACCCCACCACTGAAGCCGGTTTATGCGCATAGCTTCATCCATTGAGTCCGAGTACCCTCCTGCCATTGTTCCCAACTTTTATACCAGCAATCGTTCTCACTACTTTCATATCCATTACTTCTAACTTACGAATAAGATATCCTGAGTCAACCCACCTTTCGCTCCCGTAAAACAAAGTTGGTCTGAAAACAGACCAATGTAGAGATAGTTTTATCCGGTAGCTGTCTTCCTTCTTACAGAATACTGTTGATCGCAACTGCGAGATCACTGCATTAGCTTTACTACACCTTGATTCAATCTCACTTACATTATTACCATCCTGGGAGAACACACAACCTAAATACTTGAAATTATCGACCTGTTCTAGCTTTGTATCACCAATCTGACATTCAATTCTGTTGAATTTCTTACCTACTGACATAAATTTAGTCTTCGAGAGGCTAATTTTCATACCATACTCATTGCACCTATTTTCAAGTTCCCAGATATTAGACTGCAGGATTTCGGCACAATCTGCCATCAACACCAAGTCGTTAGCTTAGGCCAAACTGCTTACTACATTTCCACCTAACTGAATCCCTAACTGCCATTTTATACCTTTCAGCAGATGATCCATGTTAACTACGAACAGCAAAGGTGAAAGATTACAGCCCTGTCTAACCCCTGCAAGTACCTCAAACCAAGAACTCATTCTACCATCAATTCTCACTGAAGGCCAATTGTCAACATAAATGCCTTTGATTGATTTTAATAATCTACCTTTAATTCTATAGTCCCCCAAAATGGCGAAATTATTTTCCCTCGGTATCCTATCATATGCTTTCTCTAGATCTACGAAACAAACATAACTGTCTATTCCTCTCTTAGCATTTTACAATTACCTGCCGCATACTGAAAATCTGATCCTGACATCGAACTTCCTCTCAACCACTAATCGCACCCTCCCTTCCAAGATGCCAGTATACTTTGCCTGGTCTACTAATCAATGCGATACCTCGATAGTTGTTGCAATCCTTCCTGTTCCCTAGCTTATACATAGGTGCAATTACTGCTTTTGTCCAATCTGAAGGTACCTTACCAACACTCCACACTAATTTCACTACTCTATGAAGCCATTTCATCCCTGCCTTTCCACTATACTTCACTATTTCAGGTCTAATTTCATCTATTCCTGCTGCCCTATGACAAAGGAGTTTATTTACCATCCTTTCCACTTCCTCAAGCGTAATTTCACCAACATCATTTTCCTCCTCCCCATGAGCTTGGCTGTTTGTGACACCACCAGGAAGATTTCCTTTTATATTGAGAAGATTTTCAAAATATTCCCTCCACCTGTCCAGTAATTTCCTGGGATCTATTATGAATTCACCTGAATTACCCAAAACACTGTTCATTTCCTTTTTTCCCTCCCTTCCTAAGATTCTTTATTACTGTCCAGAAAGGTTTCCCTGCTGCTTGACCTAGCCTTTCCAGGTTATTACCAAAATCTTCCCACGACTTCTTTTTGGATTCAACAACTATTTGTTTCGCTCTGTTTCTTTCATCTACATACAAATCCCTGTCTGCTTGGGCCCTTGTTTGGAGCCATTTCTGATAAGCCTTCTTTTTACATTTAAGAGCTTCTCTCACTTCATCATTTCACCAAGATGTTAGTTTTTTCCAACTTTACACACAGTTGTTCCTAGGCATTCCCTTGCTCTTTCTGCTACAGCATCCCTGTATGCCACCCATTCTCTTTCTATATCCTGACCCCACTTACTATCCACTGTTTGAAACTTCTCACTAATCATATCCATGTACTTATGTCCAATTTCCTCGTCCTGGGGATTTTCTATGCTGGCCCCGTGGTGTAGGGGTAGCATGCCTGCCTCTTACCCGGAAGCCCCGGGTTCGATTCCTGGCCAGGTCAGGAATTTTTTACCTGGACCTGAAAGCTGGTTCGAGGTCCACTCAGCCTACGTGATTAGAATTGAGGAGCTATCTGATGGTTAGATAGCGGCCCCGGCCAAAGCCAAGAATAACAGCTGAGAGGATTTGTCGTGCTGACCACACGACACCTCGTAATCTGCAGGCCTTTGGCCTGAGCAGCAGTCGCTTGGTAGGCCAAGGCCCTTCAAGAGCTGTAGTGCCATGTGGGGGGGGGGGGGGGAGATTTTCTACCCTTATTTGTTTGCAGACAGATTTCACTTTCTCTACCCTAGGCCTAGAGATACTTACAACACTACAGATCAGATAGTGGTCTGTATCATCGAAAAATCCCCGAAAAACCTGTACATTCCTGGCAGATTTCCTGAATTTGAAGTCTGTTATAATCTATTATGGATCTGGTACCCCTAGCCTCGCATGTGTAGCGGCCTTATGCTTGAAGAATGTATTTGTAACTGCTAAACCCATACTAGCACAGAAGTCCAGCAAGCACTTCCCATTCCCATTAGCTTCCATGTCTTCCCCAGTCGTTCAGTTCTATCTCCAACTCTTACATTGAAATCGCCCATTAGCACTATCCTATCCTTGCTGTTGACTGACTACAAAGTAACTCAATGCTTCATAAACTTGTCAACTTCATTCTCATCTGCACCTTCACATGGTGAATATACTGACAAGGGGAGGGCACGATGTCCGCATCACTGATTTTGTTCAAACTTTGTAGGTTGGTAGTACTACATCACAAAACACACTGGCAAAGTAGTAGTGCACAACAGGTGGAATAAATAAACTCTAATATTTATTTGACATACCACTTAGTTGAGCAGCTCGTCTTTCTCCCAAGTCTTCCTAGTCCAAATGTTGCAACATTTTTGTAACGCTACTCTTATGTCGGGAATCAGCCAGAACAAATCGAGCTGCTTTTCTTTGGATTTTTTCCAGTTCTTGAATCAAGTAATCCTGGTGAGGGTCCCATACATTGGAACCATACTCTAGTTGGGGTCTTACCAGAGACTTATATGCCCTCTCCTTTTCATCCTTATTACAGCCCCTAAATACCCTCATAACCATGTGCAGAGATCTGTACTCTTTATGTACAATCATACTTATGTGATTACCCCAATGAAGATCTTTCCTTATATTAATGCCTAGGTACTTACAATGATCCCCAAAAGGAACTTTCACCCTATCAACGCAGTAATTAAAACTGAGAGGACTTTTCCTATTTGTGAAACTCACAACCTGAATTTTAACCCCGTTTATCATCATACCATTGCCTACTATCCATCTCACAACACTATCGAGGTCACCCTGCAGCCGCTCACAATCTTGTAACTTATTTATTACTCTGTACAGAATAACATTATCCACAAAAAGCCTTATCCCTGATTCCACTTCTTTACTCATATCATTTATATATATAAGAAAACATAAAGGTCCAATAATACTGCCTTGAGGAATTCCCCTCTTAATTATTACAGGGTCAGATAAATCTTCACCTACTCTAATTCTCTGAGATCTATTTTATATAAATATAGCAACCCATTCAGTCACTCTTTTGTCTAGTCCAATTGCACTCATTTTTACCAGTAGTCTCCCATGATCCAATGCTTTAGACAGGTCAATCGTAATATAGTCCATTTGACCTCCTGAATGCAGGATATCTGCTATATCTTGCTGGAATCCTACAAGTTCAGCTTCAGTGGAATAACCTTTCCTAAAACCGAATTGCCTTCTATCGAACCAGTTATTAATTTTGCAAACATGTCTAGTATAATCAGAAAGAATGCTTTCCCTAACCTTGCATGCAATGCATGACAAACGGACCGGCCTGAAATTTTCAGCTTTATGTCTATCACCCTTTCCTTTATACTCAAGGGGTACGATAGCAACTCTCCATTCTTTTGGTATAGCTCCTTCAACCAAACAATAATCAAATAATTATTTCAGATAGGGTACTATATCCCAACCCATTGTCTTTAGTATATACCCTGAAACCTTATTAATTCCAGCTGCTTTTCTAGTTTTCAACTTTTGAATCTTACTGTAAATGTCATTGTTATCATAGGTAAATTTTAATACTTCTTTAGTATTAGTCACCTCCTCTATCTGGACATTATCCTTGTAACCAACAATCTTCACATACTGCTGAGTGAATACTTCTGCCTTTTGTAGATCCTCGCATACACACTCCCCATGTTCATTAATGATTCCTGGAATGTCCTCCTTGGAACCTGTTTCTGCCTTAAGGTACCTATACAAACACTTCATTTTTCACTAAAATTTGTATGACTGACAATTGGATGCCGTTATGCATCAGTAGACTAAGCGCCATTTAACAAAAATTGAGATTTTAGCGCTATCTTGTAGAGTAAGGCTTGAACTATTTACAAAAATTTCCCTACTACATTAAAGAGTCCATTAGTTGCAAGTAAACAGAAAACCTAAGCGACAAAACGGGAATCAGTAAAAAGGTAAATTGCATCAGTAGACTATGCGACCTTCCAGTTTGCATCATTAGACCAAGCACCACATTCCTCACAATTTGCGCGGATGACAGCAAGAGAGCCCACATTTTCGATAGTGCTAACAATTTTATGTGGTGATACACTGAGTTGTTTATCAAGTGACGTAGTTCAGCGATGTATCAAGTACTTCCAAAAGTAAGGAGAAGGACAATGCTACTAACGCAGCTTGCTAAGAAGGTTACGTCGGAGAATCATTCTCTAGAAGATCTTTCTAAGATTAGTATCAAAATGAGATTGTTCTACAGTATTCTGCAATGAAAGCAATATTTCTGTACCGATATATTTATTTGAAGAAGCTGCGAAAGCTTCAGTGTAACAGTGTTTTAACATGTTAAGCTAGGTAATACGCACCAAATCAATGAATTCCAGATCAGAATAATGAAAGCAGGGCCATTTCTGTAGACATATCATTGTTTAGGTATCAATAATATTGATAATCATCAGTATTAGAATCGTAATGATACTCACAATATATTGTAATCGTATTTCGATCATTTTGTTACTGTCTAGAATCCAAATAATAACGTAATGCCAGTTACAATTAACAAACAAGACATTCCTGTGGTGGGACTACATGATGTGAATACAGGTGCTGAAGGTGAGATTTGGCAGTCTTCTCATGGGGCTGTACGGAACAATCTAGAGCCACTTGAAGTAGACAACTTTGTGCCTGTGTCACCAAACTTGTTGGAGGTGTGTATACTTCTAAACCTTCGTGTGTAATTCAAATTTTAAAATTACGGGTGTATTTATTCAATACTATACAAAGTGTCTGAACATAGGTTAGTATTTTATTATCATCCATTAATTTTTTTTTCATTGTTTAGGATTCCCAAGATGACCAAGTTGAAGCTGAAATTGTCAATACTGGGAATGAAATTCTTAATACCAGTTCGGAAGCCACTGAGAAGAACTACACAAACACCGAGGACTGGTGCGGCAATGAAGCACAAGATCTTTCTGACAACAATGGACTTTGTACCGAAAGCAGCGTTACTGACAATGCGAAAAATGGCAAGCAAGGGCGACCTAGTAAAGGTAGGAAGAGGAAATATCCAATGCAGAACCACGATGTTTGGAAGAAAAAATGCGTACAGTATAAGTCCTACACGACCCAACATGTAAAGAGAAAAGAAGAGAAGACGTTTAAAAATTTTCTTTGTAAATGCATGTGCAGTGAGAAAGTCTCTTTAGATGTTCGTGAACGTGAATGTTGAATCCCATGATGCCCAAACTGCCCTCATAACTAGTATGGTGACCGAAGTGCCTATCAGGAGGAAGAGGAATAAGGAAGTCTTTCACCAGGGAATACAAGATTGCCGGTATTAAAGTTTGTAAATCTATGTTTCTGCAGACGTTGAGTAATTCCAGCTGTAAGGTTGATCAAGCTCTAAAGAAACTGAAGAGTAGCAACAGAGTTAGAGATCTTCATGGAATTGGTGGTGGGAGCAATAAAATATCTGATGAGAGAATTCAAGGTAATATTGAACACGTCAACAAATATCCAAGGTACAAATCCCATGATTGTTGAAAAGAAACCGAAAGGGAGTTTCTCAGTAGTGATACGACCCTTCCGTTGATCTATGACATGTACAAGGGGGAAAATGAAAATCCAGTTTTGTTTTCAATGTACAAGAAACTCTTTCTAATGAAATTCAATTTGCAAATAAAGAAACTCAAAAAGGACATGTGCAATATATGCGATTCTCTTGATGCTGAAATTAAAGGTGTCAAGAATAATCATGATCGAGATATTCTGTCAGATAAGAAGGCAAACCATTTAGCTGAAGCAGAAACAGCGCAAAATTTCAAGAGAAATGATTTACTGCATCCCAAGGAAACTGAAGGACTGAAAACAATTACTTTTGACATGGAAAAAGCATTACCATTGCCATGAATTCCAACAAACATTGTGTTTTACAAATGTCAGCTATGGTTATACAACTGGAGAGTACGCGAGGGAAGTAATAATAAAAGTCACTGCTACATTTGGCTGGAAGGTGTGGCAGGTCACGGGGCACAAGAAGTCGGCTCATGCTTAATGAAACACCTACTGGAAGAAGTGTCCACTATTTCTGAGCTAATATTATGGTCAGAACCGTAATATTAAAATAGTTTTGATGATGACGGCAGTACTGGATCAACACCCTACTCTTCAGAAGATAACTATGCGATTTTTAGTACCTGGTCACAGTTTTCTTCCCAGCGACAGTGACTTTGCAGGTATTGAGTGTGCCCTCAAATTTCAACAGCATTTATACACTGCGGAGGACTACTTAAACGTAATGAGAAACTGCAGGCAGAAAAACCCCATCGTTGTGAATCGGAAAACTGATGTCCATGGTTGCAAGATAAATCAGCTAAAACTGAAAGAAATCCAGCTCTTGAAATCACAGCCACTCACTATGTACGTCAAAAGGAATCTCAGGAAGTAAATCTAAATAAGTCAAGACAGGGACGACCACAGGAAACTACAGTTCCTTTTCATCAGGCATTAATACCTTTGTGGCCAAACGGAAAACCTATATCTGAAGCCAAACTTAGAGACCTTGGGTCGCTGATGCACCTAATACCTGCAGATGCCAAACAGTTTTACCAGAATTTTCAAGCAGATTCTGACATCGTGGATGACATAGATGGATTCAGTAGAGATCCTGATTTCGAGTTTGAATAGCCAGCCATACACGGAAAGGAATTCTGACAGGTGAGGTCTTTTGTGACGCATACCGACAGGCTAGGGCTGCTCGTTAGTGAGCAAGGTCAGTTTGAGGCGTTATCCGCTACAGACCAGATCTGTTGTCAGCACCTCAACGGAAAGACTTCGCCTCACAGATCAAGCCTCCTGTAAGGAAAGCATGGAGTGGACAAAGGCACTGCTAGGAAAATTTATTGAAATGTACAAAGAGCGGCTGTGTCTCTGACAATTAAAACATGAGGTGTCGCAATCAAGCGTTCTTCAGTATCCTCCTTTCCTCCTTCTTCAGCTTAGAAGCTACAATATCCACAGTAAATACGCTTTCAACTAGACTGTTCTCCAATAAGAGCTACGCAAAACAAGTCATTTTTTACTAGTGGCTTACGTCGCACCGACAGTGATAGGTCTTATAACAACGATGGGATAGGGAAGGGCTAGGAGTTGGAAGGAAGCGACCGTGGCCTTAATTAAGGCACAGCCCATAGCATTTGCCTAGTGTGAAAATAGGAAACCACGGAAAACCATTTTCAGGGCTGCCGACAGTGGGATTCGAACCCACTATCTCCCGGATGCAAGCTCTCAGCTGCGCGCCCCTAACCGCACGGCCAACTAGCCCGGTAAACAAGTCCATTATGTATGTGTTGTGTATGTTTGGTATTCAGTTCGAAGGCTGGTCTGATCCTCCACAGTTATGCCAACAGCTGTCATAGATAGCCTAGGCATCACTGGAAGAAGCGTACTAGGGAAATGAGGAGTGAGATAGCTTCCCGTTGCTTTCCTCGCCGAGCCAGAAGTTGCTCGCATATCAGTCTGCCAAACCCACTGAAATGCACGCACCAGCTGACCCTATGCGTGATATTTTCATACCATTCATAACAGGGACCGGCTGCATAAGGAATGGTATTACTAGCATCGCTCGTACCTCAGTCACTTTCATATTGTCAAAGCCAAGGATAAGACTGAGAAGGATCAAACATTGCGATGATTTGTGATCAAGATAATAAAAGCAATCAGGCGTACCCTGGGCGACGTCAGAGAATGAATAACCTGACGGCTGATCCTTTCACAACAGAAACATCCACACCTGAGCCCTTTTCAGGGCCACAGTTAACGATTATCTCTGTTAACATAGAAGGCATTACACCAGCCAAAGAAGAACTGCTACAAGAACTATGCAGGAAGCACCAGTGCCACATACTGTGCATACAGGAGACACATAGAGGTTGTGATATTCGCAGGCCAAAAATAGATGGAATGCGTCTCGCCATTGAAAGACCTCATGATAAATATGGAAGTGCTATTTTTGTTCATCCAGATTTCCAGATTTCATCCACAGCATTCACAGAGGAAAACAACATTGAAATCCTTACTGTAGAAACAGCTAATTGCACCATTTCATCCCTTTATAAACCACCTGGTGCTCAATTCACTGTAAACCTACCATCCAATTTCGGAAACAAGCATGTGCAAATTGTGATCGATGATTTCAACAGCCATAGTCCTCTCTGGGGCTATGACCATAAAGATGAGAACGGGACAGCAGTACAAGAATGGGCAGAAATAAGCCAGCTGACTTTAATCCATGATGCAAAACTACCTGGATCCTTTAACAGTGGCAGGTGGAGAAGAGCTTACAATCCTGACCTCATATTTGGCAGCAGCAATATCAACCAACAATGTGTAAAATCTGTCTGTTCCCCAATACCCAATACACAGCATAGACCAATAATGTGCCAAGTATTTGCTGCTATAAGACCTCAGATGGTATCCTTTCGGAGGAGGTTTAATTTTAAGAAGGCAGACTGGTCAAGATTTGCGGAATTACTGGACGCTGAAATATCTGCTATAGAACCAGTACCCAGTTACTATGACACCTTCACCACAGCTGTAAAGAGATGCTCAAGGATGTCTATCCCCCATGGCTGTCGAACATCTTATATCCCCGGGCTTACTTCAGATCAAGCCACACTACTTGCAGAATACAGCAACTTATTTGAAGAAAATCCTTTCAGTGAAGTAACTGTGGAAGCAGGGAACAAGCTTATTTCCTCTATTAGAGAGACCAAAAGGGATCAGTGGATACAAACTATTGAAAACTTGGACCTGAAAAGAGACAGTCATAAAGCTTGGAGACTTCTGAGACGTCTAAGCAATGATCCAACCAAGACCACCGCACATCATAATATCACTGCTAACCAAATAGCACATCAGTTACTGCTGAACGGGAAGGCAACCCACAAATCACAAAAACCGAAACTGCAAAGAGAAGAGCATGAGGAGAGCGACGACCTAACATCATCACTCAGCATGGAAGAATTAGAGAAGGCTATCAAACAGAGTAAAAATGGAAAATCAGCTGGCTTGGATGATATACGAACTGAGCAAATTAAACACTTTGGCTTAATGACAAAGAAATGGATTCTCCAACTCTTCAATAACTGTTTGAGCAGAAACCAAATTCCAAAGATATGGCGGAAGAGCCGAGTGATTGCCTTGCTGAAACCTGGTAAAGAAGGGAATGATCCAAAGAATTTTAGACCAATTGCGCTACTATGTCACCTTTACAAACTGCTGGAAAGATTGATCTTAAATCGCCTATTACCTGTAATTGACCCATTACTTATACCTCAGCAATCTGGATTTCATCCTGGTAAAAGCTGTACTGGACAGTTATTAAACCTCACACAGTTTATAGAAGATGGGTTTGAGGCTCGTAAGGTGACAGGAGTGGTATTTGTTGACTTATCAGCAGCGTACGACACTGTCAACCACCAGCTACTATTAGTCAAGGTCTACAATCTAACCAAGGACTTTAACCTAACAAGACTCATCGCCACTCTTTTGCAGAATCGCAGGTTCTTTGTTGATTTCCAAGAACAGCGTAGTCGATGGAGACTACAGAAAAACGGTCTTCCGCAAGGAAGTGTGCTGACTCCAATTCTGTTCAGTATATACACAAACGAGCAACCCATAGCCCCCAATTGCAGTAGCTTCTTGTATGCTGATGACCTCGCTCTAGCCACTCAGAGAAGAGATTTTGAAACAGTGGAGAACACCCTCACGGATGCCCTTAATGATCTTTCTAGATATTACAGCACAAACCAGCTTAAACCGAACCCCTCAAAGACACAAGTGTGTGCTTTTCATCTGAGAAACAGGGAAACTACTCGCAAGTTAAAGATAGTATGGTCAGGAGTCGAACTGGAACACTGCGAGTCTCCAAAATATCTAGGAGCGACACTTGATAGATCTCTTACTTTAAAGAAGCACTGCGTGAACTGCAAATCGAAAGTCTCCACCAGGAAGAATCTTTTACGGAAACTGGCCGGATCACAGTGGGGTAGCCAACCTGAAACCATCCGAACTTCTGCAATGGCACTATGCTATTCTGCGGCAGAGTATGCGTGTCCTGTCTGGTATAATTCAACATATGCCAAACAGGTGGATATAACTCTCAATGAAACTTGCAGAATTATAACAGGTTGTTTGAAATCCACTCCAGTTGAATGGCTCTACCACCTTGCAGGAATAGCACCTCCTTCTGTTCGAAGAGAAATAGCTGCGAACAAGGAAAGAAAGACAGTGGAACAGGAAAGGACCCATCCTCTATATGGGCATGAACCGCATCTGCAACGTTTAAAGTCAAGGAAGAGTTTTCTCAGAACTTCAAAGGAACTTATAACCACTACTGAAAAAGCCAGATTGCAATTATGGAGGGCTACATCCTACCTTCCTCCTGGCTGGATAAGATTTTCTGAAACTCTACCTCCTGGCTACGATGAAGAATGGATGACCTGGAAGTCCCTGAATAGACTGAGATCTGGAGTTGGCAGATCCAAGCTTAATTTGGCAAGATGGGGCTATATAGATCAAGAAAAAATCCAATGTGACTGCGGAGAAGACCAGACCGTCCAACATATGCTCCAGTGTCGTCTATGTCCAGCCTCCTGCACAGAAGATGAACTATATCAAGCATAAAAAAATGCACTGGAAGTGGCCAAGTTTTGGGCAAATGTAATATAGTAATTATAACTGTGTACAACATGTATGTTTCTGATACGAGAATAATAATAATAATAATAATGAGAAAAATCCATTCATGCTTACTTTTTTTTTTGCTAGTTGCTTTACGTCGCACCGACACAGATAGGTTTTATGGCGACGATAGGATAGGAAAGGCGTATGAGTTCGAAGGAAGTGGCCGTGGCCTTAATTAAGGTACAGCCCCAGTATTTGCCTGGTAAGAAAATGGGAAACCACGGAAAACCATCTTCAAGGCTGCCGACAGTGGGATTCGAACCCACTATCTCCCGGATGCAAGCTCACATACGCGTGCCACTGACCGCAAGGCCAACTCGCCCGGTACATGCTTACCTAACATCATATCATAATCGCTGTGGTCCATTCGCAAATAATTCTTGTAATCGTCCGGTTCATTTTCTCTCAGGTGTTGTATCAGACTCGTGTGACTAAAGCTGTCTTGCTCTCCTATCCATGATTTCATCCACTTCGATCGATTTTTTGTTGGCATGATTTAAGATATAGCAAAATGCACATTCCAACAGCCGCAACAGCATTTTTTTCCCCTCTGGACACCGTCTGCTTCGATGTCCATCGCACAGTTCTAAGTACGGCAGACCCGACCGGCAAGGATTTCAAACTAGTTTGAAAGGCCAGCGGATGAGGCTTGGCCTGCTGAGAACAAAGGGATCATTCCATTAACGAGAGGGTCTGGAATGTTGACAGATTATGTTGCACAACACGACAGGCTTGGTGTCACAGTTGATGGCGAGCAGCGGGCCGGGTCTCTGAAGGTCACGCCTGGCAGGCGGTCTGTCGGATCTGGCCCCAAAGGCGAGGCCTGCCAAAGAATCTGAGAGCAACAATCTTATTACCTGTCCAGTGATTTGTGTGTACTTATGGGAGAAAATATCTTTAATCACATTTTCTGTTCCTATTATGTGCGACTGAAATAAGCAATTAAAATTCAAAATTTTCTTTCGGAATCACTTTATTTTTCTAGGAATAAGGTAATCATAACCACGTATATACTTTACTTAGTTTAAGGGACTGCCATTCTACTTAGCAACTAATGTGTGTCTCAAGCAGAACAAAAGTTACCCATTGGCTCAATACTGTACTCTCAGAATATAATAGGCCTATTGTGAAGGAAAATCCATTAAAAATATGCATTGTATATACTACAATGGCTCATGTCCTACAATTTGTATTTGACTCAGATAAGTTAAATTCCTCAAATCATTAAGTGGTTATAGCAACGACTTTAGGGAATAGCTCCCCTTCTAGAATTTATCCATCTAAAACTTGAATAATGTACCGGAGTTGTGGCACGGCTCGCGGTGGATCAAGCACTTAGCGGGCCTTTCCAGACAGCAGGAGATTCAGGTTTTAATCATGGCTACCGCCACGTTATATTTTTTGAAGTTTTACTCAGTAGATTCCCAACAGTTGGGAGTTATTGCTGTAGCATAGTGATGTATTATTCGCAAGTGAGGAAAACCTTAAATTGCATCAGTAGACTAAGCGCCATTTCTTCAAGAAAAATCTATGTAGTGTGCATAACGGCATCCAATTATGCTTGCTATCATGTTATCCTTAGCTGTCTTATGAGCTAGATTCAGTTTCCTAGCAAGTTCTTTCAATTTCTCCTTACTTCTATGGCCATTTCCAACTCTTTCTTTCCAATCAGCACCTCCTTCTTAATCTCTTTCCTTCTGTGTTATAATATAAAGGGTCTTTACCATTCCTTACTACCTTTAAAGGTACAAACCTGTATTCACATTCCTCAACAATTGCTTTAAATTTTAACATTTTTATTTAACATTTTCCACCGATCATAGTTACTTTTTAAAAACTCCCTCATGCCTGTTTTATCATCCATATGGTACTGCCTAATAGTCCTAATTTTAATACCTTCCTTCCATCACATTTATTTTTAACTACGACAAAAACAGCTTCGTGATCACTAATTCTAATACCATCTATTACTTCAGTGTGTCTATAGAACTCATCTGGTTTTACTAGCACCACATCCATTGCATCACTTTATTTTTCTAGGAATAAGGTAATCATAACCACGTATATACTTTACTTAGTTTAAGGGACTGCCATTCTACTTAGCAACTAATGTGTGTTTCAAGCAGAACAAAAGTTACCCATTGGCTCAATACTGTAACTAAGAATACACCCACGGTATACCCTGCCTGTCGTAAGAGGCGACTAAAAGGGACGACCAAGGGATGATAGGGTTAGAACCATTAAACTACATGTGATTAGTACCACCACGTGGTTGGTTCCATCACTTTCAAATCAGCTGCCCTTCCTATATTAACTTATTTGCCATTTGTTGGTCATGCTTCCTGTCATTTGCATAACCTTCCCAATTGACATTTGGTAAATTGAGATCGTATATAAGTTACAACATTAATTAAACCACCTTTCCAATACATAACAATCCTTATATTTAGGGTATAACCATTATACACATAACTAGGGCATGTTTCACTTATACTTAGTAAGCATCATCAGCTAGAAAAAAGACTTAAACCAAAGATAGGTCAGGGCCCTGTACCCAGTTCATATAATATAAAATGTTTAATAAGGTCTAATTTTACATTGATAAAAACAAATTTTAACAATTTAAAATCTGTCAATAAGACTATATTGTGTCTATTAAAAACAAGTGGTAACTATAAAATTGCGGAAATACGTACGAGGTGAAAGAAATTGAAATGTTGCAGTGAGTTACTATGAGTGACCGTTCGTAGTCAGGTACATAGAAATCACATGATGGGTTGGTTGAAAAACGAATGTTATGAAGATAGATAAAAATGTCGCCTGAATCAGCATGAGCACAAGGGACTTCCTCACATTCTCTTTGACCGTTATTATCGTATGTTGGCAATCTGTTGTCATGAGCTCCAAGTGGGGAATTCAACTAATCTTTTAATGTGAAATAAGCAGAATCAAACCAGGTTGAACCCTGTGGAAGGAAGAAAAGATATGTGTCAGTTGCTAGATCTTAAGGGACATTCTTCTGTGAAGGAAAAGTGTTTTTAAAATAACTTACCCCTTATGTTGGCTGCGAGGTGAATAGTCCTGTTTTGTTGTTTAAGAAGGTCTGTCGGTCGCTAGCTTACTGCTGCATGTGTTGTAGGGATGTGGTAGTAGAGGCGAAGAACAAAATGGGAGGGAAGGGTGGTGATGATGATGCTTGTTGTTTTAAGGGGCCTAACATCTAGGTCATCGGCCCCTGATGGTACGAAATGAGACGAAATGCAATGATAAAATAAAAATCCAAAATCTTCCACTGACCAGACTTCAAAGCGTGAGGACGAAAAATGAACGGATGGATATGAAGTTAAAACAATCAGTGGAGCCGACCCGCAATGCCACAGTCTCAGAAACTGATGGAAAACAATAGTAATACTGACCAAGGGACTGCTTCTAGAGCTCAATACTGAATTGATGATGCCTGGAAGCTAATGGGGTCCAAAGTATAGGGCATCGGCCTCTCATAATGGTACTTATCGCTTGGAAATAGAACCATGGTATTTTACATGGTGCGGTACTAATCAAACGTATTGTAGACTCGCTGTATTCCACACATTATGGTACTACTCACAGGTAATGAAATTCGCACATGTTATACATACCTATGGTGTTTCACACCTACCGGCGCCATTTAAAGGCAACGCAAACCTATGGTTTTCTTCACATAAGTGTACTAACCACAGGGACTCGTACTATCTCGTGGTGTTCCTTATATAGTGGCTACTAATCATAGGCAAGCCAGAACCCTGGTGTCGCTCGTATAGTGCTACTACTCACAGGTACCGTAAAAGCCTGACTGCATGGTGCTCCTGATTGCTACTAATCAAAAACCTATTTGGTACCTAACATAGTGGTACTACGCGCAAGTAACAGCGACCCATGGTGTTCCCCACGTGGTGGTACTAATCACATGTAGTTTAATGGTTCTAACCCTATCATCCCTTGGTCGTCCCTTTTAGTCGCCTCTTACGACAGGCAGGGTATACCGTGGGTGTATTCTTCGTCTGCGTCCCCCACCCACAGGGGGTGGGAGGGAAGGGAGGGTGGGGCACTGCGCAATTTAGGAGCTGGCGGAAGAGATGCAGTGCGAAGCGCCATTATAGGTGTAGCTACTGTTGCTACCAGTTTAAGTACTTTTCCAGCTGATGATGCTTACTAAGTATAAGTGAAACATGTCCTAGTTCGAACACATGTATAATTAAAATTACTCATGTGATTCTCAGTTCAATACAGATGAACCATGAAGTTTTAGCTTTAGACCTGTATAATGGTTATACCCTAAACATAAGGATTGTTATGTATTGGAAAGGTGGTTTAATTAATGTTGTAACTTCTATATTCTGAAATGCAATATGGATTATAATGAGATTCATAACTTGTAAATTGAGATTACCCGCTACAATCATGTTAATTTCCTTATCGTTTCCCATATAGCTGATTATCTTATCAAATAATTCTGAATCAGCGTCAGTGTTACTCTTTCCCGATCTGTACACTCCAAAGACATCAAGTTGCCTATTATCTTCAGAGATGAGCGTTACACCTAAAATTTCATGTGTCATCCTTAACTTTTCCGTAGCTTACAAATTCTTTTTTCACCAGAATGAATACTCCCCCTCCTACCATTCCGATCCTATCTCTATGATACACACTCCAGTTCCGTGAGAAATTTTCTGCATCCATTATATCATTTCTCAGGCATGATTCAACTCCTGTTACAATATCTGATAAGTATATATCTATTAAGTTACTTAATTCTATTCCTTTCTTTACAATACTTCTACAGTTCAGCACTAACATTTTTATGTCATCCCTATTTGACTTCCAGTTCCCTGTTCCCTTATCACCGCTCCCTAGGCCACCCCGTTTCCCTGAATGTACCTCTCTATAACCCTTCTAAACAAATTTCCTTACATGTATGTTCCACTGCGATTTAAGTGAAGGCCATCTGAGCGCAGATCCCTTCTCCTACCCACCCTTTAGGATCTAGAAACCTCACTCCCAGTTTCCCCACATACCCACTCCATAGTCCCAGTGAATCAATTGACAGTTAAGAAATTAATTTTTTCATGTAAACACCAAATGTGACACCAGATATCTTTTACAAGCTGACATTGTAAGATATGGACTTCATTTTTCAAAAATCCGACTACCTGTGCCGGATTTCATTGTGTGATCTTGCGATCCAGCGGCCTTCAATCCACCGCTGATCCACTGAGGGAGACAGTGACACCACAAAATGCTGTAGTAGTTTCAATTTTATGGCGACAATAGATAGAACAGTTCTAGAACCCGGTATGAAAATGGGAATTGAAGGAAAACCATCTTCAGGTTTGCCAACACTGTCTCCGAATGCAAACTCACAGCTATGTGATCTGAACCATGTATTAGTATTCCACGGTATGTATATACAGTAAAATGGACAACTTCGGTCATTAGGTTGTCTAACCTGTTTTTTGTTGCTGCTATCTAATAAATTGACTCCCTTGTCCCTTCGTCTGAAACCTACAGTAGAGTGCTAGCTGATTACCGGTCAGTGTTGATCAATGCAGCCTGGTCAAGTCTAAACGGTCTGACACTGCAGTTAGCCGGTTCAAATCCCGGTAACCAAAACAAAATTCACCATCAGAATGTTGGCTGGCAGGGGAGGAGAGGTGGTGGTATACAATTTCTTATCACTAGATTGCATGCCAAAAGCCTGGATTCCATTACAACCCTCTCCGCAGTGCTCATATGGGGTGAGGGCATGTTGATAGATCCGTCGGATGGGGACATAAAGCTTCTTTCTTCTTTTTTTACAAGTTGCTTTACGTCGCACCGACACATAGGTTTTATAGCGACGACGGGACAGGAAAGGGCTAGGAGTGGGAAGGAAGCAGCTGTAACCCTAATTAAGGTACAACACCAACATTTGTCTGTTGTGGAAATGGGAAACCATGGAAAACCACTTTCAGGGCTGCCAACAGTGGGGCTCAAACCCACCCTCTCCCCAATTCATAGTCACAGCTGTGCGCCCCTAACGACACGGCCTACTCACTCAGTACATAAAGCTTTGAGCCTACCCATTCGTGTTATTCGACACAAGTAGGCTACATACGGACACTGGGTTTCACTCTCTTCCCATCTCGTCATCATCCTACTACATTCAGACATGGAAGTCACCCACGGATGTCAAACAGAAAACCGTGCAACAGGCGAGCCGAACATTCCGGGCACTACAAGCCCGGTCCATAGCGGTCCAATATTAACATTGTATATTAACCTTCAACTACAACCTCGTTCTTCATCAAAGTGAACCACAACATCATCGTATGCTATTGACTTTTGACTTTTATTTTACGTAAACAAATAATTACAGGTCACTTGACCATCTTTCAACATTATTTTATTCAACATTATGTTTTTAAAAATACGATTTAGATCGTGATTCTCATTATTATCTAGTCCTAACCGCTAGTCGGTCAACATCATTTTATAGCAACTTTACCACTTGTCTATAACAAAATGTTGCTTTATTCATTTTACTTATAATGGTAGTCTTCCAATGTCACTATTGCAAATAATTTCACCAAATGTAAACTTCTCACTCATAGCATAGCTTTAAAACCAACACTGTACTAATCTTTTACCATAAGTTAATTTTCTTTCAAGTATGTTCAAGGCTTTTTATAAATTAGTTTTATTTTATTGTAAATCAGGTGCTTGATTTTATTTCAAGGTTAAACCCATGGCTGATGCCTATTTGTAAGGCGAAACATGTACCATTTTATTTAACATGTCAATGTAACTAAACAAAGACAAGATTTATTGTATTGATTAGGTGG
Organism: Anabrus simplex; assembly: GCF_040414725.1. NCBI lineage: Eukaryota > Metazoa > Arthropoda > Insecta > Orthoptera > Tettigoniidae > Anabrus > Anabrus simplex. Next base: position 97,806,327 of record NC_090278.1, read on the forward strand.
CCAAATTAATAAAATAACTTATTGTTATTATTTCAATCACTACAAGCCATATGATAAGTAATGCAGCATGGAGGTGTGCAGCAGCTGATATACCGCCACAACGAGGAACAGATATTCTTGATGAAAGTAGCATAACAACTACCTCGATATAATGCCACCCCCACCTACCGCCATCGGTGACACTAGAACAGAAGTGTCGTACAGTGTTAAAAGTGTACTCAGTATATTGTCAACTGTTTAATTAAAACTTTATCTTCAAAGGAAACATGCTCGTTAGTAGTTCCTGGAAGTTAGGCAAAATGCATTTTTTTAAAAAATTGAGTGGATATATCGAAGTGTCACATAGAGACAAACATGTTTACATTCACTTGGGAACGATAGGACCAGTTAAGTTTTTGCCTCTTTTAGCTTCCAATAGCCTATTTGATAGTTTAATGCCTTTTATGACCTTTTTAAAAAAATTGTTGTGAATATTTTCTGCTCTTATTTAGCCTATGTATTAAAATTAATCAATAGAAAGAAAAAATATATATATAATTCCAATGTACTGAATTAATAATAAGGAAAACAATTAATTTTCACTTAATAGATAAAAAATAACATTTACACAAATCTTTACTTCAGTTCCTGCAATTCTAAAATAATTCAAAGTAGAAAAATACAGTACGGTAATGAAAAAATATAGTTACAAACAGCATTAGTGTTACCAAAATTAACAGCTAAAAGGAGTCAATTGGTTACATTTAAAGTCATACAGTAACTCTCTATGAAACTGGTACACCTGTACAAACTGACATTTTCCTCCAAATGAAAATTACTGGTACACTGCTTATTTACTCCATTACATATCCAACTTCAGGAGTTATAAAAGTACATACAATTTCTATGAATATATGTGCATAAAATGGAAAACACTGAAACAAGTGCAAATTGAATGCGCAGGGAAAGTGGTACAGTGTCCAATACATGCCCCCCAGGCAAGCTACGTCTGGCTCTCACATTCAGAACCATGTGGTTATATCTCTGCTTCAGATCGGCAAAATTGTGAGTCATGTCATTCTACTGTGCAAAATATCATTACAGCACAATAGAGAACAAAGACTACTGTAGCTCAAGAAAAATATTGTTAATAATAACGTTTTTGCGTCCCACTTAACCGCTGAGGTGCCGGAATGTTGACCCGCAGGAGTTCTTTAACATGCCAGTATCTGAGAACCTTTAAATACCACTGGACTGAGCCAGTATCAAAGCTGCCAAATTGGGGCCAGAAGGCCAGCACCTCAACCGTCTGAGCCACTCAGCCCTGCGAGAAAAATATTCACTGCGTAAGACGAGTGATGAATTCGACTTCAAATAAAGAAGAGTCCCACGTTAAATGCACCATAACTTGCCAAGGAATCAGAAGTTCTATTGAAGAAAACAGCCTGTCCAGAAACCGTGTAGAGAGGATTTCATTGTTCGAGTATTGCGCAATAAACCATGCATCAGCAAGAACAACAAACGTATTAGGTTCCAGTTTGTCACACATCACGCTGATAAATATTTTGACTGCTGCAAAGCAGTAGTATTTACCGATGAAAGTAAATGCAATGTGTTTGCATCGGATGGGAAAGTCAGTATTTGGTGTTAGCCAAACACGGAGCTTGCAGGGAAAATAACTTCTACCAAAGGAGAAAGACGGGCATGGGTCCCTGATGGTATGGGGTTTTATGGCTACTTCGGGTGTAGCGAAACTCCATTTCATAGATAGTACAGTACTATGGAAGAAGATGCGTATTTTGACATATTAAGGAGAGAAATTAGGCTTGCGGGATTGTTTCACGTTCTCGCAGAGAACGACCCAAAACATAAGACCTGTAAGATATGCATGTAATTACTCAATAACTGTCCCCATATACTTGATACTTCTCCACAGTCTCCAGACATCAATGCCACTGAAAATTTGTGGAGTGTGTTAAGAGAAAACATCTGCAAACATTCCATTTCTGATCGGAATAACCTTAAAATTGTCCTTCAGACAGAAAGAAATAAGATTGAGCCCTCTTATTGTGAAATATTTGCTTGATCTATTGCCATATAGGCTAAAGAGGTGAAAAAGAAAAGTGAACGACACACTAGGTACGCAATGTCCACGCATGTCCTTCAACGACAGGACATATAGACTACCATTTTCATTGCGTTTTAAAACTGACTAGTAGTGGGGACAGAGGAAGTAGAACGGTTAACTCGGTTCTTCAGGTTTATGTGACGTCACAGAGCACCGATCAACTCGAATACTCTGTATAGCGCTGCGGGTGCTTCAGTAAACCTTCCAACCAGGCTACACTCGCAACACCACTGTGCTACTGTTCAGACTCCAGACTGAGACATCTGTTCTATTTGTTTCCTTATACTACATATACTACATACATGCGCTATATTTTCTACCAATATTTGTAATAATAAAGAAGCAATAATGCCATGAAAGTCCTCGCAAGCATGGCAGTATTTTACTAGCAGTCCAGGTAGAAAATCTGCTACTTGTAAAATTTGCAATCAAATCTATTGTAAAGGTGGAGGAACGTCAAATTTGTGGAATCACATAAAACTGGCGCATCGTAAGGACATGGTACAAATACAGTTGCATATCGTGAAAGTAAGACCATTCCTATGTATGGATGAGACAGTGCAGGAAAAAAAAAAGTAAGTTGCATAGGAGTTTGGCTACTTTTATATGCGATGACATGCAGTCACAGATGGTTGTAGAGGATAGAGCCAAGCCTGTAGCTTAGACCCTTTCCAACAGAACAAAAAAGAACTAGGCCACCATAGCTAAAATGGAAGAGCTACCAACGCGAACTCGGGAGGTTGTGGGTTCGGATCCCACTGGTGTCCGGTTTGCCATTTTTTCTGCACTTAACATCTCTTTGACACGTACTAAATGTATGTAACATGACCTAATAGGATGAAAGTCGATTTCGATTACAAGGTCGTGAAAATTCAATATTCATTGACCCTTAAGCGAACTTGCTCTTGCTTACCTTAGCGTACCTGCTACATCTGCGCCCGCATAGGAGGTGTTTTCATGTGCTGGACAAATTCTTTCAGGCCGAAGGTCATCGCTTTCTGCAAAACGAGCTGAAACTCTGATATTTCTGAACGGAAATTCCTCCTATACAACACCTGTTCCATGCAATACAGGACACTAACGTTACTTCCCATACTGTCTGTGTACGTGTTGTCTGATTTTAATGCTTGTCACAAGATGAAAAATTGAGTTCATTTGTATACTTTACTTATTTTCATTACTGATATTATCTTAACAGATTTTTCATTAAACTCCTTACCACATAGTTATAAATGAAATGTTTGACATTATATGAGTTCAGGCATATTTCAAAGCACTAGATTTTGTTTCGTCAATTATCACATTATGTGCATTCATATTTATTGTATTTATTTATTCATTTGTGTGTTTATTTCTTTATTCATGTCTACATGATATGCCTCATATTAAGCTTAGATGTGCAATTACACTGTTTGTTACATTAAGTGTTAAATTTATATTATACTACAAAAATTGTGCAAATAACCAACATCAGATAGTACGGAGCATTGTACCACTGATAATAATTTATAATCTTCTCTATAAATGTAAACTGTACCCTAGAAGGTCAATATAAATTTTAAATTTACCGCTATAAAGTTGTACTCGGTTTAACCGAGTAATGACGTCACAGTACTTGCACCGAACCGCTCCGTCCCCGCCACTGAAACTGACCTAAGAATGTATGGTATTTGTTGTAAATTTAGGCTACCAGTTATATATTATTTTGTAAATAAAATTGCTCTTTGTATCTGTTGTGTGATGATTGTAAATACATTTATTCACATATACATTCAAATGTTATATCCAAGAGACGTGTATTACAACAATGAAATATGATAAGGTAGGTGTACCTCGTTGCTGTAACTGCATCTCTCAGCAGTCCTAGGCATCTGTAAACTCATGTGTCTTAAAACCCAACTTTTATACTTCGCAAATAACCGCCATAATCGTCATCAAATATTCATAAAGATAAAATATACAGTAAACGCAATGCTTCACACATAGCAGGCCTACATAGTTACGAACCGCCGTACCGGTATTTAACGGTTATTTTGCAAGTACGAGTACCGTACCCATACCTATTACATCACCAAAACATGCATAAGTTTTCGAGTTTTCGATCAAATTTTACCACGGCAGCAATCTTTCACTGTAAGTAAAAAATAAATAACTTTACAAGGTTCTACCAACTTACCTATAAAATGGGGCTTCTGTTCCGTATGACCAACAGCAGCCATCCAACAACGGAGAACGAGAAATTACCGGTATTCTGTGAGCATATTTCAAGGAAATTATTCCAAGATAGGCCTAATTCAATAAATTTGATATCCTCTTCGATTTTGAAACTACTTGCCTCGCCGAGCTACCGCTGAAGTCAAAGTTCATAAATCTTTTCCTCTCAAGAACAAGAAAGACAAACGAAGTAATAACGATAAATGAAATAATAGTCCATATGACAAGATTATTTAGCATAGCTTTATTTAAACGACGATAATTTTGGCAACGTATCATATTAACGTCCCAGTATAGTAAAAATTTATCTTATATGATCCTTGGTAAAAACAAATACAGTAGAAACTGTACTGTACTTGGTAAAAATGCAACGGTATAAATTTGAGCGAACGCACACACAGAACGCCTTGTTCATTCATGACCAAGATCACTTATTCTCTTTGCCAAGATCCACAAGGTACCAGATTCTTTGATAACATGGGCTTATTCAGAAACATGATTTCAAAAAAATGACATATTTATAATTTCAAATCCTTAAGTCATTTATCTTCCAAATAAGTGATACCAAAGAACTAGGAGTGATGCATTATCCGCCCAGTTTAAAACGCACTGCCCTCTGCACTAATAATTATGCATCCTCTTCGAACGCTGTGTCGTCGTGTGTGTAAGTAGCTTCTAAAAAAAAAAACTAAAAAAAACATTGGGCTACTGCATAGAAGTGCTACGAAAAAAACAGTAGCCTATTACCATGCTATTACTGCTGCTGCTTATTAATCTGAAGAAATGCATACACATTATAGATTTTCGGAGTAGGCTGTCCGAAAATCAAAACAAGTGAGATGATACGGTATATTAAATGACATTATTTACCAGTAGGCCCTACTGTTTTGCTACCGTAATATTTTGTGCATTATAGTATGCTTTTTCTCTTATACTCTTTTAACGAGAGACTGCATGGTTCTGTTGAACCATTGAATGAATGCTGCAACTTCGAAACTTAGTTTTGGTTATCATTTGCTGTATCCGAAAATATGGACCAAGTTATGCCATCAAGTAAGGTAAGACAGAAATAATTCAAGTGGTGCTTTTCAAAAGGTCGTTACGAACTTCTTTGTTACGTACCATAATAATTTGGATGGTCAGCATGGCTGGTAAACTGGTGTCTCAGTTTAAAATGTAAATAGGTACTTAAGATATAAACACTAAGGTAAATGCATATTTTACTTTATTTGTTAGATAAAGTATGATGGCAAACTCCATGGCAGAATTGCATTAGTTACTATCTTACGCGTGGAATTATATGACGTTCATCAACCTCATACGCAAAGCCTTAGATTACCTTACACATGTTGCACAGTACGTACAAGTGGGTTTAAATACATCCCAGGGTCATCAGTCCATAAGGTGGCTTAATACAGCTATCCATGCTATCCTAACCTCTTAATGTATACCGGTACCTCATTGCTGCATCCCAATATCTATTCTACTTAGGTACCTACCGTACTCTAATGTGTCATGTTTATGCGTTGGTCCACACATCCCATTTCCCAATCCCATCCAGCACACATATACACTCCTCACAAGCTAACTGAACAAGTCCTAGGTGTCTCAGGTTATGGCACAATCTACAGTACCGGTACCTCTCCTTCTGGTAACTTTCCCCTGATCACGTCACCCGTACCGGAGACATACAGTGGCGTTCTTTATCGATATGAGCTATAGAACACCAATCAATGTGTTAGTTTGTACGCCAGGGATGACCAGGTTGGATCCAGTGAAACTGATGACGTGAAGCAACCGTCAGTGTAATAGATCGGATACCAGCGCAGCGAGCAGGAGTGGCTCGAGACCAAATTCTTTATCTCCCAGCCCCCAGTCCTTACCCAACTATATGCATCAGAAAACGCGCTGCATATTATTTTGAGCAGTAGCAGCGATTGGTAATTAGAAGTTTGGGGGGGAGGGCAAGTTGTTTGATGCTCTCTGAGCGAATGTCAACAGAGAGGTAAATGTTAACAATCTACCGAATTAAGTCCGGTAATTATCGGTTTTATGAGATTTTGATTCAACACTACACAATAAAACTTTCACCAAAGGAACAATAATTACACATGCATTACAATTAAATAGATGTACGGCGTGAGTATACAATTACAAATCATTTAGTATTTTACAATATGAAGAAGACAACCATCAAAACCCACCCCAAATGTCGTGGTCCTTAGTGGACCTATAATAATAATGTTTTACATCCCACTAACTACCTTTTGACGGTTTTCAGAGACACCGAGGTGCGGGAATTTAGTCCCGCTGGAGTTCTTTAACGTGCCAGTAAATCTACCAACACGAGGCTGACGTATCCCACCTGACTGAGCCAGGATCGAAACTGTCAAGTTGGGGTCAGAGGCCAGCGCCTTAACCGCTGAGACACTTAGTATTTGCCTACCGGGCGAGTTGGCCGTGCGTGTAGAGGCGCGCGGCTGTGAGCTTGCATCCGGGAGATAGTAGGTTCGAATCCCACTATCGGCAGCCCTGAAGATGGTTTTCCGTGGTTTCCCATTTTCACACCAGGCAAATGCTGGGGCTGTACCTTAATTAAGGCCACGGCCGCTTCCTTCCAACTCCTAGGCTTTTCCTATCCCATCGTCGCCATAAGACCTATCTGTGTCGGTGCGACGTAAAGCCCGTAGCAAAAAAAAAAAAAAAAAAAAGTATTTGACTACACACTAACAGACTGAAATGAAATGGCGTATGGATTTTAATGCCGGGAGTGTCCGAGGACAAGTTCGGCTCGTTAGATGCAGGTCTTTTGATTTGACGTCTGTAGGCGACCTGCGCGTCGTGATGAGGATGAAATTATGATGAAGACGACACATACACGCAGCCCCCGTGCCAGCGAAATTAACGAATTATGGCTCAAATTCCTGGCTCAGCTGGGAATCGAACCCGGGACCCCTGTGACCAAAGACCAGCACTAAGAAACTAACAGACACTGACGAACATGGGCATCAAGCGGGTGAATCATATCTCAGCGCCTATGACCACGGCAACAATCTACACCTGCTACCCTCCCTCACAGCGCATACCACACGCTCCTGCGCGACCAACGACATTTTCTGCGTATTTTCGTTATAAGAATTCTGTTGATAATTAAAGAAATTAAACGAAAGAATTGAGCCTGCGTAACTCAGGCGGCAGCCCTTATGCTTTTCTGGGAAGTGGTGCAATATTACCATCTGCCTTTTAAATGACTCCGGGTATTTTGTTTGTTTGTTTACAATTTGCTTTACGTCGCACCGACACAGATAGGTCTTATGACGACGATGGGATAGGGGTGGGGGGCTGGGAGTGGGAAGAAAGCGGTCGTGCTCTTAATTAAGGTACAGCCCCAGCATTTGTCTAGTGTGAATATGGGAAACCACGGAAAACCATCTTCAGGGCTGCCAAAAGTGAGGTTCGAACCGACTATCTTCCGGATGAAAGGTTGCGCGTCCCTAACTGCACAGCCAACTCGCCTGGTGGTATATTCATTTGGGAACAACTGTTACTAACATAACAAAAACACGTGACAGGAATGTAACTAAAGAAAAGTGTTGATACTTCACACAATAAACTCATGTGGCTCAAACAAAGACACTTTTTTTTTTGCTAGGAGCTTTATGTCGCACCGACACAGATAGGTCTTATGGCGACGATGGGATAGGAAAGGCCTAGGAGTTGGAAGGAAGCGGCCGTGGCCTTAATTAAGGTACAGCCCCAGCATTTGCCTGGTGTGAAAATGGGAAACCACGGAAAACCATTTTCAGGGCTGCCGATAGTGGGATTCGAACCTACTATCTCTCGGATGCAAGCTCACAGCCGCGCGCCTCTACGCGCACGGCCAACTCGCCCGGTAAACAAAGACGCATCACATGCTGCGTTTTGAGGTATCGTGCTCTACCATAACTTTTTAACGTCTTTTGTACAACGTATTTTATTCCCCCTTTGTCTGACAAAGAAATTACTTTCAAGATATGATTTTACTGGAGACGCATTCTATCGGTATTCCTTATCTCTGGTACAGTTCACAACTATGGCCAGACAGTGTCACCTAGCAACCGTTCAGGCTAAGTCTTAAAGGCTGGTGGTCATTTGAAATTAGCAGCTATTAATGGATGGCCATGACCGGGAGACATACGAGTATTTATGAACATTCGATGTTTAATTCACATGATAATTACTTTTTTAAACTCTCTCATTGTTTAAAAGTAGTAATAATAATAATAATTTCGTGTGGCTATTTCTAGCCGAGTGCAGCCCTTGCAAGGCAGACCCTCCGACGAGGGTGGGCGGCATCTGCCATGTATAGGTAACTGCGTGTTATTGTGGTGGAGGATAGTGTTATGTGTGGTGTGTGAGTTGCAAGGATGTTGGAGACAGCACAAACACCCAGCCCCCGGGCCATTGGAATTAACCAATGAAGGTTAAATTCCCCAACCCGGCCTAGAATCGAACCCGGGACCCTCTGAACCGAAGGCCAGTACGCTGACCATTCAGCCAACGAGTCGGACTTTAAAAGTAGTGACTTAACACTAGTTACAAAAATGAGACTCCTTCGCTGCTATGTATTTTCTGTTCTCTATTGCGGTGTTCAAACATGGGCTTTAACGAAATCGCTTAGTAAATTAGGCCTTTGAGATGTGGCTATACCGAAGGATAGTAAGAGGGTCATGGACAGATCATGTCACAAATGCAGAGATCCTTAGAAGAATGAGAAAAGATAAGAAAGTACTGACCACTGTAAAAACGACAAAGCTACAATACTTCGGTCACATCGTGAGAAACAGAGGTAGGTACCATCTACTGCAAGAAATCATGGAAGGAAAGATACCTGGAAAGAGAGGTGTTGGCAGGAGACGAATCTCCTGGCTAAAAAACCTCAGGGAAGGGACTCTCAAGACATCGGCAGAGTTACTCCGGTCACAGCAGAGACGACACAGCCAAGATGGTTGCCGACATTCGGAACGGATAGGGGGTCTAGAAGAAGAAACTCTCACATGCTTGTCTGTTCAACCATCCAATAGTCCTACTTTTTCATTTTTTTTCTAATTAGGACAACAGCAACTTCATAATTAAAGCCGAACCCATGGGGAGTAACGATCCGAATAGCACAAAATAATACTTATACAATTCGTGCCTTATCTATACACATAAAGAATTTACAGTTGGAAATCGAAGCTTGATTTGCTAATACTGTTTAACCTTTCTGCACGTGGACATCCATGTTGTACTAGTTATATTAGCCGGCGCTGCCCGGGTACTTTATTGATTCTTTGACCTTACCTGTTAATTATGTGTTAAGCGAACTTTTGTAGATTTCGTTATTGTGACGTTGACTGACACTTCGTCCCATTTCCACCCCCGCCCAGAGGGATGTACACACATAAATCCACAATCTGGGCCATTTTGGACTCTTTTCACCCCTTCTCACCCCCCCCCCCCCCATGCCGACGGACTGAACTTGGACTTAAACTACATGCCGAGTGTCACTGTTCATCTCAGTGACCCCGAAACCTGTGGATTCGACAATATTTTCGATTATTTTTATTATGCCACCCCCTCCCCACCTTCAGCCATACGGGTGGTTTAGACCCCCCGCCCCAGTGCTTTTTTCAAGACAGTCATGTGTAGCAGAACCTCTCCTTGGTCTAGCCTACTTCGAACACCAGACCTGTATTCTGCTGTAGAATCCTTGAGCTGACGTTGCCATGGTTACGGCTGGTCATTTCTTCATCCGATTCCTAGAGCGGGGTAGTGTGATTTCTATAACGGTTGGTTTTAACCCCTTAAAATATGACTTTCGGGGCCCGTAGGCCCTTACCGAGTTTTGTTCTTTGCATCGTGAGGCTTAAAATGGGCTTTGCATCGTCTTTGTGCGACAAATTCGATATTGCGTCCATATTGGCCTATAATTACTTTTATAGGCAAATTTTTGATACCTTGGGTTACATTATTTCAATTTTCGTAGGGGCCTCTGAAATGAAATGGCGTATGGCTTTTAGTGCCGGAAGTGTCCGAGGACATGTTCGGCTCGTCAGGTGGACGTCTTCCAATTTGACGCTCATAGGCGACCTGCGCGTCGCGATGAGGATGAAATGATGATGAAGACAACACATACACCCAGCCCCGTGCCAGAGAAATTAACCAATGATGGTTGAAATTCCCGACCCTGCCGGGAATCGAACCTGAGACCCCTGTAACCAAAGGTCAGCACGCTAACCATTTAGCCATGGAGCCGGACGTAGGGACTTCTAATTGTTTTGAAACTAATATACAGCCCATGTTACTCACTGGTAATGTAGTTTTCTGTAGGTGAAAGAATTTTTTAAATTGGTTCAGTAGTATTTGAGTTTATCCGTTACAAACAAACATACAAATCTTTTTCTTTTTATAATATTGGTATAGAAGTATAGATTTGGGCATGTAATATATTTGTGAACAATGTCAAGAGTTTATTCATTTTTACTTTTTATTTATTCGAAAAATGCATTTTTGCGTGCTAAAGAAATAAAGTTTGATCGAAATATCCATCATTGTGTTGGGATTGTAAATTCCCCGTTGTCACCTGCAAATCGCAGCAATTTCAGATCTTGTTAGAGAATAAACAAACCGAGTTCTGTTCTCTCAAGCGGTAAATTACTTTCAATTTGTCCTTGGCGTGGCAACACGTTGTCAGACGTCCGTGCTAACGGGGTGAGTACAGTAGAAGGTTATCTTCAAGCCACCAAGAAGAAAATGTCTGGGGTAAGAACAGGGACTTCAGCAGAGAAATAAATATTACGGGTGAATCAGGGGAAATGCTGTCTGGCTCCATGGCTAAATGGTTAATGTGCTGGTCTTTGGCCACAGGGGTCCCGAGCTCGATTCCCGGCAGGGTCGGCAATTTTTAAGCACCACTGGTTAATTTCGCTGGCACGGGCCAGGGTGTCATCTTCATCATCATTTCGTCCTCATCACGACGCGCAGATCGTCTAAGGGCGTCAAATCATAAGACCTCCACCTGGCGAGCCGAACATGTCCTCGGACACTCCCCGCACTAAAAGCCATACGTCATTTCATTTTCTTTTTTTTCCAGGGGAATTACTGAGTCATTAATTTGATGTCTGAGTGCCCGCTTGGTGGTGATGATCGTTCTCGAGTCCCGGTAGAATGTTGGTAGAAGAAATGGCAGTATAACATTTCTAAAAGCCTGGATTCATTTCCAAACACTCTCCATGTCGATCGGATGGAGACGTTAAGCCTTGAGCAGACTCGATGGTGATATTCGACACGAATAGAAACCAGCTTTCAGCCCTCATTCACATCTCGTACGTCAAGTAGCGAGCCGAACATGTCCTGAGGTAATCCCGTCACAATCGTGCCATAGATATTGTTTGTTACATGACCTCCCCCGTCACTGTCATTGCGCTGTTTGTATGCTCGGGCACACTCATCGCAAAACATAAACTATATCCAGCCTAATGGTACTCTGCATGGAAATTGTCAGAAGATCAAAGCACGACAAAACAGTTTGTTTTTACATTTTTAGACAGAGGAATTGCCATTCGGTTGCATCTATGAGGTTATGGGGCAGGCGGAATATTTGACTGTAAGCGCGCAAACTGAGAATTAACTAAGAATTATTAACAAAACATCATCACGCCAACATAAGAAGTACTCGATCATCGAACCTTTAACGGAACTATTACGTGTGATCAACTAGTTTATCTCCAATTCAACAGAACAAAAAAAGCAATTGAGTTCCAATATTTTAAGAACATTCTTCGAATGTTATCATGTATTTTAAATTGACGTAACCCGAATCGTATTTTAATGTGTGTTTGTGATCTTGTCTATTTTACATATCTTATAAGAATTTTAGGCTGAAGATTTAAAAAACAAAAGGACGAAACATGTCCCGACACTTGTTAATGTCACCCTAATTAAACATGGTTTTAGTACTGTAAAGGTGGAACCTTTGATTCTATCAAATACTTTAATACACCAATACCGGACACCTCTATCTCAACAGCATTGAGTTGAGTGCGAACAGCGATGGTGGTGACATCTGGCGTGTTGGTGTGAACTGCATACTCGTCTATGCTACAGTTGAGAGGAATGCACTACACTCATTGGCAATATTTTTGTTAAAATAATAAATTGAATAATCATAATAATTAAGAATGACATTTTAAAATATGAAATGCCTCTTTCATAAACCTCCAAACGAGCATCATGTTACCCGCGCCTTTCGCTATGTCTTGAAAATTGAAAGCAGCATTTGTTTGAGGATCCAACCATCCTCTGGGGGAAATATTTAACAACTACCTACTCTCTCCAGTTTTTTCTAGCCTGGCGAAGGACGTTGTATGGACTTAGCCTAGTTTTGTGGCCGGATGCCTTTCCTACCACCAATCGTATGTGGAGGGATATATATTCACTACCTCGTGTTTCTGTGGTTGTTTCTCGTGTGATGTGTTGTATATATTAGAAGATGCGTATGAATACGAACACAAACCCGTAGCCCCCGATCTACAGGAATTAACAGATGCGAATAAAATCTCCGACTCAGTCGGGAATCGTACCAGGGTCCTCTGAACCGAAGGCCAGTACGCTGACCTTTCCGTGGTGGTGATTATTTTTTAAGAGGAAGTACAACTGGCCAGCCATCCTCTATTGACACTAATCAGAAGGGAAATGGAAGAGATCCAACACTCCGAAGAATGAAGGTATCATAAAAACGAGGGGCACGAAGCGCTAACCATTCAGCCAAAGCGCCAGAGCGGGCAGATAACTTAACAACATCCATGATTTATTACAATTTTGGGAAAGAGAAGCTGTAATTAAGGAACAGGAGTTCTGATCCATTATTTTGACTTCTTCTTTTCGATAGGCCGATCTTCCCGAATGCTACAGGAGAACTCAGCTCACGCTGCTCTCTCGTTTTTGCTGTACTTTGAATTTTCTGTTTTTCCCCTGAAGACAGAAATACATAATATGTATAATACATTGGGGTTACGGTGAGTGAACTAGGATGTTCTTGACAAGGAAGAAGTGTTCAGAATTTCCTAAAGTCTCTTTCACAAATTTATGCATGAAGCATTGCCATACACACGTATTGAAATTAGTTGGACTGGTGCTCAAGCCTATGCCTGTAATACACTGAAATAATTGTCTTGCCCGCTTCTGTGGTGTAGTGGTTCATGCCATTAGCTAATACCCCCGGAGACCAGGGTTCGATTCCAGGCTCTGCCACGAAAATGAAAAGTGGTACGAGGGCTGGAACGGGGTCCTCTCAGCCTCGGGAGGTCAACTGAATAGAGGTGGGTTCGATTCCCACCTCAGCCATCCTGGAAGTGGCCATCCTTCTGCAGGCAAATGCCGGGATGGTACCTAACTTAAGGCCACGGCCGCTTCCTTCCCTTTTCCTTGTCTAGCCTTTCCAATCTCCCTATGCCCCCGCAAGGCCCCTGTTCAGCATAGCAGGTGAGGCCGCTTGGGCGAGGTACTGGTCATCCTCCCCAGTTATATCCCCCGACCCAGATTCTGAAGCTCCAGGACACTGCCCTTGAGGCGGTAGAGGTGGGATCTATGGCTGAGTCCGAGGAAAAAACCGACCCTGGAGGGTAAACAGATAAAGAAGAAGAATTTTCTTACGCCGGGCTGAGTGGCTCAGACGGTTGATGCGATGGCCTTCTGATCCAAATTTGGCAGGTTCGATCCTGGCTCAGTCCGGTGGTATTTGAAAGTGCTCAAATATGTCAGCCTCGTGTAGGTAGATTTACTGGCATGTAAAATAATTCCTGGGGGACTATATTCCGGCACCTCGGCGTCTCCGAAAACCGTAAAAGTACTTAGTGGGACGTAAAGAAAATTATTATTTTTTTTTATTATTATTATTATTATGTTACAGTAAAAGAATGACTGGATTCGAAACTCATGGCCGTTAATTTTCAATTTCAAGACTACCGCAATAACCATTACGCTACAGGCCCACAAGTTTTCGTTTGTGAAATTTATGGTACTGTTTAACAATGTGGACCCTCAAGTTTGAGTATACTAGAGTTCCATATATGTTAATATTATTGTTTTACTTCGCATTAACATTTCAGTAGAGTATTTGATTGATTTTCTTAATATAAGGGTCATAGAATGTAACCTCAACACAGATGCGAGGTCATAACTTTTTTAATACTTGCTATCCTTATCAGTTCCCATGCCCATTAGCTTGTGGGTAATTTGTTAAGCGCATAACACTTTTCTTGGAATATAACTGCAATGTAAGATTATTTAGTGACAAACACTGATACATTGTAAACAACACGGCAGTGCGCCAAGAATCATACAGATGACAATATGTTATTGAAGAGTTGGTCACACCAAGCCATGTAGGTAGCAGGACTATCGACTTTCTCACTGAAAACAGCAAGCTGTCCGGTATTGTCATATTAAAGTATTTGATTGTATCCTTAAAAAGTATGCTGTCGACAATACGCGCTTTACAATGAAATTCACTTTGTTAGTAATTCGTTCTTCACTAGTTCACATCTATGTGTTTAGTTGAATTAGAATGCGTTTATCATTTGAAAGCTTATAACTTATGAATGTTACCAAAACAAAAATAAAAATTGAATCATTAACAACATTTAAATGTGAATTTAAGAGTCACGAGTCAAGAGCACCCTCCTCATCCCCCCACTTTGCGGATCACTCACCTTTCTTCTCTCTTTTCTTCCCTGCATAATTTAATGGATTTTCTTTCAATTTCTTGAAGTTCTTCTGACCATTTTTTTAGAAAGTTCTGTTGAACCTCCATTAGCTACTTTCATAATTGCAAATCTTGTCTGATATTCGTTCTACTTGCCTATCACCGTAAAGACTAAATTGTCAGGGAGAGGGTACTTTGTCATACCACTTACTTTGAATATCGAGCAGTAAAGACATTAGGTGTCTTCTCGGAACTCATATATTGCTATTCTCGTTATAATTCCTACCTGCTTACTGGTTATTAACACATTTCCTACAATTTACTTTCCAGAGTCGTATTAGCGTTCTCTTATCCTTCCCCTTCCCGGGATTTAATGTAGATATCCGAAGCTGCAGAGTACTCTACAGCTGTGATATAAAGGAGCCTGATTTATTTCTGCAAACAATTTCCCTTGATATAATTCTCACTTAAAATACCAGTAACTTATATACTAATAACATAACTTGTTACTCTTCAAATACACATACGGCAGTTCAGATTTTTTATAGTAGTGTGGTGTGTTTTTTTTTTTAATAAGCCGAACATATTTTGCAGGTGACAGGATTCCAGGCAATTTGTTCTTCGACCAGCGGCTACCCACTGTTTACGAATATCGTCTTTCTGTAGCTTATATGCAGACTTAAGAACCATACTGTAGGCTATGTAGTCTGGTTGGGTAGGGCCTACTTTTAGCAGAATTGTGCTGTTTAACTTCATAAACTCACGTGCAATACTCTATATTCATAAGATTCTAAATGTACCTAATAAAAAGGGATGATATTTTGCCTGTTTGACTATAAATGCCTATTTCAGGGGCACGTGTTCATTTAATGTCTTTTGACAGTTTTTTAAAGAAGCCAGTTTTCTTCCAATGCATATATTCTAGTTGTGATCGACAGTTATTTTCTCGTTTCTCAATACCTGTTTACCCCACTGACAATAAGCAGAATTCTCGGAAGTCTTTACAAATAGTGCTTGAGGAATGAACTCCAGAACAAGGAACATTTTTGTCCTCGAAGCCTTCCACCTCCTAAAATGATATGTATCCCAGTATTCGGGGGTTCGAACTCCACGCCCTGAAGATGGATTTCCATGGTTTCCCACCTTCACACCACGCAAGTGCTAGAGCTGTACCTTAATGGAGGCCACGGTTGCTTCTTTCCAACTCCTAGCCCTTTCCTTTCCCATCGTCGCCATACAATCTATCTGTGTCGGTGCGGCGTAAAGCAATATGCCAGAACCAGTCAACGTCCAACATATCCCGTTCCTCCATCTCGGGGCAAGTTATCGGACGCTTTGTCTTGAGATCTGTGTGTTCGGCAACGCCTAAAGAGAAATATTCCAAGTCCTACTGGCTGAAGCAGTGGATGACTGAAGATCCCAACTTCGCTACCGATGGAAGGGCAGGGTTCTGCCGATTGAGGAGGCGTAACTTCATTTGTCGTTTTTTTTTTTTTTTTTGACTACGATCGCATTTCGTTGCAATATTTATAGGCTTATTGATTCATTTATTACGGCAAGTTGTTTTGTTGCAACGCAATGCATTTCAGGCCATGGGCAACAAGGATGGGCTGCCAGCAAAGCTTATCTCTTCGATCAGATTTGGCGTTCCTCAAGGCAACTTCAGCAAACTCCCGGGAGTCAACACAGAGTTGGAGAGGAGTGGCATGCCCCTTGTGGAGTCCATTATGATTGCAAAAGTAGTTAGGGAAAGGTAACCTCTATCAGGGAATGTTTGACAGGGCCCTGCAACGAAACTCAGGCTGGAAAGAGATAGTGAAAGTAGCCAATGTGCTACGAGACGAGGTCGGTGGAGCAGATGAACTGTGGGATGTTGAGAGATCCTGTTCACAATACAAGAACGTTCTTCATGATAAGAGAACACGCTTGTTACCTGAACACATTGAAAAAATGTCTTTCATTGAGTGTGCTGTTAAATTGGTTGCCTATTTTGGCCATTGTTATTGCCTATAAATCCTGACTCCAGTATTTAATTAGACACGCGCTGCTGGCGGTCATAGAAAACTGGACTACGTCATACTCGTCTCAAGCCATCACCACGTGCATTCTTCACGTATAATCGTGGTCCACACATCTGCAATGTCTTCGCCATTTGATGTCAAATGCGTCTTCAGCTGTGGCATTACCTTGTTTCATTTCTTCACCCAGTATGTATAAGTATTGGTGTGTTAACATACTATGTTGGCCCTGCTGCCAGTGTACTTGCAAATAAATAAATAAATAAATAAATAAATAAATAAATAAATAAATAAATTTAAAAACCGCAGCCGAAATTCACCTGAAGTACTAGACCCTTCTATTCCATTTGAGTACTCCATTTCGGAAGCTGAGTAGTTCGACAGAGAAAAAAAGGATATATGACTCCGTAATTCCCTTCATATAACATGGACAGAATCACTGTGTGGAGCCAGAGGAAGAGGTCTGTGAAGTGGAAGGAAACATGCAAGGTGTAACAACACCTTCAAAATGAGCTTGTAACAAGCATAATAAACGTTTCAGAGATCATCTGTACGGGTGTCACAGCAAGACCCTGTCGCTCGTAATGCATATGAATCACTTGTTTCATGTCAAACACATTTCAGGAAATGAGAATCCTCAGCTTGCTTCCGGTCATTCGATCGGGAATGAGTGAAGCCTGCGGCGCTCCTCTGGGACAATGATATTGGAGAGTGTTTCCAATGAAAGATGACAGGCAAAAGCGGAGCACCCGGTGAAAAACGTGCTCCGGCTCCGCTTTTGCCTGCAAAAGTATCACATGGAGTGACGGGGATTTGAATCACGAAACCCAGCGGTGAAAGGTCGGCGCGCTGCCATGTGAGCCACGCGGGCTCACAAAATAGAAATTTAGAATCAGTCAGTGGAATAATATTTACGAGACAGGGCACATTGCATGCCCTGCTATTTGCTTATAGTAACGCCAACACGTCCCTCCTGTAGTCTCTCGTTGCCGGCGATGAAGGAGTAAGTTTGCGTGTCCAACCTTTGTTCCATTCCTCTATGGACTGAGAGAATCTTCGTAGCGAGTTTATACGACGTCAGCTCCATCAGAGGAATTGCCCCAAACACCATGGCGCTACAGCCCTTGAAGGGGCTGCTCAGCAGATTTCGAAGTGTCGTGTGGTCAGCACGACGAATCCTCTCGGCCGTTATTTTTGGCTTTCTAGCCGGTATCTCATCGTCAGATAGCTCCTCAATTCTAATCACGTAGGCTGAGTGAATTAGTGACATGATATAATGATAGTAGGGCGGGAGACGGCGAAACCTGGTGCCGGCACATAGCCTACTTCTGTCGAATAGCACCAAGGGGTCTGTTCACCATCAACAGCGTCATATGAACACTGAATGCAGCCTTTTGGCACGCAATGGTCTCCTACCTTGCTGGCCAACATTCTGATGGTGAACCGGCTAACCACGGAAATAATTGGAAATGTATCCCTTGTGATTATTTGCGAGATAAAATGATATTTTCCACAACTTTTATAATGTACAGTGGTCCCCTCACTGCAACTGTCTCAGGATATGCCGTACTGACTTTTCCCTCACTGCCGAACTTCACTAATTACATCCGAATCCGGGCCCTTCATAACTGTTGATTAAGATTGTAGCTGAAGGACAAGTCAGGGGGTGTGTAATGCGATCATGATCGCTCGTAAATTGTTTTGTTTTCCTCCGCTGACAGATATCAGGTAGATAGGGAGTGTTCTGCACGAGACCTGAGCTCGCTCGTTTATCGACGGCCAGACCAGCTCGATCCATGGAGCTCACCACTTCCGTGAGTACCGTATTGTTGTTTTGTCCGTTCATCGGAAATAAGCCATTCTGAAATTATGTTAGTAGAACATTTTTGTTCAATACGCAAAATTATAATTAGTTATTCTTGAGTCTTCAGATTTCAGATCAGTGATTTCACGCATGTTAATGATTTGTTTGAGCCCTGTTTGACATTCATACTATATGTCAATATGGTACTAAAACCTTTTTTTCCATCGTTTAAGTCATTTGAAGGGTGAGGGAAAACCCCCAGGTAAGTCAGCTATTTTGTCATGATCGACCGGGCTTAATTCTGTTTACTTCATTTCGAACTTTGCTTATCTAGTAACATTTTGAAATGTTCATTTGTTCTGACTTACTCGACTTTTTCCTTGCCCTTTATTTCCCGAAAACGTGATTTCAGTCTCTCGTATGCTTCCATCCTAGTTAAACCTACTTCTTGTCTTTCTTGTTACAGATTCTGTACCACCACACTCATATGGTACATATAACCAGGGCTCAATTTCTAACATTGTAGGTGGCGGAACGCATATCAACACAATTTCCCGCTTTTCAATCCTTTCAACATAATTTCTTATAATCAAAACAATAAAACCACCAGATGTAATATAAACAACGGGTGATATGTAATATTCGGTAGTTATACGTACCGTAATTATAGTTACGTTACGATTTAATACACGTGCAGGGTACTAAGTTATGTTAAAAATCGGCGTAGAATATGTTCCAGTAACCTTCTATTGAGCAATCTCCTTTAAAACACTGTACAAAAAACAATCTCTGTGAGGTCCTGGAACACTGAAATTAAGCACTACATATAACAAAAGTGTGACTTTTCCTTGCATGAAAAGTTATACGTCAGGGGAATTTTTTTTTTTTTTTTTGCTAGTGGCTTTAGGTCGCACCGACACAGATAGGTATTATGCGACGATGGGATAGGAAAGGCCTAGGAGTTGGAAGGAAGCGGTCGTGACCTTAATTAAGGTACAGCCCCAGCATTTGCCTGGTGTGAAACATGGGAAACCACGGAAAACCATCTTCAGGGCTGCCGACAGTGGGATTCGAACCCACTATCTCCCGGATGCAAGCTCACAGCCGCGCGCCTCTAACCTCACGGCCAACTCGCCCGGTCGGGGAAAAATAATCATTGCTAAAGTTTGCAGCGCTCAAGGCATATGAGTGTACTGAGGGAAAGACCTTAATGAAGGCATGTCGGGCTATTTGTTGTACATCCTTTGATTTAGCCAGAAATAAAGCTCGAAGTACTGCGTAAATCGTCTGATCACATATTGCAACGTTGCAGCCCGTGGTGGAGCCGAAAGTGCTAAGTGGGAAAACAGCGGCAATTGTGTAGTTTGCAATACAAGGTGCGACGATTTTATATCAAAGGTTCCTCCCACTATGAGGAGGAAAATGTAGAACACACGTATTCATAAAAACAGAGCCTACTCGTTACTATTATTGAACTGTGTAAAAACCAGAAAGGTGTCTGCAAGCAATCCTCCTTGTTATGACGGCAGAATTTAAACAATAACATTTAAAATTTACATTTCTCGGTGGGGGAGGGGGTAATTTACTTACACGGGAATTGTATACCCCGTCCCCCGCCGGGTACTGCCTGAAGTAGTTAAGCCCTATCATTCTTCCTCCCAGTCTGCCTCCATGGCGTGCTGGCCTTTGGTCACAGGGGTCCCGGGTTCGATTCCCGGCAGGGTTGGGAATTATAACCATACATGGTTGATTCCCTTGACACGGGGGCCGGATGTATGTGTTGTCTTCATCATCATTTCATCCTCATCACGACGCGCAGGTCGCCTATGGGTGTCAAATCAAATTACCTGCACCTGACGAGCCGAACCTCCCGGCACTAAAAGCCATACGCCATTTAATTTCATCCTTCTTCCCACATTCGCACCATGGTTTAGACTAAAGCTCCCGACACGGAACTTGGCATTTGCTAGTATGATTTCTGGCGGTGGACGTACCTATATGTCCACTGTTCTTCAATCGGACCGATTTTAGTTCCGTCTAGGTCTTTACTTTCTTTGTTACTTGTTTTGTCCATTTGGCGGAAGATGGCATTGTGTTGTACATTTTGTGATCCATTCTTCCTAGGTGACCATGAACTCATCAATGCCGTTGTATTTTATATATGTTGGTGGTAAAGTTGTTCATGTTGTCTTCTCTAAGACCCTTCTTCAAATGGACCTAATACTTTTCTTTTCTCTCTGGGGGACCTTTGTTTATGATATATACACATGCTGGTGCTTATGGAACTGAAGATCTGACAATTACTGTGCTCAAGTTTTATTGACCAGAAATGATGATGATTGTATAAAAGGGCTTAACATCTAGGTCATCGGCCTCATTGACGAGAAGAATATAACTTCTGTCATACTGAAGTAGGTCCACTGAATAACTGATTTTACACAAATATGACCATTTCGCTATTGCTCAACACTTTCTTGCTAGAAGTAAGGATGAACAGAAACCATTCTCTCATTTAATAAAATGTTATCAAATATATATATATATATACTATTATTGAACTGTGTAAAAACCATATATCATATATCATGAAGTAAAAAAATAATTAAAAATGCATCTGTTACTAAGAGCTGGAAATTGTATCATTGAGAAGTATAATCATTACGCGTTACGGAAAGAAAGAAACAAAGAAATGTTGGCAGAATTTTACTTCATTATGTAATTTTAAAAACGAGTTAAGGTACACAGTTTTTTCATTTATCCACCTGTTTGTTGAGAGTCTAATTAAAAAAACACAGTACTGCTATTCGTCTATGCCTTAATTTTTTTTTGCTAGTTGCTTTACGTCGCACCGACACAGATAGGTCTTATGGCGACGATGGGACAGAAAAGGCCTAGGAATGGCCTTAATTAAGGTACTGCCCCAGCATTTGCCTGGTGTGAAAATGGGAAACCACGGAAAACCATCTTCACGGCTGCCGACAGTGGGGTTCGAACCCATATCTCCCGGATGCGAGCTCACAGCTGCGCGCTCCTAAACGCACGGCCAACTCGCCCGGTGGAGTGGATTTCCACGTAGAAAGCGTCTAACGCGCACGTAAGTTCAGCAGAAATAGTAAGAGTTATGCGGCTTTCTACTCGTCACATTTTCAGCATCACACAAACAGACCAACATGTCGAATTCTTACAGCGAATACCCAATGGGACATATCTGCCCCTCCCCCTCTGAGTGGGAGCGGTAGATAACACCCACGGTATCCCCTGCCTGTGGTAAGAGGCGACTAAAAGGCGTCCCAGGGGCTCTCAACTTTGAGGAGTGTGTTGGCGACCGCGAGGACCTCAGCTGAGTCCTAGTATTCCTTCTACTTACTTGTGTCAGGCTCCTCACTTTCATCTATCCTATCCGACCTCCCTTGGTCAAGTCTTGTTCTTTTCCGACCCCGACGGTATTAGAGCATTCGAAGCCCTTTTCACGCCCTTCGTGGTCCTTGTCTTTCTTTGTTCGATACCTTCATTTTTTGAAGTGCCGGATCCAAGTTTTCTCTGATTAGTGTTTATAGGTAGAGGATGGACTTCCTCTTAAAACAATAATCACCACCATCACCACCGGACATATGTACATAAATGTTTTTTAATGTTGATTTTTGTTAATGTTGCTGTGTAGGGCGAGTTCTCATACTGGAGGCTTGTCTGGGAGTTTGTGAAGGAGCCTTCTAACCAGGTTAATACAGTGTGTGTCATTTTCTTATTCGTACACAACCCATTATGCCTTTGCTGGCAGGACCTAGTGTTTACAGTGCACTATGTCTTCTGGTACGGGCTGGAGCAATTTTGTTACTTTCATTGATCTGTCTCAGCTTTATCCTTGGCTTTGACAATATGAAAGTGGCTGAGGTATGAGTGATGCTAGTAATGCAGCCAGTCCCTGCTATGAATGGTGTGGAAATGTTGCTCATAGGGCCGGAGACGCGTTCCACGGCTTGTGAATCAAAATGGCTTCCAAATGCCACCGTGGTTAGCCCGTTCGAGTCCCGTTGCTCACCATCGGCGGGGTACGGGAGGTGGTGGTATACAATTCCTTATCACTAGATTGCTTGCCAAAAGCTTGCATTAAATTCCAAACCTCTCCGCAGTGCTCGTATGGAGTGAGGGCATATAACGCGGTTGATGGTGATTCGTCCGTCGGATGGAGACGTTAAGCCTTGAGCGGACCCCTTGCTGCTACTCTACAGGAGAAGGCTATGTGCCGGCACCGGGTTTCATGTTCTCCCTTTATCATGTATCGCGTTATTCATTTCATCTCATTAACTTCTCTGATGAGGTTGACGTCAGGAAGGGCATCCGGTCACAAAAAACCCGTCACGACAGATTCATCTCACCTCATACCTGACCACGTAGAGAAACGGGACAAGGGGTGGACAAAGAAACAAACGACATCGCAAGAGGCCATTGCTCACACAGCGCGTCTTCAATGGGCTAGATATCATCGAACGTGGACGGTAGCTGACTGGTCGACGATAGTGACGCACGTCGTCGAGTACACCGAAGGACAAATGAAGCATTTCATCCTGGATGCGTGCAAGGTCAGGTTCAAGCCGGAGGTGGGTCTGTGATGTGTTTCGTATCATTCACTCACTCACTGAGCTGACCATTAACATGAACCAGCATTCTGGATGATGAGTATGCTAATGATACCCCGATTCTTCAAGATGACAACTGCAAAGTTCGTGTGGCTGGTTTTATGAACACTCGCCCACCCTACTACATCTCGATTGGCCTGACTTGAATCCCATTGTGACATCTTGGAACAGTGAGTAAAACGCCGACATCAGCACCCCGCAATTTGGTGGATCTTCAGCACAACCTTGTGCACTCACTTCCTAACCGAATACATGTGGTTCTGGCATAAATATGTCTTATGTCTGCGGGTAACCGTGCACGCTGCAATTAGCAGCCGTGGCCAGGAGACTCATTTATGATCATTTTTGTTCCGCAAAGGGAAAAGTGCTTTCTCTGAGGATCTTCCGAGGAAGGTTTTAAGTACTGAACTGTGACCCGCAGTAACGGTTTCTGCGAAACATCTCTGAGAAAATTACGCCTCGTAAGCCGTTAAATATAGGCTACACGTGCGTAAATCTTGTTGGCTATGAAAATACTACAAAAAGTGCTTGCGACCACATACATATCTTGAAAATAAAGTTGTTAACACTAGAAATCCTGCGCTAGGTGCAGAGAAAGCATTACTGAGCCTTGGCTTAACGCTGTCTAGACAGTTGAAGGTATCTCAAACTACACTTATTAATTACTCATTGGAACGGCAGTCGACAGCGTTTGTCAGCAGCATTGAACAGAAGCGTGCGGACTGTTTCTTTAACTTCTTGTAGAGCCTCCGTGGCTCGGGCCTTTCACCGCTCAGTTCCCTTGTTGAAATCCCGGTCGCGTTATGCAAAGCGGAGGCGGGACAGTTTTTTTTCTCCGGATACTCCGATTTTCCCGATCTTTCATCCCAGGAACACTCTCCAATATCATTTCATCTGTCACTTATTAATCATTGCCCCAGAGGAGTGCGACAGGCACAATTTCTATCCTCGCCGCTAGATGGGGCTTCATCCATTCCTTTCCTGACCCGGTCGAACAGGCTGTGGATTTTCATTCAAATTCTTATAAGTGTTGATTGTGAACAAACAGTTGTGGATCATTTGATGTAATCCATTTCGTTTATGAAGAATTTCATGAATTTAACTATTATGCATAACTGAGAAACCTTATTTCTTGGCCACGAATACAGAAGCAATGTTTAGTGGGTTCTTTGTAAGGAAAAGTAACTCTGTAATAAACTCTGTATCAATTTGATTCGTTACCTCTCATCAGTGCCATAATCTTACAGACCTCCCCTTGGTATTGTTTGAGTCGTGTTGCACGCATGTATCTTCTTGTTTAATTGTGTGTTGAACACAACTTTCGGATCGATTGTTGTAGCAGATCTATCACGCAAAAGGTCGGCCATGAAAGCTTTTAATGTTGGAGTACAATTGTTTATCCTAACATATAATTTCACCCGGGATCATATCTGTTCATTTGGGTTTCGTATCCAGTGATAAGGTGGGAGCTCAGAATGAGACAGCCGTCTCCTTCACTGCAGATCTCTTAAAGATACTGCGTCTAAATTAACTGCCTTAATATTACTGAACTTCATAATGTGCTGATCAGTGTTGAGAATGGTCATGGAACAATTTGCCGCCATTGACGAACTTCCTGTCTCTTCAAAGGTAGCTTTTAAATCAGGTTTCGAAAACTCTAGCAATCATTTTGTCACGGCTACCAGCTTTTTAGCCAAAAAAGAAAGACATCACTTCCTCTCACGTGCAATACCATGGTCCTTGATGCCTTGAATATTCTGTACAATTGCAGGTTCTATCATCCCAATCTTTCTTCATGACATCATAGGAGTCGAACCAACTCTCCTCTAAATAAATAACGCTCCGTCCCGCGGAACGCAATTTACTACGTATACAGTCTATACATTTGTATCCCCAAGCCATTACAGTCTGTTGTTTCTTTAAGGTTCGAAAATAAAATGCACATTTCTGTAAAAGATGTCTTAACGTGTGTTTTTTCATACAGAAAGTCACACACACCTTTCACGTGGTTTAACAACTCCTCATAAGCTGATGACCGACGTTTCACAAAAAAATATATAAAAAATTGTCTCCCCATTTTACGTCGTATTTTGTTTTTATCTGGGATTGCTTATACAAAATGCCTTTGCTGGCAAGAGGCAGAGCATTGTCCTGTCACAGTCTGATCACCATTATAAAAGTCTTCTTTATGTCTAATGTATGACAAATGGGCGAAAGTTTGTTGTAACTAACTGTAACCCACTAATTTGAAACGTCGGAGTAGTGTTACGTCGGGGATTTGTCATGCCCTCTATTAGAGTATACCCTGTGAGAATTTTGGGACTACAGCACTGCTTATACCCTATATACAGTGGCCTACCAATATTAAGGTGACCAAACCTGGAAAATATCAATTTCTCACTTGCTGCTAGTTGTGTGGAAAAGCGGTGTGCAAAATATAATTCCCGATCCTTTATGTCGCATGCCTTGCTATCGTGCGAGGTAAAATAAACGGAGATGTGCATTTTTACAAACTTCCAAATATATCCGGAAAATTAGTTTTATTAAGAAGTTGTGCATATGAAGCATTTCAGAAAATGCAACTTCCAGTCTTTTATATGTGGTACAATTTAACGTCATGTTTAGGGAATCCATCATCGCCGACCTCAGTTGTCGTGATTGTTCTTACAAGCTCCAGTGACACATGGCCATTAATTAGAGCCAGCCTATTGATCAGGAAACTAATGCCGTCCGCTACAAGAAAATATGGCGGAGAAAACAAAATGTGATGTTCTAAGCCCGCCAGATGGTATTACTGCTGACATATCGAAAATCTATCTTCACTTTTAATAATACTACCAAGGGACTCATAATCCAACTTGCAATACCTTTCCAGGCTGTCGGCACTAACTTTACTTCTTGACATGAGTATCTCTTATGGCTGGGGGCAGAGCCATACAGTTAAAGCCGGAAGGTACGCTATCTGTCAAGCAGAGGCCGAGAGAAAAGGGGGAGTGTCCGACTTTGAATGACTTCACACATATTCACTACATTTAGACCAATACGATGATTATAATAAATGCGCATTCTTCGTAAAATGATACTAAGAAACGCACACATCAGTAAAGGCATTCACTGAAGTTAGAAATGCACATTTTATATGAATAAAAACAAAACATAAGAACAGTACTCACAAGCTCAATTGTTGCGGAGTGTTGACAGCTTCCTCCACTTATAATGTTTTTATCGTCACTGCTGACATAATTCGTGTTCTCCATCTGCTTTCTGTAATATTATTTAACACGACATTGGAAAATGTAGACAATAAACAATCTATCAGACCATTATTGGCATACCCACAATGAGAGCGTTCAAACCAGAACTGTTAATTTTCATCTCTTCCTAAAGCAGCTCTGGACAAAGAGAAGAGAAATTATTTTTGATTTTCACAATTCAGGTACCTTGTCTTCAGACACCAACAAGTTAAATGGTCTCTGTAACGGATATGCAGACACCTCTCTGAAGTTCTTCAAAACAAGGGTTGTTTCATGTGTCACAGATTATCCTTCTGGATATTGTTCTTGCTGTATAGCCAGAAATGTATATTATCCCTGACATCTCAAAATGCCTGCCAAAAACTTCACATGATAAAAGTGAGTCTAAATTGTTTTTTACTTCCATATTGGGCCTAACAACACCTGTCTAGACGGAATCAGACATTTCCAATTGTCTACAACCAAACTGCACTTTTCCCTACCACCACCACCGCAAGCCTAGAACACCCTTAATCCTAATTTTCATCTCACTTTCTAGGACTTGAAGTGTAGTAACATTATAGTTACAACCACTAAGCTATCGGTACTTCTTTCTAAGTCATCACTTTGAAACTTCCCTAACAGTAAATAATTTGCTTTCACAGTTCCAAACGAAACTTTTTGAGTAACTCTTCTTCTTTTTAGTGCAAGGTTCGAATTGTTCCCTTAAAAAATATCAACTAAACAAAGAATGCTTTCACTAATTACCTAACGAAACTCTACGAACTTGTCGAGCATTTTTAATACATTTCTTTGTACACATTCAACACTTACACTACTAGGAGTGGCTCCTATATAAGTTAATAAATATTCATTTTGTTTTGGATATTTTACCATCAGCTAAACATGCCATTTCTTTTACAAACACCTGCTAACTATTAACATCACAGTGACATTCATATCTTGGTGAATTTTGAGTAAATGGCTTACATTCGGCAAAACATCCATCTTCTTGATTTCCCTCCTCTTCATTTCCAACCTCCTACCTTCATGATATGACAAATAATTTGGCTAATTTGGGAAAATAACTGGACGTGCATCAGGAAGAAGCTAATCAGGTTTCAGTGGTAGTATAGTTACGTTACCTTTACCATCACAAATGTTATTCTCTATTGAAAAACTTTCGTGTGTGAAATGTTTTATGCACACGACGGAATCCTTCCCAGGTTCTCGAATTTCCCGTTTAAGGTGACAAACACATTTTGTTTTAATTCCTTGCCTGAAGGAAACCTAAAAGAGGTAACAAATCCTTCTTTTATTTAAGCTGTTGTTTTGCTACGATACGTAGGAACACAACATATTCTGGGCATCTGCAGATACACGAAACGTAGTAGTAGTATTCCAAATTCAGTTTGCGCATTCACAAACAATAATGTAATTGATTTAGCGTCCCACTAGCTACTTTTACGGTTTTTGGGAGACGCCAAGATGCCGTAACTTTGTCCCGTAGGAGTTCTTTAACATGCCAGTAAATCTACCGACACGAGGCTGACGTATTTGAGCCAAATAGCTTAATATCATATTAAGCTATTTGTTTGAGCCCCTTAAAATACCAGTGGACTGAGATGGGCTCAGAAGCCAGCTCGACCGTCGAAACTACTCATCCCTACTGCGCCTTTACATTATTTCGACAATAGGCTCTACGTATAATTGTTATTCAATCATTTATATTGTTATATACTCGAACATATCCGTGAAAAATAAAACAAAACACAAGACGAAGTTCACTACACACCAACACACATGGATAGCTCCGCTGCACGTTGCCAAACTTACATGACTCCGGCTTGTAACTGTAGTCGGCTATGCTGGGGCAAGACTGGCTGGGGATCATCCAAAATTTGTGTAACGTGACAAAATGTGTGACGGAAGTGACGTCACATTAGTTGTTACCGTGGGCCTTGGTCCCCAAAGATGTTGCGGCTATAGATTTGTATAAATAGAAAGTGTACCGTCAGTGACGTCACATTAGTCGTTAGCTTTTCGCAAAGGGAAACTTTCTTTCTAGTAGTTTAACGTCGCACAAACGGAATTAATTCATATGCTACCTCAACTAAAGGAAGACCATCCGGTGGAGTCTCTTGTTTCATAAAGCTAACACTAGGAACCTTCAAACTTCGACACAAAGAGGAGAACATGCTGGTAATAGAAACTATAAACCTGTATGTTAGACCACAAACAAGCACTGAAAACATAATAGAAACCATCACGACAACAGCATTTAAAACAAGAGGAAACAAAGCTTTGAACTGCCGGATTGATAAAGACAACTCTAAAACAGACATTTTACTCGAAACTTTCGGTGAAGAAGGCTACACTCTGGTGAACAGAAGTGACCTGCCGACAAACGGCACGAGCGCAACGGACACAACATTACAATAGCAAACCAACAAGGAATGTTGCCTCCATCATAAAGCATATCCCTACTGAGGCAGACATTCAAATTAAGATAGACTTGAGACAAAATACTCCAGTCACTCCAGAAAAATAGAGTATCAAGACTTCTGGATAACGATCTTTTACTAAGAAACAAAGCGACTATGGCAGAAGCAAGGAAACATATTATAACTGAAGGAAGATTAGAAGCCGCGTTAGAGATAACTAGCAGCCTAATTAGATGAGCTTGTGAACCTTTTACGGAAAGAAGAGCACAACCGTGGTTTGATAAGTCTTGCTATAGGTAGTGAGTGTGGGGCTAAGCTCAAGGGTTCAGGAGGTGGAGGTGGTGTGTGATGCCCAAGGAAAACCCAATGCAGAGTCCAGAGGATATGGGTATAATAAAACAGGAAGTGGGTCGAAGGATGATGAGAATGGGAAAAGCTCTATGTTGAAGGGGAGAAGCAGGAGCCTAAAAGATCTGTGGGGCAAGAAATACAAGGGTACGGAGGAGAAAGACAGAAAAGAACATCAGAAATTGTCAAAGTATGAAGGGATGGAGATAGAAGGGGAGAGTGCGATGGTGACGAGAAGTAAAAATAAAGAGGGTAATGGGGAAGGAAGAGAAGGCAAGTTATAACTAGATCTGAAGATAGTATTTGTCAATATTGAAGGCCTACTAATTAAAATAAGTAATGAGCAGGTGATAAAAGCGGTCGAAAATTTTGATATTGTTGCACTATTGGAGACTTGGATACCACCAGGGAAGGAGATAACTTGGGACAGATTTACTATTAAATGTAAGTCAATAAATAAGCAGAGTAATAAGGGGCGAATACCAGGAGGAATAGTAGTATTAATTAAAGAAGAGATTAGTGAATTAGTGAGGAAATTGAGGACGAGTTGGATGAAGTAATTTGGTTAAGACTGGACATACGGAGGGAGATGAGAAGAGAAAGAGAGCTATGTATGGCGTGTGTTTACTGTCACCCCAAGGGATCTCCTTATGCTAATGATTCGTTTTTTTGAGGAGTTACTTTTAGAAAGCAGTGTTGTTAGGGGGAAGTATGAAGAGGACGGAATATTACTACTTGGTGATTGGAAAGCTAGAATAGGGGAGCAAAGCCCAATGTTCAGTAAAGAAGATGAGACAGGCCTTAGGGTAGAAAGAAGAAGTAAAAATAAGGAAAAAACAGCTACGGTGGAAGGCTACTGGATTTTTGAGACAGGGAAATTCTATATTCTAAATCCCTTCTGGGAGGGGGATCGAGAAGGTAAAATTACATATATTACAGCACAGGGGGGGAGTGTGGTTGACCTGGTGATGAATTCGGAATATATGCTAGGGAAAATCTTCAGGATAGAGATTGAAGATTGGGTGGAACCGCACCATGCGTCTGTAGGGGTGTGGTAAGAAAGAAGTGGTGGTGAAGGAAGGGAGAGGGTTAAAAAGAGGGTGGTAGAGAGTGGTAAGAGCTACCCTGAATATAATTGAGCTGAGAATTCACGAAGAGAACTAGATAACCTCATGAAGAATGGGATAGAATTAATCAGATACGGATGGGAAGTAGCCTTGAAAGAAAATAATATCGATAGAGCCTTAGATCGAATTGAATATCCTATAAGGAGAGTTGCTCGGATAGAGCAAGGACAGAAAAGAAGGGAGAGGGGAGGGAGTGGAGGTTCAATAAGGAATGCGAAGTATTAAGGTGCTCAGCTATGATGGCTCTGAAAAAATATAGATTAAGTGGAGGTAATGAAGAAAGAGAAACTTCTGTAGATTAAGGATGGAGTAAAAAAATTCGTCGAGAGGAAGAAGCTATGGACTATGGAACAAACGGAATTAATTAATAGAGAATGCAAGTTAAATCAAGCAGAGAGAGTATAGGAAAGAATAAACAAAATTAATAAAGGAGAGAAAGTTTGAATTGATTATGATGACCAGTGGGTGATTTACTTCAGTGGTTTATTAGGGGACAAGGGCAACTGGAATTTGGGGTTTTTGGAGAAATGTGGAAGTTAGTATATATGAACTTAACAAAGATATCTCCATAGAGGAAGTACAGGATGTGTTAGGCAAACTGAAGAGTAGATCGGCGGGAGGAAGGAATGGCTAAATAATTTTTTGGAAAGAAATATGTAAATGCAGACAGATGAGAGAGGGAATAACAAAACTGTTCAACAAGATCTTAAATAGTGGTAAAATACCTAAAGAGTGGGAATGTGGGATAATTTGTCCGATATACAAAAAGAAGGGGAATACAAATTTGCCGGGTAACTATCGAGGAATAACGCTAATAGATTCCTTATACAGGAGTTTTGGTAAATAGGTTATCGATTTGGGCAGAAGAGAATTCAATAATACACTGACTGACAGAGCAAATGCAACACCAAGAAGGAGTGGTCAGAACTTTATGCCAATTGCAGGGTAGACTGACGTCACTGAGATATGCTCATGATGTGAAACGCGCCGCTGTGCTGCGCACGTAGCGAACGATAAATGAGACACGGCGTTGGCGAATGGCCCACTTCGTACCGTGATTTCTCAGCCGACAGTCATTGTAGAACGTGTT
The DNA here is from genome assembly GCF_040414725.1 of Anabrus simplex. Classification (NCBI taxonomy): domain Eukaryota; kingdom Metazoa; phylum Arthropoda; class Insecta; order Orthoptera; family Tettigoniidae; genus Anabrus; species Anabrus simplex. The sequence goes on from NC_090278.1 coordinate 97,838,075, forward strand.
GTCGTGTGCCACAGGACACGTGTATAGCTAAGAATGCCAGGCCGCCGTCAACGGAGGCATTTCCAGCAGACAGACGACTTTACGAGGGGTATGGTGATCGGGCTGAGAAGTGCAGGTTGGTCGCTTCGTCAAATCGCAGCCGATACCCATAGGGATGTGTCCACGGTGCAGCGCCTGTGGCGAAGATGGTTGGCGCAGGGACATGTGGCACGTGCGAGGGGTCCAGGCGCAGCCCGAGTGACGTCAGCACGCGAGGATCGGCGCATCCGCCGCCAAGCGGTGGCAGCCCCGCACGCCACGTCAACCGCCATTCTTCAGCATGTGCAAGACACCCTGGCTGTTCCAATATCGACCAGAACAATTTCCCGTCGATTGGTTGAAGGAGGCCTGCACTCCTGGCGTCCGCTCAGAAGACTACCATTGACTCCACAGCATAGACGTGCACGCCTGGCATGGTGCCGGGCTAGAGCGACTTGGATGAGGGAATGGCGGAACGTCGTGTTCTCCGATGAGTCACGCTTCTGTTCTGTCAGTGATAGTCACCGCAGACGAGTGTGGCGTCGGCGTGGAGAAAGGTCAAATCCGGCAGTAACTGTGGAGCGCCCTACCGCTAGACAACGCGGCATCATGGTTTGGGGCGCTATTGCGTATGATTCCACGTCACCTCTAGTGCGTATTCAAGGCACGTTAAATGCCCACCGCTACGTGCAGCATGTGCTGCGGCCGGTGGCACTCCCGTACCTTCAGGGGCTGCCCAATGCTCTGTTTCAGCAGGATAATGCCCGCCCACACACTGCTCGCATCTCCCAACAGGCTCTACGAGGTTTACAGATGGTTCCGTGGCCAGCGTACTCTCCGGATCTCTCACCAATCGAACACGTGTGGGATCTCATTGGACGCCGTTTGCAAACTCTGCCCCAGCCTCGTACGGACGACCAACTGTGGCAAATGGTTGACAGAGAATGGAGAACCATCCCTCAGGACACCATCCGCACTCTTATTGACTCTGTACCTCGACGTGTTTCTGCGTGCATCGCCGCTCGCGGTGGTCCTACATCCTACTGAGTCGATGCCGTGCGCATTGTGTAACCTGCATATCGGTTTGAAATAAACATCAATTATTCGTCCGTGCCGTCTATGTTTTTTCCCCAACTTTCATCCCTTTCGAACCACTCCTTCTTGGTGTTGCATTTGCTCTGTCAGTCAGTGTATCAATGCTCCAGGGAGGATTTTGAAAGGGAAGGATGAGAATAAATAACATTATGACAGTTAAGATGATAATAGATAAATACTTAAGTAGGGAACGAGGCTGTGTGTACCTAGCAGCCATAGACACGGTGAGTGGAGTAGCAGGTTGGGAGTCTCAAGGAAGGTGGTACGTGGGATCGAGGTGATATACCACAAGGTATATTGTTGCATTAAGATAGAAGAGATTTTAATTAGTGAGCCTATTGATTGTAAAATCGGGTTAAAATGAGGATCTGAACTCTCGCCGTTGTTATTCATTAATGACATTCTGGAAGTGCACGGCGGGGGGGGGGGGGGGGATGGGTAGTGCCGGTAGTACAAGAACTAGAGATCCCAGGACTGATTTTCGCAGATGATGAAGGAGGGGGATTACAAAAGAGTTTAAAGGAGTTGTCGGAGTTTGCAGGGGAGTGAGCATTAAAATTAACAGTAATAAATCGAAGGCGCTAGTTGTACGAAAGAATACGAGGAGGAAAAAGGAAAGGAATTGGATATTGCAGGGAGAGAACATAGAAGAAGTAGATGAGATAGAGTATTTAGGAGTGCTGTTAAATAAAAGAGTATGGGAAGATCACATTAAGAGGGCAAAGCTGAGAGGGTGGTTAAGATTTTAATGACAAAATTCTCGAGGATAAATTATAAGATTTTGAGACTAGTATTAAGAACGTTAGGCTAGTGCTAAGCAGAGCGTTATATGGAGCAGAACTGCGGGGACTTGAAAAGAAAAGGGATACATTAAACCAAATTATATATACATTTAGTAAGGTAATTATGAGATTTCCTCACTGTACAGCTTATGTGGGGGCGTTATTATTACGCGGAGAATATATAGAAGTAGATTGTGTCAGAAGGTTTCTGAACTACTGGATGCGGTTGAAAAGAGGGCAGGGTGGCGCAGTACTGCAGGAAGCATACAAACAGAAATTAAAGGATATCTACATAGAGGGTTGGTTGTATAAAATTAAAAACTATGTTGAGAGTGTAGGAGTGGATTATATTTGGTCTGAGACATGGAAGGGGAAAGGAGCTAAAAGGCAGAGAGCTCTGTCAGCTAGAATTAAATACATACAAAGGCAAAGAATGGTAGAAGCATGTAGGAAAATAGCTTCTCTTGGTTTATTTTATTAGGTTGTCCAAGTCTTAAATATTAACGTAAGGTTTGGGGACAGGAAGCGGAGAGGGGAATTAATTTGGTGGCTCTTGGGGCTATACAGAAATAAGGAAGGAAATATAACTCATTATGTATTTTGTGCGGGGATAAGACGGAAGACTTGCATTTGGTAGGGGCGTGTGTGGAAACAGAAATGTTGAGGAAAAAGATCCTAAGTGACAAACAGCAAGAAATGTGTAGAATCAGTGATTGTTATAAAATTATTGTGTGGATCTCGAAAGAATGGAACAACGATGGTAATTTTAATATATTCTTAAGTGCTGTGAAAAAAATGATGTGATAGGAAAGTGAGATTAGCATGTGGTGTAGAGATAAGAAGTGGTTGAGTAAGTGCACAAGTGGACAGAAATTTAAATGGTAATGAAGACAACGTAGAGCCAGTAGTAGGAAGGACAGCGCACTCAGCAGAGTGCATTGTGTTGTCAGAATCGGTTGGGAGTGGTATAACGTAAAACCAGGCTAGCCGACTTATGCAATGAGGATGTGGGTCAAAGCCAGGTGCTTGCAAATGTATATTGCCATATTTTGCCAACTCTGCCAATCATTGCCTTATTCTAAGTTACTTTCTTACATAATCTAAATGACAGGTTTAGTTTCAATTGGCAACTTCGCCATTACTTATTTGTTACCTGGTTTTGTCGCTCAATCCTTATAATTTAGAGTCAAAAAGGAAGAAACTCTGTAAAGACTCAATAAATTAAATTAAATTGATAAGTCTTGCTATAAAGAAAGAAAAAATACTCTTCAAGTCCCATGGACAGCCAAAAAGACCAAAAAAATACCTAATCTAGAAATCTACGCGACCCAGTGGAGGAAATACATAAACATGGTAAAGGACAAAAGGAAAAACACATTGAAGAAGAAGCCATAAAACTTGCCGAGAACGCAAGAATCTATCCCTTCATTGTTCTTAAAAGGAAATATCAACGTAGGAATGCAGAAGTTCCAATTGAAAAATGGGAAAACACCTTCTCTGGCATACTGAACACAGGACGAAAGAATCCCAAGATAAATGTAATACAAATATAGATAGAGAACAAATACATTCACGGGAGGAAGTTGAACTTACCATTGCAAAAATGAAAAACAAAAAGGCAACCGGACCGGACCAAATAGCATACGAACACTTAAAGACATCAAAGGACATACTTGGTCAATTCTGGACAGAATTTTTCAACGAATGCTTAAAATCGAGAACAACCTCTGAAGAATGGAGACGAGCAACGCTAAAGATTCTCTACAGAGGGAAAGGTCACACAGACGACATGAACTCTTATCGAGGAATTACCCTGGAAAACACGAGTTTTAAAACCTTCACAAATATCTTGACAAGCAAATTAACAGAAATTATAAATGAAAAAATACTTGATAACCAATTTGGCTTCTGAAAAGGAAAATCGACGCTTCATGCGAAGACATTTTTATTAGACGACATAGAAAACAACCTGAGGTTTCCAAAGGGGAAATATCTTGCAATCTTCATAAATTACACTAAAGCCTTCGACTACGTAGACCGCGGAATACTCATACCAAAACTCGCAGACATGATTGGAGAAAACCATACAATAACCAAAATCATACAAAACATTTTAAAATACATCAGTGATGAAGTCACAGTATCTAAAGATGTTGTAGGACCGATGACCTAGATGTTAGGCCCCTTTAAACAACAATCATCAATCATCATCATCATCAAAGATGTTGTACGAACGATTCCTACAAGGTGGCCCCATTAGCCCCCTTCTTTTCAACATTGTAACTGCTGATATAGGAAAAATTTTGGAAGGAACTAAAGAAACATTGCTTATTATTCTGTATGCTGACGATATGGTCTTGGGTTCGTCCAACAAAGAAGACCTGCAGTCAGCTTTAAACAATCTTGAACAATGGGCACAGAACAACAAATTCAAAATAAATCCAGTTGAAACGAAGCAAATGATTTTATAAAAGGGGAGAGAAACTCAAGAAATGGCATTATATTACTAGAAGATGAACCTTTGGAAAGTGTCAAAAAATCTAATATCTTGGAATAACACTACAGATAACCACCAAATCTTTCAGCATGCATATCGAAGAAAGGACAACAGCCATATGTGCAATTTATAATATTAAGAATTTAACATCCCTTGCACTAGCGACAGCTATGACACTTTTAGAAAACACAATAACGCCTACAGTTATGTATGGGCTCACTCTCATTTGCGATAAACTAACCATGTCTGATCTTAGAAAAATTGGAAATGTCAAAACAAGATTCCTGAAAAGACCTATTGGATCTGAACAATTTGCACCGAACAGAATGATCTACGCCCTGATGAGAGAAATGTTCTTCCTAGAAGAATTAGCTACAACTACCTTCCACCGGACCGTACAATGAAGTAATAGCAGAAAGAAAACGGAAAGCAGAGGAGATTACACTACAGTTTCTTTGGGACGGACGCAATGATATACAGGGATTGGACCGGAACACACCAAAGACAAAGACATGCTATCATTAGGCTAGCGATGCATAGGTTTCACCATAAACTACGTGTTAACAAAAAGTTTCATCAAGCATTGCACATTATGCGGCTAGAAATGTGAACAGTACCATTTTACGGTTTGCAAGAGTTGAACAAAATCTCTATGCTCTTATAGCACAGAAAATTAACATAATGTATTAAATGCCCTTTCGGACGCACCTTTTCATTAATAAAATAACGTCGCACAAACATATGGAATGTTTTCGGCGATGTAAGGATGAGAAGGGCTAAGATTGGGAAGGAAGCGGCCGTGGCTTTAGTTAAGATACTTCCTGGTGTGAAAATGGGAAATCACGGATAAACATCTTGAGGGCTGCCGAAGGTGAGATTCTAACCCGTCATATCCCGACTGAACTTTGTTTCAAAAGGAACTACACTGTTGGAGAACTCTGCACCTAGCGCGTGGTTTGACCTCTTGACCAATCACTCATTCGAATAGACCTCACGCCTGGCGAGCGAAGAAAGTTTCAAAACATTCCAGTTTGTGGTGAAGTACGTGTCGTATGTTAAAAATAATCACACCGAGAAATTGTCAATGTCTGTTTACCAATATTGAATAAAATGAATAATTAAAATACCCATCCTCATTAAAAATGCATTTTTAATCATTTAAAACAGATCGCTTTTGCCCTTGTCAATACCGCTCCATTTCACTTGTTTTCAGGTACGTGTAGGTAAAGTATAGACTTTTGATTGAAAATCATTCTTCAACGCTCAGTGGAATCGAAAATAGACCGATGAGCGTTATGAGACGAGAATGGAAAGATTAACACAATATGTTGGTAGTTCTGTTTGTAGACGCAGAGGAGGAGGCAATCAGCATTTTTCGAATTTGATCGCAAGCACCATAGGTAGCGTATTACCTAAGAGATACGGATCGTAAACGCAGCCCTCGTTAGACCAACAACATGATTGTTATGACTTGATTACAACTGACCACACAAACATACTCTACTAAAAACGTCCGGAGCCCCTCGCACGTTCAAAATACCGACGGATCATCGTTTCCGGTAATTACATGTGGCGTTTTTTGTCAGACAGCAATTCCTGGAAACAAACTTATCGATTCATTAGCTCAGATGTTTACAGCAGGCCTTGCTGTAATAGCTAGCGAACATGATAAATTATTAAATATATTCAGTGCACACATGCAAGCGAAACACGCAGACGTCATCAGTGTACTTCAATAATAACACATGTGTGTGCATTGTGGCAGACAAATTTACTGCTTGTAACTTTCGAACGACTAAGTATTTTGTAAGAGAAAATTGAGAGAACACTTTGTAGTCTTTATGCTTCTCTAGTCTTCTCTTATTTTCAGTTTACATCGCACATTTTCTCAGATCTGTCCCACTTTTAGATTACTTAAATAATCAATTGCAGTTGGGAGATGAAATGAAATGGCGTATGGCTTTTAGTGTCGGGAGTGTCCGAGGACATGTTCGGCTCGCCAGGTGCAGGTCTTTTTATTTGACGCCCGTAGGCGACCTGCGCGTCGTGATGAGGATAAAATGATGATGAAGACGACACTTATAGCCAGCCCCGTGCCAGCGAAATTAACCATTGATGGTTAAAATTCCCGATCCTGCCGTGAATCGAACCCGGGCCCCCTGTGACCAAAGGCCAGCTCGCCATGGAGCCGGACAGTTGGGAGATATGCTTGCTTACACTGGTATGACAGCGAAACGGAATCAAAACATATTTTATATTTAAAACAGACGGCAAATAATTACACGAAAACATAAATATTATAAGATATTTATTAGATGTGAACCTTCCACGGTGCGTTAAATAATTATGAAGTTCTTTCTAGACGTTATTGAACCGCTCGTAAGAGCGACTAAACGGGGCCGCAGAGGCTCTTATCTTTGCAGCGTGGGTTGGCGACCACGGGGTCCCTTAGCTGAGTAGTGGCATTGCTTCCACTTGCTTGTGCCAGGCTCCTCACTTTTATCTATCCTATATGGCCTCCGTTGGTCAACTGTTGTTCTTGTCCGACCTAGGCGGTATTCGGTTCGCGAGACCTACGGAGTCTTTCATTTTACGCCATTCATGGTCCTTGTCTTTCTTTAGCCGATATCTTCATTTTTCGAAGTGTCGGACCACTTCCATTTTCCCCTCTGATCAGTCTTAATAGAGGATGGTTTCGTCTTAAATAAATAATTACCACCACCACTTGTTGAAGGCTACAGGTTCTCGCCGTTTCGAACAGACTGATGTACCAGGTCCTACCTCCTGTCTATAAGGCTGGCCTTCCTCTAAGTTCATACTCTTTCGAGATTCCTGTGAAATGCTACTAAAATGTTGGTTCTGTCGAATTACATTTCATGTCTTGTGGAACTATTTCTCTTATTGTACTGTCTCTCAGCGTGCGCGCAGCTGTGTGCTCGAACCCCACTGTCAGCAGCCCTGAAAATGGTTTTCCGTGGTTTCGCATTTTCACACCAGGCAAATGCTGCGGCTGTACCTTAATTAAGGCCATGGATGCTTCCTTCCCACTTCTAGTCCTTTCCTATGCCATCGTCGCCATAAGTCTTATCTGTGTTGGTGGGACGTAAAGCAAATAGTTAAAAAAAACAAGAGTCTATAATCAGTTACGTGCTCTTTCGCACAACTGTCACTTTCACAGTACCAGAGAATGTGTAGAACAAACATTCGCTATTTTCGTGTAAAACCAACCATCAAATAGAGACATCGAGTTTTTATGCTTTAGGCCCATCCTGGTGAACAACTTATAGCCAGGATCCTACTCGACTTTATTCTAAACTGAAATACCAAGTTCCATTAAAAATCCACCCATCGATTTTCCCGTGATGTTATAACAGACACAGACTGTTAACCAACTGGAATGTGGCGGTTAAAGGCAGTGCTGTCATATGAAATGCTCGATCAAATGGAAAATGGCACAGTCTCTCCCTTTTCATGAATAGTTCTACAGAACGTCGTTCGGGATCTGCGCTGGCGGCGCTCTTATCTACTTGAGCACGTCAACACGACGAGTAATTAATTATTCACGTCACTATTGAGTGCCGAAGCGGATTGACCCTTACTGGGAGGGCTATATAACAGCCCTATTCTGCGATCCAGGGAATGTGCAAGAAGCGTGATGTCAAAGAACGGGATCAGCCGACTGCGCTTAATTCCAGAGAATAAAAGACAGACAAATCCACGACGAGCCGCCAGCCGGCAAGGGACAGATGGAAAAATGTTGTGACATTAGACGAAACTGACTGTAAGAATGCCAGGAAAGTTTTCCAAGCGGATACTGCTACAGTGGCAAGTTAACCATTAATAATGTGAAGGTGAACTCTACATACTATCAGCAACAAGTTTTAACACCCATTTACAACACAGATATCCCAGCACTGTATGGGAACTATGCGTACAACCAGCCACACCTCTCGTTCGAATCAATCTAATTTTTTTTTTTTCTATTTGCTTTACGTCGCACCGACACAGATAGGTCTTATAGCGACGATGGGACAGGGAAGGGCTAGGAGAGGGAAGGAAGCGGCCGTGGCCTTAATTAAGATACAGCCCCAGCATTTGCCTGGTGTGAAAATGGGAAACCACGGAAAACCCTCTTCAGGGCTGCCGACAGTGGGGTTCAAACCTACTATCTCCCGAATACTGGATATTGGCCGCACTTAAGCGACTGCAGCTATCGAGCTCGGTACTCAATCTAAAAATTCTAATGATTGACTCGTCTGTTCGTAGAGAGAATGCAGATGGAAACTGGAGTCCGTGCAATTCCTTTTACTGACACTGCGGTGGAGCACCCGATGGGCGCGCATCTGTACGCGTTAAGAAACAGACGTCCACGCCCTATCAATGGCCTCTGGAAAGCCTGTCAAGAGGAGTGCGAAAAAATCTACTGCAATGTCGGGCTATAGCTAGAAATCCTGGCTTTCCAATTGAGCATGATGGTTGGTGAAAACATGGCTTTTCATAAGCGAATTGCGCTTCAAACACCGTCTCCAAAGATCCCGAACGACTTTCTATACGCTGGCGTTCCAGAGTGGGCCACAGACAGCGGTGGTTAGTTATTATTGTTTTAAGAGGAAGTACAAGTAGGCAACCATATAACACTAATCAGAGGGAAAAAATGAAAGGGGTCCGACAGTTCGAAAAATGAAGGTTTCGGCCGAACGAAGACAACGGCCACGAAAGGCGTGAAAATGAAACCGTCCCTAGGGTTCGCAAACCTAATACCTTCGGGGTCGGAAAAGAACAAGAGTTGACCAAGCGAGGTTGGATATGATAGCTGAAAGTGAGGTACCAGGTACAAGTAAGAAGAAGCAATGCCATGACTCAGTTAAGAGCCCCGTGGTCGCCAATGCACGCTCAAAACTCCAGATCCTTACGACAGGTGGGGGATAGACGCAGCAGATGCCCTCCATTGGAGATGAGTGGTAACAGAGGAGACAAGGCACATCACAGAAAACAATAGGCAATCTAAAGTATGCTATGTTTTAAAATGATTTACTAAAAACAGCTTTGGCAAATCCTTCCGTCCGTTCTACTTTTGTTCTAGTTTTGTAGTTCTACGTGAAGTACAGGAAAGCAATCAGCTGATCTTTAGGGGGGGGGGGGGGAGTTTAGCAAGTTTCGCTGTTTTATTGAAATTTTTAACGTTGGCCGCTTGTTTACTCCAATATAAATCAGACTGAGTCGTTATCGACTGCATTATTAAGTGAAAAGTCCTCAATTAGTGGAGAAAACTTAGTGTGAGCGTGTATTCTTGTGAAGCTATAGGCTCCGTGCATATAGCAATGTGCTGCTACGGGTGGACATTACGAGAACTACTTACAAGCACCTTCATCAATGTGTAATGTTTACATACATATATTCAATCATTTTATAGTGGCCCTCTATCGCTGTATCCCTTTCTATGTCTTTATCTAAAGCCATTATTAGAATTCCCTGTGTCTTCATAAGGTCATGTTTGTGATGTAGATAGCCGCCGTGATGGTTCACACTGGCGTGAAGAGTAGAACCTTCTGTTCCTGTACATTGTCTGCCCCACGTTTTGTTTTGTTTTTGACACAGTATATGATACCTACGTATGTTTTTTCAGCTAATTTCTTGTCTTCCCCCCTTTTACAATTACTATACCATCCTTCGTAGTTTTGGCTTTACACGATAAAACGACTAGTGGCTGGGTATAACGCGAAAGCGGAACCCATTAAATAAATTAAGAAGGAGAATCAGCAGAAGAAGAAGAACAATCATTTCACAATGCTGTCTTCAGATGATTATTTTTTAATGCGATGACGTTCGGGCAAAACTATATGCTTGTTGTTGGCTTCATTAATAGATACCGATACTGTGATACAGAGGTTTATTCACGACGTAATGAAGTGCATTTGAAAAGACGATGGATCATAGCAGTAAATCGTAAGAAGTAATTCTGGATGTATACATTTTAATTAATACAAACTAACTCTTTACATCATGTATTTTAAACATTTTACAAATAGGTAAACAATTAGAAACAAACTATTATAGCAATGTTATATTTGCAAAGCAAGCTGTAGTAGGCCATTCTTTTTAGAGAACACACGTCGTAATAGATACACATTGTATTGTTTTGCCACAGTCTTAATTATAGCAAGTATAATAATAATAATAATAATAATAATAATAATAATAATAATAATAATAATAATAATAAATATAATAATAATAATAATAATAATAATAATAATAATAATAATAAATATACCATACTGTATTGTAGACAAAATTGTGAAATTTTATATTATTTCGTTACAACATAACGAAATGGATTTGGAAAGGTAGTACACAAATATAATTACACAAGTAGGCCCCCATTACGCAATATCAATAGCTCACAGAAATACCGTATTTTACATCCGTACATTCATGTCGTCGTCCCGAAGTGGTGCATTTCTTTTCAAGCACACCCCTAATGGATATGAGCTGCATGCACCGTTTTAACCACGTGCAAACCCTCATGCGAACCTTATGTTTCTGACAGTGTCAGGATTCAAGCCCGGGCGCCCGAGGAAGGTAGCTAGTAGCACCAACTGTAATATTACGGAGGAGGACTTGAACACATTACACATACAGACACACAATATAAATAATCACTTATTGGCAACTTTAAGTGATTCTGAACTTTTCATCTCATGCATAATTTTTGATAGTGCACATGCGGTTTCAATATCAGGAATTTCAATAGGTCCAACATCCAGCCTGAGCCTTTTTATCAGAAAAAGTTCCTTTACTCTCTTCCCCCTGTTTACTTAACTTTCCCTACATTTGAGATGCGAGGTCGAGACCATTCACAGGTCGATCAGTACGCGAGGTGACATGTTCTGAGCAAAACTGCATAAACAACAGCTGAAATATGTTTACATATCATGGAAGCAACTATTCGCCTTCATGAAATAATAACGATTGTTACCAAGGCCTTCCTTAAAAAACATGGTTATGTTTAAAATTATTTAAATAAATTTAAAATCAATCGCCTCCATAACAGCATTAACCTACGCTAACATGATATCATATTAGAAATAGACCAAGGATGTTTTTCTGAAGACAGTATTGTTGAATGTGTATTTGAACACTAATCTCGTTATCACAACTCCCCTACTAATATATAAATTACTACGTTGCCTCTATTGTGAAATGGTAGGGTATCTAGTGAACCAGTGTTTCTTTCTGATCGCGTTTGCAGATATTGTTCTGTTGTTATATCCTGCGAACTGTTTTCTTGTAAATTATTACATGACCACTTTCTGCAAATTTGGAATAATGTGGCCAATTGTTGTTGCATAGAACACTCTGAAATCCCACTGTTATTATTTAGTCGGCCATATCAGCACGCGGTGAGACGACAGCGGATATGTGCGCCGTGAAACGCATTAACTTACAATGTTCGCCACTCGCAGCGCAGCGGTGCATTTCTCCCATCAGCGCACGGAGCCTATAGGTTAAGAATACCGCTGTGTCCTGTTTTAATTTTGTAGTTTATTTGTGTAATGTTATATCCCTAGTGTAAAATGAATTGAGTTAGTGCATTCAGCGTTTTATTATCAACCACGATGTGTATATAATTGAATTAAAGTTATCAGTGGGAGAAATCTCCACGCTAAGAGTTGTTGTGTGCCTGGCTGCAAAGCCAAAATTAAACGAGGAGAGTACACTCCAGTATATGTGTTTCCTTCTGATGAAGAAAGAGTTAGGTTATGGAAGAAGGCTGTTCCTAGGGAGAAATTAATAGTGAGTCACCACACAGTTGTATCAACGAATTTCCTGAAAACTAAATTCTGAGGGAAATAATAGTGTCTCGTCCAGATGGTGAGTTAAAATTTCTCATTATATCAAGAACATGGGTAACATTAGATATATATCGGACTTATGGCTTATTTGAATTCGGTGTATCTGAAAATGTATGTCCAATTTATGCATTTTACCATTTTAGGTAGAAATGTATTGTGAAATAACACTGCTGAGATTTTTTCTATCAAATTTCATATCGTAGGCAATGGAACAGGGTTATTCCATGAAAATTTAATATGAAAATAATTGTATAGACATTATTTTCTGTTTAAAAATCTACATTTTTGAAACAGTAACTGAATTTCATGTTAGTGACAGTAAATGTTTGTTATTGTTGGAGGTTTGCTTACTCCTAACCTTCCTTGTAGGTACCGGTACTAAATTGGTGGTACAGAAATAATTTACATTTGTAGTATATTATATTGGTTATTGGTTGCTTGTTTTATATCAAATTGTATGATGCGAATGTTCCAGTTGACTAGAAAATGGATAGAAACGCAAGAATATGTCCCAAACTGTTAGACTGTACTCACGGAAACGAACGGATATACGCGAGAAATAGAACGTTACGGGGAAGGATATGCATTGTATGGTATGTCAGAACAAACAAATATGTATGATTAGTTTTTGGTTTTATAAGGTGTTAATAGTTTGTTAAGTAATTTCAACGAGTGTGTAATTCAAGCGGAGCGGATGCGTGGAATCAGAGATAAGGCTTTTCGCAGATGATGTTATTCTGTACAGAGTAATAAATAAGTTACAAAACTGTGACCAACTTCAAAATGACCTCGATAATGTTGTGTGATGGACAGCAGGCAGGTATGATGATAAACGGGGTTAAAAGTCAAGTTGTTTCATAAATAGGAAAAGCTCTCTCAGTTTTAATTACTGCGTTGATGGGGTGAAAGCTCCCTTTGGGGATCATTGTAAGTATCTAGGTGTTAATATAAGGAAAGATCTTCATTGGGGTAATCACATAAATATGATTGTAAATAAAGGGTACCGTACAGATCTCTGCACATGGTTATGAGGCCATTTAGGGGCTGTAGTAAGGATGTCAAGGAGAGGGCATATAAATCTCTGGTAAGACCCCAACTAGAGTATGGTTCCAGTGTATGGTACCGTCACCAGGATTACCTGATTCAAGAACTGAAAAAAATCCAAAGAAAAGCAGCTCGATTTGTTTTGGGCGATTTCCGACAAAACAGTAGCGTTACAAAAATGTTGCAATGTTTGGGCTGGAAAGACTTGGGAGAAAGGAGACGAGCTGCTCGACTAAGTGGTATGTTCCGAGCTGTCAGCGGAGAGATGGTGTGGGAGGACATCAGTAGACGAAAAAGTTTGAGTGGCATCTTTAAAAGTAGGAAAGATCACAATATGAAGGTAAAGTTGGAATTCCAGAGGACAAATTAGTGCAATATTCGTTTATAGGAAGTGGAGTTAGGGATTGGAATAACTTACCAAGGGAGATGTTCAATAAATTTCCAATTTCTTTGCAATCATTTAGGAAAAGGCTAGGAAAACAACAGATAGGGAATCTGCCACCTGGGCGACTGCCCTAAATGCAGACCAGTAGTGATTGATTGATTGATTGATTGATTGATTGATTGATTGATTGATTGATTGATTGATTGATTGATTGATTGATTGATTGATTGATTGATTGATTGATTGATTGATTGCCTCCAAGTTCCACCCAAAGCGTGACGTTATCAGAGCTACAGTATGGCCTGGACATCACGAAGGCAGTGACTGGACCTATTTGCATAATTTTTGTTGTATTCTCTCCGGAATTACCTGCCGGCGAATCATGAGACATTGGTAGGTCTCTAAGTTCAGCCAACTTTGAGTAATCATAAAATCAAATAATTAAATGATCACTCCAACAATTGCAGGAGAAGGGTTTCCCTAACCCCCAATACATTCTCTACCTAGCAGGTTGCTAAGCGGCGAAAACTTTCCTAAAAATTTTCATCTATGTGATTTTCATCTTAGTAATGCCGTGTGAAGCTAGAGAGTACAGAATACACTCCCCTGATCGCGAAAAAATACCATTCCTTTCTTTTTATAGATACTCTTTGGTTCCAGATATATTCAACAGATGGCAGAGCGTTCCTAATAACTTACATGCTGCTAAGAGAAAAAGTCTACGTTCAAACAGACCCCAACATGACATACGCCTTAGACATAACTGGGAACACCTATCGAAGGGTTACCTATCTACACTAAAAAGAGTGAAGGACATGTATCTTAAAAATGTTCTCTGTCTGGTGAAAAACCTTCCTCCGAGACTAATCTATGAGCTCACAAGACAACCGTTCTATATAGAAGAACTGCGATTAAAAATACCATTGCTATCTACGACACAGCACCAAGCTTTGTATCAAACAAGCGATATGGACAGATTTTTACCAAACAGACGGCATGATGATGTCAGACTACGAACTGTGCATACTTATGAAATGTTCATTGAAAAGGGCAGGCAAAATAATATGACTACGATCGAGTTATCTTAGTGTATGGTGCGGGGAAGCTCTTAGTAGCTTTTGATACTGCAGGCCTTCCGGCTCTCTGAGAGTCCTTCTTCCTCCTTTCAGGTATCCCTTCTATATTATTCTTCAAGCGGTCGCTCCTTCACGATATTTTTTTTTTTTTATCATTTGGTAGGCATCCTCACCATTTTCGTAGACGACAATCACCACAGTTGTCAGTTTACACGATTGAACATTTTTATGTTACCTATGCTCGGCCTTCGGGCTGAGCAGCGGTCGCTTGGTAGGCCAAGGCCCTTCAAGAGTTGTAGTGCCATGGGGTTTGGTTTTTTGGTTTTTTATGCTCGGCGTTGTTTTGGACTAAGCAACTGTTATCATCGCCGGTACGGCCTTTTATTATGCAGTGTTTAACGATAGGATCACTAATAACATAGATACGGTATTTGGCAACGAAGTTTTAGGCTTTCCCCTAAACTACCATTTCACCCAGAGCGAATAAAATTATTTATAGTCTAGATTGTAGCGTCTTACTGTCAGACTTTCATTAAATTCTGTTCCGCCATTTTCTCGTGATGCTCGTACAGACGGACATTGTATTGTATGATACAGCTGTTGATTCCCATAGGGAACCTGAAATATTTGTCCCGAATGAGTAAATTTATAATACCAATATAAATGGTCCATTATTAGAGATTATATATTTTTCAGCTAACTCATTCCTGGTTACCAGCGTTTCGCACCCGTGTGCTAAGTCGGGCTCGTCAGTTGGTCCTAGCACACCCACCAAGACACATCGCTAGTGCATACCGTGGAGGCCACTGTGTAGGCTACTTGAGGCCACCCGCAGTGCCAATGCACAATCAATCAATCAATCAATCAATCAATCAATCAATCAATCAATCAATCAATCAATCAATCAATCAATCAATCAATCAATCAATCAATCAATCAATCAATCAATATATCTATCTATCTATCTATCTATCTATCTATCTATCTATCTATCTATCTATCTATCTATCTATCTAACTATTTATCAATCAATCATTTCTGAAGTTAGGGTGGTCGCGCAGCTTACCTTATTCTTAGATATTGGAAATGTATCGAATATTTCCCTGGATAATGCTTACTCCTCGTGCTATAAACAATATTTGCCCCAATCTGTCCTCTTGAATTCTTTCCTACGTTTAAAAGCTCCACTCAAGCTAATTCATCGCTCCACTGACAACTGGAAACATTCCAGTTCGTCTCCTCACTCGCAAGTCTTCCCAATCTAAAGTTTGTAACATTTTAGTGCCACTACTCTTTTGTCGGAAATCACTCAGAACAAATCGAGCTGCTTTCATTTGAATTTTTTCTAGTTCTCGTACCAAGTAATCCTGGTGAGGGTCCCATACACTGGAACCATACTCTAGTTGGGGTCTTACTAGAGACTTATTGCTCTCTCCTTCACACCCTTAGTACTATTCCTAAAAAACTCTCATAACCATGTGCAGAGTTCCGTAACCTTTCTTAACTACCTCGCTAATACGATTACCCCAATGAAGATAATTTCCTATAGTAACACCTAGGTACTTATATTGTTCCCCATGAGGTACCATCACCCCATGAAAACACTTCTCCTCTTGGTGAAACTTACAGCTTGACTTTTCGTCCCATTTGCGTTCATACCGGTGTCTGCTGTGCTACACAACCGATATGGAAATACCATCATTTTTCAATTCTGTACAAGGGAAACTGTTATTTTAAATTTGAATGTTGTTGTTTGTGACAGCAGGATGGTCTGTTCGTCCGAAGAAACAAGTACGAAGGTAAAGAACAGTTCCTGTCTCTACGTAAGATGTTGGCAACACCTTCGGCACGACTCTTCAGCAAGAACAACCGCATTGCCGATGAGGATCTGCCGCCACCACCGGTGAGTCTCCTTCTAACGTTATAGTGCCACTTGTCACTTTGGACGAGAATCTCGTTTGTTCTGCCGCGGGCTGAGTAGCTCAGGCGGTAGAGCTTTGCCCAACTTGGCAGGTTCGACCCTCGCTCAGATACGTCAGCCTCATGTCGGCACGAAAAATAACTTCTGCAAGGACAAGATTGCGGCACCTCGGCGTGTCCAAAAACAAGATAAATGTAAGTTATTGGGACGTAAAACGAGCAACATCAGTTTATTCACCTTATCTTTACATTTAAAACACTAGGTTGTTACAGCCAGTTTGAGAGAATGGCTGAGCCGACTGACATCGTAAAGCATACTGACGAAAGCTCTTGGCCTGTACATTTGCAATGTGTCTTTAAAAGCATCAACATCTCTTTGTGCATTTTAAAATAATTAAAGAAAAACGTAGCATTCTGATTAGCCAAAGCGCTCGCCAGTACTAAGGGAGCACTGTGGCGAGATGCGATACGAGAGGGCAGGTGGAAGGGGCAAGCACGCGTGAGCAGACGGACGTCTTCCTGGTTACATGTTACAGCCTGTGTTGTGTTGCAGAGTGTGCCTTACTCCAGAAGAAGCTATTCAGTTCAATACTACTGTATCTTGGTAGCTCTTTCCATATTTGCTAGCTTGGAGTAATGTCAAAGAAATGTAAAAGTCCTTTTCCCCATGTCCTAATTTTAGCACTAAGCCTGTGAACTCCTTCCACTCCGGTAGTTAGAAATGTGAGTTGATCTTCCGTGTCATAATTTACAGTCATAGACACCCGAAGAATTGTATCTTTACTACGAGCAAACTGCTAATGTGCTCATTTTCAATTCTGCTTTGGCCGACATTGTGCTCACGGAAAACGAGGAGCAACGTTCAGTTATATTAATGAAATCGCTGACGTGCCTCAACAAAACAACACAAAAGTCAAGAATGCATTTTTCATCGATGGTCCTGTGCGGACTGGACATTCATATATATACGATGCTTAATACAAAAGTGCTTCACTTTATGGCTTCATGTTGTATTAGCAGCGTGGACAGGAATAGCCACCATTTTGATTCCCAACGATCGATCAGTACACTGTAGAGCTGTAATCCGTCGAGATAAAACACTTTTTAAGTGGAGCCAGCAGTTTCTAAACATGTTCATTAGGACGTGCACGCTTGGCATATGTTGCAATGTCAAGAGGACGGGTTTCGGCTAGTTATCGCCCTACATGAGGAGGAATGTTCGATCATTGCAGGTGGCTACACAGTCCATACACCAGGCGCTGGCCCCAATGCTGGCCGGAGCTCAGTTCATCGGTCTGATGCCTGTCTGCGGTGTCCTGGCTCCTGCACCACACCGCCTGGTCTTCCAGTGGAGGACCGCTCGCGCCTTCTACTCTGGAGGTGTTCTCACGGGACTGGCGGTCGTCACGGCCCTCTCATGTAACCACGTGACCACTACCATCAAGAACGACACCGACGGCTTCATTAGTAAGTCATCATCCAGTTACAATATCAAATGGTCCAGAATCAGACAACAACGTCATCAGTCGTCTCTGCATAAAGAGCGGCCGTCCGCATTTCCCATACCTGTCTTAGGTTCAGCGGCGTAGACAGCTGGCTGTTAGAACCCCCCCACCCACCCACCATGAGATTTTACAAAAATCAAACAGAAAATGACAATAAACTAAATGAACATTCACAGAGACATAACAACAGATCTGTTGAATCTACTTTCTAAGAAGCGTTGCAAGTTGGATTTCAGACTGTAAACTGTTCTTGCTCTGTAATGACAAGTCGAGCATGCCCACACCACACACACACATAAGCACCTTCATTTCGTTCTATCATAATTTTGTATAACTACACCATCGACCAATTCTGGCTGCCGGTACGCTACTGTTTAGGCCATTCTCGAACCCACTTTCCTGCAGTTGTGCTGGTTCTGGACCTTAATGCTTTAGAATGAGAGTCGTATTCAAGAAGAAAACTTTGAGCTGATACTTTGATAGGAAAGTCGAACTTTGCTCTAAGTTTGTTTTATAGACGCTATTTTACTTGAAGCAAGACCATCTCCAGTAGTAGTTGGTCTTGGCTTGAAGTAGACTTTGCTAAGTCGAGATTTTATGAACTGTATTTTGAGGTTGGCAGTGATAATGTCTGTTATCATAGAAAACAAGAGAATACCGTGTTGCGTCCGGACAAGCAATGTTATTGTGAATCGAGAAGGCGGTGAACTTGTAAGTTAAGTTTTAAAAAGACCCCGAATGTTCCTATGTTTAGACGATAACACATGAGTCCAACCAAGACCAACTCCAATCCTCAGACCTTAATTCTACTCTCGATCGTTCAAAAATGGTGAATCGAGTAGCCGGAATTGTTGGAAATGTGGGTTTGTTTTGATTTGTTGTTATCGTATGTATTCGGTGTAATTTTATGAAATTTGGCTATAAATGTTAGTTTCTTTGTAGAATATAAGTGTGCGAGTGTATTTATATGAGTCAGTGGACACATATAATCTGTAATTGTACACAGTAATGTGAGAATGTTCTTGATTTGATCGTGTTTTTACCCATTAAAGAACATGAGTGCACTAGGTGGACCAGATTTTAGTCTAACTATGGCAATGCCTCTCATACAACTACCGGTATTCTTAAGTTTCCTACGGAATAGAACATTAAGAGAGAAATGGATTAGGAATATACATCGTGATTATTTTGAAGTCCATGAGAAAACTGTAGCGTGCATACATCCTTTTGAGAGTAAGTCTGAGGTTAGGGAAGCCATTTCTCTACTTCCAAACTATTCGTGTTCCTCGAAAAATATTAATCTAGATAGAATGTAACTGATATTGTGTTACTCCGTCAGTGTCAGTGTGCTTCAAAGTGTCTAGTGATTTAGATGCAAGTGTAATTTACAATAATCTGTGCTTTGCCTGCGGAAATGTTTGACTGGAACAAAACTTGTAAGTGTGACAGATGGAGCAATCTGTATACCGTTACACAGAAGAAATAGTGACTTGGAGGGATTAGCTGGGTTTGTAACATAGGGTTTTACACTACCAGCACCTTCCGATTCATGCTGTGGCTATCTGTTATCAAGCAGACTGCGTCGAACTGAAGCTCGTGCATATGTTTAGTCAATAGAGTTTTTGCACTCATGTTCTTTAATGAGTAAAAACCTGTTATGTCTTTAGTGTCTGAACGTTTCATTACTAAGGTTACCATCATTGTGCGAAGTGCTGTTATGACATATGTCAACATTATGTTAATTTTACCAGGGACGTTCATTGGGTTAACATAATCATTTCGGGTGTACTTGGGCTGAGTGTCTCAGACGGTTAAGGCGCTGGCCTTCTAACCCCAAGTTGGGAGATTCGATCCTGGCTCATTCCGGTGGTATATGAAAGTGCTCAAATACGTCAGCCTTGTGTCGGTAGATTTACTGGCACGTAAAAGAACTACTGCAGGACTAAATTCCGGCAATTCGACGTCTCCGAAAACCGTAAAAAATGTAGTTAGTGGGACGTAAAGCCAATAAGATTATTATTTCGGGTGTATTTCCCATTCATTGGGTGCTGAATTTAAGAAATTGTTCACCACTTCAAAACTAAGGTAACAAATTGTGTTTCACAGTTCTCATGAGAGCGAACAAATCGAGGAATTTTTCACCTTAATTTATTTTGAAACATTCAAAATGATGTTAGAAATATAATTTTAACAGTTTTATAAAGCATTTTCACCTATCCAGCGAAGTGAAATCTAAGAGAAAACGTTATTTGACGAATTGACATTTCTAAATAATCACCTTGTTGGTCTCTTTTCTAGTAGAACGTAATATGTGATTCTAGCTGATTATATCGTCCCTACTCTGGCAAACTAACGAATCTGCAAATTGTCAAAAGGTTAGGAGAGCTGAAAGAAGTTGTGATTGCTCATGTCAGATCAATGTTTATATTTAATGATTGGTTTTATGTGTTAAGCATACAGAGCGAGCTGCACATGTGAGACTTTGACAGAGGGTAGACAATATATAAATAATAAAATGTAGACCAAAACTTGAGAACTACAGATTCCCTAGTTTGTCACTTTCGCTAGTTTGCCAGAGTGGGGACGAATGTGATGCGTACTTGTAGGCGAAGCGTTTTCATACGTGTAAAAGTGATTTTCTCTATGATGTTACATTTATCATGTTAAATCACCGCAGTTTATATAATATGTGCGTGATATTTTCGTGTTAGCCAATACCAGCAATCCGGCTAATTCGGCCGCCATGTTTTTGTATATTACGGTCTGGGAATTGGAGTCGGTCTTGGTCCAACCACGCCTTTCAAGAAGGAGAATAAGAATGTTCCTTTGTTGTGCTATGTCAGTTCTGTAAAATTGACTGAATCTCTAAATATACGGTTGAGAATTTGGGGAAGGAGTGAAACGGGTAGTGATTGCTGTTCCAACATAATATGGTGACCTGGACGTGATTTAATAACGCAGATACTGGTGAGTCTCAATCTGGTTATTATAGATCTACTATCGTAACGGAAGAAATGGAGGCAGTACGATACTTAAGAAACGTAAAGTGGTGAGAGCATGTTTTCTGAAACTTATGACAGTTTTACACAAGCAATAGATTCTAGGAATCCGAATGAGGAAATAGTTAAATTAAAATTTCTTCGCTAGATAGGTTATGTGGCAATCTTAATAAACTAGACGATCAAATGGCCACGTTGATATTAGATTATGAAAATGCTGACTTTGAAACAGAATATAACACTGCAGAATTGTATAGAGAAAAGATGGATCGTGTTAGGGTGAAGATGGAAACCTTTGTTACAAAATGCGCTCAAACAGGACTAGTCAATGATGCCAAGTCGGTTAGTTCATCCCTAACCTCAAGTAGGAGGAAACTTAAGCTTCCTAAAATACAGCTTAAACAATTCAGTGCAAATATAAAAGACTTTTTAAGTTATTGGAACCAGTTTAAAAGAATCGATGAAGACAGGGATATGGAAGATACAGATAAATTTCAGTATTTGCTTTAGGCTATAGTAGAAGGTTCACGGTCCAGAGAGATTGTATAGAGCTGCCCGGCATCCGCTGAAAATTATAATAAAACGATTGAAAGCTTAAAAATATATTCGGCAAGGAATAATATTGTTGACCGAATATTACGTGAGAGAGCTACTAGGACTCGTGATAAAGAGTGTAACAGAGACCCAAGCCAGACTTGAAAGAGCTCATCTCTACGATAAGTTAGAAGCACACCTGAGAGCATTGGAATCAATCGGGATGACATCAGATAAATACGCAGCGATGCCATTTCTACTTTTGGAATCCTGTGGAAAGCTGGCTTTAATGTTCGTGGAGATTTTAAGCAGCAGGAGAACAACGGAGAGCAAGTTACAAAAATGATGTTATGATTACTGCAGCAGATTTATTTTCTGGTGAGAAGAAGAAGAGTCCTACTGTGTGTCTGTTTTTGATGAAACTCATGACAGTAAGGAATGCTTCCATGCCCAAAATTTATCCCTTAGCCACAAGCACGACTTGGTGAGAAAAGGGAAAGGATGTTTCGCATGTTTGAAACATGGTCATCAAGCAAGGGACTGCAAGCAGAGACTACGTTGCATAATCTGCTCCAAAAGACATTATACAACCATGTGTCCAAATCTAAAAAATGCACAGAAAAATTTATGATGAAGGCGACAAAACGTGTTTATCCAACCATTGTACCTCTTCAAATACCCGTGGTAAATCCCGTTGTAAATGGGAGAAAGCGAAAAGTAAGAGTGCTAATTGAGTCAGGTTCACAACGATGAAGAAGATTTCAAAAGAAATGACGTGTCGACATGGAAATACTGAGGTGGTAAAACACGCCTTATTTGATGGAAACTCAACCAAGAAAACGGAGCACCGATGTTACAGCATCTGCTTAGAAAGCTTGGAAGGAAACTACTCTAGCAACGTTGAGGTACTAGACCAGCCCATAATATGTGGATTATTATCTTGACTCTCGTCTACGGCTTGCTGGAAAGAGCTGAACGAACGTGGAATCAAAATAACTGATGTTGGAAACGAACAGCCAGCAATTGAGATAACCGAAGAAAGAGCAGTTTTGGAAATTGAATGGAGATTCAATCCACCCACTGCAGCCTGGTGGGGTGGGTGGTGGGAACGAGTGCGACGGATACTGGGCCATTATTTTATAAACCATGAAGAATTGATGACGATTCTTATTGACTGTCAAGCGGTTGTAAATTCCAGATCATTGACATACATATCAGATGACCAGAATGACTTTGTGGCTCTGACACGTTAAGATATCAATAGGGTGAGAGTGCCAGATCTCAATTCCATTAATAACATTAATTTATCAAAAAAGCTGCAATGCTTGAGTGAAGAATTGAGGAAGAGATTCAGACTGGAGTATCTAGATCAACTCGTTCACAAGAAAGGAGACATGAAGGGGAGGAGAGAAGAGATGTACTGATCGGCAATGACGATATGAAGTGAATGGACGGGCCCTTAGCGAGAGTGACAGAGGTGTTCCCCGGCAAGGACAACGTAGTATGAGTAGTGAAGGTGAAAACTGCTGCTGGAGAATTCATCCGGCCAATACAAAGAATCTATCCCTTGGGAATATGTTTCTCTCCAATAAGCCCAGGTAAAGGCGCAATACTACCAAGGTAGGCCTAGCTGTTCCGACGTCTCCAGCTCCTGGTCCCCCCTTGTAAGGTGCCGAAGTTACCAGGACATTCCTAGACGTTTTCTTGAATGAAAGAACTTAAAACATATCTTTTATCTTGTTAATGAGTATATAAATTTGATTTGACAGTGTAAAATCAAAGGCGGGAGGATGTTGCGTGTGGACAAGCAATGTTATTGTGAATCGAGAAGGCGGTTAACTAGTACGTTAAGTTTTAAAAACGAATACGAATGTTCCTTTGTTGTGCTATGTCAGTACTGTAAACCTGGCTGAATCTCTAAATATACGGTTGAGAATTTGGGGAAGGAGTGAAACGGGTAGTGATTGCTG
Source organism: Anabrus simplex (assembly GCF_040414725.1). Taxonomy (NCBI): domain Eukaryota; kingdom Metazoa; phylum Arthropoda; class Insecta; order Orthoptera; family Tettigoniidae; genus Anabrus; species Anabrus simplex. The sequence goes on from NC_090278.1 coordinate 97,861,756, forward strand.
TTCCAACAGAGCGGCTTCCGTCAGGCCTAGCAAATCGTTTGTTTCACCTCGACCATGCAAGAAATTTAAAATATTTTCAACTTGTGGAAACTTGACAAACTGAGGTCTTTACCTGGCAACCAGTACATATATCCTTCTAATTAAGTGTTGTGAATTAAAAATGTTCTTTGGCCAGATTCGTCAGATTATATGTTTAGTTATAATATCAAAAGCGACATTTAAATCAAGAACCAGAGACCAGTTTCATTCTAACATTGGAAAAAAGTACTATTCACCCCCTGTCAATTTTTCAGAAATATTCGTGTCCTGTTCACCAGCATTTTAACACGTGCACTCAATTCTCAATCATTCACCGCGAGTATTTAATGTCTTTTACATGGACATAATAAGTTCCTATATGGAAACCTTTAAACTTAGCAGAATGGTGTCACTAGCACCAGACGATGGTTCTCACGAGAATTAATTTACAAACTTGGTTGTGCAGTAGCGGTGATTGGGAATTACAAGTGGTATCTGGGTTTGAGGGCGGGGGATACATACATCAATAATGAGAAGAGAAAAAAAAGCAACACTATGCAAAGTGTTTTGATGCTCCCTGAGCGAATGTCGCCAGAGAGGTAAAGGTTGACAGCTTACAACTTAAGTGCGATAATGATAGTTTTTACCGGGTGAGTTGGACGTGCGGTTAGGGGCGCGCAGCTGTGAGGTTGCATTCGGGAGATAGTGGGTTCGAACCCCACTGTCAGCAGCCCTGAAGATGGTTTTCCGCGGTTGCCCATTTTCACACCAGGCAAATGCTGGGGCTGCTTCCTTCCCACTCCTAGGCCTGTCCTATCCCATCGTCGCCATAAAAAGACCTATCTGTCTCGGTGCGACGTAAAGCATATTGTAAAAATCAAAAGTTTTTTGAGATTTTGTTTCCTTATATACAATAAAACTTTCACAAAAGGAACAATATTACACATGCATTACCATTAAATAGAAGTACGCCGTGATTATACGATTAAAAAACCATTTAGTATTTGACTACACACGAACTACAAGACTGACGAATGCGCGCGGCAAGCGAGTCAAGCGTTCCTCTCAGCACATGCAAAGTGCTATGGCGCTATACAAAACGACATTTTGTGCTTATTTCCGCTAATCATTTTGTTAATAATTAAACAAAAATAAAGGAAAGAAATGGCTTTTACAAATTGCTTTTTTAAAATAATTCCTAGTTTGAGCTTACTAAAATGAAATAAAAAAGTAATGTTTTCTCCACAAAGTAGGAGGGCGAGCCAGTTGTGTTCAGAATAGTTTCAATAGCCATGTTTCCTTTTGAACACCTGATATCTCCAGCGTATCATGGACACCACAAACAACTCGATAAACGATTATACTCTAACTGCTTCCTAGAACTATAGTGTAGTGTAGCGACACGCTCGACTAGTCAGAAATGATCTAGGGGACTGTGGAGCGCGAGCTTCCTTTGTATGTCTGCGTGCATCATGTTCACTGAGATAATAAAGTGTCAATATTTTCTATTCCTAAATACAACAGTACTGCTACAAAAATGTCCTAGATCAAGACCTTGATAAACAAATGAGGAACACGTGATAGAAATGGCTCGATAAACGTTAAATCTCGTTAAAATCAGGTAAACCCTTTCCAACGTCTCATAAAGAAAAAAGTAGTACTCATCTAACCTGAACGTGGCTGCACAATGAACACCAGTAAAGAAAGGTTAAAGTACGTTTTGTCACTGATAATTTTCATAATAATAATAATAATAATAATAATAATAATAATAATAATAATAATAATAATAATAATAATAATAATAATAATAAATCTAACAATACAGAAATATCCACAGTGTCATTAGAAAACGCAGGTTATGATCCTATGGACATGTTAAAAGAATGCATCTATACCAAACAAATAGTCGAATTCTATGAAAACAGGGTTGCCTCCGTGTGTCGGGCGGCATCGCGCCGGCCGCTCACTACTGGATTCCGTGGTTCAAATCCCGGTCACCCATCTGAGATTTGTGGTGGACAAAGCAGAGCCGGTACAGTTTTTTTCCCGGTACTCCGGTTTTCCCTGTCATATTTCATACCAACAACACTCTCCAACATCATTTCATTTCATCCGTCATTCATTAATGATTGACCCAGAGGAGTGCGAAAGGCACAATCCCTATCCTCGCTGCTAGATGAGGCTTCATTTCTGACCCGGTCGAATGACTGGAAACAGGCTGTGGATTTTCATTTTCTATGAAAAGAGGAGTAAAACCAAAACAGACAGCAATTACACCAGAACATGGCTAGCACAACAACCTGCTCTTAAGACAGAAAGGAAGCTCACAGTAAAAAAATGAAAGAAATATGGGAACAGGGGAAGGCAACTGCACGCATAGTCCTAATCGGCTTATTGGCGCATATACCAGGCGGCTCGCGAGCGCCGTGCTTTCTACTTCCCCGCATGCACTAGTGACGCATGGGATGCCTAGTCACTTGTTTTCGAAGGAGCGCTACAACGTGCTGTATTGTTGAAACAAATAGCAGTCATTTTACTGCGCACGTTCCATATCACGGTGCATTAGTAAATACGCCAAAGATGCGGAAAGGAACATTTAATACCGTAACTTATTATATACGTGTAGACATTCCACTCTATCAAAGAGTTGTTTGTATGAAAGCAAAAACTAATACTGTTCAGCGAAATACGTGGTTGCATTAGACGGGTATAGCTGAGGAACATGCTGCGAGCGACCGTCCTGTTGTTATCTCTTCATATTGTGACGTAATCTGCCTGCTGGCAGTAGTGCCCCTGTTAGTAGACATCCCAGTCATCATTTGTGCATGCAGGACATTTATAGGTAGAAAGTACGGCGCTCGCGACCCGCCTGGTATATATAATAATATCTGCCTCTGTGGTGTATTGGTTAATGTGATTAGCTGCCACCCCCGGAGGCTCGTGTTAGATTCCCGGCTCTGCCACTAAATTTGAAAAGTGGTACGAGGGCTGGAAGTGGTCCACTCAACCTCGAGAGGTCAACTGTGTAGAGGGGGACAGGGGAGGGGGTAGTTGATTCCCACGAAGCGGTGTGGACAGGACGGCTGCGACATCTTGTGGTGAACGTTTTTGTCTTCAGTTGTGTAATCGCGGTAAGGGGGCTTGACTTTGAACAGCTGTTTTCTAGCCGTGTACTCACCGTGATAAAGACGTGTAATCACGCATTTCCTTGCTTTATGCAAGAAAATAGGTCTAAATTATGTACGGTAATAACATTTTATAAAAATCGTGTTCGGAACACTTCATTGTACAATATAATATAATATAATATAACATAATATAATATAATATAATATAATATAATATAATATAATATAATATAATATAATTACGACAGGCAGGGGATATCGCCCCCACCCACAGCCACACTGTGATTATTTCACTAGCTGCAGAGTGGTTAGCGTGCTGGGTCCCGACTGGGTTGGGGATTTTAACCCTCTGCTGCATGAATTATTTCTCGTTTCCGTTTGCTGAAGAAAATTTCAAGCTTTAATGTTCAACATAAGCTCAGTGGCAACAGTATGCAGTAGAGGGTTAACATTCATTGGTTAATTCCCATGGTTTTGGGTGTCTGTGCATGAGGGCTCCACTTTTACAGATGCGCAGGTCGCCTAAAGACCTTCCCCAGGCCTCCTCATGCCAGTTATTTAATTTTCTGTACAGTGTTCTTATTTTAATAAATGTTATTAAATACTCTATTGGTAGAAACAAAATAACATTAGTTGTATGCCATTTATCCTAATATCCTCCGCTCACACAAAATATGTGCACTAATTGAAAAAAGGTATAAACAATTTATATTGTACAATGAAGTGTTCCGAACACGATTTTTATAAAATGTTATTACCGTACATAATTTAGACCTATTTTGTTGCATAAAGCAAGTAAATGCGTGATTACACGTCTTTATCACGGTGAGTACACGGCTAGAAAACAGCTGTTCAAAGTCAAGCCCCCTTACCGCGATTACACAACTGAAGTCAAAAACGTTCACCACAAGATGTCGCAGCCGTCCTGTCCACACCGCTTCGTGTTGATTCCCTCCTCAAAGTGGTTTTCTGCTGTTTCTCACTTCTCCTCTAGACAAATGCCAGGATGGTACCTACCGTAAGACCACGGCTGCGATCTTCCCATTCCCTTTGACAAGGCTCCTGTTCAGCATAACAGACGAGGTACTGGTCCTCCTCCTAAGTTGTATCCCCAACCCAAAGTCTCATGCCCTTGAGGCGGTAGAAGTGGCATCCCTCGCTGAGGCCAACCCTAGAGGGTAAACCATTTATCAATCTATAGCTAAATTTTAATTAATTTTGTCAGAAACGTGTCCATTCAGACCTTTCCACTCTCTCTGCGACGTTGACCGCCCTAATCAGAAGAGAAATGCAGGAAACGAAGGGCCTGGCACGAGCAAGTACAACACAAGATCCTCAAGTGCTTCCACAATCTTATCATTAAACTGACTCTAACCGCCACCATCTTGGTCTTTTACCTGTTATTCTCCGAGGTAACAATCGGTCAATACAATTTTCTTTATGTCAGATGGACACAGATATGTCTGATGGCGACGATGGGACAG